>NC_138883.1:168835007-169462274 GCF_965194825.1 Balaenoptera physalus
CCCTCAGAAATTAAGATCTTCCAATGCTGTACCTTTTCTCCTATTTTATTAAGCTTATGAAAATAACTACTGGATGGACATAAAAAAATATTACTTCCAGAGTAATTCTTTTTAACTTATAAAGAATATTATAGAACCTAAACCAGGATGCAGTGAGAACTGAAAGCCCAGTAGCTAAAAGAAAACACGCATGCCATAATATTTCTAAGGTATGAATACAGTCAGTCAAAATATACATTTTGGCTATGTGCCACTGACATAATAAGCTTATCTTTTTAATGCTGATTGTAGTAGCACCAGCGCTGTTCCATGACAGGAAAACTGTGTGGACGAGCGGAGTCGCTGGTACAGTATTTCCAGAGCATGTTTGTGCAATTTTATTAAGCATCACCTGAAAGGGGTGATGTATTCCTTATGCTTGATGACGTAGGGGAAGTTGGCTGCTGGGCTTTCATGACTTCTCAAGACCTCTACGACATTAATGTACATTGTAAAACTTGACGTGAAATTACAAACTTATTTGGCCACGGAACCCATTTTTTTCCCGGGGTTTTAACACGATTAGAACTTCTGCTGGGAAATGCTGTTCTAGAACTAATAATTTAGAGATACCTCCTTTATTCAAATTTGGGGAGGAATATTATCTTTTAATAATAAAAGTATATGACCAGAACTATTAAATACTTGAAAAGGTATTTGACATACTTTAGATATTGCTAAGATTCCTAAATAGTCTATATTCATGGGTCCCCCCTTCTGGGTAAAATTATGGCAAAGGGGTCCTTAAATATGCACACGTGGACCGTGCATTAACAGTGGACTGACTAAACAGAATACCTTACACATACAGTACTACTGTCTAATGCAAGCAGATATGGTTGAGATAAAGTATGAATTCATTCAGTAGTAGTACTGAATTTCCTCACAGATCCTCTCAGTTCATGGATACTAAAAAAGCTTGTTTGCTTATCTATCTATTTAAAAGTTTCTCATTCTCATAAAGTTTGAGAACCAATACCATTCAATTAACATCCATGGGGAAATCAGCAGTGCTCCAAAGGCCACTGTCGCTTGGTATGTGTTCCAGGTAAGTCATGGGAATAAACTTCTACGGCTATGCTGAGGGGTGCGGTACAGACACAAATTATCTCCAGAATAAGTGTAGGGATGTAAATTAGGAATAGACAATATGACAATTGTAAGGAGTCCCCTTCTCCCAGGATGCCTTTAAGTGTTCCTCTAGAAAACAAACTGCCTGCAGAGGAAAGCTTTAGACGGGGCTTGTGCAAACACTGGGGTGGATTACAACATTCAACTCTTCGAGGAGAACATGGAACCCATTAATAAGGTTTTACACTCTGAAAACAGAATTTTAAACTCCATAACTTGCTCATAGCTGTGACTGTGGTGTGCTTTCTCTTGAGTCAGAAAGTACTCACTCTTTCACTGAGACACCATGGTCAGACATTTCAATGTTTTAACTACCCCCTGGGAATCTCTGAATTGTCAATAGGCACCAATTAAACAGTACAAAATATCACTTAAAGTAATTTTTATATAATGATGTCAATTTATATTCTTTTATAATGACATCAAAATCATCCTGTGTTAATAAGTTTGCCTGAAATGGTGTGGCCCAGAAATTTTTGAAACCAATGTCATAAGAATTGCATATTTGGCTCATAATAATTTTAATTTTTCCGTTTAAGTCCAAATGGATACTTCACAGTATTGAGTTGGCCAAAAAGTTCATTTGGTTAATGAATACGTTGTTGAATAAAGTTCTTGGTGAAAATGAAAAATGTGTCATTTTTACTTATAACCGAACGAACTTTTTGGCCAAACCAATATACATCCATAAGTTTTGATGGAATTAGACAACACTCAGATTTTTTCCGACTGATTAGCACTTGGGAATTCAACAGGATATGACAAAAAATCTTTAGCCAATTTTTTTTTCATTAGGCCTTTTATATATCACTCTACATTTTTTCTTGAATTTCCTTTACCCTTGTATTAAAGTTTTGGTTTTTTTTTTTTTTTTAAGTTTTATATCTTATAGTAGCTTAGTAGTTTAAAAGTTAATATTTTAAAATTCAAGCCACACCTAATGAAAACGGAATAGTAGCAGCCCTGTGATGCCTACAGATCCAAAATGTTCTTTAAAGGGGGAGGGGGGTGAGGGGAGGTGAGTAAGGAAAGATGCCTCACGGAAGTCTTCATTTGGAATTAGAATTGTAAAGAGCGTTTAAATAAAATGTAATGTTAACAGTCTGGATCTTGACTGTAGGTATAGTGCCTAACAGTAGCCAAATAGTCCTAAAATAATCTTTCAGTTCAGTTTTAGTAGAACTGCATCAAAATCACTATTACCATACCTATTACTATTGCAATAGTATTACTATTACTGTACCATATTTACTGTCTTGTAAACAGGAAAAACAAACAAAAAAGTGCAGAATAAATAAGCTAGTAAGATTAAAATTCCTGCCTACCAGTTTGAGTTAACAGGCTGACCTGTTAATTTGATACCATTACTTATGATAAAAGCAAAAGTAACTACATATCTGTTTGGATAAAATACACGTCAGACATGCCACAGTGGGACATGGGAGAAGCGGATGGTGTGGATATTTTATACCTTTCTAAATTATTTGAAACTTTTCTAACAAGCAAGTACTATTCTTATAATTATTAAAAATACTTTTTTTAAAAATACTTTTTTTAAAAATAGAACTAACTGCTTCAAACTTGCAAATGAAAGAACCCTCCAGAATTCCTGTTCCTGCTTCCCTACTCTAAAGCAAGATTACCTTGATCCACACGTGACAAATGGATACCTAATTTTAAATAGAATAGTATACTGATTGTGGAACATAATAAATAATTATTTTGAAAGTAACTCTAATAAATCTAAAGAAAAATTTGGGTTAAATGACATTTTTCAATTTACATCGCACATTCATGGAGTGGTAACTAGGGCAATGGACGCAGATCCCAGAGATGAGTTTGCCTAGCAGCTCTGACCCTGACTGGCGGTGTGAATGTAACAGCCAATGACACTCTTCATCTGGACCCAACGACAGTATGGGACTGTGGTTTAGTTTCAAGTACAGGCTACATACAGTCTCAGGCCTACCTGGGTTCAAGTCCTAGTGCCGTCACTTTCTTCCCTGTTACACTAGAAAAGCTGTTTAGCCTGGCTGTTAAAACACAAAGTAGGCTCCAAATACCCTCGTCAAACATCAGACACACCCGAGAATCTCCACAGCCATCAGAACTGATCTACTTAAAACTGAATTTTGAGTCCATGGAGCTAAAGGCTTAATGAAGTATCTTGAAGTCTGCACAGAAAAGAACACCCAGATCTAGCGCTAAGAGCTACCATGGGTCCATTGAGGACATATTTTTTTTCAGTCAGCATCACTGTTTAGGTGACTTGACGTGTGGTGGCTATTTCATCCACTCTCAGTGTCTGAGAGGGCAACAAAATCGTTTTGTCTTTTTACAAAATGCAACAGGAAGTGCTTTTTATTGTGTAGTATCACCTTAAAAATATGAACTTGTCTAAGACTATGATCATGGTCTAAAATATTATTATATAAGACCACCAAATGACTCAAATGAATACAGTACTATTGTATTGTTAGTTTAAAATGTATGTCACTGTACATACATTTTACAATGTATGAAAATGTATGTTAGTTTAAAAAACAAGGTTGCCAAGTACAGGAGTACTATTACCAGCACTAGTTTAATAACGTAATAAATAATTCTTAATTTTACTTCATGTTTTTCAACATCATGTCACGGTCTTCTGTGAATTATGAGATTTATTATTATATACCTGTCCTTACATGAGGTAAGTTTTAAACCAAATTAAATTTTCTATGCCACCTCTCAGAGATGAGCTGAATACCTCTAGAACAACTTGATCTATATGTCACTTGAGGAGCAAATGTTCATGGACACCTGATCCTGCCGTGACCCAGGCAAATATATAAAAACTGAGACAGGCTTTCTCTTGGGTAAATGATGTTTATAGTAGCTGTAAAAATGTTCCTGTTTATGTTTTCTTTACAATGAATATTCAGCCTCACGGGGACAAATACATCTTTAAAAGCATATATTTTAAGTAACAGATTTAAGACCAACATAAATACTTCTGAAGGCCCCTTATAGAACATTTTCATTCTAGAATCTGTTAGAGAGAAGTATTTCCACATATGGTTTTTCAAATCCCAGATTCTCTTTGCGTTTTATAATAGATTTTAAAAATGCCACTTGTAGATATCCCAGCTAAAAGCATTTGTGCGGAAAAGAAGTTGCTGCATTTCAGTGTCCTTCAGGGAACAACGGAGAGTCTGCATGAACTATATATACTCCTTCAATTTCCTAACAAATTATAGCACACGCAAATGTGAAGGAAGACTGGGTTTAAAAGTGAGGTTTTCTTTTATCATCAAGGATGTGGGCTTTTAATTTCTTACGATTAAAATAACTCAACAAGTTTTAAAAATGAATTTTCTGTTACACTATATCAGGACCCTGAGGAACCTGGAAGATCTGTGTGCTCAGGTCACCCCAGTGAACCAACTTCTCCCTGTGTTGCAACACTTTGTATTTTCCCTTTATCCTAAATAAAACACAAGGAGATTAATTAACCTAATTTCCCACTGATCACATCCTCAGAACATGATTCCTTGCACTGTTGCGCCCCTGCATCAACCACACAGCAGGCTAGGACGGTAATTCTGTGCTTGATTCCTTCCCTGGGAATTTATACAGCGCCGGCCATTCTGTGAAATGAGCTGTTCGTTTCACTGTTCTAAACAGTGTCCAACCAGTGCCTTCACCTTGGCAAGCAAAGAGTCTACTGAAGATGAGATATCAGTTCTGTTTCGGGAGTGCCCTCTGTCTCTGAGTCAGGAGAATGCAAGGGCTCAAGGTAAAGTTTGCCCTACCGTGTGGGCATCACCTCCTGGTCCTTTGCATAAGTGGAGCCCTACAGGGGGACCCCCCTATTTATTTTCAGTCTAGCGACTTCACTGCCTTCCGTGGTTATGTCTGTTGTTCTCTCACTGTGATGAATGATCAGGGGAGGGCTCTACAACTAGTGCTACCTGACTAAGAAAACCACCACAGATGGTTACAACTTCCTTATTGAGACACTCACCCCAACAGAACTGTGCACTTAAGAAGGGTAATAACCTGTGGTCAGTAAACATGCCATTTTGAAATAAAATCAGTATGTCTTGAAAACATAAGGTTGATCTCCATGGATTTCGGTTAATTATATTTTATGTGTAAGTGAATAAACTGAATAATTCGGATTGGCTTTAGTGGTTTTTTTGTAACAAAAATGTTTACAGAAGATTATTTAGGACTTTCGTTGAGCTAAGTTCAAATGAACACCTTACAAATGAGAAACATTCCGATTTCCATTCCTACCACAAGGATTCCATCAGTTCTGAGTAAGAAAACAACAGCGACAACAGCTATTCACTAAAAGGAATTAAAAAAAACAAACAAACAACAAACTCCAGCAACCACTGCTATTTCCTAGCTCTAATTGTTTTACTCTGCTGAACTACAGAATCAATTGAGGAAAAGTATTATTTTCCTGAATGAAATTTATTTTATCATCTTTTTACCCTCAGCAATATCTAAGCTTAATAAAGGAGTTAAGTACTCCAGTTAATTTGTTTTCTTTCTCAAGAGGAGAAAGATATTTTAAGATAAATGCTAAAGATTTTCAACTATATAGTTTCACTCCCTCTCTAAGATGCTAACATATTTTTCCCTTAAGGTGTAGACTCTATTCATTGTGAACATTACTTCTAATGGAATGAATGGATACTGTTAAGAAAACTGCTCGGTAAGTAATTTACAGACAGTAATGCTTATTGGAAAATTAATAAATGCCTTTCATAAAATTTCTGACCTCATAGTTTAAAAAAAAAAAAAATCTAATTCCTGGGGATATGTACTTGCAGCCTGAGGTTTGGCTTTTGGTTGAAGGAGTATCTAGAATGCAACATTTGGGCAAACAAACTCTTTAGGAATCTCATTCCAAATGACAACAATAAGAGTTTACTGTGGAATCAATAAAAGATTCTCATGTTGTTTAATTGTAAAAAATGGACAATAGTCTCTCTCTCCCCTTTTTCTGTTTTTTTGGTAAAATGTAGAGAAAAACAGAGCGTTTGAGTTTTTTTCCCTAGAATCTTTTAAAAAAAGTTTATAATCCACCTCCATCTTTAAAGAATTTTTATTAACATTCATGACTATAAAACAATCCACATATTTGAATAAATAAAACTCACCACTTGGAGAATGTCTTCATCTTTTGGCATAACACTAAGTTCCAATGTGGTATCGCTGAAATTGAATAGATACATACTATTTTAGGGGAGGCAGAAGTATACAAGAAAGACATAAAGGAAAAAGAGTTAACTCACAAGTATTTTTTAAATTGCTTATGAGTTTAATATGGGGGTTTTAAAAATCTTTACATTTCAAATCCGAATCATTAAAATGAAAAGAAGTCATTTATATATATAGGCTAATTATGTACAAAAGAGGGCACCCTGCCGTGTGTTTGAGCTATTCATAATCAGTCATGTGTTCTTTATAACATGTTTCTAATTTAGAAACATGAAGTATATTACTTATATTGAATACTCCTGGAACAAAACTCATCAATATATAATTGTGTATTATTTTCTTTCAGGTCACAGAACAAATTACAAATTTTACCACAAATTCTCTGTTTATCAAGTTAAAAATACATTAACATAAAAATAATCAGAGAACCCTCAAATTTAACATTTTAAGCAATATTAAACATCCTAATTTTGAAATATTCCCTCTTGGCCTCAAAGGGGAAGGAAATCAGAGTTCACCATCACAACCATCAAAATGACTCCTTATTTTTTAAAAACCATATAGCATCTCAACAATTTACTTTCTTCTCCGTGATTTAATTTTAGAGCCTTCACAGGAATAGCTCAAAGTCTCATTTTATTTTGGTACTGTAAGTGTCCTGTTAAAAATAATAGAGACGTTTCTCTAGGTTTAAAACAGTTCAAAGGGATAAATTATACCGAGTCCTGTGATCTGGAATTACACTTAGATACGGCAAGGAGAGCAGTGCTATCCCCAGCAAGTGCTTCAGTATCTACCCTAACAATATCAGATAGATTTTCCCCCAATACAATCAAGAGATTAAGAAACAAACAACAACAAAAACAAAAAACCCCAAATCTAATAATTTACTGGTGTCTCTATTTGAACCCTTATTTTTAGGTTCATAAATGCTGAGAGAGTAAGTAAAACAATTAGAACCACAGGTTCAAATAAATTCTACGAAGAAAATATGTAGGTACTTGTATTTCAACATTTAGAGTTGGTAGAAAATACATACTGATGCTTAGATAAATTCTTCTGCAAGGATACATTTTTACATTAATACACTGCAGAATCTCAATGGCTTTGTGCTGCATTAATCCATTTGCTACCAACTGCAGACAAAAGGAACACAATTTTTTAAAAGAAAAATAAGATCATGAAAAAACAGTATTTATTTTTCAAATTGCTTTATTGGTTGAAAAATTAAGACTGTCATTCCAAAGTGTTATTATTATTCTGAAAGATGAACTGCACCAGTAACAAAAAAAACAAACAAACAAAAAAAATTAATGTGGATTTTGAGGAAAACAAAGATTAAGTTATGGTTGTTTGGAAAAATAGTACTTTTAAAGAAGACATGTTAACAAATACACTAAAAAACCCTTAAATTACAGGCTGACAAAACATACTGGTATATTTATCATGATCTAAATTATTTTCAGTAAAAGAAAATTTGGGTGGATCTCTCCACTGCCTCCGAGGAGGCTTTCAATTCTTCACCAGTGCCCAGGTCTCCTCAATATTTAAGATCAAATAGGGCTCACTGTCAGGAACACCTAGAATCCAACAGTAAGGAGAATACTCTGAGATCAGTAAATCGTGATCACATCACCGAACTGTAAAAGTGACAACATATTAGGGCATTCGCGTACATAAGTTAGATTATAGCATGAACAGCTTTAGACATGGTTAGAGGAGCTTGATAGAATTCTTCAGAAAATAATGAACCTCAATTTAATTATAGACAGGTGAGTATGGCTAATATAAAGCAACAGATCATCCAAAAGTTACTGTATTTGAATCTGGGAAGAACCTCTTGTGGTGATGAGCTGGAAATCGGATCCCAGAGTCATGGCTTATTCTTGACAGATATTTAATACAGCAACCTCTTTGGCTTTCGATTTCTTTATTTGTAATTAAAAAAAAAATTCTAGGTGTGTGATAGAGAGAAAGAGTAGGACTAAATTATCTTTGCAATCAGTCGCTCTATAAATATTTATTTACCTTTAGAACTCAAAATCCTATTCTGTAGAATGTAGGCAAACAAACGGATTAAAAGACGATTTCTTGCTGTCTTTGTTAAAACAAATGAATTTGAGCCAAGACTATCATTCAGTGAGCTATTTAAGATAAGTTATCCTTAGTGGTTTTAAAATAAATTATATATGCATTTATATATATTTATTATAAACAAATTAGAAATTTGATTATCACTTCAAATAAAAGTAGGAAACTTAATGGTAAATCTAAAACATATGCCTCTCAGGCTCTAAAGGATTTTAATTACAAATCTGATAAATTTGCCAAAACAAAGCCACCAAATAAGCCATCCTCAGATAGTTTGTTCTTGGCAACTTTCAAATGCATTTTCCACTTTAAGGGAAAGTTTCATATTTCCACATCACATCAATTTCTTATAGGAATACAATATTGTATTAAATCTACTAGCTTCAATGATTTATAAAACCCATCTTTGGCCAAAATTAATCCTATTTCAAGACTCTTACCTGTTCTGGATTAAAGCAATTACTTGGGAATAGGTCTTTCCAATAACACTTTCTCCATTGACTTTTATAATTCGATCACCTTCAAAGAGAAATTAAATAACACATGAGGAATTCCTTTAAAAAGTCACTTGTGAGTACTTTTGAAATACTTCTTGAGTAATATATTATTTTTAATATATCCTTACTTGTTTTTTAAAGTGTCTTTTTACAAAAATGAACCTAACTTTTAATATATCTAGCTACTTATGAAATATAACTATATTTTAAACAAGAGTCCAGCCATCGATGAATTTAGAAACCTCAAAAAGTATAATCACCAAGTGACTACAACTATACTATTTATGCCCCTATCATTTGTTTTCTGAGTTGTAAAACTACTATTTATTCCTCCGTTTACCCTGTCATTACTAATAGAGAAACATTGTTTAACAGCCTTAGACAATTATTTTTGTTATCTCAGTGGTCTCTAATTTTAGTCCAACTGATTTTCTTTGTTGTATTCTCTCAGTCTATTTAGTTTATTGATTAGTGCTACATTGCAGAACTTAAACATGGGTATGGACATGGTTTTGACTTTATATATATTCACTTGTTCTTCATTTTAATGGGGAAAAGGATGTTTGGTTACTCAGAAAAATTCAGTGGAGCAGAAAGGAAAATAATGAGAGAAAGGACAGAGCAAAGAGGAAAACAGGAAAAAATGTATTTTTTGTGGGCTTTGCACAGTCCCTCAACTTCATCCTCCCAACCTTGAGAAGCTTAGAATATGAGAGATGATACATTCCAGGTAATAGAATCCTATATGTTCACTGATGTACATATTATATATACTAATGATATTGAAATCAGGCTTACTTTAACTATGACAAAAAAGATAATTAATAAGTTAACAATGCATCCTAATAAACCTTACCAGTGACACCCACTACTTATATTTGTAGCTGCAAAGATAACATTTTATTCAAAAGGCAGTAAAAGATAGTTTTTCACTAATTCCCATTTTAAATTATTTCATGTTTAGAAACAAGAGAAAAGGGTAACTATTTTAGTGTGTGCATTAATCTAAACTAAATCCTACTTAGTTTTTTTAATTAAAATCACAAGTCACAAAATATTTCAGAACAAACAGCTACCAGACCACATCCACTGACAGCTGCAGATGAAGCTGGGCTTGCATTGCACTGGAGACTTAAACTACTCTTTGTGGTGGACGAATTCATTCACCTCTAGCAGGTCAGGCTCTTCCAGAACTTGGAGCTCCAAGATTATTTCATTTATTTCAACGAATATCTCCTTCATTTGCTATTTTATTAACCTTTGTCAAAATTAAATGTATGCAAAATAGGTTAAGAGGGCCTCTGAGGGTCCATTATCTGAGTGGTAACTAAAAGTGTCCACAATATATCAATTACGGTATTTCTGCCCACCCATCCATTTGGGTATCAAAAAACATATAACTAACTACGTCTGAAAAACAGTAATAACTGATATGAAGAAAAAGGAAGAAACATACAGTAGGAGACAGAAGGAAAAATATGGAAAATGAAATATGGAAAAAATGAAGTAGAAAAGAAATTAAAAGGTAGGTTTAAGTAAGAATATCAGCACCTGTGCACAATCCAGCTTCAAAAGCAGGTCCTCCCTCTTTAACCTGTTTGACAAAGATGGTATCCATGGGTTCCAAGCGGTTTCTTTGTTTTCCTGTGAGAAAGAAAAGATCCAAGGCATAATTTTACCTCACAATATTTTCTTAAAATAGCAAAATAAAAAATGATATTTAATTGAGACAGTGAAGCAAAGATTTTTTAAATGAAGTGTTAAACACATATCCTAAATCTGGATGCTAAAGTCATCATTAAGAGGGTTTCAAGAACTCAAACATTTATTTTTCTTCTTCCATAACACAACCACCAAGACAGCAATGATTTCCATTTACTGGGAACATTCTGTATGTAAATTATTGCACTAAATATTACACATACCTGAGAGCTAATTTCCATAACAAGTAAGTATTACTACCGCCATGGAATGAAAGAGGACACCCAGGCTCAGAGAGACTAAGTAAATTCTCTGAAGGTCACACAGCTAGATCACACAGGCGGTATTCAACTCTACTGCTTTTTAACACTGCATGGTGTTAAGCACTAAGTCATAATCCTAAATAAGACAGTCCTTTCCCTTCAGGGACTCTGCAGGGAGAAAGACATATGAACAAAGAATGGTACTACGGTATTAAGAAACAGAGACAGATACAACAACATACAGTCATGGCGATGAGGAATACGTGATCAAATCTGAAAGTCAGTACTTCACAAACTGCCATCCATGGGTCGCCTGCATTAACAGCTCAGGGGTTTGACAAAAATCAATGTTTCGGGGTCCAATCAGAAATCTGCTTTGTCAGGAAGTTTCCCAGATGATCCTTCTACACACTAACATTGGAGAACAACTGACAGTTTCAATACATAGAAGTCAAAGAAAGAGTCACAGGTGAGAGGACATTTAAATTAAGTGACAAGCACCAAGGTAAGTACTGAGAGGGGACAAACAGGTAGACAGTGGTTCTCAAAGTGTGATCCCCAGGCCAGCAGCATTAACACAACCAGGGAATGTGCTGGAAATGCAAATTCACGGACCCTCCCACACCAGATCTACTGAATCAGAAACCCTCATGTGACCGTGATGCGTACTCAAGATGGAAAATCAATGAACCAGAAGACACAGCCCTGACCCTTAAAGAAGACTATAACTGAGAAAATAAGGCATATATATGTGTGGAGTACTTTAATCATACTTGTTAGACTGTGGCGCTGGGCAGAATATGACTGCCAAATATAAAGAAACCATAATTATTGTCATATAAAACCGAAATTTTATCCAGGTATATCACAAAGGTGGCTCAAAAGAAGTAGAAACCAATAAAGGAACATCTATCAGCAACTCCCCTTACATATTTAGCTGTTTACTCTGAAAGAAATCCTCTAAAAGTAGTGAATGGCTAACTCTCCTTAAAATGCAACAGGGCACAGAGGAAAAGTGCTCATGTTTCAGACACCAGGAGACAGGGGTCCAAATCCTTGCTTCGCCACTGGATAGTCCAGTTGCAGGTAAGTAAACGTTTTTACTTAAAAGAAATGATTGTTTTTTCTTTTACAGTACAGAGACATGTTTTTGCATTCTTGAAGGGTTTCTATGAAGACTCAATAAGATAGCATGTAAAAGCGCTCAGCATAGCTTGTGATCGGAGCAATTCCTCGGTAAATGTATTTCCACTCTCCACGGTGCTTAGATGAAGACTAGTCTCATATTCTTACGTTTTCAAGAATGAAAAATTTGACAGGTTATAAAAATATACCTGCAAAGTATCTATCATCCAATTTTCAAAAATATAAATATATATCAGATCTCTTCCCAAGGAAACTCTATACAGCTCTCTAAGTTCAGAAGACGTGAAAATATTATAAATCCTTTGGTCACTTCTGATTGGCTATGACAGACAGCCCTGACTGCTTTCTCCACGAGGTTTTGGAGGAAACAGAGAACTAATGCTAGTTAAATCCCTATTGTAAGGAAGAATGTCCTCATTCTTAAGAGATGTTTGCCGAAATACTTAGGGACTAATTGTAATCTTACATTATCATATTTTATTATTATATTATTACATTTCCAGTATTATGATAATGATATCTGCAACTTAATTTTCAAATGGCTTGAGAGAAAAAAATAAGCCAAGATAGCCAAACACCCAAACACATGTATGGATGGACAGACAGACAAAGCAAATATATATTCAACATTAAGTTAATTGTTGAATCCAGATGGACAAGGTAATTGCTGTACTTTGAAAATTATAATACAAAGTTTGGGAAAACTTTCTGTATGTGCCAGGCTTTATTTTTCTTCACAGGACTTGTCATCCACTACTTAAAGTTACATGTTTATTTGCTTTCATGCTGGTTGTTTGTCTCTTCCACTAAAATAAAAAGCAGGGATTTCTGTCACGTTCACTGATGCTCACGGCACCCAGAACAATGCCTGGCACACAACAGGCATTCGATAAAGCATTGTTCAATAAATGAACAAAGTTATTATTTAATTCTTACATCAAGCTTTCAAGAAAGGCATTGTGATTTTAATACTGTCACTGTACTGAGGAGGAAACAGACTAAGTAACTTACGAAGAGGCAGAGTAGGGATTTGAATCCAGATCCAAATCCAAACATGGTGTTCCCTCATGCTTCAAATGTAACTGAACTACTTATTCAGTTGTCAAGCTTTGCCAAATACAAGTAGACAGTCCACTTACAACTAGTTTGAAAGGGAAAAGAAGGTTTCTTTCAATATAAGTCACTTAAAATGCAAATACTTCATGCCAGTCCAGCTGGTAATCAGGCTAGGTCCTTATGTAGCCAACTCAACATTTACAACAGCTGGTATTTAAGGAAAACCATCTATTTTTTCTAGGCTAGAGATCTGAAGGTTTAATAAGTTTTGCTGTGCCAAGTCACTGCTTTCAGGGAAAGATTTACATAATTAAAGAGAGGACACTTTTTTTTAAATTAATGTCCTCTAGTCCACTATGCCCCAAAGGTGGTTATACCCTACTTATATTTAAAAATACAAAATGTAAATGAGCATTAATGAATTCTACAAAATAATGAAGAGCTGGCTGGGTAGCAAGGTAGTGACTTCTGAAAGTTCTGATAGGCACTTTCACTCACACGGAATAAATGTAGTCCAAAATAATTTGGGTTTGATTTCTATAAAGGAAATACTAACTTTGCAATGACTACCATTACAAAATCAGAGAGACTTTGCCACAAATTGACAAATCCTTCAATACACTATGCCTGAAAATACATGAAGATGGAATAGACTAAAAGAAGGGCCAGTCTTACAGCAAGCACTACCACATCTGCTGAGAGCTGTACTTTGATTCTTCTTGTTCACTTTCCTTTCTGGACTCTCTCCAAAATTCTGACTTGCTATTACTACTGTAGATTTTAACCAATCCCTTCTGGACAACAGAAAAATTTCCCATAGGCGTCCTTTAATTACAGGCAGGTTTAACTAAGAAATATCCCTCTCTTCAATTTCCATATTCCTTGACTCTAAATCTTGTGTTAAACACGTGGTTCAATAATTTTAAGAGTGCCATGTCTTTAATATATGCTCTCTGCAATTCCACTGGAACTGGAAATCACAAGCATCAAATTTAAAGTGTGTGTTATTCAATCTCTTACGTCTTTAGTTTTTTAAAGTCGGTTTCTAGATATGCAAAACAAAAAGTCCCATCCCGAATTGTAATTAATCAGGAAAAAGTATTCCTTGCTTCCCTGTAGGATCATTTGGCAGAGCCAGGTGGCTTCCCTGGCAACTCTTAGTAAAAAGCCTCTTTCAATTCTACATGTGTATTTTATAATTTCTCAATTTTTTGAGAACACATAGGATGTGTTTCAAAGAACTGCTAAAGACCTTATTCAAGTGTTATTTCCTTGACCTTATCAAAAGAAAAGGGAAATGTGTCTTTCTAGCACACACATGTAATTAAATCTTTCTGTATTTGAGAAAAGGAAGTAAGAAGACAATGACCTTACATGAATGAGAATGGCTAAAATGAGCAGGTACTGAAAAAGTCCCACTTTATGCTATTTAACATACAATTAGTAAAGACTTAAATAAGAAGCTATAAAAAGCATACATGAATTTGCCTGAAGTTGAATGTTACACTTTGAAATCAGAGAGAATGCACATACTTTTACATTATAGTAAATATAATCAGTTGGGGAAAAATAACTCAACTAAAAGAAATAATAATATATAGGTAGTAGCTGCCATCCAAATACTGGATGGACATCCAGGTGGATATGATTTTTATTCTCCATACCTAGTATAAGGCGGCGGTTAACAGCTTGAGCCCTACGACCAGATTACCTGGTTTAAAATCCCAGCTCTACCACTTACTTTCCAAGTAGGGTTACTAGATTTTGCAAAAATGACTGTCTATGAGAAATTCAAATTTAATTGGGCATCCTGTAGTTTATCTGGCAACCCTATCCCCAAGTGATGTTAGACAAATGATTTATTTGTACCCCAGTTAACTCATCTGAAAAATGAGGATGATGACAATTTATTTTTACCTGGCAAGGCTATTGTGAGGATTAGAAGAGAGAATCCAGTGAAATACTTATATGACGCCTAATACAAGTAGGTATTTAATCAATGTTATTACTATGCTAATCTGATGATAAAGCTTTAGAAAGTTTACATAGAGATCAGGGATGAATGAGGCCAGGGGACATGGCGCTTGTCACACTGCTCGTGCCTGATTCAATACTGGTCCAAAGAGTAACAATACAGACTCAACTGGCATATTGCGGGGAGTTGAAGAGTACAAACCGAAGAACACCGAAGAAAAGAAGGAAGAAGGAAGAGAGACTCTATACTAACATATTTCCAGTAACTCTGACACGGACTACTCATCTGTCTTCAAAGAGACTGGCGTCTAAAAGCCAGAGTGCTCTAATGACCCTCTTCTTTGGAGAATGCTAAAATCCAAATCACTTGCAACATTTAAATTGTTTCAAAATTTGAAATATGAAGTATACAAAGCAAGCAGCCTAAAGCAAATAGATTATTTTCAGAAGTAATATGCTTAGAACTATACCAGTTAGAAACGAGACACAGAGAATGAAGATACACAGAGAAATAATAGGTATAGATCAGGGAATCCTATAGTTAGTTCTAGGGACAAGAGAAATGTATTTCTTATCAGAGTTAAAAAAAAAAAATTATACTTCAAACAAAGAAATACCATCTTACATTTTAACCAAAAGCAAAGCAGCAGAAAATAATGGCTATCACTCAGATTGAGATTTTTTTTAAATTTTTCCTTCTCTCTCACAGTTCTCATAGATGTTACCGAACAATTTTTTTAATGGAACCAAATCTGTTTTTATAATGACAGTTTTTAAAAGTATTCTTTTTACTGATTTCTTTGTTGTAAAAAAAGAAAAAAAGACAAACACAAAGAAACCCTCTGTCTATCTCTACACTAGAAAAGGCTGTTGAAATTAAACTGTGCTTCATATGAAAGTTAAAGTCAGATAAGCCTTGGAAGACGTGTGCTCTCCACAAAGGCGGAAAGCTGCAGAGGTCACATAATGGAGTACTAAAGCTCCAGGCATTAATTATTTAAAGAAAATCAATTAAGTAGCTTATTGAAATTAATATCTATTTTTCAGACCCAAAATAATTGAAACCACAATGTAGATTGAGACAGACAGATATCAAAGTTAAATCTGAATAATAAAAAATGATCTTTGTTTCTCTTTGCTGGGTCACAGATTGACACAGAAAAAACAGGGCATGGAGAAGCACTTATTGAGCAAAAGTTAGGAATTATGGATCTATTAAGGCAAAAAACAAACAGAGGGTGTGATAAATAGCAAATTCAGGCTAGTAGTTACCTCTGGGGGAAGAGAATAGAAAAGGAGTGGTATGGAAGGGCCTTAACCATATTTATAATCATTTATGTCTTAGTGAGAGAGAAAGAGAGAGAGAAATGGGGGGGGGGTGTTAAAATGCTAAGATGACAAGGACAGGTGGCCAGCATTTGGAAGTCACATTCCTTCCCTTTATTTTCTGTTTGCCTGAAATATTTCATAGCTGTTTTATTTTTTTTCATTGTTGAAAAGAGTCTTCTAAAAAAAAGAAAGAAAAGAAAAGAAAACAGGCTTCTAATTTTTATTTTAGGGGTTTGGTTTGCTAATGGCATACAAAACTACCTTAGGAGCCTAAGAGAGACATTGTCTCACATCAAAAACCCGTGTGTATCATATGATAGATACTGACACAGCCTATATGAAAAGTAAGTACAATCCAATTTAAGCAGACTGCCGTGGCAGATTATTGGGTCCCTTTCCCCTTTGGTAAGGGCACAAGCACTGAGGGAAAAAAATATGCATTCCAGCTTTTTAAACCTAGGTGGTCCCAAATTTCCACTTACGATGCTCTCATTTCCAGAGCGATGGCTAGTACTTTGAAATTGTACCTCCCAGGCCTCCGATCTGTAGCTCCAACAATTCTTATGAGCTCCAAACCCCAAATTCCAATAGTCTCTAGACAATGTCAGTAGAAAGTCACCTGTCAGGTCTCAATCACATTTCATCCATTATAAGCAAACACACACTCACTACTCAACCTCATCTTTAAGTAACATCAAATGGAACAAAGTGAAGTTAAGAAAATCTGCTAAATATTAAAAAGCAGATCATGTTCTAACTTAATCATGACAAACTTTCTTTCAGCCCACACCTGTCTAATTTTTTTGGTTTACTTTTTAGTGTGGTAAATGCCCGGCATATACAAAAATAGAGAAAAAAAGTAGAATAACCCCCGCATGAACATAATGTAAATAATTATTAAAAATCTGTCATCTTGTTTCATTTACACTCACATTTTTTTCCTAAAGTATTTTACTGTAAATCCCAGGTATCACGTCAATTCATTCACAAATACTTTAAATACTTCAGTATGCATCACTAACAAATCAGAATTTTACTTCTTCTTAAAGGAAAGAAAACAAAATCTGTTCACAGTTCTCCATATTATGTAGTATTTTGCACAATCTGGATCATATAAACTGACAACAAACCCAAGCCTTCCTTCTACTTTCTTCTATCTTCCTAAAAGCCTACCTAACATTAATGAAAAGGAGTATTTCATGACATAGGAACGGTACCACCAAAAGCTATGAAATAAATTTAGAAAAGGTCTCACATGTAAAACCACAATAGAATCCTAAAATTAAGTTCTGGAACAAGTTTCCCACTCCTAATGGAATGCTCTGCCTATCTATTCAAATTCAGTGAGGTCACATATGCAAGAGAACATACACTACATGAAAATCTCTGGCACACAGAACAGTGTCTGGCATATAGTGGATGCTCTATAAATATTACTGTTGATTGATTCAAATTAAAGTCCTAGTAAATGCCAATAGCAAGACTGCCCAAAACCAACTTGGAGACATGTTTCAGGAACAAAGCTCTTATTGTACTGCAACTCATCTGCAGGATTTCCCTGAAACAGAAGGAAAATGCTGCCACTTTATAGTAATTTGAGTACAATACCACTAGGTGGCAGATGTGAACCAAAATTTTCTGGTGTTATAAACCACCTAGGCAAGAAAGACTCTGGAGGATGTTATTCATTCAACAAATATTTAGTGAGCTTGGACAACGTGCCAGGAGCTGATCACTCTACAACGAACAAAACAGTCCTGGGATCTGTCTTCTGGAGTATCTGAAGTTTATGCAGCATCGTTTTTTTCTCTCTCTAAAAGTTTCAGGAATTTCACAAAGTATGTATCACGTGCGGATTCAGAGCCCTGTTATTCCAGTTGTGCTAGATTTTAAGTTCTCTGCAAACCTGGAAAAATGTGTTGCAGTGCGCTAACCACGGGCAACTATCTTTCCATGTCTGACCTTACCACTGCCCGGTCCCCCGTAACTGATTAAACCTGCCCCTCATCTTTCTCCAAACCCTTTAGTCCTCTCTGGTCTTCAAGACTATCAGTCTCCCTCAGAAATCACTCTTTCTTATAAGTTTACCCACAGATCAATATTACAACCAAATTCACCAGCAACCTCAACTTCCTTTCCCCCTTGACCTTTCAAAGCATTCCACTTGCCGATGTCCAGCTATGGACAATTCCAACCAGACCCTCCCTCTGCTCTTGTTCTTGGCCTGCGATGTCAACTGAGTAAAACTGCATGACCCACTGATTTAGAGTTTCCAAGTTCAGCTAAGTGCTTGACATTACTCACTAAAGTCTCTTGCTTGTATTTTAATCCCCGTTCCCTCAAGGCTGCTGTTTCAAACTTCTAATACCCTTCTTGGACTTGTTCTGCCATCTTGATTTGCTCACACTATTTGGATAACCTTATCTCTTACTTCACTGTATTTCAACTGCTGAATCCTCATTTTTTTTCTTTTTTAAAATCTTTGTCTATCCTTACTTCCCTTTGTTCTATCTCAGGTGAGGATTTAGTTACCAGCTTTCTTCAGGACCTTGTTCCCCAAATGGTCTCTTCTCAAGTGTAAAACCAATCTCTCTTCTCTCCAGATCTCACAACACACAAAAGCTTCCCAAACTTAAGAGAACAACAAAACTTCTCCCTACCCTGCCACACAGCTTTCACCTCTCATTCCCCATCCTTTCATTTTCATACTTCTTGAAGAATAGTCTATACTCACCTACCCTCATTTCTTTACTTCTAATTCGGGGTTTCTCAGACGTTGACAAGTACCCCGTGGGGGACAGCATGCATCCCCCCTCCCCCCACCGTTCCCTGTTCTAATTTATGTCACAGCCCACTGACGCACCGGATCCACTCTGCCCACCACACTGAAACTCTTCTTGGTAACTTTACCAATTTGCTACTTGTCAGGTCAGGTCCAACAGTATCTTTTTTTCAATATTTATTTATTTGGCCGCGCCGGGTCTTAGTTGTAGCATGCGGGATCTAGTTCCCAGAGCAGGGATCGAATCCAGGCCCCCTGCATTGGGAGCGCAGGGTCTTAACCACTGGACCACCAGGGAACTCCCCCAACAGTATCTTTTCAGTCTCCACCCTAATGAATTCTCTAGGACAAATGCAAGTTACCCACCCTCCCCTAAAAATGATCACCCCTTAATTAGCAAGCCATCAACTCCTCCTGGTTGTCCTTATACCTTCCAAAATTTATTTTCAGATTTCTTTTCTGATTCTCCTTTCTCTGACCAGCTCTTAGATGTTGTCTTTCCTAGGGTTCTGTCTTTACGCTGTGTGTCTTCATGCTCTCTGTGTATGATTTTATTGATGCCTAGGGCTTAGTTATAGCATATACAATGATGACTTGCAAATTTATTTTCAACCCTACCTCTCCCTATGAGCTCCATACCTAAATTTTCAACTAGGTACTGAACATTCTACCAGCATCAGAAATGTAACTTATCCCAAACTGAACTCACTTCCCCAGGGGAATGAGGTGGGTGTGTTTCCTTTCCGTATCCCTCAGTCAATGGTACTTCCATCCATCCACTCATTCATGCCAGAAAAGCCAAGCATAATCCTCCACAAGTCATCTTTAACTGTTGACATACAATCTACCCCATGTCCTACTACCAAATCTGTGCAAATACAACTTCTAAATACCTCCGAAATCTGTTCTCGAATGCTGTTTTTTCCTTTGTCCTGATAAAATCCTATTCAGCACAAAGCACACCCCACCTGAGAAACCCTTCCCTGGTGGTTAGATGACTTGCCATGCTGTGATCCTGCCACAGTTGTGCAGACCTCTGTTTCTGCACTTATGTAATTATTTCACACCTTCATCTTCCACCATCCTATATAAAGATTCATTAAATGTATATAGGCCAGGAACTGTTCTGGGTTTAAAGAAAAAAAGTAATAAAATAAAGTTGGGAATTTCCTGGTGGTCCAGGGGTTAGGGCTCTGCGCTCCCACTGCAGGGGGCACGGGTTCAATTCCCAGTCGGGGACTAAGATCCCATATGCCACGTGGCCATAAATACATACATACAAATTATTTTTAAAATTAAAAAGAATAAAAATAAGGTTCCTGCTTGACCATCCAACTGAGGCAGAAAAATGTTCAATGAGAAAAAAGTAGCATAAGAGATGGTAAAAAGTGTGACAGAGAATAATAAGCAGAGTGAGAAGGGAAGGGAGAGGGAGAGACAGGGATGTGATACTATTTTTAGGAAATGGTCAGGGAAGTCCTCTCTAGCAGGTGACATCTGAATCACTATCTAAAGGAAATGAGATTAGAGGCTATATTGCTCCCTTCCCAGCAATTAGTTTAGTGACTGGCTTTTGGAAGTGACTCAACAAATGTCTGCTAAGAGAATGAATAAACAACAGGAAATATATTTCTAGACTTAACGCATTTAGCATTCATACGCAAATACTTCTATTGCAGTTCTACACCAGAGATGAAAAATTATCTGTTAAATTTTGAAAGCAGGGACCATCACAATTAAATTCACTTTTTATTAACTGGATCTACGAACCATGTATTTTGAGTATAGACTAACTGGAGAGCAATCAGGAAGAAAACGGGCCTATTCAGCTAAGTGGTGTCTGTGATCAAAGTCTTAAGTTACGGAGCAGCTAAGAAAAGACAGCTCAAAATCACGTAATTACAGGTCATCTCTGGAGCAAGAGTTTCTATAGAGAAGTGATTTCTAGGACAGTCTAGAACATTAGTACTCCAACCAGGTACTTTCCTGGACTTTCACCTTTACAGCCCTATTGTCCAGTATCTCCAATTAGTTCTCTAAAATCCTAGATCGCCTATTTCCTAAAGGTTTTAGAACCATTAAAGAGATTATTTAATAGCCTTTACCCTCTTGACTGCCAAACTACCTTCATGCAATGTCTTACAAAGCCTGAAAATCTACTCCAAAAATTGGATTTCTGACAATACCTACTTTAATGCAATCAAATTCCCTTCATTTTAGATTACTGTAAGTATGATTTCCTGGGACCTTTAGAGTGAAGTTAGATTTTTTTTTTAAAACCTCTCATCTAACTTGACCAGCGTACCAGTTTATTTTACAAATTCCTACTAAGGTCCAGGATTACCGTGTTTTTGTTATCAGTGTTCCAGCTTACACACTTAGCAACTGTGTGAAATAAGATTTCTAAATTTAAAAAGTGCCACCGAGACTTTGTGTTAAAGGGGGACTGATAGGAGAAAGGTGAAAGAAAAATAGGAAGGAAGTAGAGAGACAATAGTTCCTCAACAGCTGAGGTCAGATACTAACATGCTGACTTTTGCAGCTTTGGGAACAGTCATTTGGGAATAGTACCAAGTGAAGGTGGTACTAGGGTGGTACCTCCCCTTTATTCAATACATTTACTCAACAAACATTTGTGCTCCTACTATGTACCACGCACTTAGTAGGCACTGAAAATTCAACAATGAAAGACAGTGTCCACCCTTAATGATCTTTGTTCTTAAAGTAACACATAAAAACATTTTTTAATAAACATAATGACTAGTTTGGGTATGTAGGAAAATTTTACTTCGAACATTCTAACGTCCAATTTTTGATGAAAGATAGAATCCCCCTTCTTATTTTTCTATTTTCCGTTATCAGATCTGTATTACTATCATCACCTCCCAGGAACAGGTATATTAGGAAGTAGAAAGTTTTCACTTGTTTACTACAATCACTCAGATTAACTGTGTCCAAAATAAGAGTAGGGATTTTCCAGGAGAGAATCAGGAAAAGAGCCTACCTGCATCTTTCACTAGTTGCGAAACAGCAATCTACTCCATCTTGTACAAAATATACTTTCAAACATTTGGAAACTATTGAACATATTGAAAGCTATCACTTTCTCCCCCGTGTGTATATATCTATATCTATCTATCTATCTATCTATCTATCTATCTATCTATCTATGTCCTTGTCATCATTGTCCTTTACATCTGGTGCTCCACAGTGTTTTGCTTTGTCCTATTTACTCAGAAGACCCTAGAGCCCTCCTTTCCTGTGTTTCCTACCTGTCAAATGAAGAGAAACAAAATAAATATATTGAGTTAACCTGTTGCTAGCAACATATAATATAAAAATCACTTATTATCTTTGTGTGTGTACACATGTATGTTAAGTTTATACATGTGTGTATATATTTTTACAGTAAGAAACATTGCCCATAATAGCAAACTACAAATAACTTGGTAATTTTATTATAACTATGTTGATAGACTAAAGTTATTTTAATAAGACAAATACATGGGCAGCAAACATTCACTGAAGTATCCATATATTAGTAAAGTGAGTGAGTACAGGGAATACATCACTTACATTTGCGCCATAGCGTATATGCATACGAAGTCCAGCTACTAGAAAACTACCTCCCAGGACTTCCCTGGCTGTCCAGTGGTTAAGACTCCACGCTTCCACTGCAGGGGGCGTGGGTTCAATCCCCGGTAGGGGAACTAAGATCCCACATGCCACACGGTGTGGCCAAAAAAACAACAAAGAAGAAAAAAAGAAAATTACCTCCCAAAAGACTACTAATATCATATGCTCAGGTTAGAACTTCCATCTTAAGGGCTTCTGCACTCAGCAGGCAGAGGAAAAAACCCAAGTCCTGTCCAGTTAGGAATCTGTTAGGAGACTTTCCCCAAACTGAAGAGTAAGGGTAACTGGAAAGAATGTTCCCACCAGCCCAGAGGCTACCTCAGTGCTAACTAAGCAGAGTAGGGGGTAAAGGAAGGGAAACTGATCTCTAAGAAGTAGCTAGAGGCCAAACTTCACATAGATTTATAGGCTAAATCAAGTAATAGCCTGGATCTGGATAAAGCAAACAACAATCTTTTATCCTAGATCTCAAATAATCTTCAGTAATGATATTTGAAGGTCAATAAACACAAAATAGTCAAACATCCACAAATAATAATAATAACAGCAACAACAACAACAACAAAAAACTCCAAAAACACAACACCCTCTGAGCTAGAGCCACCAGGAAAAAAAAGAGAGAAAGAGACCCACAAAGGCTTCTGATAATGGAATCACTAGACAGAGATTATAAAACAACTCTGCTTATCATGTCTGAAGAAGTTTTTAAAATAAGCCTAAAAATGGTAAAGAGGAAACTATAGGAAGTGATCAAGCATATTCGGTGCACTACCCTAAAGAACTTCTAATAATTAAAATTTAAAATGCAAACAGCTATAAAGAAAATTATTGAATATACATAGGGAGAAATTACCTGGAATGCAGACACACACACACACACACACACACACACACACACACAGAAGAAACAGAAAATTTAGGAGCCATGGGGGGTAGAGTAAGAAAATCTAACATATGTTTAATTGGAGCCCCAGAAGAAGAGAGCATTGGGTTACAGGAGGACACAGGTAATATGTGATGAGATGCTGGCTGAAAATTTCCTAGACTGATGATAGACATCCATCTACAGACACAAGAAGCTCAATGAATCCCAAACAAGAAAAATAAAAATAAATCCTCACCTAGACTCATCATCACAAAATGGCCAAACAT
Organism: Balaenoptera physalus; assembly: GCF_965194825.1. NCBI lineage: Eukaryota > Metazoa > Chordata > Mammalia > Artiodactyla > Balaenopteridae > Balaenoptera > Balaenoptera physalus. The sequence goes on from NC_138883.1 coordinate 168,859,022, forward strand.
CAAAGATATAGAGAAAATTTTATTTATTTATTTATTTATTTATTTATTTATTTATTTAGGCTGCACGGGGTCTTAGTTGTGGCACATGGGATCTTTGTTGTGGCATATTTAGTTGCGGCATGCGGGATCTTTAGTTGTGGCATGCTGACTCTTAGTTGCAGCATGCATGTGGGAACTTAGTTCCCTGACCAGGGATCAAACCCGGGCCCCCTGCATTGGGAGCGTGGATTCTTACCCACTGGACCACCAGGGAAGTCCCTATAGAGAAAATCTTAAAAGCAGATATAAAAAAAGTTTGCCTTCAAAAAATCGATAAACCAAAATAGGAGAATGAAGTCCAGGGAGCCCCATGTTTTGCACTGCTTTTCGCCTTGAGGCAAATTCTGCTTCCAAAGTAAAGGCTGAGACTGAGAAGCTGTTCACGGCCTCCCCCGGTCTCAAAGCGTCAGGGACACAAACATGGACGTTGGGGTCCAGCAAGGAAGAGGGCCCCGGAAAACACCATATGCTTTCAGTTGGGCCTCCCAAGCAGTACAACACGTGAGTAGGGCTGCACAGGTAGAAGCCCAGCCCTGTCCTGCCAAAGAGAACACAGCTGACTGCCAGCCCCAGCCTGGACCCTCCATCACGTTCACACTTGCCACTCCCCCGCCCCCCGAAGCAGGACTCCTCTAAGGGACAGTGTTGGTTTGGGGACTCCTCTCTGGCCCAGCACAGGCCTTCCGAGAACTGTGCTGCAGTCAGGGCCTTCCTACCAAATCCTTCTTTTCCTCTCTTCTTTTACAGGCGTCAGACCTGTATCACAGCCTTAAGTCTTCCCCATCCTTTCCTGCTCCTTTCCACAGGCATTTCTCCCAATAAATCTCTGCCATGTCTAATCATGTCTTGCCACCATTTCTGTCTTTGTGCCTGCTTCTCAGGGAACCCAAAGTGATGCTCCAAATATCAAAAGGACCAAAGTCCACCTTTATGTGAAGCAATCCTTGAACAGAGATGCAAAAATTCTAAATAAAACAGAAAGCCAAAACTGGTAATATATAAAAAGTACATACATTAGGAACAATCTTGGTTTAGTTCTGTAATGCAAAGTTGGTTTAACATTTAAAAAATAAATCAATATAATTCACTATATTGAGACTAAAGGAAAAAAAAAATCAAATGTTTATCCCAAAAGATGCAGAAAATTCAAAACTCATTCATGGGAGAGATACACCACATTCATAGATTGAAAGATTCAATACCTCAAATATTTTCAAATATTCAACATTGTAAATAATATAAAACCAATCAAAATTCCAGAAGAATTTGTGTGTGTGTGTGTGTTACTGTAAATGGACAAGAACAGCCAATCCAATCTTGAAAACAAAATTGGAAGACTTACTCTACCTAATAGCAACACTTATTATATAGCTACAGTAATTAAGATCACAGTCTTGCAGCAAAGAAAGTGACCAATGGAATAGAACGGAGTTCAGCAAACTTTTCTGTAAAGGGCCAGATGGTAAATATTTTAGCCTTTGCAGGACTCACACAGTCTCTGTCACATATTCTTTTTTTAAACAACCCTTTAAAAATATAGAACTATTCTTAGTTTGGAAGCTGTACAAAAATGAGCCACAGGAGCCACATGCCGACCCCTGGAATAGAATATGGTCCAGAAACAGACCAAAACATATATAAACACTGTATGATCAAGGTGGTATTACAGAGCAGTAGAAAAAATAGACTTTTCACTAAATAGTGCCAGGCCAAATGCATATCAATATGGGGAAAAATTAACCTTGATCCCATACCACATGTAAAAATGATCAATTACAAGTGAATAGTAGATTTAATTGTGAATGACAAAACAATAAAGCATCTCGGAAGATAACACAGGAGAATATCTTTGTGACCATGGAGTAGAAAAAAATGTCTTCAATAGCACTCAAAGTTTTAACCATAAAAGAAAAGATCGATAATTTGGACTACATTAAAATTAGGAACTTCCCTTTATCAAAATTACTAATAAGAAATTGAAAGGCAAGTCACAGCTGAATATCTGCTAAATATATAACTAACAAAATCTTCATCAAAAATATTTAGACTCCTACATATGAATTGTTTTAAAAAGCACTGATAGCTAATAACCAAATAAAAGGTAATCGACTTCATCAGTGTCAAGAAAGTTTAAATTAACCCAAATTCCACTCCACTACACACTCACTAGAATGGATAAAATTAAAAAGACTGACAAATGCCAAGTGTTAGTGATCATATGGAGCAAGTGGAATGCTCATACCCTGTTGGTGGCTGTGTAAATCGGTATAATCACTTTGGAAAACTTTTTAGCAGTATCTACTGAATGTGATTGTATGCATACCTACGAGTCAGTAATGCCATCCCTAGATATATATACCCACCAGAAATGAGGACATTTGTGCACAAAGTACGTGTAATAAGATGGCTCACAGTTGCACTGTTTGAAATAGGTAAACATTGGAAAAAATCTAAATGTCCATCAACAGTAGACTGAATAAATAAATTGCATATGTTCTTTTTGTTTTAAATCAACTTTACTATAATTTACCTAAGATAAAATGTACCCATTTAAGTACACAGTTCCTGAGTTTTGACAAATGTACACACCCATGCAACCACCACCACAATCAAGATATAGAAGATTTCCATCAAGCCCAAAACTTCCCTTGTGCCTCTTCCTAGTCAATTCAGGCAACCAAAGACTTGTGTAGATTTGTCTTTCCTGGAGTTTCACATAAATGGAATCAGACGGTATGTACTCTTTTTGCACTTGGCTTCTTCACTAATCAAAATGAGTTTGACAGGAAAAGCATGAGCAATAAACGTAGATAAATTAGATTTCATCAAAAGTTAAAATTTTGTGCATCAAAGGACATTATCAAGAAAATAAAAAGACAACCTACAGAATGAGAGAAGATCTATGCAAATCATGTATCTGATAAGGGCCTAGTATCTAGAATATATAAAGAACACTTCCAACTCAAAAACAAAAAGACAGACAGCCCAATTTAAAAAATGGGCAATAGATTTGAACAGACGTCTCTCCAAAGAAGATATAAAAATGGCCAACAAGCCCATGAAAATGCTCAACATCATTAGTTTTTAAGGCAATGCAAAGCAAACCAAAATGAGACACCACTTCATACTCGATAGGTTGGTTATAGTAACAAAAATGGAAAATAACACGTGTTGGTGAGGATGTAGAGAAACTGGGGTCCTCATATATTGCTATGGGAATGTAAAAATGGTGCAGGTACTACGGAAAACCGTTTAGCAGTTCCCCAAAATGTTAAACATAGAATCACCATATGACCCAGCAATTCCACTCCTAGATATATACCTCAAAGAATTTAAAATACGAATGCAAACAAACACTTGTACATGCATGTTCATAGCAGCACTAATCACAACGGTCAAAAGGTGGAAACAGCCCAAATGTCCATCAATGGATGAATGGATAAACAAACTGTGGTATATACCTACAATGTAATATTATTCAGCCATAAAGAGGAATGAAGTACTGATATATGTGACACACAGAAAAACCTCAAAAACATTACACTAAGTGGAAGAAGCCACATGAAAAAGGTTGCATATTGTATGATTCCATTTATATGAAATATCTAGAATAGGTTAAATCCATGGGGACAGAAAACAGATTGGTGGTTGCCAGGGACCTGAGGGAGGGGAGAACAGTGAATGACTGCTTACTGGACATGGGTTTCCTTTTGGCGTGACGGAATGTTTTGGAACTAGATAGAGGTGGTAGATGCACACTGCATACATGTCCTTTAATTCTGTACTAAATGTCACTGAATTGGTCACTTTAAAAGGGTGAATTTTATGTTAGGTGAATTCCACCTCAAGAAAATAAATGTTTTTGAGATTGATCCAAGATGCCCTGTGTAGTCCATTATATGGATATACCACAATTTGGTCATCAATTCATATGTTGATTAATATTTAGGTCGACTCAATCCAGTGCTTATTTAATATGAATAATTTGAACATTTCTGTACAAATATTCTTGTAGGCATGTTTCATTTACCTTGGGTAAATACCTATAAGTGCCCTTATCATTTCACAAAAATAAGTAAAAAAAACAAAACAAAAACAAAAAAAAGTGTTATCAGTCGTAATATAACTGAATCAAAGATGAAAACCGGGCTTCCCTGGTGGCGCAGTGGTTGAGAATCTGCCTGCCAATGCAGGGGACACGGGTTCGAGCCCTGGTCTGGGAAGATCCCACATGCCACGGAGCAACTGGGCCCGTGAGCCACAACTACTGAGCCTGCGCGTCTGGAGCCTGTGCTCCGCAACAAGAGAGGCCGCGATGGTGAGAGGCCCGCGCACCGCGATGAAGAGTGGTCCCCACTTGCCGCAACTAGAGAAAGCCCTCGCACAGAAACGAAGACTCAACACAGTCATAAATAAATAAATAAATAAATAAAAGAACGTGAATTTCTTAAAAAAAAAAAAAAAAAAAAAAGATGAAAACCAACTGCAGACATTAAAGCAATGATGCTTTATCCTTAAGCCCAGCAGATTTAAGCCAATAGTACATATTCAATTATGAAGATAAAGAAGAAAACTAAAGAACAAGTATGATATGCTAATTCTATGTTAACAAAATTATACCTGAATTTTCAATCAGTGACTTTTTTACTTTTTTTTTTTTTTTTTGGCTGCATTGGGTCTTCATTGTTGTGCACGGGCTTCTCATTGCGGTGGCTTCTCTTGTTGTGGAGCACAGGCTCTAGGTGCACGGGCTTCAGTAGTTGTGGTTTGCGGGCTCTAGAGCACAGGCTCAGTAGTTGTGGCACACGGGTTTAGTTCTCCGCAGCATGTGGGATCTTCCTGGACCAGGGCTCGAATCCGTGTCCCCTGCATTGGCAGGTGGATTCTTAACCACTGCGCCACCAGGGAAGTCCCTCAGTGATTTTTTAAATACTGCTTGACTTTCAAGGGAACAGAACCCTTTTTCTTTCACATTTTCAAGAATGAATTATGTGAGAGTAAAGTTCTTTCTGAGAAGCTGGGGTGGGAATTGAGAGAAAACTCTAGAATCAAACTCTCCAACTCTACCACTTGCTAGTTACTTAGACACTTTGTGCCTCAATTTCCTCATCTTAAAAATGGAGATGAGGGCTTCCCTGGTGGCGCAGTGGTTGAGAGTCTGCCTGCCGATGCAGGGGACACGGGTTCGAGCCCTGGTCTGGGAAGATCCCACATGCCGCGGAGCAACTGGGCCCGTGAGCCACAATTGCTGAGCCTGCGCGTCTGGAGCCTGTGCTCCGCGACAGGAGAGGCCGCGATAGTGAGAGGCCCGCGCACCGCGATGAAGAGTGGCCCCGGCTCACCGCAACTAGAGAAAGCCCTCGCACAGAAACGAAGACCCAACACAGCCATGAATAAATAAATAAATAAAATTTAAAAAAAAAAAAATGGAGATGATAATAATATCCACCCCAGAAGGTTGTTGTGATGATTAAATGAGTTAATCCATGCAGAGTCTTAGAACAGCACCTGGCACATTGTAAGTTAGCTGCTTCCACCACCCGGTCACTACCACCATCATCACCGTCACCACCATCATCGTCCTCATCACCACAATCACAACCATCATCACCATCACCATCACCATCATCACCCCGTCACCATCATCATCACCCCTTCACCATCATCACCAGCATCATCATCATCACCAGCATCATCATCATCACCACCACCATCATCATCTTCATCATCATCATCACCATCATCACCCCATCACCATCATCACCACCACCATCATCATCACCCCGTCACCATCATCATCTTCATCACCATCATCACCAGCATCATCATCACCACCACCACCATCATCATTTTCATCATCATCATCATCACCACCACCATCATCATTTCTACTTTGTAAAATATCTTCAAGACAGTTTAAGACACCTGTGGTTGTTTAACTGAACGTCACTAGAAGTTAATAAAAATATGCAGCTAATTAGTATATTTACCTAACTACCAGAGAAACTCAAAACTCAAATAATTTACCTGTCAATACAGTTAAAAATGGATCCTAAGGGGTTCAGTTAATGTGCCTTCCCAAAGATACCATGAGATCTGTGGAGCCCACTCGGTTAGTATTGCTACATTTCAAAAGTAACATGAACACAATTCTGACACCCTACCACCACACCATAGACCACAGACCTACCCATAATAAGAATTTCTTCTTCCAACCAATTTTCAGGTCCATAATTTAGTGTTATATTATCCTGAGGGAATAGGTTTTCAATCTATTAATGGAAATCAACGGCATAAAATTTACTCAATTTTCTCAGCTCTACAGAATTTAGATCTTCATTAAACTGAAGAACATTTGATCTCTAAACATAGTGAGTGCTGTTCATTAAATGATGAACTAGGCCAATTACATTGCTCTCTTGGGGAATTTGGAATTATTATGATGAGAGAGGAAGGAAGGAAGAAGATACAGTGAGGGTTGTTCCTTCTACAGAGGTCAGCATGTGAGACAATCATGTATAATCAAAATTATCTGTGAACATCATTTAAACCATCCTGTAAGTAGCAGAGTTTAGGCCTTTGGAGGATCATATGCCAAGATTTTGTTGCTGTTGTCTGTGTTGTTACTCTGCATTTAGTTACTTTCCAGGTCCTAATTCTGGTGTCTGGGGCACCCTGGGTATCCTACAGCACTTGACTTTGAATTTGGAGATGTCTTATTTGTTTCTTAGAATTAACACATCTTTCCTAAGGTGGCCTGGCGGGGGCGGGGGGGGTTCTATGTCTTGCCACTAAACTATCCTTCATTAGAAAACTCTAACACAGACTACAGAGCTGTTTGTCAGAAGTGACTGCAATCACAAAATACAAATTTTTACTACTGAGAAAGTATACAGAATTCCCAGATACTTTTTTTTTCTACTATTAACATGCTTGAATATAAAGTTTAATGCCAAAGTAGAAATCCACCAGTTATTGAACATCTAACAAAATGACATACACATTTTAGAATACTGGAAGTGTCCCTACAACTAAGCTGAGGTAGACTTTTTCTCATAGAATAAGTAAAGGAGAAATAATGGTAATTACAAACCTTCTATTATTCTTGTTTTGATTATTTATGAATTTATGATTTAAGGGACAACAGGACGTCAGCAAGGTAGCAATTATCCGCCAGCATTATTATCACCAAAAAATATTTTTCTACCTTAATGGCCTTTCTCTTGTAAACAGTATTTGCATTATAGCGCAGAAAACTAACCAACAAGAAAGAAAAATAACTTTTAAAACACAAGAGAGGACACATATATACAAGATACGATAAATAATATATAACAGAATGGAAAAGTTGGGTAAAGAGAATAATCAGAAAAGTAACTGGCAAAAGAGACTCCACTGAGGTGCCAAAAGGAAAGAACAGCACACAAAACCTTTCAACTGTCTCACAGAACTCTGGCAACATAGCAGGATCTCTTAGGAGCTTGAGTAAAATTCTGGGAATTCTTTTCTCTCCAGTGATTCTAGGCTCTGACTCGGATCATTACACCGGAGGTTGGGATTCTAGTTCATTAAACAAAATTCATATAAAAGGATTTCGTAATCTCAGTACGCTTGAAAATAAGTCTGAGAAGGAAATGAGACTATAAAATAAATATCGAAACATTCAGCTGAGTCAAAATAATGGATTACATGTCGTCTGTCTCTAAATAGGTTGTATTTTTTAAACGGATCTATAAATAATTGTTCACAGGTCAGAAGATATTTTTCACATAGAATATGTTCTGACGGATGATCTGGTCAGTTTATCTGAAATGGTGTTATGAGTACCAAACGTAAGCTAAGTAGGCCTCTGTAGACCAGCCTGTGACCCCCACTGCCAACTGGGATGACGAAAGCAAGCCTGGCCCAGGGAGGCAAAAGGACACGAGAACTAGGAACTCTTGAAACTCATTTAACCTTCCAGGCCCACCGCCAGCCAGCTACTCAGAGTCCAGCAACAAGTGGCGAGTGCTCCTGTAAGATGTCTGGGGCCCCTGAACTTGGTGTTTCCCTGACCTTGTTGTGAATTCTTTGTCTTTAAGTGTTCACAAATATGGAACAGGTTTCCTTGTTTTGGGAGTTTTTTTTTTTCGTTTTTTGGCCGCGCCAGGCAGCATGTGGGATCTTAGTGCCCCGACCAGGGATCGAACCTGCACCCCCTGCATTGGGAGTCCTAACCACTGGACCGCTAGGGAAGCCCCCCATGTTTCCTTGTTTTTAACTTTCTCAGTGCGGAGACATTTCACAGAGTTAATTTCCTAACGTAGTATATATACCCTATATTTATCTACTAATTCTTGACCCTACGTAAGTCAAACTATTTTTTTAAGTCAACAGATATAAAATCGCACAGTTTAAAGAAGATGGGCTTCAGAGTTATACATGCCTGATTTGGAAGTCCAGCTCTGTCACTTAGCTGTGTGATCTTGGGCAAGTTACTTTACGTCTTTTTCAGCCTCAGTTTCCTCATCTACAAAATGGGAATACTGTCTCACACCTCACAGCATTACAGTGAGGATTAAACAGCATAATAACATATATTATGATTCCTACTATAGATTAAGTCCTCAATCATATATTAATTTCTACCACCCTCCAAGAAATAAAAAATCAAGTAGTTCGCCTTTCAGGTATATTACAAACATATCATAAAATAATTTCTTTAGGTATTCTCATATCTTCTTATAGTCTTCTTCTTAGGAAGAAAACATACAGATGTTCTGGACTTTATAAATAATCTTACTTTGATGGACCTTGCTTCGTAGGACGTAAGGTGCTTGAATTTGTATTTTGCTTATTTTAAAACCTTAGTTATGGGCTTCCCTGGTGGTGCAGTGGTTGAGAATCTGCCTGCCAATGCAGGGGACACGGGTTTGAGCCCTGGTCTGGGAAGATCCCACATGCCGCGGAGCAACTGGGCCCGTGAGCCACAACTACTGAGCCTGCGTGTCTGGAGCCTGTGCTCCGCAACAGGAGAGGCCGCAATAGGGAGAGGCCCGCACGCCGCGATGAAGAGTGGCCCCCACTTGCCGCAACTGGAGAAAGCACTCGCACAGAAACGAAGACCCAACAGAGCCAAAAATAAAAATAATAAATAAATAATAAATAAAAAATTAAAAAAAAAAAACCTTAGTTATGTTGTGTTTATTTTAATTCTTCTATTGGCCTTTTAAATTAAATTGTTAACCTAGCTTATAATTATCTTCTCCCTCAATCTGTTGGATTCCTGATAAGATTATTACATTTCAATTATTTACATTCTTTGATTTTTTTTCTTTTAGCTATTTTATCTTCTAGTTATTAATATATTGATTGACTCTATATTTTCTTAAACTAACATTTTTCTTACTCATGATTATTCCTTCATTGACAACATGCAATGCCAGTAGAATGGCCAGATAATTTAACCTCAAACTATAGCGGTAACTCAATTCAGATCAAAATTCAGCTGTGAGGTATAATAATCATTAAAGATCACTGGATATGTAGTCCTGAATATCCATTCTTCTAAATGGTCTGAGTATTGTCACCAGATCAAGCCAGACTCTTGGGGACCTGTACAGTTGGGCCATTGTTTTGGTATCCATCACTATAACCCAAGGTTTCTCAACATTGGCACTATTAACATTTGGGCCGGATAATTCTTTGGGGTGGCGGGGGCGGGAAGGGGGGGTGTCCTGTGCATTGTAGGATTCGTACCAGCATCTCTGGCCTCTCCCTGCTAGATGCCAGCAGCACACCCTCCCCCCACCCTAACTGCGACAACCGACACTGCCATGTGTTCCCTGGGGAGCAAATCTGTCCCCAGTTGAGAAGTTCTTTACACTAAATTGGACCGTGGGGTTTTGAAATCAGCTTACATTGAGGAGTCTCTTAAAAAATAGTCATATAAAGGGATGGTACTGAGGATGTTACCTACTATATTATTCTTTGTTTCCATTAGGAGGAACCACAGGAGAAATGTGTCTCAGACTTCAGTGCAAACCAGATGTTGTTTTCTTATGGATAATGTGAATCCTTGGCTAACCCTTAAACGATAATCCATCCTTCCTTCCTTCTCTCCTTCTTTCGTTCTATTGCTCTCTCTCTCTTTTTTTTTTCTTGCCACTGGAAAAGCTCAGAAGCAAATTTATATATAGCCCATCTTTGATAACAGTGTAGGATCTACAGCACGCATTTATGTGTACTGAACCTCTCAAATGTCAGTTTAATTCATTTTTCCCCCATGAACGTTTTAATCTTATTTTTATCTTACTATAATACATGCATGTGGACACAAACACTTTTGTGAATGAGATTAAGTATAAATTAATAAATAAAATGGTATTTAAACTGTAATTTTTCCCAGCAGATCACACCCTTTAGTCTCACTTTATCATGCCTCTCCAAATCCCCTTCTGTTAGATCTAGATCTTCCAGGTTTTCCCTTACAAATGTTTAAGTCTATTATCTCCAGTCAAAGCATATAATGAAATGTCACTTCAGTGAATGGATATGTCAGAAATATAATCATCTGCAGAATAAAGTTTTATAACTAAGTCCCTCTACATTTATTAGCAATGTATCTCTCCCAGTAGAAACTAGAACATGGCAGGCATGAAATTCTAGGCGCTGTGTGTCTGGTAGGTAGTCCAGGCATCAGTACATCACTCTGTAGGATGATGGGGAGACAGAGGACCCACGTCTTCTTTTCTCTTGCCTGTCGTGGTTTTGTCAGTCTTCCCTTTCCCCACTAAGGCCAAGTAACATTTGGAATCCATCCTGAGCCCTGGTGCACGACAGATGGTGACACAGGAGTGGCCCATCTTGCACAACGGTGACAACTATGAAGGGTCCTACCTCACCCTACACACTCATTACTTTTGATAGTGCTGAAAGAAACCATTTTCCTCTCAGTTTAACCCTTAACATAACCATTCCAAGACCTCAAATCAGATATGGGTATTATAAAGGTTCATCAACAGGTGAGTGGATACACAATTTATGGTCTATTCAAACAAGGGAAAAACCACTCAGCAAAAAAAAGTAGTACTATTAGTACCTACACTTACAAAGTGGTGAATCTCAAAACTACTATGCCAAAGAAGATGGGCTGAGAAGATGTATCTTTGAAAGATACAAAGAGTACACATTGTATCATTCCATTTATAAGAAATTCTAGAAGAGGCAAAACTCATCTATAGTGACAGAAAGCAGATCAGCGATTGTCTAGGGCCAGCAGAGTGTTGACATCAAAGCCATACAAGGGAACTTTATGGAATGACGGAAAGGTTCTTTTTGATATCACATCTTGATTGGAATGGTGGTTTCCTGTTACATATTTATCACAACAAAACCTTAAGTGTAACAGTACACTTAAATTACATGCAAATGGGTATTCTTGCTAAAAATGCATCACTTCAAACTAACAATAAGAAAACATCAAGACAAAACCAAATTGAAAGACATTCAAAATAACTGACCAGTGCTACTCAAAATTATCAAGCCCGTGAATTACAAGGAAAGACTGAGGCACTGTCACAAACTAGAAGAACCAAGGGGGTGTGACAAGTGAATGCAATGTGAACTCCGGGAACAGAGAAGGGGAAAAATCCAAATAAATTCTGCAGTTTAGATAGGAGTGTCTTAATTTTGTTAATTGTACCATAGTTATGTTTTTAACACGAGGGGAAGTTGAATGAAAGATATATGGAAGCTTTTCACTATTTTTAAAACTTTTTAAACATCTAAAATTATATAGAAATAAGTTTTCTAGATGGGTGCTTTTTATTGTGTATAAATTTTAATTCATTAAAGTTCATATAAGATTGAAACAAAAATAAATGGCAGTTTTTAAGAAATAACCCCATCCCCAGTCTTTTAAGTTCATTAAATATGTTTAAATCAAGAGTAAGACTAACTACAAGAACCAAAATACTCTACTTCTCAATACTTGAACCAATAAATCTAGCAGATAAAACACACACTAAAAGAATCACTAAATTAAAAGATTACTAATTGAATAAAAAATCTCAGAATTACTTCCCTGAGAATCATGATACGTTCCCCCACATAAACACTAATATATAAATGACAATAAAATCATCCCACATTCAAATTATGGTGACACAATGGAATTCATAAAATTTTGAAGTCTACGGTAAAAACGTTTAATTTCTATGACTCTCACATCTAAGGACTGTTATATATTTGGACTCCAAAAACTATATCATCTCATTGAATATTACTTAAAGACTGAAAGGGCATGGGTAAAAAAAGCATTCAGAGAAAAATTAAACCTTTTATAACATACCTCCTCTGTTGCCATTTTCTTCATCCTACAAAATAAAAAAAATATATTCATATATGAATAATGTTTATAACTGGTAAAATCACAGTGAGGCTCAATTCAAGTCAAATTGCCCTCCCCAAAATGTGCCAATTACAGTCTCACTAACAGTGCCTCTTGCCAGAAGGAGGGAGCTGTCATACACGGAGATGGGAAGGCTACAGGTAAAGCCAGTTTATGAGGAGGACAACAGAAGTTTCTGACATACTGAGTGTAAGATGTCTAAAATGGACATCCAAGGAGAGTTGTCAGAAGTAAACAGCTGTATAGAGAGGGCCAGGCTGGTCATCACTTATGTACTATACACTGAAAAATGGGCCTTCAAAGGCTATTACTGGACCCAGAACTGTCTTTGGATACATTGGCTCCAAATTGGTATATATTTAAAACCTTGAGCTTTATCTATTTGGTTGCTTTCATTGCTACCAGGCTGTCTTGCTGCCATGTTATCTACCTCTAGCTGGTAAATTAGAAAAGCAACTTTGAAAAACTAGCACAAAAATACATTTATTCAAATATTTGTTCAGCCTCTACCATACAAAAACTACAATGTACTGCAGAAAGAAAAACAGAGATTTAGTGAAGGGCTGATAATTTGTTATATAATTTTTGACCTTTATTTTGGCTGCCCAAATACATAGTTTTTTCCTGGTTATATGCTCTGTTCTGAGACTGCCAAGGTTGCCAGCTACATAACATAATAAAGACGTTGTATTAACTGAACATTTTCTGAAAGCTCTACAATATTAATTTTTATATACTCCTTTGAAGTGAATGAACAAATTTTTATAACTGAAAAGATTTCAATAAATATTTTCCATGTAAAAGGTACAAGACAGACCTATTTTCAAGAACATCTGTGTTAAATAACAGCACTAATAGCTGAGGTTTAATGAGCAATTACTGTCTGCCAATTCCTGTACTAATTGTTTTATATGTATTACATCACTTACTCAACACAGTCACAGTGAGGAAAGTGCCGTCACTGTCTATTAGGAGACTAACCCAAGGTCACAAAGCTAACAAGGGCAGAGATGGGACTCAAACCCAGGCCCTTTTGACTCCAAAGATTGTGTTAGCAGCTACACTGTGCCTCTAAAATTTCTAGAAATATTTTCCGATTATAACAATAATAATAATGCATTTGAAATCTGTGTTTAGTAAAATTATCTTATAAAAACTGTACTATCTATATCATTATGATCCAAAGCTCTTCTTCAAAACAAAACCAAAAGACAAAAAATAAAATTCAGTCTCAATATGTAATTAACGCAAGGGACTCTTAAATTTTCAACTACTCTCATATGTGACCTAATACCTAAGTTATACTATTTAAGACATTTAAAGATAAAGTAGATTCTTAGGGAATCCAGTTCAACTGTTTTATATATTTCAGGAACACCAAACTGGTCAATTTTAATTCTAAAGATAGCAACTATTCATAATTCTTAAAAACTCTTTAGTACCTTTAAAAGCTTATCTTATAAGACATTTTCCTAGATAGAAATATTTAAGAAAGATATAATAAAAAAAGTGTGACCTCCAGAAGCAATTTGACACTATGTTTTACAAGACAGCCCAAGATTCATAGATATTTAGAATTAGAAAGGACTTTCTAATCTTCTAGTACAATCCCCTCAAATTAGAATGGAAATCTAGAAGCCAAAAGAAGTCAAGTGGCTTGGCCAAAGTCTTCGAAGTCTTCTGAATGTCATTATTTCCATTACACTGTTGAACAATAGTTAAGCATCAGGCATTCACATTGGCCAAGTTCAAATCCTAGGCCCACCACTTACTCATTTTATGACTCAGACCAGTTTCCACATCTGTTATGTGAGGTTAATAATAAACTGATATAATGTTCATAAAGAATACAGAACAAGTACTCAGGATGTCAGCTGCCATTATAATGATTCCATCCGCTGCTTATTAGACCATGTTCCTATACGTTGAAGCATATTAGTGTAATGCACTCTAGTGAGAAGCTGTGTTTTTAAATTCTGACTTGCCATCATATTACCTATCTGAAAGTTAAGTATCAGTCTAATTCTAATAACTTTTTATAACTGTCCAAATATTTTAATGAACTATAATATTTCCTCTGCATGCTCTGCCCAGAAAACTCACCACCTTTCTAGATATTAGAAAAACAGCTACATATTAGAAAAAGTAGAGTGAAGTTTAGAATTAGAAGTTCTAGTAAAAAAGATTTGGAGTTCATGATCAGTATGACCTTTCAGAGGAGATTAAAGTGTTTGTTCTAGAAGGTAAAAAATATCTAAAAGATGGAAAAGAATATAATAAAAATGCAAATATAACACAATTCTTTTAAGATAGAAAGAAGGCAGGATGAGAGGAAGACAAGAAGGAGACAGGAATTGCCTTGTGTTCTACTTTAATTACTTCTCTTACCTTATATGAAAATTGAATTGCAGACTCTGGGGGATAAACAATAAAATGCCTTAATGTAAAACCAAAGCCTTGAGATGTTCTTTTCAACATAACTGTTTTGGGACCTGGCCAGGAGAATGTTTCATCTTCGGATGGTGATACAGTTTCACTTTGTTCTTTTCCATCTTTACTTTTTGATACCTAAAATGAAAAGACATTTAAAAGTTAACTATGTATTTTACGTTTGGTAGTGTATATATGTCCATGCCACTTTCTCACTTTGTCACATCTTACCCTTCCCCCTCCCCATATCCTCAAGTCCATTCTCTAGTAGGTCTGTATCTTTATTCCCGTCTTGCCACTAGGTTCTTCATGACCTTTTTTTTTTTTTCTTTAGATTCCATATATATGTGTTAGCATACTGTATTTGTTTTTCTCTTTCTGACTTAACTTCACTCTGTATGACAGGCTCTAACTCCAACCACCTCACTACTAATAACTCAATTTCGTTTCTCTTTATGGCTGAGTAATATTCCATTGTATATATGTGCCACATCTTCTTTATCCATTTATCCGATGATGGACGCTTAGGTTGCTTCCATGTCCTGGCTTTTGTAAATAGAGCTGCAATGAACATTTTGGTACATGACTCTTTTTGAATTATGGTTTTCTCAGGGTATATGCCCAGTAGTGGGATTGCTGGGTCGTATGGTAGTTCTATTTTTAGTTTTTTAAGGAACCTCCATACTGTTCTCCATAGTGGCTGTATCAATTTACATTCCCACCAACAGATAGCTAGTGGGAAGCAACCGCATAGCACGGGGAGATCAGCTCTGTGCTTTGTGACCACCTAGAGGGGTGGGATAGGGAGGGTGGGAGGGAGGGAGATGCAAGAGGGAAGAGATATGGGAACATATGTATAACTGATTCACTTTGTTATAAAGCAGAAACTAACACACCATTGTAAAGCAATTATACTCCAATAAAGATGTTAAAAAAAAAAAGTTAACTATGTAACACAATATACTTCATCATTTGGGGAAAAATTTATGTGTAAAAATATAATACCTGAGTGTAGAAAGGAACTTACTGGAGAAAAAGAACCATATTCTGATGCATGAACTATATGTGGTACAACAAATCATGCGGATTATCAAAAACTCAATTTTTTTCCTAGAGAGGGATGCTATGAAAAGTTAATCAGAAGCAAGAAAGAACTCTGGGAAATGAGAAATATAATGGTTAAAATTGTAAATGCAATAGATGGAATGAAAGACAACACAAAGAAAATCTCACAGAGCACTAAGGACTAAGAAACAGAATCTATGAAAGAAGAGACATGAAACTGTTGCGAGTAAGAACACTAAACATGTTATCAGTCCAACGGCAGCAAAGGATATTAGAAAATAAGAGCTAAGGCTTCAGGTTCTGAGCGCAAATTCAGTATCTACATAGATAATCCTTCCAATATCCTGGCTTTCCAGTTCTCTACTATCTCTCTCCAACTCTTGGCTTTTATCTGCTCATGAGTAAAAACCCTCTGCAATCTCAAATCAAGGAGCCCACTCTGCATCCCTCTCACATGCCAACCCTTAGGATTCTTCCATCTGAGGCTGACCCTACCACCTCATCCCCGGCCCTCACTGCCCCATGTCCTCACCTCTCTCTTAAACCAGCTTCAGTTCACTCCTTTGCCTTTCTCTCACTTCCTCAAAGTCACCTGAGAAAACCTCACCCTGAATAAATCAACATGACCTACTCTGGACCCGCACGCACGTGGCCAAACATGGGTGGAGAAAAACAAAAAATTAAGCCACTGCTTTCCCTCTAAGTCCATGACCACTAACCTCAAGCGAGCCTTCAGTGTTGTCTGTCTATTTCTCTCCAGTCCATTCATCCAAGACGACCATTTCATCCCTTCTCCCCACCCCTCACTTGGAGCTGATGACCTTGCTTTCATTACACCGAAAACACACAAGCAGGACAATGAGAGCTTAGTCGCTGGCCCCATCTCCCCACCTACCTGCAACTGTGCCACGTTCCCGTTTCCCTCCTGTGACAACGGCTGCACTGCCCATTGTTCTAAGGCCCCAGCACTTATGTACTAGATCCCATTCTCTCTTCCTAGACAAAGAAATGGTCCCAGCGATTCTCCCCTCACTCTTTTACATCATGTTCTCTCTTTACGACATCATTCCCATCGGCGTATGTGTACATTTTCTAACTTCTTTTATCTTAAAACAACAACACAAATCCTCTCTTGACCACAGCCCTCGCCAGCTTCCACTTTGTTTATCTGCCTATCTTTACAGGAAAACCTCTTGAAAGTTGTCCATGCTGCTATCTCCAATTATTTTTCTCCCATTTGTCTCTTAAATCCCCTTATATCAGGCTGTTGCCTCCCTAATTCCCAGAAACTGCTCTTGTCAAGGTCCCCAAAGACTTCTACGTCTCTGAATTGAATGATCAATTCTCAGCCCTCGTCTTCTGTGACCTATCAATTGGTGCAGGGGATTACTTCCTGCCTGAAAAATTTCTCCACGTGACTTCCCACACCGAATTTCCTCCTAACTGCCGGGCTTCTTCGCTCAGTCTCCTTCGCTACCTCATCAACTGCTCCACTTCTGAATTTAGGAATACCATGGCCTGAATACTCAGCCCATGGGCCTTTCTACTTCTACTCTGGCTTTCGGTGATTTCTCCAATTTTTATCTCTAGCCCAGACATCTCCCCAATCTAACAGGTATCTCAAACTTAACATGTCTACCTTGCTGCTAAGATTTTGTATGAAATTACAATTCCAAGTTCATCTCAGCAGTTCTGAAATGTCACCTTTATAAAATGACAAATACTTGAATATGCTTGATTCCATTACATTTTTTATTATGTTCCACTAGTGAATCTTATCTATTCTTCCACAATGATCTGCTTAACATGAAGGTATTTAAACTTAAAAAATGCTCCTGGAAGCAATTTTTCAAGAGACTTCTAAATCCTGAACATTTTCATCATTAGTCAATATTTGGGTTGTTACTAGTTAGCTATTTTATCAATTTCATGTTCTTTTCCATTTGGGAAGACACTAGATAGTAACATTTCCCAGCCAAACCTGCAATAGGGGAGGCTGTGACCAAGTGCTATCCAACAGAATGGAAGTATTATAAATATACAAAAATGAACAGTATTTCTACACACTGACAATAGGCACTTGGAAATTGAGACGTTTAAAATATACCATTTAAAATGTGAAAAACTGGGACTTCCCTGGTGGTCCAGTGGTAAAGAATCTGCCTTATAATGCAGGGGACACGGGTTCGATCCCTGATCAGGGAACTAAGATCCCACATGCCACAGGGCAACTAAGCCCGCACGCCACAACTACTGAGCCCACATGCTCTGGACCCCGCGTGCCACAACTAGAGAGAGAAAACCCGGATGCCACAACTAGAGAGAAGCCCAGGCACTGCAACAAAGAGCCGACGTGCCGCAACTAAAGACCCGATGCAGCCAAAAATAAATTAAATAAATAAATAAATAAACTTTTTTTAAAATAAATAAATAAATAAAATGTGAAATACTTAGGTATAAATATGACAAAAAATTTGCCAGACCTGTAAATTATAACTCCAAAACACTGCTGAGAGATTTAAAGAAAATCTAAATAAACGGAGAGATACACCATGTTCATGGTTCAGAAGACTCAGTATTGTTACAATATCAACCCTCCCCAAATTGATCTATAGATTCAATGAAATCCCAACCAAAATCCCAGGAGATTTCTGTGTAGAGTTGATAAGCTGTTTCTAAAATTCACTTTGAAATGAAAAGGACCTAAACAACCAAAACAACTTTGAAAAAGCAGAATAAAGTTGGAGGACTTAACAAGACTTCATATAAAGCTACAGTAATCAAGACTCTAAGCCACTGATGGAGACTCTGTACATCTGAAACTCATTAATCATAAATGCATTTTAGTTTATTCCCCCTTCTAAAACTTGGAGATTTTAAGGGGGAGGGGGAGTTACACCAAACATCAACATGGCGGACTCAAGCTGAGTCTCAAATAACTGCAAAAGCGATCACATAATCAGGTAGAATTTGTAGCATGAAAGTTGTTATTCTAGGCTTAACTATCCAAGTAGTTTAGCTAAGCTTTAGGCAGTGACTGGATCCTCCTTTTGAGATCCAAATGAGAGAATTATTTTATATATGCACGCAAGTTCATTCCCCCCGTGTGTGTGTGTGTGTGTGTGTGTGTGTGTGTGTGTGTGTGTGTGTGTCTCTCTTTCTAAGTTTCTCTGCAACCTTGAGGGCGTTTGGTATTGTCGTTATTTTTTCTCTTAGCCACTGTGATAGATGTGTGGTGATATCTTGTTGTGGTAATATTTGCATTTCCCTACTGGCCAATGACGAACATCTTTTCCTGAGCTCAGTTGCCATCTCCTTGTGTAATTTTAAAGCACAAAAGAATCTAAGGTATGAGCAATATAAGTGAACCTTTTCCTGTTACATATGAGGAAACTGAGGCCTGGATTATTGAAGTGATTTGTCTAAGATTACTGTTGGCTAGTATCAGGGCAAGAATTAAAATCATGGTTAAATTAAAATCATGGTTTCCTGAATCTGAGGCTAGAATATTTCCCCTGTGTCACATTACTTTTCGTCATCTCTTCTACTGTGCAGTCTGCATAGACTTTTCCCTCCAATAGGTCTTTGATCTAATCTATTATTTTTAAATTTTATTTTTCTGCAGGACTCTAATTTTACTTTATAAACACTTTACATGTATTAAATTTATTTCTAATGGATTATTATGACTTGGCCTCACAGCTCCCAAATGTATTCAACTTTTCTTTCCTTTTCCTTTGAACCATATAGATAAGGCTCTTGGATGCCGGTGTCATGCTTCAAGTTTCTGTGTTGAGCCTGTCCTGTCTTGTTCTACTGAGTTCTTTACAAAAATGGAGAAAATGGGATGAAGAGTAAGCAATTTCTTTTTCGCTCCCTGCAAACTAAGATTTTCTGATGCAACAAAGCTTCGTTGTCTCAATTATTTCAGCCTCCCAAGAACATCACATTGAATCCTCTTTAGTCTCCTTACCTTTTCCCTACAGGAAAGAAGGGTTACAATTCTTTCTACATAAAAAGAGAAGATGAAAAGAAATACACATATGTGCCTTTCTCACTCCTTCTCTTCCTTACCCGCAGAGGCTTTTGATCTGTTGAATTTTATAACAAGGGCAAACTGCAGGCACACAGTGAAGGACACAGCAGTCAGATTTCTCCGCTTGAGAAGACCCTTAATACGTTATCTCTACACGTGTCTCACCTCCCCACCATGAGCACCAATTCATGTACCAACAGCCTCAGCGTGCAAGAAGCCAAGAAGTGGCTGGAACCAAAGCAGTCACATTCCTGTGCACTAAGAACTGACATTTGATTCCCTGAAAAGACTTCATAACAAGGTCACCTGCTTGAATAATAACTGAAGGTTAAAAGAAACCGAAATAAAGATTAAAAACTAGATATAACAACCAGACAAAGCAAAGAGGACAAAAGTGTAGGGGAAAATGCTAATCATATAACAATAAAGGTAATAAAAACCTCACAGAAGGGAATGCACACTGGCACGACAGAACCTTTTGGGATAATGGAAATGTTCTAAAAGTGGATTGTAATGAAAGTTTCACGACTGTATAAATTTACTACAAGCCACTGAAATGTCACTTAACAACAGGTGATTTTTATGGTTTGTAAATTACACTTCAACAAAAATGCTTTAAAAAAAAAAAAGTGGCGTAGGTAAAAAGTACAAAGTCTAAATGTTTGCCAGAGGTGAAAGATGCAGGGCTGTCATGAAAGCAAACACAAGAGAGTTAAGAAACAATCCCTGTATACACAGTAACTATATAACCCCTAAGCTATCTTTTGTAATTATTTGTACTTTAAATAGAATGGGGATGGCTTCCTAGTATATTCCAGGAATCATTCACGATAAAGCATAAGAAAGTATTATGTTCATCCTAAAAGATCCTAACATTGACTCCATCATATTCCTAAGTTTATAAGCCTTACTCCTATGGATTACTTGAAAATGTTTTGCTTTTTAAAAAATGTTACCACTGATAATATTAGTAGTACCAGTTGCTTAAAGTAAGATTTTTCTGCCTTATTTTAGGGCCAGGCTTTCTCGCGGTGATGATTTGAACATGTGAGTCCTTTTCCTTTTTTATAGTTGAATTACTGAACTCTTCTAGTTATGACTGTTGTCTGGGCTTGATGTTTTTTCTTTCATTACACGGGGAGATGGCACACACAGGGGGGAAGGGCATGGACTCTGGAGCCGGAGTCCCTGGGCCTGGGTCCTTGATTTATCACCAGCTGTGTGCCTTGGGCATTTGGACCTCGGTTACTTGTCTTCCATACCAGGGTGGTAATAATAGTGCCTACTTCATAAGCTTCTCATGAAGATTAAATGAGTTAAAGTTTGTAAAGTGTTTAAAACAGTACGTCACACATAGCAAGTACTCTTTTAACTGTTTTTCTAAAACCACAGGGGTCACCAATACATAAAGGCTTATTTCAAAAGTGTATTTATTACACAATAACACTTTTCAGATACTCAGGAGAACAGTGTGTAAAACATAGTTTTGTCTAAAGGGGAAAACAAAATCTTGAATACCCATAAAACTTCCTAGATTTTTATGTACCACAAGAAGTCGGATGGAGATATGGGTTCACTGTGGTTGAGTGACTTGTCAAAACAGCTAGTAAGTGATAGAGCCAACCTACTCTTTCCATTCTATGCCATGAGTGGAGAGGAAATGCCATGTGGTTTACACATTTGGACACTGCCTATCTTTAAGCTTCTGTCTCCACAGTCCTAACGCCACAGAGAGTTAATCTCACAGCAAATTATTCCTCACATATTGACTTTCTGTCATGAGGCATTTCTCTACAAATTTTCAACATGAGGAGACCTTGTGTGTTTAATTAAATAGCTTGTTTGTTTAATTCCAATTGAGTTAAAAGAATCTTGAATAAAGCTTCTTTATATGCTACATATACCTGGCAACTCTTGACTTGGAGCTTCTGTTGACGGGGAGTCTCTTTCTTAAAACTTTAAAAAAAAAATTTTTTTTTTCTCTTTTGCCAATCCAGGTTGATAACAATTGAAACTACTTTGATGTTGAATATCTAGATGTGTCTAGATGTACTTTTCCAAGAATTAATTCTAGCTCTCAGTAGATATTTTAATATTTAAGAGATGAAAGATGATGGCCAAAGAAATTCTAACACTTTCATAACTTGAAGTTAAAAGATCTAGATGACGTTGGTCCAAAATATTTCAATTAAATGCTTGGGCTTAATTTTTAAAAATATAACTCTTAATTTTTAAGTTTATTATTTACTTAGACATTCATTTATAATATCTTTCATATAAGTTGATCGGTGATATGGGTCCTTTCTGCTGCTGTTTCTTCTGTAGGTTTCATTTATGGATTGTTTTGAAACAGCTGGTATTTTCCTATGTGATTTCCTTCCCTATTCAGGGTTCTGGTCTTTAATGTAATTTTTATCTAGACAGTACTGTTCTCTCTTCTCTCTCTCTCTCTGATTTACTTTCAGATCCCACCATGTCAAAGACATGAGTTCTTAATTCCACAATTTTAGAACTTCACTCTCATAGAAGATAGCTATTTTAAAATCTGAAGTAAATGAAAAAAATTGGAAAGAATGGTGTGAACTTTCTAGAAATGTTTTATAAATAGTTTAGTTTTGACTACTACTATGACTTTGGAAAGTTATCTCTAATTTTCTTCTGACACATTATAATCTGTCGATATTATCAGTCTCACAAAATGGTAAAAATCAGAACGTACTTCTCTTCATAAATTATCCATTCAGACCCATTTTCTGGGCATATTCTTGCAGTTGTCTTACTAGTAGTGATGATGGGATTAGATTATACTTACTTCTGTCCCTTGGACCTCCTGTGACTAACAATAAATGTCTTCATGATATTAGAGGAAAGTCTGAGCTTGTTTCCTAAAACAGAGAAATCACTTTCAAGATGACACATTAATGAGAATCCTCACTTGTCATTTCTATAACTTTCCATATAATCTGAAAGAATTCATCTTTATTACTGATTCCAGAAGTAAATATGACTGAATCTAACTGGCATATTGTCTGCACTCATTCTTTCATCTTTAATAGCTTCTGACATTACTTCCTAATTCTGTTATCAAAAATATTCACTAAAGTAAGGGAATCTGGGAATGTGATTAGCTGTGTACCAGAAAGCGGAGGAAAAGGGTTGATGAACAGCTAGCTAATCTCTGCTGTGGTTCACTGATGTTCACTGGTGTATAAAATTTCATTGTGAATATACCACATTTTATCTATTACATTATCCTCTAAAAGGAAATTGGGTTTTTCCCAGTTATTTTGCTATTACAAAAAGAAAAAAAAAAATGTTGCTAAGAGCATCTCCTGTTTATAAAGACATCCTTCACACCACAGTTTCTTAAGGTATTTACACAGTAGTCACATGGTTTCTTTATGGTATTTACATATGTTTACATAGTATTTAGATGGTTTCTTTAAGGTGTTTACCTGGTACAGGATAGGTGTTTATAGTATAATGACAGATGGTGGCTTAACACAGTTAAGTGTCAAACGTCTAATTCAGAAACCTGACCTGCGCCATCACCACAAGCGGCCACTACGCGTCATCTATCCCATCGTCCTTCTCCATCAAAAGGGGCACATGGTTAGGAGACCACCCGCCTTCGCACGTGCAGAGACTGTCAGTATCCCACTCTCAAAGTTTCACAGGTACTCCCCTAGTGCTATCCTTGGAGATAACAAAAAAGCATCTTTCATTTTTTTAAAATGGTTTATACATGCAGGGTTGTTTCCTAAAGGAGAGGGAGCCTACATTCTACTTTATGTAGGGGGAATACTTCCACTTCAAAATACATCGCTATACCAAAACCTCTGTAATTATTAACCATAATTAAATATGAGGATAAAAGTTCAGCTAGCATCCAGCGAGCGTCTACTGAGTATGCCCCACATGTTCCATCAGTATTGCCGTATTGAACTATTGTGACATCTCTGACAGGCATCTCTTTACATTTTTTTTTAAAATGAGGCTCAAAAAAGTGAAGTGACTTTCCCATAGTCATAAAACATATAGCTCCAATTCTAGAGATCTCTTATCGAAAAAACAGCTCTTTACCCAAAAATGTACAAGAACTCAGTCTGATTCTTATATATTCCAATGAAAATTTTACTTACTTTTCTGGGACTAAGTTTTTCAGAAAAAGAATGTTTGCTAAGCCTTTTAATACTAATGACTTCTAAACAATATTTTGTTTTTTAAAAAATGTTCATCAGTCCATTTATTATTAGCAAATAAAACTAAGTACACACGAAACTTACTCAAGTATTTATTTCAATAAAGTACTCTTAACGTTACATGGCAGACTTAACTCCACACAGAAGAATCTGTACAGAAGAATGATCTGCTGTATATCTCAAGCATTTTTTTAAATGAAGTCTTAAATAACTTAAATTTTGCAGAAACAACAATTCCAAACTAAATTCCTATGAAAAAACAAAACTCCCAGAAGTTTATCAGTTTGACTGTTGAACATCTGAGCATATTAGAAATGGGTTTGTAACAAATAATGACTGATATCTGGATGGCCAAAACTATTTAAATCTGCTTTACATAAACTTTTATTTACCTTTTTTCTTTCCTTTTTTTTTTTTTTTTTTTTTGTAAAGGAGCATAGAATAGAATGACTAAATGAAATACACATCTAAAATGAAAAAATTTTTTTAAAAATGTAACTTCAGCCATTCAAGTACTTCCCCAACAAACCACGTAGCAGCACTATATTAATGAGTTTTAACATTTCTGCTTAATTGCTTCTTTCTTGACTATATTTTAATAAATATGAAACTTCCTACAGGCAGGAAGAGAGCCAAATAATAAAAAGAAATAAATAAGCTATTAAATATACATTTAAGAGTACAGTGGTGCCAACCACATTCAGCACACACCCGAAACAACAGCTGAGCATTACATCACTATAGATACTTGCAGCCTAACACCATTTATACCAGCACTAGCATCTTGCCCCTACGCTCAAAGCCTAACTAGCTATACTGAGCATTTCTAACCTATTTCTAAGCATGTCCAGCAGAATCAGGGAACACAGTTTTAGTTACTTTCCTCATTCGCTGCTAACGCGCCAGAAAGTATCTGCTAATCACAAAAATGCAGTGATAGAATGACCACGTAGTGCAACAACAAAACTTCTTCTAAAAATTTACTGCTATACTGATAGAATAGTCTTCTTAAATATACAGTTCCTAAAATCTCATTCCATGCCAAAGATTTTCAAATTATAAAGGAAAGATATTAAATTTCCAAAATATTTTTCTGCAAAGGATTTCTGAAGAAATTACTTTACTAACCTAAAGTTTAGTTAAGTCTCTCATTAACAAATATTCTCTACTAGCAGAGAAGGACACTGAAGAAAAGGTATTATTCTAAAATCAATCAGGAAAACCCGTGAGAATTCTCATACCCTCTACTGGGAGTACGATCTTTCTGTAAACCCTCTTGGTAACATTTATCAGTTTATCAATTTTATACCTTTTAACCTAGTAACTAATGAAATAATAAGAGATATGCTGAAGATTCATTTTACAAAATGTTCATTCCAAGGTATAATAAACTCAACTTGGAAACTATATCAAAGTCCAACAAGAGCAACAAAAAGGAAGAGTTAAGTAGATTATGATACAGCTGAAATATGAAAAAATTTTAATGACATGGGGAAATGCCCAAAATATAATATTGAGGGAAAAAATAAGATTAAAATGTCACAGTATGACTAAAGTTATTTTAATCACACACACACACACACACACACACACACACACACACACACACACACACACACACACACACAGTTTGGAATAAGGGGCCAGGTTTTTTTCCCTAAACAATTCACTGATTTTCTGTAAGAAACAGGCATGGGTGCTAACTTTTCCCATCAGCCTGCAATGCTGTGCAGCCCATCCCTTGCTGACAAGTTGTAATTTGAAAACTTCATCTGTGCTAATAGAACAATCCACTCCTTTCTTGGTACCAAAGTGCCTTATGGCAGAAGTCCCCAAGCAGTGCACTGCAATACTCAGAGGCAGCCTCCCAGGCCCTGCATCTCACAGAGCACCTTCAGCGCAGGGCGCACCCTACCATGTTACAATTACTTGTTTATACATCTGTCTTTTCAATCTTAGAGCAGCTTCCCGGGGAGAGAGGAGAATAATGGCTTATTTCAGTGCCCACCACAAATCCTAACAGAAAGTAGGACACAAAAAATAAATTAAATTTAAATGAATTAAACGAGTAAAGTTTACATAAAACAAGGATAACAGAAAACAAAACGATGACTTAAAAACTTTGTTGGGGAATTACTCCTGTTTACCTACTTCCCCATTTTTCTCATTTGAGACAGTACGTACATACAGGTCTAACAGACATAAACTCAAATATAGATGTCTATTTTTACACATATTTTCTTGTAAAGAGGCTCTATGACCAGATAATAGAGCTGTTTTCAGAAGCTACTTATTTTCTGATATGAATAAAATTTTGTTTACTCTGAATCAGAGAACAGATTGTATTTTTAGGTTAAGAACAATCACCTCCCTATCCCTTGGGCAGACAGGAATCTCCAAATTAAGAGGCAAGCTTAAATTTCAGTTCATCCTAGCTACCAACGAAATAATGCAGTCCCCTCTGAGCAGACGCAGCGATACTGAGCATGTCTAGAGGCTGGAGAAGATATGGGTACAGAAGGTCAGACCCATATCATGTGGTTTCACTATTTTGTTTGAAGCACTGTAATGACCTAGAGTATCATCTTGCTAAATGTACATACAGATAAGTTTTCTGAATCTATGTTGATTTTAGATTATCAAAGACACTACACTGGCAACCAATGTTAATAGTTGCCTCAATTTCACTAGACTGAACTATGGAAAAATTTCGCACAATTTTATATAGCTAAGATGGAAACGTGCAGATAATGTAATCCAACTTAATCATTCACCATTTTACAGAACACTGAGTCTCCAAGAGGTTAAGTAACTTGCCAAAAGTTACAAATTATTAGTGATCCAAACTATTCATTAGGGTCCAATTGAAGAACAGAGCAGGCAGAGAGTATTACTCCAATGGATCAGGAGCAAATGGGAAAATAATTCATAAAAGATGCTGAAATGGTTTTTTAAATGTGTAAAAAATAGGTCTCCCTATGTCAGCTAGGGTGAAGGCACCCCATACCACATGAATTATTCATTTACCCACAAGCTCTCGATGAATGTAGAGAGCTAGTGAGTAAATGAATCATAGCCTGATACTTCCAGGAGAGCAAGGGCATCCTGGTACATAAGGCCAGCTCTGTCCTACTGGAAACTTGCCCTAGTGAATAGGAAGAAGGTGGGAAGCTAAAAGGGAGTCACATAGACCGTACTTAGAATTACTACATCTCGGAAATAGGATATTCTCCCCCCACCTTTTCCTTACCTTTTGCTGAAAGATAGCTTAAAACAGAAATTCAATATACAGAATATCAAATATACAGAGTTGCTCTGTCTGGGGACAGGGGCAGGAGAGTTTGTACAGAAACCTGCTCCATTTTGCTAGTTTCCCAGAAACCCTAACAGTCTGTTAAGGAGTTTAAAAATCAGAGATGTAGTTCAACCAACTTACTTTACAAATACAAAAACGGAGGTCCAGAGAGACTTGCTGATGGTCTCATAGCTAATTAGTTCTAGCTTAGGCTAGAACCTAAGTTTCCAATCTCCTGATCCTGGAACTTTCCCACTATATTACACCACGAACAGATTGTTTCAGCAATTTGAAGATCATAGTTTCTGGGTCATGTACCCTTAGTTTTTTCCTTTATAATTGATATTTGTCAGATATATAATATATTTTCATTAAAAACAAATTAGAAAATAAAGCTAAGCAAAAAAAACCAATAATAATTTAACTTACCTACCATTACCCCTCTAAAGAAAAGTGATGCCAATATTTTGGTGTATATATATCTTTTCAGACTTTTTCATATGTGAGTATATACAAATACACACTTTAGAAAAATGCTCTTCTAATCTACTTATTTTTATTTAATACGTTATGAATGTCTTTCCATGTTAATATAACATATATCTACACATTATTTTTAAAGACTGCATGGTATTTCACCATATGAATAAATCAAATTTTATTTATTCATTTTTGTCTTTGTCATTTAGGAATGCACACTGTTTATTAAGATTTTTTTATACTACTACTACTACTGTTATTATTGTTATTATTGTTACTACTATTACTACAACTACCCGTAGACCAATCTCCACGAAAAACCATGAATAGATCATTAGGATAAATTCCTAAGAATGGAGTTGCTGGATCAAATCATCATGTTCTGTTTCTTTGTCTTATAGTTTTACATACAAAGTGTCAAAGGGCCATCTATAAAATGGGGAACCAAGTCACAAACCTACGGACAGCATAGCAGACTACTTAACTATGGATATATATTCTAGCCAACACTGGGTAGTTATTTTTTAATCTTTGCCAATATGCTAAGATGAAAATGATTCTTATTGTTTTATTTTTTTGTTTCTTTCATTAGTAATGAAGCTAAACATCTTTGCATGTAACATCCAATTCTTAAAGACCTATAATATAAATAATATAGAAAAGAATATACAGATATTCAGCTTAGTCTCCAGCTTAAGAATGATAGTCTCCAGCTTAAGAGTGAATTACAAAAGAACGTGTCACTGGAGTTCAGAACACAGTTCTCGTACAAAATGAGGGTTGACAGCAATGCCTTAAAACACAGTAGTAGAAACCAAAGCAAAATCCCTGGGAACTGGAAACGGAGCTTAAAATACACAGGAACCCAGGGGTGACAACCCAGGGAAGCAGACCCCAGATCTCAGAGAGGAGAGAAGCTCCCCGAGGAAGGAGGGTCAAACCAGCTCATGTTCAGATTATTCTGAGCACTGAGATGCACCTTAACTTCAGGCCACCAGACATCAGAGCAGGTCCAACTTTGAGTTGCCAGGTCCAGCCAAGGCAGATGACATGAAGTGAGCTAACTGCATCCACGGTCCTTGGGGGGAGACTGGGCTTGGAAATGGAGCGACTTGGCTGCCATCCAACTTCTAATGTGGTAATGTACCGCCTGCTTGTGCCCTTTCAGGCGCATCACGGTTTCTAGGTCGAGCTCAATTGTGTCTTCTTTATTTCAAAAACCCTGCTAAGTAAAAATTTCCAAATGCAGGAGGTACTTGTTTCATAATCTGTTCATGAAAAGTCATGATTAAATATAAAGAAGTATCCTGTACACATTTTATAGGCACTGGTGGAGCTTACTATTTAAAAGAACGCTGGGATAAAGCCTTTTGGAAGGCTTTAAATTGTTTAAATTGGAAGCAATTGTTTAAATTGGAAGCAATAAATTGTTTTAATCACTCCATAATTTATGTCCCATAAATACAACTGCCTTTCAACGTAACGTTTTTCTGGAAACTACATTATAAAATGAATCATTTGAATAGATAATATTTTTACATAGAAAAAATGCGTTAATTGGCCAAAACACAGAAATGATTTAACAATACATCAGAAAAGCAAAGATGTAACAATTAGAAACCTCTAAAATCATTTACAAATGCAAACTGTCACAATTTTTAAATAAGCATAATTATACCAGCTGGATATTATATAAGGAGGAGCTTAAAGTATTATAAAGTACATACAGCACTCATTAAAAATACAAATCCAATATACCATAAATTTTACTAAAAGTTTATAAGGCAGAAAGAAATAAGAACCATTAATCATTCAGATCAGCCTGAACAGCCCAAAGGGAATTCTATATTAAAAGAAGGGCTTTTTACACTCCTTTACATTCTTTTGCTTTGGCTACAGTGCAAGTAGTTTATGGTTGAGTTGGATGCCATGGGGCATTTCTTTAAATACTAGCTGGCTGGACCATCTCCCAAATCAATTTCCAGATTTTTGTTAGTGATGCTGATATTATTGTTATTGTTGTTGTTGAATTAATTCAAATTTGATTAAATAATTATAATTTCCATAGGAAGAAACAAGAGTCTGTCTTCCTATAAAATTATCTTATTTTTGGAAAATTTCTGTCCCTATATCCATTTTAGCTAGGCTAAAATGGTAATGCCGCTCACTCCCTGGACCTTACATCTTTAAAAATCTTTATATTCAAGTAGATACTGTCAATGCAGAAAATATTTAATAAGTAGTTCTTAAAGACATGTGGAAGATGAAGTTGCATGAAGGATACTAACTTGCTTTGGTCACTCAAATAGACGAGTCAAAGAAACTGAAAATTAGATGACATTATTCCTCTTTTAACGTATTGCTAACACTGTACTCAAAGAAATTAGGTAACTTATCCAAGTTCTTACATCTAGTGAATGATGGGCAAAAGATCTGAACACTTTACAAAAGAAGAAATCCAAGTGGCCAATAAGTTTAAGAAAAGATGCTCAAACTCATTACTCGAGAGGCAAATGCAAACCAAAACCATAATAAGATACTATGACACATACACCAAAATGGCTAAAAGAAATATTTTTTAACTGGCAAACAATGACTGGCAAGGATGTAGGGTAACAAGAGTTCTCAAATACTGCTGATGGGAATATAAATTGGTATAAGCACTGTGAAAAGCTGCTTGGTAGCGTCTGTCAAAGTTGGGCCATAAAACGTACACATCCCTTGTCCCAGTAACTCCACTCCTAGTTAAACACTCAGCAGAAATCCATACATATAAAGCCATGTGCAAAAATGTCCACAGCAGCATTATGTGTAGTGGCCGAAATTGGAAACAAGCCAAATGCCATCAAAAGTAGAATGGATAATAAACTATGTTATACGCATACAATGAACTACTATAAATAAATTTTTTTAAGTTTACAGCTAATGCAACAACATGGATGAATTTGGAAGCTAATCCTAAGTGAAAAAAAGTCAAACATAAAAGGGTACTTACGGTGCAATAATATTCATAATAAAATTTAAAGCAGGCAAACCAATACATAGTGATGGACGCCTAGATAGTCATCGTCTTTGGAGGAGGGGAGAATACTGCAAGGGGCATAACAGAGGCTGAGAGGCTGTTACTGCTTTGTAGCTTTATCAGAGTAATGATTCCACAGGTGCGTCCACTTTGTAAAATTCATCAAGCTACGGATTTATGATTTAAAGATATTTTAGGTATTGCTATATTTCTAGTCACAATGTTTACATGTTTGTTAAAATGTGTTCATGTCTAATTAAACATGAATCTGGCCGTCACTGTCACGCTAAACACCCTACAACAGGCTTCCCATCACCCTGGGAAGACACTCCGAAACCCTCCTCTTACAGACCCTCCTGGGACCTGGTCCTGGATATGCCTGATTCCCTCAGTTCACGATTCCTGCCACACCAGTCTCCCGGCTGCCTCAAACACACCAAGCTCCTTCCCATCTCGGGGACCTTACCTGTGCAATCCCTCTACCTGGAGTGCTGATATTTGCATGGCTTTAGGATTCTGCTGACACATCATCGACTCAGAGAAGTGACCTCAGAGGGACTTTTCCTGACCACCTTTGTCTAAACTAGTCTCCCCATCGCTCCATCTTACTTTATTTTTCCTCATAGCACTTGTCACAATCTTGTCACAAATATACAATATTGTATATTTGATTATTGATTGTCTGTGCCCCTCCCCTCCCCCATTAAAACGTAAGGTCCGTAAGAGCAGGGACTGTGTTTTGTTCACACCAGAATAGCAGCACAGAGCAGGGGCATAAAATATTGTAGCGAATGACTAGAAATTGAGTATCTTCTCCTGTAAGGGAAAGTTTGCACTTGTAATTATATATTTATTTCTGTGCATTTGTTTCCTATCTGTCTCTCCCACTCCGTTAACAGTCACCATCTTACAGACAAGGCCTAGCAGAGCAGCCATACGCACTGAATCAGCATGTCTGGAAGCAAAAGATATAGTACATTAATGCACCACTGAAACTTCACTTTTCTCTAAGCTCACTACAAATATGCATTGTAACAGCCCAGTCAGGATCTAAACATTGTGATTACTGCCTGAGTTAAGCTCCTTTAATCTCCAGGCCCTAAAAAGCACCTTTTCCCCCTCCCCACCAAGCGTAGGTCCAGAATCATCAATGTAACAGAATATTTTGACTGATCGCCATTATTTATGGTAAACCGAACCTGTTCCCTCCCGTGCAGAAAACAGTTACCACAGCAGGCCTGAGATTGCTATCCTCAGAAAAGCCTGCTTATGAGGTTGGCCCTTGGTTAGCATTTGGGAATCTGGACTTCAGGAGGGTTCCCCCCATTCCCTAACAGAAAAGACGGGCCCACTGGGCCTCAACTGTTAGTCCAAACAATGTGGTTTATGCTGACTGCCTGCCTTCCTTCTGGGAGTCTGGAATTTTGGCATATGCTAGTCACATGACCAGCCCCCAATGAAAACCTTGTCTCGAACGAGCGTCCCTCACAGACAACATTTTACACGTGTTGTCTCAGTTTGTTGCTGAAGGCATTAGGTGCATCTCATATGACTCCACTGAGAAAGGACCCCTGGAAGCTTGTGCATGGTTTTCTCTGAGCTTTATCTCATGTGCCTTTGCCCTTTGCTAATTCTGCTTCGTATCCTTTTGCTGTAATGAATCAGAGTTCTGAGTACCACTGTGTCGTGAATTCTGTAAGTCACTGAACCAGGAGGTGATCTGGGGGATTCCACCCCACATCTCCCAGTTCTGAAACGGATGATGATCAGTCACAACTGTAGAAAAACAAAGAGGGGCTTCCCTGGTGGCACAGTGGTTAAGAACCCGCCTGCCAATGCAGGGGACACGGGTTCGAGCCCTGGTCCAGTAGGATCCCACATGCTGTGGAGCAACTAAGCCCGTGCGCCACAACTACTGAGCCCGCATGCCGCAACTACTGAAGCTTAGAGCCTGTGCTCTGCAACAAGAGAAGCCACCGCAGTAAGAAGCCCACGCACTGCAACGAAGAGTAGCCCAACTCGCCTCAACTAGAGAAAGCCCATGTGCAGCAACGAAGACCCAACACAGCCAAAAATAAAATAAATAAATTAAAAAAAAAAAAAAAGAGAACAGTGACCCCCGCCTTCTAGCATTTCTGCCTCTGTGCAGTCCCCTCCCCTTGAGTGTGGGCTGGACCCGATGATTTGCTTCTAATGAATGGAATTCGGCAAATGTGATGGGTGTCACTTCCAAGATCAGATTACAAAAGACTGCAACCTCGGCCTTGCCCACTCTCTCTCTCTCTGGCTCTCCTCCTTTGCTGCTTATGATGTAAGAATTACTTTTTGTTACGACTGGAAGGACTGAAAATCCTCTAATCAGATTATAGATCAGAACACTAAAATCCAGAGAATTGACAGAATTGTTCAGAATCACACAACCAAGAGGTGGCAGAGCAGACAAATACGCAGGAGCCTCTACTCATCGTCCAAGGCTCTTTCTTTCCACCAGACCATCCAACTTGCCAAGCAGCTTTCCCCAAAGCTGGGGAGGAGGGAACATCAAAAGCTAATGTTTGTAAGTGCTCTTCTCCTTGCGATCAAGTCCAACTATCATCAAGACAGACGAATCTGCCATTCCATTCATCCACAGACCATCTGGACTGTCCTTCTGGAATCTGCCTTTTCCTTCAGAAATTTCCATTTTGTCCTTCTCATTCATTTAAACCTGATTTCACCCATCAAAAGCTCCCAGGCAGTATACCTAGGCCAAGACAGAGTCAGCCTCTGGGCCCTCTAAGTAACAGATCCAGAGGCAGCCGGCTTGACGTTCACCATCAGTATAATCTAGATATTTAAACTAATAGGTCATTATTCTAACTTAACCACTTTGCAGCTCATGAGCAATTATGAATATCGCTGAAGGACATTAACAACACTACTTTTTAAAACTTTATTTCAACATTAAACTCTGCTCGCATAGACTGTTTATCATGAATTGCTTATATTTACCAACTCATAATATATTTATGTTTATATTTATATGTATTAATAATGCTAAAGTTTCAGTATCAGAAGGGCTAAGAAAGTGACTTATCAACTAACCATCATTACAAAAGGCACCTAAACCTCACAGCTACCACTATTTAAGGCAAAACCAAATTCTCCCTTTTTGTTTCCTTATCTTTCTTTTAACCTTTTATCTCTTCTTCAATCCTGTGTATCCATCATTCCAGACATTCCTATCCCTTTTTTCCCCCTTCCCTTCTCCTTTTTTTTTTTTGAGGTTGAGTAGTCTTTATTCTGGGTGGCCAAAGGTCCAATTCCCTTCTCCTTTTTCCTTCTGTTTTTCTCTATTGCTCTCTACATTGGTCATCAGTTGGAAATATATATATATTTATATTCCAACATACATACAAAAATTCTTTATCATTTACTCTACATTCTTAATACAGCTTTAGAATTACTAGTTTTAAAAAAGCTGATGAGTTGCTATTATCAGTATATCAACTCCTTCAGTACAGAGTGACAGGTAAGGGCAGGCACTCCAGAGCTTGACCCCCCCGCCCCGAGGTTTACATCCCATCCTGCTCTGCAGCTTCTAGGCTGTGTGGCCCTGGGCAAGTAACGTAAGCCCTGTTTCATCTGTTTCCTCACTTGTAAAATGAGAATACGAAAATAATATCATCTCTGTAGCGTTGCTATAAGAATTAAAGGAGGTCAACTATGTAAAGTGTCTGACATACATACTAAGTGCTCGCTAAATGTTACCTATTTTTACCTCTCACAAAATATTGAACTAAAAAGCTCCTTGTGACATTTTTTCAGCATTTTAGAGCCTTGGTGTTATAAGGCTAGTCACAGGGACACGGGGATGGTTTGTATCTCTCCTGTCTTAGACCAGTAATTCTGAGAGTTACAATTTTAGGTGAATGGTTCTCAAACACTACTGGTGAAATGTAGAAATGATCTGCTTGGATTTCTCCTAACAGCGATTAAGAGGCTTCTCTCCTTAAATCTTCAGCCCCCATGATTTCACCTGCAAGTTCTACCTGTGGAAAATTAGCCATCTGTGTGTCTTGGCAATGTCAGTGGTATCCCGGGAAGTGTAAGTGTTTCTGCTAATCCCATATTCACCCTGCCCAGCGGAAAGCTTCTTCCAGCTGGTATCAC
This sequence comes from Balaenoptera physalus, assembly GCF_965194825.1. NCBI lineage: Eukaryota > Metazoa > Chordata > Mammalia > Artiodactyla > Balaenopteridae > Balaenoptera > Balaenoptera physalus. The sequence continues at coordinate 168,894,134 of NC_138883.1, forward strand.
CTACACATCTCCAGGCCCAGGCCACGTACGTGGAAGTGGGCAGTGCACATAAGTGAGAGAGATGACAAAAACAGCACACCGCAGGCTACACAGATGGTGGAACTGGAAGTCAAGCCAAGAGAAAAGGCCATTTCCACTATTATGCCTCGCAAGGCAAAATCCTAGGGTCCTTAACCTGAAGTCCTCCTTTTCAGGCTACCTGAATTAAAATAATAAAAGTTAAAGATGGTTCCGGTTTTTCCCATCTATGTCAATAATGAAGCATGAAACAAGAAAAGTTGAGTTCTTGTTCTTTAGGTTCAGGTATCCTGAATTAACTGGTCTCTTATCCAGTGATTAAAAAAGAAGCACTTAACCCCTTAGAATTTTTTTTTTTGCCTTAATTTTTAAAGGAAGATACAATGTGAAGTAATATTCAAAGAAAAACAGTTCAATTCAGCATCTCTTGAAAAAACAAGCCAACAAAAACCAGCTTTAACTCTTTCCAGGCGGAGCTTTAAAGTGCAGAAGAATCACCGGAGGATCTTGCTAAAATGCTAATTCTTAAGTCTGGGCTGCGACCTCAAAGTCTGCATTTCTTACAAACTTCCAGGAAGCACAGACACTACTGGTCTGTGGACCACAGAGCAGCGAGAATTGAAGATACCTTAAGTGTCCAAAGGCCTATTCCCAATTCCCTAGGTTATCAAGTGAAAGCCTCCTTCGACTGGTGTGAGAAGCAACAGCTTGTCCTAACAGCTCTAAGGAACAGAGTGAGCCCTAGGCTACCAACTGCTTCTTAATAATAAAGGAGCTTCAAGGGGGAGGGGGAAGCAATTTAAAAAAAAAGTTCTCCACCATGGAAGAGAGGAAAAATTTAAGCCTGGGTCCTCAGTGTGGCTCTCTCCTGGTTTCCAATTCAAGGCAACAATCCAGCATTCCTCTCTGGCTCTCCTTCCCTGAAATGGACTTATGTGCAGAATGACTATTTCTGTGAAATAATAAAGTTGCTAATCATTTTTATAATCTTCTTTCAGAGAAAACAAATGGATCTTCTTTAACGGTACGATTATTTTTCCCTTCGTAACATTTTATAACAAATTTGAATAGAACACTTCACTGGGAAGGGGACGAGTGAGTAGGAACCTAAAGAAAGTGACGCGGTGAGCCATGCGGAGATCTGCGAGAAGAGCACTTCAGGAAGAGGGAACAGACAGCAAGAGCAAAGGCCCTGGGGTTGAACAGCGAGGAGACCGGTGTGGTTAGAGAAGAATGAATAGGGAAAGATCTAAGTGGAAACAAGGTCATAGTGATGATGGAGGGAGGGGGACAAATCACATAAGGCCTTGGGCTTTTACGCTGAGTGAGCCGGGCAGTCTTTGGGGGCTCTGAGTAGAGTAACTACGTTCTGATGTTGAACAGGATCAGACTGGCTGCTGAGCGAAAAACAGACTGTAGGCTCTATACAAACACAAACAAAGAATGACAGTGCCAGGACCTCCCTTGCTTGGTGTTTCTCAGTTTTCCTTCTGAGTTGTGCAGTATCAGTTGCACTGGATTTGTGGGAAAACCAAGAACTGGCTGATGGGCTCTGTCATCGACATGAAGCTTTAATGCCCAACTCCTTGGATCTGACCCTGCTGCCCGCAAACAGTCAGCCCCTAGTTCTAAATGCTGATTAGAACATTTGAAATTTCTCACATACCAACAAGAAAACAGGGAGAGAGAAACACAGGGTTCTTCTCTTCCTAATGCTGTTGTGGGAATTAACAATATTACTATCTATAAAATTTTAAACTTCACCCATCTCTCACAAAGTTTGTCATAATTAATATAAGATGTCTTAGATTGTCTCAAAGATTGTCTTAATTAATATAAGATGTATTTTGTTAGAGTTATGCATCACTGACCCAGTAATTTCGTTTCTGAGATTGTAACCAATGAAAATAATCCTAAACAGGAAAACAATTTTAATCACAGAGATATTCACCATACTTTATTTCTAAAGCAAAAATCTAGAAGCAATTTAAATGTTCAACAACCGACAGTTAATTATATTGATAATATACATAAAATATTAAATATGTTATATGTGCGTGTGTATATCCTCTAGCTAGAATATTATGCAGCTGTTAAAAATGACGTCACAACATGGCAAAATGTGCATAATATGATTACAACACGTAAAATACACTCTCCCGCCCACCACACACACATACATAGAGGGAAAAAACACTGCACAGGAAAAAGAAACCTGGCAGTATACATATCAAAATATTAGCAGGAGTTGTACTGAACTAGGTAAATCAACTTTATATTTTCCAATTTTTACATGTGACCATACATTTTATTTACAGGGGTTTTTTTCTTTTTTTTTTACAACTTTAGAAATTAAATTCATGGAACCACTTTACTCCCATCTTTTTATTTCCAATATAAATGTCACAGAGCATCACCTCTAGGTCTACTGTATTAACCTAATATATATAGTAATAATAGCAAGCATGTATTAAGCACTTATCATGCCAGGCACTGTGTGAAACGCTGTATCCAGGTGGTCTCATTTAATCGTCACAACACTGCACAACGCAGGTACTGTTAGAAGTGAGGAAGCAGAGGTGAGTAATGCTAGAGTCGCCACAGAGCCAGCTCCTTCCTCATCCTGCCTTTTCATCTACTCCTTTTCTTTCTTTCCCATGCTCCCTTACCAATACCATAAGCCTTCCAAAGGTGTCCAGAAACATCCCTGGGCACTGCTTAGCTTCAATAATAAAACTCAAATAAATCCAGCTGCTGCCCTAAAGTCTTTCTATAAATCAGAAGTTACACACTGGAAGCTGAGAGCCACATCTGGCCACAGATGTGTTTTGCTTAGATCTCAGTATTGTGAAAAACTTGAATTAGTCATCTCTTGAAGCTGAATCCCCAGTTAGCCACAGTCTTCACCAGCCCCTGTTGTCCTATACTTGACTCTCCCCAACTCCCTTTACACTTTTATGGAACCTGCCTAGTCCCAAAAGCATTGAGTCGGTGACTTCCACCAAATACTTTAAGTGGTGACATAAAAGCCACAGGAGATGTGGTCACTTGCCATTTTTACTTCATGCTAAGTTCTGCAAACTCTTCTTCTGAGAGATGCGAGCAACTAAATGGCCTACTGTCAGATCTAAACCACAGGGTAAGTAGCAACAGCAATCCTGCAAAACCCCAGGCCAAGGCATGTCCGAAAGCACTTTCTATTGCTGGCTTACTGGATCAACTCATCCCTGGATTCTGTTGCAACCACAAAATTCCTTTGGGATTAGCTAGAATGAAGAAGTCTTGACAAGGTCCCGGATCTTAAAGTAGAAAGTTTTCTGATGACACCAATAAGTTGAGTAATAGGGTCAAACTAAATACTATTTTTTTTTTACATGCTAAGATAATTGTAGTATCTATCTTCTTTCATTCTCTAAGTAGACATTCAAAATCCATATTTTTTATGGTAATGTAAATCCATTAGGGAAAGAACTAGAAAGTGCATTGAGGGATCAATCTCTTGCTGGAAAAAATATAGATGAAATGACCTTCTCCATCTCTAATTTCTCTGATAAATTAGTCTATTGTGCCCAACAGAAACTATGAAAACACCTTGTCACCATTCCAGAATAAAGAGAATATGGCATAAAGAAAGGTGTTAGGGACCCAAAAGTCCCACTTGGAACTAAGTTCATGTCTCATAACGTTCTGTTCATGCCATGGCTATGCGGGAACCGAGAAATGGCAGGTGTGTGTGTGTGTGTGTGTGTGTGTGTGTGTGTGTGTGTGTGTGTGTGTGTGTGTGTGTGTGTGTGTGTGTGTGTGTGTGTGTACGTTGGGTGGGGTACATTTCACTTATCATTCACTGCTTTCAATATTTTTAATTTAGTTTTTCTTCTAAATTTCAAACAATACTAAAGAACTTTTTAAAATAAGGAAGACAGAAATCCACAAAGTGATTAATAACCCTACAAGGTAAATAATTCATAAGATTCACTGATAACTGGAACAAAAGATATCAATCAGGTTTCTTTCTATTTTCTAACAGAAGCTATTATGTTAAATATGTACAATATTATTTATGAATTACAAAAGCAGACTGTACTTGATAATAACAATGCTGATTGAAGGTTGAAGGGAGAAATAAGAGCTTTTGCTGCTTAGGGGAGAAAACTCAAAAGCATATGATAACTGTCATTAAAAAAAAATACCCAGCAAAGTTTCTCTATCGCAAAATAACTATTTTCTCAAAAGGCTGTCTAGTAGTCGAATATCAGATTCTAAACAAGAACTCACATTTAATCCCATACATTTCCCAAAGAAATCAAGAACTGTATTTCATTAAAAATGAAAAAATAGTTAAAAAGCAACTCATTCCAAATCTTGCCTACCTTCTTATAAATATAATGTTAAATGTCTCTAAAAATGTATAACATTTGCCGAGTCTCAATTTATTGCTTTAATTTTTCCTAGTTTTATTTTTTAAGTAATTTGTTCTAACTTCCCCTCCCCCCCACCACTTAAAGCTCTACAAATAAAGTCTCATCTGTGCAACTTCAGAGTTAAGTCTTTTAGAGGAATTCAGAGGATGAGATTTGAGATACGCCATGCTAAACAAGTATTTCAATAAAGAGTCATAGTCTAAAGATTACTTTTTCACTGTTACCGGAAGACAGTGACTTGATAGCCAGCACTTTCACTGATTTTTTTTTTTTTTTTTTGCTTTATACATTACAGTAGTTTTGAATTAAAAAGCAAATATATATATCCAACAAACCTGACCACTCCATGCACAATACAGATTGCACAGTAAACTCCAATTGTGGTCGATCATGCAGTCTAAAATCCTGAACTGGGCCATGACCGCCTATAGCGCAGCCTGCGCGTCTTCTCTGACTCAGCCCTCGTCAGCACCGAGGGCTGTTACAGGAGCTCTGCAGTGATGCGATCGGCAAATAGGATCTTCCCCTCCTTTTCCTGTCCAAGCAGCAATAGCTCACTGGCAGAACAACATCATCTTTCCAAACGCTGGTACGTTCACACTGTTACATCATGAAGGAAAGTCTTTTCCTAAAAGTCTTCTTCTATATTTATGATTATTTGCTTTTTAAAAAGATTATTGCTTTTTCCTTCTTTCTGGGTATCATAGGCTAGCCTTTATACATTCAATGAAATCACAACTTAGGGAGGTGGTATAATAAATCAATCATGCCGACTGCATCCCACAAGCCAGCTCCCGACGACTCGAGGCTGAGGCAGCACCGGTGACCCTGACACTGTGCTCAATCCAGAGGGTGGGTACCTCTTGGTCCTCTCTTCACCTCTCAGGACATCTTACACTGTAACAACCCCTTAGATGTCTCTCATCCTGGGTACCGTATTACCACTCTTGGTTTTCTTCCTATTCTCTAACCATTCTTTCCTTGTAAGAAAGCAGATGTCAACTGCCACCTACAAATGTATGACCGGGAGCCAATGGCTTAACTTTTGAGCCTCAACTCATTCAGCTGTAATAAGGAGACAATTTTAACACCTGCTCTCATGGAGTTTTTAGTATGAAATAAAATATCATCTGTAACGTACTTGAAACAGTATCTAACAGACGCCTAACAAATAATTATTACTGTTCTTAAGATGGGCTTCCTTCCTGTCTAAATTAGAATTCTACCTCATGCCTCACACTATCCCTAGATGATGTCATCCTCCAGACCCATGATTTTAATTATGAATTACTTCCAAACCTCTCTTCAGCTCCACCCTTTCTCCCAAGCTCCAAATCTGTATGTCTGAATTCTCGCTAAGCACATGCACCTAGAAACCTTAGACCACGTGCCCAAAACGGAACGGGTCTTCCCTTTCACAACCTGCCCCAGCGCTGTACCATCTCATTTGCACAACGGCAGCACCATTCATCCCTTTGGTCAGGCAAACAGAAACCAGAGTCCGCCAGACTCCCTCTTCCTTACCTCTCACATCCGGTTACCAACTCCTGGCACTTCAAATAAAATCTGTAGTAAATCTGTCCCTTTTCCATTCCCACTGTCACTGCCTATATGGAGACCCCCATCAGCTTGCTCCTGTACTCTAGCTGGTCTCCCAAACATTCTGCCTCACTGCCTCTGCGACCTTGCCCACAGAGGACCACCTAAAGAATCTTTGAAAAACACTGCAATGGCAAATAAGTTCAAAAAGACTGCTCAGAGTCTAAGTACAAAGGTCAGATTCAAAGGCCTCAAGATCTAAAAAGCGAGGCTCCTGGAAAGTTTGTTTTTAACCAGTTCTTCTTAAAGATCTTTAGCTGGTTTGTCTGCCTCTCTCTTTCCTTAATTGGTGGCGGTCCCTAATGTTTTACCCTTGGCCGTCTTCTCTCTCCTCATCCCTCTCAATGAGCTCATCTTATTCCCCAAGCTATAAGTATAGTCGATGTTGGTTTAATTGACCTCTGCCTAACATACCTGCCAGACAAACCAGAATTCTCAGTTCCAGCTGTATGAATGAATGCTGGCTGGTCCCATGGCAAGCTCACCTCTTACGCTTGCGAAGATTTTCTCTAGCCACTTACTTCTCCTCCCACCAAATGAGACTCATTGTTCCCACCAAGTGAGACTCACTGCTCCCATCAAATGAGACTCACTGCTCCCACCAAATGAGACTCAGGGTTAACACAGTTTATTTTTGCACAAATCCCTTTATGTCAGTTTTACTTTTGGTATTGTTATTATGTAGCTTATATGATATGGAAACTGATAAAATATGAGTAAAAATGAGAGCTGCTATTTCTATGAAAACTTGAATGCTTTGAAAAGACCCAGTAAAGGGTAGTGTTTACTTCTACATTTTTCTCTTCCTTGGTCTTGTACACATCTCTCCAGTGAGATATCAGAACTTCTCCCTAGATGGAGCCATGGGGCATATTCAGAAACTAAGGCTGTTCCCAGAGCATTCTTCTCTTCTTTCTACTTAGCTAACTCCTACCTGACTTAGCTCGAACACAATCTCCCCAGGAAGCTTTTCCCTGATCCCTACACTAGGGGAGGTCTGCCTGCTGTGTATATTCATAGCTCCCTGCGCTTCTCCACTCACTGCACTCTATTACAATTGCTTGGTTCAATTGTTCCCACTTCCCACCACCCAAGTACATCCACGAATGCAGGGACCAGATCGTGTCTGTATTTTTTCACGGCTGTATCCCCAGTGCCTGGTACTTAGAAGGTGCTCAACTAATATTTGTTGAATGAGTTAATAAATATGGAAGGATGGTTCTAAGTATAATAGGAATCTTTGGTGCCAGAAGCAGCAAACTCGAATCACTTTAAGATAGAACAATTTTTATCTTGGGGTCTAGGGGGGTCATTAACACCACTTGAGGGCAAAACACAAATTGCGTCTTTCCTCAAATGATCTCACTAAGCTCTTGGAGCAGATGGGATTCTAGCAAAATCCCTAAATACCTACACTGACACCGTATATTCTATCCCCATCTTGAGATTCTGAAAAATTCTAGAAGATGGGGAAAAGGGGGTTTCAGGCACCTGATTTTCAGAAGTTCTCAGGGGATTCTGACACACCTTAATAGTTAAGAACCACTAAACAAAAGTTCGGACCCAGAAAAAGGACTTGGAGACTAAACACACAGCTGCGATCAAGCTTTTACAGATCATTCCTAAACAGTGTGTAATTTAATAATAACAGTGCAGCAATACTAATTTCCCCACTTTGATTATTGTACTGTGGTTATTTAAGATGTTTACAGTAGGGAAATCTGGATGAAGGATATAAAGGAACTCTCTGTACTATTTTGCAACTTTTCTGTGGGTCTAACATTATTTCAAAATAAAATGTTAGTACGAAAAGGACCACGCACAGTGCAACCCAGTAGCAACGAATATCTCTAACTTCCAGACAGAACCTTGGACATCACCTACCACTAAAGAAAAGCAGGGCTCCTTGGAGGAATGGCTGATTCCCGGTCTTGAGCAGGAAATATACATAAAAAAGATATGCTGGAAAATCACACTGGACAGTAAGGAAGCTACCAAAAACAATTAGGTTCATGTGTAAAGGACCCAGGAGAAAGCCTGAAGAGGCTACCACTATCCAAAACTGGGAGAACTGGAGCGACAATAAGAAATGAAACGGGGCTTCCCTGGTGGCGCAGTGGTTGAGAATCTGCCTGCCAATGCAGGGGACACGGGTTCGAGCCCTGGTCTGGGAAGATCCCACATGCCGCGGAACGGCTGGGCCCGTGAGCCACAGCTACTGAGCCTGCGCGTCTGGAGCCTGTGCTCCGCAACAAGAGAGGCCGTGATGGTGAGAGGCCCGCGCACCGCGATGAAGAGTGGCCCCCGCTTGCCGCAACTAGAGAAAGCCCTCGCACAGAAACGAAGACCCAACACAGCCATAAATTAAAAATAAATAAATAAATAAATAAAAATTAAAAAAAAAAAAAATGAAACGTCTACCAGTTAATACTAGATAGACACATACATACATACACATATGTACACACATAATACACACATAGGTCACCTTTGAAAGTTGATCAGGGTATTGATTCATTTCTATAAGTAAAGAGAAAGAATGAAAAAAAAATCATAGTGTCATATTTTCCCAATACACACAGTTTATACTTCTAAAAAATTAGGTAATATATATCTATAATCTTATATTGACACTTCTGAAATTCAAACAGCTCTGAAAGTCAAAACGTTTTTGTAACTCATCAATAGTGAATCTGCTCTGCCCTGCCCTGACACAATGTTCTTTCTAAGCCTTTATGTGTTAGTATGAATATTCATACATTTTACAGCAGAAATTACTCCTCTGATAGCTGCGGGCTGTCCCACAATCTGCATCACCTTACATTTCTAAAACCTGAAAACTTCTGATTTCTGAAAAACCCAAGGATTTTGGATAGCGGATTACAGATCTGCACAAACAGCACTGGAAATAAGGGTAACTGGACAGCAGGAGTCCAGAAGAAACAAACAACAAGGGAAGAAGATTACAGAGAGCAAGACCGTCTCCCCAGGACTGGGAACATCTTCTCCACCTACGTTCACTACGGTCAGAGGGAGCTTTCTAAGCAGGTAAAATGTGAGCCAGACTTTGAATGAAGTATGGGATTTACATAAATGACAAGACATGGGAAAAGCATTTCAGGCAAAATGAACATGAACAAACATGAAAACACTTCAGACTTCATGTACATTCAGTGGACAATGGACCTGCCATTTGCTCTGAACAAATGTTTCATGTGGGACAGTAAGACATCACGTGGAGAAGCACCTGTACCTTCAATCCTGTTACAGCCTCTCAGCTTTAAATGAACTGCAGGCTCTCTTCAGAAAAATATATTTATATATGACCAACTTACCACTCTAGAGAAAGGATAAGCAGAAACTTAAAACACCTCTAGAAAATTTGCCTCTAAACCTTAGTCTTAAAAGACCATCCCTGAGACTCAATAAATTCGGCACATGGCTTTAGCTCAGTAATTTAACACACTGAAGCAACAGAAGATGCCAGTCATATGTGTACCATAAGTTGACACTTTAAAGATATCAAGTCATCAAGTTCCCTGGTTGCCAAGAGACAAAAGAGAGGGTTGACAAAATTTTCAAGCTATTAATCTGCCACTGAACTGTTTATCACTTAGCTAAATGAATACAAACTATTTCCATCTAGGTGAAACCATTAAATCTAGATCAAAGTAGAGACTTTCTCCCTGAAATTTTTTTTTTCCTTCTACTAAAGCTGCTATGGTCATGTTAACACTCTATCCATTAAATTTCCATCTTCCCCTTCTGGCTGTGTAACCTTGGTTAAGTTAATTAAGCTCTCTGTACCTCAGTTTCCACATCTTTAAAATGAATATAATAATAGTACACACCTCATGGAGTTGTTTTGACGATTAAACAAGGTAAATAATCAGTGTTACGGTACTTAGTAAGGGTTCAGTGTTCTCTCTGAAAACCCTAAAAAATTATCTAAAGTCTACTTTGCTTCACTGTATGTTTCTAGGAAACAGACATTACAGCCTAGCACTTACAAACGGTATATTAAGATTAAATAGGGACTTTCCTGGTGGCGCAGTGGTTAAGAATCCGCCTGCCAATGCAGGGGACACGGGTTCAAGCCCTAGTCTGGAAGATCCCACATGCCGTAGAGCAACTAAGCCTGCGAGCCACAACTACTGAGCCCGCGTGCCACAACTACTGAAGCCCGTGCGCCTAGAGCCTGTGCTCCGCAACAAGAGAAGCCACCGCAATGAGAAGCCCACGCACCGCAACAAAGAGTAGCCCCCACTCACCGCAACTAGAGAAAGCCCGCGCACAGCAAAGAAGACCCAATGCAGCCAAAGATAAATTAAAAAAAAAAAGATTAAATAAATATTAAGGCTAGTAAATGTCAAGAGCATAAATACCTAAATTATAACAGGAATAAAAAATATTAAAAGGATGTGACACTCAAAACTGAAGACAAATAGATACATATTGTATGCCGGAAATCAAATGATTACTAACTAACCTTTTATCCTAATTTACATATTTTAGGCAAAATAAAGTATAAACTATACAACCTCATCACCCTTTGCAAAGGCTTAATGACTCTTTTATATCCAGCTATTGGGAATCTATTCTGATGGCCTGTATTTTCAGTCTAAGACCAAAAATACCCAACTAGCCTCTTTCCCTACGAGGAGTCTGAGACCATCTTGGCAGTCAAATTGAAATATATGTAGTTAATCTAACAAAAACAAATTCTCTTTTCCTGACCTTGCCTGTTCGTATTATCTATGGAAAAGCAAAACCAGGACTTCCCCGGTGGCGCAGTGGTCGAGAATCTGCCTGCCAATGCAGGGGACACGGGTTCGAGCCCTGGGAAGATCCCACATGACAGGAGCAACTAAGCCCATGCGTCACAACTATTGAGCCTGCGCTCTAGAGCCCATGAGCCACAACTACTGAAGCCCGGGCACCGTAACGAAGAGTAGCCCACCGCAACTAGAGAAAGCCTGCACGCGGCAACGAAGACCCAATGCAGCCATAAATAAATAAATTTATTTTAAAAAAAGAAAAGAAAAGCAAAACCACACCATAAGACCCCAGAACTTTCACAGGTTATAAAATAGTAGAGGAAGGAAATTAGCAGAAGCAAAGATTAAATAAATGAAGGCAGTTACAAAACCAGAATACATGAAGATATTTAAAAAGAAGAACTACCTGATTTAACTCTTTAAAAAGGAAAGCTTGGACTTCCCTGGTGGCGCAGTGGTTAAGAATCCACCTGCCAATGCAGGGAACATGGGTTCGAGCCCCGGTCCGGGAAGATCCCACATGCTGCGGAGCAACTAAGCCCGTGCGCCACAACTACTGAGCTTGCGCTCTAGAGCCCGCGAGTCACAACGACTGAGCCCACGAGCCACAACTACTGAAGCCCTAGAGCCCGTGCTCCGCAACAAGAGAAGCCACCGCAATGAGAAGCCCGCACACCACAATAAAGAGTAGCCCCTGCTCGCCACAACTAGAGAAAGCCCGTGTGCAGCAACAAAGACCTAACGCAGCCAAAAATAAATAATAAAATTTGAAAAATAAATTTAAAAATTTAAAAAATAAAAAGGAAAGCTTAAAAAAAATACTATTACCAACATCACTGTTTCTCAGGGTCCTCAGGCCAATTTGCCTGTGAGAATTAACAGATTATACAGGTTGACTTTGTAAAAAATTACTCGCTTACAGCTAGCTAGATCTAGCTTTTATAAAAAATCAGATTCTTGTCACAAAATATACTAGAGGTCCCCTATGTAGAACTTTAATCTATCAAAAACAGTTTGAACCAGAAAGAAAAGCAGCAAAAATAAGTTCCGGACTCCAAGCTGTGTGTTTTACTCATACTATATATACTCCTTACTCAGAGGCAATGGCAGAGAAAAGTCTTATATGGAAATTGATGTACAGACTATCAAATGTTTATTTTAATATGACTTATTCTTCCTTAATTTTTTGGTGGATTTCCTCCTTAATCATTCTCTCACACTTTGCCTTTGCCATACTGTTCTCTCTGCCTGTAACATTCTGCCACCACCTGCTTCAGAAATTTCTACATGTCCTTTAAGACTCCACTCAAGGGCCACCATCTTCCCTCTCCTCTTCCAGGCTGTTAGACCCTCCTGTCTCATGTTCACAAGGCCACACGTGCATCCTTAGTTGTCGCACAATACCCTAACTGAAGCTTTCTAATCTGTCTCTTCCCCCTTAACAGTGAGCTCCATAAGGGCAGAGGCTACTGTTTTTTTCTATCTCTGTTCCCCTAGGGGGAATTCCCTGGCGGTCCAGTGATTAGGACTATGTGCTTCCACTGCGGAGGGCCTGGGTTCGACCCCTGGTCGGGGAACTAAAATCCCACAAGCCACACAGCAAGGCCAAAAAAAAATTAAAAGTTCCCCTAGGAACTTCCTGGCATAGTCATACACCTTCAATAACTTTTTGTTGAATAAAAGAATGGATGCAAATGAGGCAGCAAAATAGAACAGAATGAACAGTTCAATGAATTCTAACCAATGTATACATCCATAAAATCACCACCACACAATCAAGGTACAGAACATTTCTATCACCCCAAGTCCCTTGATGCTTCTTTGCGATCAATCAAAGCCCTGCCCAGGCCCAGGCAACCACTGATGTGCTCTCTATCACTATAGGTTAGTTTACTCAGTTCTGGAATTTTAAATAAGTAGAATCATATACTACGTACTCTGCCAAGTCTGGATTCTTTTCCTCAACGTTCTGATTCATTCATGTTGTTGAGTACATCAATAATTCATTCTTTTTAAATGTGAGTAGTATTCCATTACATGGACATACCATAATTTGTTTTCCATTCATCTCTTAATGGGTATTTGGGTTGTTTCAAATTTGGGGATATTATGAATAGAGCTGTTATGAACATTCACATACAAGCCTTTTTGTGGACACTGTTTTCATGTCCTTTGGGTAAATATCTAGGAGTGGTCACACGATAAATGTATGCTTAACTTTCTGAAAACCGCCAACATGTTTTCTTAAGTGGCTGTGTCATTTTACATCCCTATCAGCAACATGTGAGTAAGAGGTCATTTGCGCCACATATTCAACAACCCTTGGTATTTTTTATCTTCTTAATTTTAGCCATTCCAATGGGAGCATAGCGGTAGCTCATTGTATTGATAGTTTTAATTTGCATTTTTTCCCTGATGATTGGTGCTAGTGAATATCTTTTCATGTGCTTATATGTAATTCATATATCTTCTTTTATGGAGTTCACTTCTGCCCATATTTAAAGTTAGGTTGTCTTATTATTATTGAATTGGAAGACTTCTTTATAATATATTCTGGAAGCAAGTCCTTGATCAGATATATATTTTGCAAATATTTTCTCCCCATCTGTGGTTTAACTTTTCATTTTCTTAATGGTATTTTACAGAGAGCAGAAGTTTTTAATTTGGATGAAGTCCAACTTATAATTCTTTTTCCTTCTCCGGTTAGTGATTTTTGTGCCCTGTCTCAGAAATATTTGTTTACCCCTCAAAGCCATGTATATTTTTTTCTTGACTAGAAGTTTTATTGTCTTAGCATTTACATTTACATCAGTGATCTATTTGGGGTTAACTGTTCCGTGTGATGTAAAGATGGCGGTTCATTTTTGTTCCAGCACCACTTGAACTCACCCCACTGAATTCAAATGATCATACAGATATGGGTCTCCAAACTCTCCATTCTTTCATTGTTCTATATGTCTATCATTACACCATTCTACTCTGTCTTGATTTTTGTAGCTTTGAGTCAGTATTATAAAATAGTACTGTAAGTCCTCCAAACTTTGTTTTTTCATTATTGTTTTGGCTACTCTTTGTCTTTTGCATTTCCATATAAATTTTAGAAGCAGCTTGTCTATTTCTAACAAAAAAAAAATTTTAAACTCTGCTAGAATTTTAAATGGGATTGAATTGGATTTACACAGCAATTTGTGGTGAAGTCCCATCTTAATGATATTGAGTCTTCCAATCCATAAATACAGCATATCTCTCAATTTATTCAGGTTGTCTTTAAAATATTAAAATCACAATGCTATTATTTTCTATTTCATTTCCCAATTGTTTGTTGTTAGTATACAGAAATACACTGATTTTGTATATTAACCTTGTATTCTTGTCTGTAGTCTTCTAACCCACAACCTTGCAAAATTTACTTATTAGTTCTAGGATGTTTTCTTGGTAGATTCCTTACAATTTTGTGTGTGCACAATCATGTTGTCTGCAAATAGAGTTTTATTTCTTCCTTCTCTTTTTCCTTCCTCCTTTTATTTCTTTTCTTGACTTACCACACTTGGTAGGGCCTCCAGTATGAGGCTGAATAGAGTGGTGAGAGCAGACATCCTTACCCTGTTCCTGCTTTTAGTCGTGAAGTGCTCAGTGTTTCACCAAGCATGAGAGCTGTAGGCTTTTTCGTAGGTCCCCTTGATCAAACTGGGTAAGTTTCCTTATATTCCCACTTTTCTGAGAGTCTTTATGATGAACATTATAAAGTTTATCAAATGCTTTTTCTGCATCTATTGAGATGATCATACAAATTTTCTCCTTTATTCCATTAATATATTAAATGGTTAATATGTTGTTGATATGTTAAAATGATAAACTAATCTTTCATTCCTGGGATAACTCCAACTTAATCATGATGTACTATCTTTTTCATATATTTCTAGATTTGATTTGTTGACATTCTGTTAAGGATTTTTACATCTACAACCATGAGGGTTATTGGTCTGAATTCCTGTTCTTATACTGGTTTTGCCTGGTTGTTACTAACCTTATGCTGGCATCATAAAAAGAAGATGGGAAGTGTTCCCTCCACCTCTATTTTCTGAGCTTGTATAGAACTGGTATGATTTCTTCCTTAAGCATGTGATAGAATATGTCAATGCAGCCATCTGGATCTGAAGTTTTCTTGGTGGGGAGGTTTTTAATTCTAAATTCAATTGCTTTAACACGTATGGCAGTAGTCAGATTTTTTCTTTTACATCTCTCCTTGTGGCAGTTTTGGTAATTTGTATCTTTCAAGGTGTGATAGTGTGATTTATAATAAGAAATACATATTTGGTCTTCATCCCCATTTCTGGCACAGAGCCCCTAAAACCCTTGGAATTTCCTAAGTGATGAGAGCAACCGTGGTGTCTTTTGTTATGATAATTAGGTGACATCAGGAACACACCTGAGGACAGGGGTTGATTGCCAGGAGAACCAACCAACCAAGTGATGAGAGGGTCAGAACACTGAATCCCACCCCGACCTCAGGGGAGGGGAGAGGGGCTGGAGGCTGATTCCACCTCCAGCGGCCAATGATTTAATCAATCATGCTGATGTAATGAAGCCTCCGTAAAAACTCAAAAGGATGAGGTTCGAAAAGCTTCCAGGTTGGTGAACACGTGGGGATTTGGGAAGAGTGGGGCACCTGGAGAGGGCGTGGAAGCGCCACACCTTTTCCCCACACCCTGCCCTATGCATCCCTCCTATCCGGCTGCTCCTGTGTTATACTCTTTATTATAAAACCCGTGATCTAGTTAAGTAATGTTTCTCTGAGTTCTGTGAACCACTCTAGCAGATTAGTTGAACCCAAGGAAGGGGTCGTTGGAACCTCCAATCTACAGTCAGTAGGTTAGAAGCTCAGGTGACAGCCTAAACTTGCAACTGGACGCTGAAGTTGCGGGTGGTAGGGGGCGGGGGGAGGGCAGTCTTGTGGGACTGAGCCCTTAACCTGTGGGATCTGACTCTATATTCGGGTAGACAGCATCAGAATTAAGTTGAACTGTAGGACACCCAGCTGGTATCGGAGAATCGCCTGGTGAGGAAAACCCCACCACCACCGCCCCTACCTAACATACGCACACACAACTCTGAATTGGTATCAGAATATTTACGCAGAATTTGTCCATTTCACCTAAGTTGTCAAATTTACTGGCATATAGTTATTCAGATATTCCCTTTTTAACTTGTTAATGTCTGTAGGCTCTGAATGGTGCCCCCTCTTTTACTCCTGATATGGGCATTTTATGTTTTCCCTCTTCATTAATCCTATGGACTGATTTCTGATGTTCAAAATCCTTTTCATAGACTACCAAGAGATCCCTGTCTTGTCTGCTGTCAATTCAAAGCCAACTGGAAAAGACATACTTTTTTCCTGTCAAATATATGCTAAACACTTCACTGTAGTTTGTAGAAATCAAGCAGTATTCACTTTCTAAGCCATGCGTTTTTGGGTATCCTTATGCTTCCTAAATATATGTATATTTTAGGCTTTATATATCTGCCTTTTTCCTAGAGATCCCACTTGATCCAAAAACAATGTTTCAGTAACTTATTTGAAAGTAAGAGTTAGATAAAAAGATTATGGTGGTCAAATAAAAAGACAGCCAAGAATGGCAGCAGTAGCCAAGGATTAAACAGGGAAAAGTGATTCTTCTTCCAAGGTCCTCTCCTAAACTGAAGAGAATTTGCATTCGCCCTTGGTCTAGAGCAGATGCAGTTCTAGTAGCCATAAACTATGAAGCTCTGTCAATATCCTCAGGTAAGGATTGTAGTGTGGCTCATACACCCCCAAGGAAGACGTCAGTGGTACCTAGTCTCTCCCACTAAGTCTACAGTGTAACTGTTCCTACTAAGATGATTTTTAATCAATCGCCCATTTTGCTAAGGCATCATCATGCTTTTAGGTAGCAAAGACTAGTGAGAGTCAGAAATCAACACAGCTAAACAAACAAACAAACAAATAACCCAATTTAAAAATAGGCAAAAGATGGGAACAGGCATTTCTACAAAGACTTACGAATGGCCAATAGGTATATGAAAAGGTGCTCAACATCACTCATCAACAGAAAAATGCAAACCAAAACCACAAAGAGATTGCCTCACCGTCTCAGAATGGCTACTGTTAATACAAAAGATAACAAGCAGTTAGTGAGGATGTGGAGAAAGGAAACCCCCTGTACACACTGTGGGTGGGAATGTAAATTGGTATAGCCATTATATGGAGGTTCCTCAAAAACTATCATATGATCCTGCTATCCCACTTTTGGGTGCTTATCCAAAGGAATTCAAATCAGGATCTTGAAGAGAACATTATTCAGCCTTAAAAAAAAGAAGAAAATCCTGCCATTTGCAACAACATGGATGGATCTTGAGGGCATTATGCTAAGTGAAATAAGCCAGATACAGAAAGACAAATACTGTATGATCTCACTTATATGTGGAATCTAAAGTAGTCAAACTCATAGAAGCAGAGAGTACATTGCCAGGGCTTGGGAAGTGGGGGAAGTGGAGAGGTGATGGTACAAAGTTTCAGTTATGCAAGATAAATAAATTCTGGAAATTTACACTACAGCACAGTGCCTGTAGCTAACAATACTGTATAGTATACGCAAAATTTGCTAAGGGGGCAGATTATGTTAAGTAGGTTTTATATATGTTACAATAATAATAACAACAACAATAATAATAAAGAAGATGGGAGGAAATTTGGGGAGGTAATGAATCTGTTGAAGGCCTTGATGGTGGAGATAGTTTCATGGGTGTATACTTATCCACAAATTCACAGAGTTGTATATGTTAAATATATAGTTTTTTACATGTCCATTGTACCTCAATAAAGAAATTTTTAAAAAAAGAAATGAAGGCATCTAAAATATTCAAACTCTGAAGTATCTTTGCACCTAAGAACTATTACAACAGCAGTGTCTTTCAAGACACTACTCCTGGACCTCTGTTTTAACAGCTTTATTTCTAAGTCAATTAGAGAAGCTAGGATTTTCTATTCACTCTCAGCCGCACTGTCTCTACTTAGAAAAAGAAAGCACAAGAGAAATCTGTTCACTGCTGCTATTCCTTCTAGATTCACACCCACTTTTTAAGGTCTCTTGGCAAACAGAGCTTCAGGCATTGGGTCCAAACTAAACATCACTTCCTAGAAGAAAATGTCACTTCCCCATACTTGCAATTGCCCTCAAGGACATCAGTTTTCTCAAAAGCTTCTCTTAATCCCTAGAATTCAAATCATTCCCTTTTGAGATACCTATCAACCTTGATGATGCTTTCTGCATCTGTTCACCGGTCTCACTCAGCCTCTTTGTCAGTGACTTAGCTCCTTCTGCAACATCACTTTCACGGACTATAAGAAAACCTGCTTCTTTTGCAGAATTGGCAGTTGGACACTGTAATTAGTTTACATTGTCTTTGCAGCACAGTATCCAATGCATCTCACAATCAGTGAGATTAAAAGACAAGATGGATTCAGTGAACAGATAGAGTAACTGTTGCTGTTAAATGAAGAAGGGTGTGTAAAGAGAAATTAGTTTGCTAATGATTAGTTTATTATTATTTATGTTAGAATGATTTTTGAAACCCTTCACAATGTATACTTAGGTAAAGATAGAAATACATCTTTTTCTTTCACTGTAACTTTTCCTATTCTTGATAAAAGAGTTGGTATGAACAAATGATTACAAGATGCAAAAAAAATCATCCTGTTATTTGCTTAAAGAAAATATGCCCTTCTAGAAATGACATGAAACAAATTACTTTTATAATAAATCTAAAAAGTAACAATAGCTTTGATATAACCAAAGTCAGAGTTCTATCACTTTAAAATATTTAACTTTTGATTAAAGTATAACATACATACAAAAAAGTGTAGGGGCTTTCCTGGTGGCGCAGTGGTTGAGAATCTGCCTGTCAATGCAGGGGACACGGGTTCAAGCCCTGGTCCGGGAAGATCCCACATGCCGCAGAGCAACTAAGCCCGTGCGCCACAACTACTGAGCCTGCACTCTAGAGCCCACGAGCCACAACTACTGAGCCCACGCGCCTAGAGCCCGTGCTCCGCAACAAGAGAAGCCACTGCAATGAGAAGCCTGCGCACTGCAACGAAGAGTAGCCCCCGCTCGTCGCAACTAGAGAAAGCCTACGTGCAGCAACGAAGACCCAATGCAGCCAAAAATAAATTAATTTAAAAAATAAAATAAAATAAAATAAAACAATAAATTCCTACCAAAGCAGGAATCCTCTCTGGAGGCCCGTAACTGAAGGTCATCCCAACTGTGCAAAGAACACATTCTATTCCGATTAACTTCTAATTTAACAAAAAATTTTCTTCTGAATTTTGGAAATTGGCCCATCTGTCTATCTGTTAATCCTAGTTCTGCCTTTTACAGCCACACAAAATAAATCTAATCTCTCTTCCATATTACAATCCCTGAAGATATCTTTGCATAGTGCTTTTTAAGAGTTTCTTTTCCTCCGTTTATAAAATTGACATATATATGTGTGTGTGTGTGTATATATATGTGTGTACATATATATACACACATATATATGTGTGTATATATATGTACACACATATATATGTGTGTATATATATGTACACACACAGGTATATATATATATCTCCCTTATGAGCAGAGAAGGGTGTCTATAATATAGTATTAAATGAAAAATAAGTAAACCGAAATGTTTTTAGTTTCCTAAAAGCATTATAATAAAGATCAGATTTAAACTGGGTGCCCAGAGTACTTCCTCCCCCTCACATTCACTAGGTATGTAATGCTTCCAGAAGCCAATATGTAGAACCCAAAGGAGAAAGTAGGTCTCACTGATCTAGCTAACACAAATTCTCTTAAATACAGAATCTGTGTTTATTAGGAAAATACTGGGGATTAAAGATATCTAGATATCTTAAGGTTAAGAAAAAAAAAAAAAAAAAAAAGATGCCTGTTAATCCCCAAGATCACAGTAGCTAAGACATATCCAGAAGAAATGTAATCATAAATCCAGCTTTCTAGCTTCTGATATTTAAGGATATTCTCCATTCTAAGGAGGGAGAAAAATCAAAAGGTTCTCAAGAAAATAAGTCCTGTCAAGATCTATTAAAGATGAATGCAGTGAACCAGAGTTCAAGTCGAGAGGCTACGTCTTCATTAGGTTATAAGAAGGAAAAAGAACTTGTGGGATTATAAGCAGACTACTGCTCATAACTATGCCAGGTGTCTATTCAGAACAGAGATAAGCAACAAGGGGAAAAGGCAATAAGTAACCAAGTCTGAATCAAGAACACACCCAGTATCCAATAGAAGGAAGGTTCAACAGGAGCTGGTCTAAGGAAAAATAAATAAATTCTTTAACTCGCCATTTGTTGATAATAACAGTTTTTCTGGCCTGCCTAAAAACTTTCCCTAAAATAGATGAATATTTCAGAAATATCAAATTTGGGTTTTAAATCTATTCTCTTAAAAAAAAAATCTATTCTCTTATTCACAAATCTACATGGTGGAATTTTTTCTATATTAATAAATAACTAGAAAATAGAGGACTTATAAAAAAACAATTTCCATCACACTAAGTTTCTTAAACCTATAGTACAGTATATCCATTTGTCTTCAGATTATCTTCGAGGTACAAAAGGCCATCTTCCACATTTTGTTGTGAAATAAACTATCTGCACAATACTCAGTTTTTTAAAAAATACGACAACTTAAACTATAAAACTATTTTGGTAGAAGCAATCCAAAACTGAGCTTTTGAGTGAAGACATCTTCCTACTTCAAACCAACAGAATATATCGACGGCTCGTAATATTTTTAACATACTTAATTCCTTACGGTCAATTAAGATTAAATACATACTAGGACAATCTAAGTCCAATAACCTTTCATTTTACTGATCTAATCACATCAACCAGAAAGAAAAACAAGTGCCTGCCATATGGTCTTTCTGTAATAGAAAATAGCTGCATTCGATAACAGCATCTGTGCCTCTACATCCAGCACTGCCCATACTTAAATCATCATGTTGTTAAATATAATAAGATGACGGGTCTCTTCACAAAGCAGAGAACAAAAGAAACTGAGTATCACGTTTGTACCAGATTATGTGATCTGGTAATAACTGAAGAAATGAGGAAGGGATTAGAGATTCTGTAAGCAAGGCACAAGGACTTCATAAAATGTTTCACTTGGAAGAAATGAATGCTACAAAACACTAACAATGTGTGGAGAAATCTTCTTAGACCTGGGTACTCATTTTGTTGATGGCTCTTATCTTGAGATGGGTTCCACTCAGTACCTCCAAACCCAGAGCTCTGCTGCTGCCGCTCTTCTTAATTCCAACAGGCTATACTTTTAACCCTAATTTGCAGTGTAAAGCTTTTGACATACAATGGTATTCTGCCATTTAGATTCAAGTGTATGAAGGAACACACGTTTCCAATTAAATAACAGTGTTATGTTATACTGTACTATCGCTAGCCTGCAATGAATCCTCCACTGAAGAAAACATGTTTTTTAAAAAATGTTTAAGTACCGTTTTGAGCAACGTGTATCCTTTTCAAAAACTGTCTAAGTATTATTTTAAGCAGCGTAGGTAGGTTCGCTAGAAACCTGATTTTCACAAGACTGGTAACATATTACCTATTTTTTAAACCTGTAAATGCTGTCTTTTTATTGCAACTTTGGAATTAAACAAAAAAAGAGAAAATACAAAAATAATATAATTCTGCTATTCTCCCCATCCAGAATTAACAACTGTTAACATTTTGCCATAGTCAATGTTGTGATCATTTTTTAACTTACAGTGAAATATTCATGACATTAAAAAAATTAAAAACGTAAGGAAGATTCCTATACTGGCCAATTGTTTTAAAAGAAAACAGACATACAGTTGGTCCACTGTATCTAAAGGTACTGCACCTGTGCATTCAACCAATGAAGGATCAAAAATATGTGGAAAAAATTTTTCCAGAAAGTTCCAAAAAGCAAAACTTGAATTTGCTGCACACTAGCAACTATTTACATACCACTTACATTGTATTAGGTGTTATAAGTAATCAAGAGATGATTTAAAGTATAAGAGAGGATGTGTAAGGGTATATGCAAATACTACCCTATTTTATATAAGGGACTTGAGCATCTGAGGATTCTGGCATCCACTGGGTGGGAGTTCCTGGAACCAAAGCCCTGTGGATCCTGAGGGATGACCCTATTACCTTGCCATAGCTTCACCACAAGTTTGGTTCCCCTCCCCTAGTCTGTTCATTACCATTATCTCACCTTAGCACGAAGTATTTCATACATCTGTACTACACACTGCCTTGGTTACTGTTACTTGGTTACCAGCTTCCCAAAGGTAAGAAAGATGCAAAGAAAAATGTGAACAGCCATCCCAATGGAAATGGAGGTCTAAAGAAGAACCTACAATTCACACTACACCTCGTTATATAACCTAAATTACCTAGATGCAAACTCAAGAACATTTTGGAAATTTTCCTTAGGTCTTCATTCATTCATTCGAAAAAATTATCTGAGGGCCTACCATGGGCTAGACTCCCTTCCAGACACAAGAAATACTAGGTGAACAAAACAAACTGTACTCTTAACACTTACGTACATCATCTGTCCAAATCAATAAGCAAAATCAAATGGAGGAGCACGTCAGATGGAGAGTAAGTGACAGGGAAAAAAAATGAAGTGAGGAAGGAGGGCAGGTTGTGTCATGGGGAGCAGGGGAGGGAAGATCCTCCCAGAAGGTGACGTCTACGCAAATCTGGAGGAGACAAGGAAGCGGGCCCTGCAGACACCTGGGGGACAGTGTCCCAAGGAGACGGTACACAGCGGGAAGGCTCTGGGGCATACTGGGCTCGTGTGTCCGCAGAAGGGGGGAGCGCTCGGGGAGGAGACGGGAGGCTGTCCAGGGGTCTGCAGGCACTCTGAGAACTTCGGCCTTTCATCCTGAAGGAGATGAGAAGCCAGTAGAGGAGCCGAAGCAAAGCAGTGCCAGGACCTGACTTCTAAAAGGCCCACCGGGATGACTGTGGGGACAGACTGCAGGCTGGCAAGGGCTAAGCTGAGAGGCCGGTGGCCAGATTTGCAGGTGATGCACGAGAGAGAAAAATAGGGATCAAAGATCACTCCCAAGACTCCGCCTGGGAGGGTGGGATTGCTATTGCTTAAGATGAGGGAGACTGTGGAAGGAACAAACGGGGAAGCTGGGAGGGCGGGGGGAGGGGCTGTAGAGAAGGAGGAATTTGGTTTGGGATGTGGCTTCTCCACACGCGAGTGGAGGTTCTGAGTGGGCAGGTCAGCTAGATGTGGGCATCTGAATTCAAGGGAGAGGTCAGGGTGGAGAGACACACACGCACACAAACACATGTGTACATGTATGTATGAATGATCAGTTTATACCTGATATTTAAAACCATGAAACTGAGTCTGGAGAGAAGAAAAGAGGGTCAAATGGAGTCCTGAGGTATAGGAAGACTTAGTAGGTCAAGGGGCTGAGGAAACTTCCAAGGCTGAGAAGGAGGGGACAGTGAGGCAGGAGGACCATCAAGACGGTACAGTGTGCTGGGATCTAAATGAACGGTTAATAGAAAACTAAAGCCTTTCCCGCTATGTTCATTGGCTATTTTGACATATATTTACTGAGCACCTACTATGCGCCACTCACTGTAGAGACAAACATGGTCCCTGTTTTCATGGGACTTGCAATCCAGGGGAATATAGATAAATAAACTAGTAAGTGCTCTTCCTGATAAAGTACAGGAAGGGTGTTTGAGGATAAGGCAGCAGAGCCAATTAATCCAGTCTTGGAAGGTCAGGGAAAGCTCTCCTGAGTGATGTTGAAGGAAAGACCAGAATGATAGTAAAAATCAGCCAGGGAGGGGTGGAAGTGGAGGAGGGGAGAATGGAAGGAAGGCTGGGAGAAAACAGGATTTATAAGGACCTGAAGTAAAGAGAGAGACATTGTGATGCCCTTGTTGGGGGGGTGGGGTTGGTACTGACAGTACAGGAAGTACAGAGAGAGGTCACAGATGCCATAGGAGAAGGGCGGGCCAGAAGTCCTCTCAGACTTCTCTCAGGAGTTTGAGCCTTATTCCAAAAGCAATGGGAAGCCAGAAAACTGTTTTAGGCCAGGGAATGCAATGATCAGCTTTCTATTTCAGGAGGAGCGCTCTGGTTACGGCAGATCAGAGAGCTGGAAGGGGGCAAGGCTGGGAGCCTGGGACGCTAGTTAGGAAGCCTGGTCCGTGATTCATCGCTGAGATGCAGCTAATCTGAACTCAGGGAGTGGCAGTGGGATTCGGAATGTAGGACTTTGACATGAGGAAGAAGGAGAGAGAGGGGTCAAGGACTGTAGCCTGGCTTTTGACTTGGACAGATAGGTACCTAGCAGTGTTACTCACCAAGAGAAGGAAGTCAGGGAGAGGGCAGGTTGGTGGTCAGGGTAGAATCTGTTGAGTTTGAACAGCCTGTAGACTATCCAAAAAAAAAAACTGTATGGTAAATAGGCAATTGGCTATCTAGGTCTAGAGAGCAGCCATAAAATCTGAGATACAGTTGTAAATTAGGAATCACGGGCATGTAGATTAAAGCCCTGGGAGGGTGTAAAATGACTCCTAGGGAGTGAGAAAAGAGTAGAGGAATGGAAAGGCCTGGCTCCTGTAAAAACCAACAAGAAAGAGGCTGCAGAGGAATAAGAAGCCTAAAGAGAGAGAGAGAAAGAGAGACAGATGGAGGGAGCGAGAGCCTGAGAAGGAACAAGGAAGTCTGGGATAAAAGCAAAGTGTACAGAAAGAAGAGCAAAAGTATGAATTTTTACGTGAATGAATTCGCGCACAGAAAATGCCTTATTTTATTATTTACACTGTTCCAAAATCAACTAACAAATATTTTTCATCAGCTTATAATACGTTTCAGTCACAGGATCATTTTAGCCTCGGTGAAGAAGCAAAACATAAAATGAACTAAGTTAATTAGCATGAGTAAATAGGTTTGTTCTAACAGTAGACAGTGAAAGTGCTAAACACGTGTACAATCCTGTGGAGAAGAGATTAAAAATGAAATAAATGTTAGAAGTGGGAAAAATAATGTGGCCTAGAAAGCTTTGAAGAAAGAAAGAGAGAGAGAGAGAGAAAGAGAGAGAGAAAGAGCGAGCAAGTCGAACCATAAAGAAGAAACACTATATGATGTGAAAAGGGGTGAAAATACCACAGAGGATTCAGAGTCTATACAAAGTGATTTTGTGAGCAAAGTTATGCAAGGCTAGGTGTCACAGATCAGCCTGTACACATGCGTGCACAACACACACACACGCGCCCCCCCCAAAAAACACTTATCTGGCTCAGTGAGTGAAACCAATTTTCAAAAATACATATTTAGATGTGAAAAGTGTATCATTTTGTGTGAACACAACTATGCTATCCTTACTGTATAATGTCAAGATATATTTTACTGAAGTGTCACAATTCTTTATTTGAAGAGGGTTGTTTGTTATTTGTTTGTTTTTGACCCTTCCAATATAGTCTTGGGAGGTGGTGCCTACATTCATATAGCAACACAGTTAGATTCTAACACTTAATATAAACAAGAAATTTCTGATTGTTTTTCAGCAAAACAATAGACCTTATTCACAGCAGGTGGAATTAGCCAATTAGATAAGGCATAAAACAGGGACTCTTTTAATTCACTACATTGCTTTCTTCTGTGCTACAAAGTTAGTTTTGGCTAATACCATTAATATTAAGATATGTACTCTCGTTTCTTGGGTAGGTAAAAGCACACACAAATTTATTATTCAAATACACGTTTAGGAACATAGCAATCAGTTTTTTGTTTGTTAGTTTTTTAGCTATTGGTTTTTAAAATTTTAAAAAGAATGTCAGTGCTACTCTAGAATGTAATTCTAATAAAATTAAGCACAAAAATTAAGTGCAGTATTCAAAGACTTAAATATCTGTCAACCCAAAATTGATACCCAAAGTATTCCAGTGGCAACCCTTTTTATTACTAATAAATATTCACAAGATTTAATGTGCATCAGAAGCATCAATAAGAGACAACTAAACAGAGCCAGTAAATACAAGTTCCCCTCACTCCTCACCCTGCGATTTTAAAATGTTTTCTGACAGCATACAGCCCCTTTATTTCTATTTCCACACAGAATCCAAGCAAACTATCTGCCTATTCTTTAAAAAGCCAAGCAACACCACAGTTTATTACCAAACCCAACTACTGTATATAGTCTCTAAACGAGCAAAATACAGACAATACAGTGTTTTCTTGGCTCCCAAACTAGAAATACTACGGCTATGCCAGCAGTAAGGTCCAAATGAAAGCAAATTTCACAGCCCTTAAAAAAAATACATAATTGTCATTGTTAATAAAAGCCAAGTTTGCAACTGGAAACACTGCCTTCTAGCCAAGGACAAGATGTGTCTATTATAAATTCTTGGTTTCCGGGATATCCCTTAAATGACCCCCCAAAAAAAGTCAAATAACATTAGTTCTTGCAAATACAATGCAAATAGCATGCTAATTAAGGCATTCACAAGTCAATGACAAATAAGGCTTTAAGACCACAGTACCTATCATTATGGAACTACAATACACATTAAGCAATCACTAAGTTGTAGGTAGGCTTTCCAAAAGGAGTTGTTATGGTTCACCATGAAGGGAGAATTGTGGTGTTATACTTAATCACGTTTTTACCTGTAAGCAGGTGTTTATAGGTGTCAAAAAGTAAAACACTGTTTCTAACTGTAAACCTATAGTTCTAATAAACTGTACAGTAATGGCACACTGTACCTACCTCACTGATTTCTGCATAAACTTTCTAATGCAGTATGAAGTAAGCTGCATGAAGCAAGTTCCTCTGCCTGCTTTATGAACAAAAACTTAACTTCTGACTCATTTTTATTAAGATGCCAAAAACCACACACTGAGAACTAGACCCTGTTTCAATGACCATAAAGTTAAAATGTAACACAAGCACAAAACACACAATGAGAGTGATGGCTCATTGGGGGATGTTACTGTTATCTAAAGTAATCTTCAACCTTTCCTTAAAAATATAGGCAGCTCAAAAGCAAAATCTAAAGGAAAACAGTATTCAGTATGTTTAGCAAGCAAATTACAGAAACCATCAATAACAAAATAAACACAAAGGAGCCATTATAGAATTAAACTCCAAATATAAGGAGGAAAAAAGATAGGAAAGGCAACAGGGCATAGGGGTGCCACAGATCAATGGATTTTCTATTTCTCTCCTGCTTGCTCAAAAAATTTCAGAAAGCCTGGTGTAAAATCTTCTGGGCCCTTCCAAAGATGCTGGTCTGAAGGCAGAGCCACCCACCTGACAGCTCAGGCTGACACTCACAGGACTTTTGAGCAGTGAAAGGAAGGGAGTAAATAAAAGAACAGGAAAGGCAAGACATTTTTAAGGGAGCTGGAATTACAGCTCCATTAAGCAGTCTTCCAAGGCTGTGCCTAAACTAAACTGTCCACGGGAAAAGACTTGCTTCTCTACCCAAAGCAGAGATCCACAGCAACAGCATCAGTGTCGGAGAGAGGTGGTGGTCCAGGAGCAACAAGCATTCCAGACAGATGCCCTCTCTCCACCTCCAGAGCAAACCTTGGATACACACACGAAAGGTACAAAGCACCCCCTAACCAGCCCAGCTCCAAAAATACTGGAGAATGGGAACTGTAGGAAAACAGAAGCTTGTAGTATTCCCAGCCACCTAAAAAGGGAGAATTCCGTGCCCTGAGATGACCAAGGTGGGGACATTTCAAAGTTAAGTAAGGAAAACGTCCTTGCAGAAGAATCACTGGAAGTTCCTCGAAACAAAAATGGGCAAGGCTTCACCTCCCTACCGGTCAAGCTGGGGCACTCCCACCATTCAGTCCAAAGCCCCACAAACCTCTTCTTAGGCCCGGGGGCAACTGACTCCCCCCACTGGCAGGACACCTCACAGACACAGGTCACTGCGGGCTACACAGGGGTGCTGCCTCTGCGCTTACCTCACAGGCGGGGGACCCGCAGGCCTTGAGTTTGTTGTCACCATCTCCCTCCGGCAGACCAGTCCGACGTGTGGCCATCATTTCATTTCAAATTACAAAGAAGGGACCAACCCATGGGAGTCCACATTGGGGGGGAAATGCCACCAGACACCCAAAGGGTAAGAATTCCACACCAGGCTCCTAGAAGGTGCAGTGCCGGTGAGACAATTAAAGCGCCAGGGAACGAAGGTTTTGATGAAGCGCCTTCGAAATGCCCTGATGATTATTTCTTCGGACTTCAACTGACTTCACCGTCTTCGTCCATTTCTCCAGACATAAAAAACAAAGAAGAGAGGTCTCGGCGGCTAGAAAGCGGTCCCCTTCTTCCTAGCGCTCCTCCCAAGTCCAAGAGCAAGGCGAGCGCGTCGTGAAGGCTCTCCCAAAGAGATCTTTCCTAGAAGAGGGAAAAGTTAAAGGGCATGAACTTTCTCCATACACTGACCTTAGCCTTGATCACATGCCTACCCCAAGCTCGCCTTTCCAACACATGGAAAGATAATTCGGTCCATGCTGATGAAGTATGAAAGATGAAAGAATCTTCCCATACAAAAAGAGAAAGAAAAAGGGGAAAAAATCCTATAAATCAGGGGGAGAAAAAAAAAAAGCGAAACATCAGAACTGCACGGTGGTTGCCTCAAACATGCCCGGCCGTTGTGCAGCCGTCAAGAAAAACCGTTCCCTTTTCAAGTGCATTTTAATTAATGTATTTTCTGGGCAGAGGAGAGGGAGTCTGTGTTCTTCTGCATCACCCGGATAAGCAGACTTAAGGGAAGTTTGCTCCCCGCGGGACTAAAATGGGATAATCCTTTTTTAAAAGCCCTCCTTGCTCCCCGCCATCTCCCCAGCTCCCCAAAATAAAAACAAAAAGCCCTGCTCGGACGCGACCGGCGGCTCGGCCGGCGTCTCCAGGCGGCCTGGGGCACCCGGGGCGCCCGCCCTCCGCCCTCCGCCCTCCGCCCCGGCCCGCCGGTGTCCCCGAGGAGGCGGCTGTTTTCCTTGGCCCGCGGCGGGGCTGGGCGGCGACGGCGCGGGGCCGGGCGGGGAGGTGCGCGCGGCGGCAGGAGGGACTCTCTCTCCGGGGCATTATTCCGGAGCTACAGAAATGAAGCCGCAGCCCCGGCCACTTTTATTTAGTTGCCGCGCCCCAAACTACGCCTCGACACGGTCTTCCCCGTTCCCCGTGGCCACCTAGGGAAAAAAAAAAAAAAAATAGGAAAAAGAAAACCACCACCCACCGACCACTATTTCCTCCGCCCCTTCCAGAGGCGGGTCGGGGATCTCGATCTCCCGGGAAGGGCGGCCCAAATATGTACTTTCCAAAACGAACGGGGACACCCGGGGGAAAGGCCCAAAGCGAGGGGGCTCACCCTGCGCGCCCCGCCTGGCCCGGCTTCCGAGGCGCGGCGGCGAGCGGCGGCGGAGACGCGGGCCGGGCGCCGGGCCCAGCCGGTACGCGCTAGGCCGCAGGCTCGGTTAATATTCATGAGCGGACGGGAGCCGCCCCTCCTCCACGGCCGGCCGGCGGGACCCCGACACCCGCCGCCGGCCTTTGTGCCCTTCCCTCCTCCCGCCGGCCTTCCCTCGCTCCGCACACGCGGGCGCGGCCCCTCCGCCCCCGCCGGGCGCCCGCCGCCGCTCCCTCCGGCCCCGCGCCAGCGCCGGGGCGGGCTGGCCCGGGGTGGCGGGAAGGGAGGGAGCCAGCGGCGAGCCCGGCTCTCCCTCTCCACCCGCCCGCCGGCCCTGCGCCCCGTCGGCCGAGGCGGAAAATAAAGCAGACACGCACCGGAGAAAGCGCGGCGAGTAGATCCGCACCGAGCCGGCCGGCCCCCGGACGGCGCGCCCCTCACGCCCGGCGCGCACCGGACCGAGCGGGAGGACGAGCCGGCGCTGTCCTCCGCCGCCGCCGCCGCGCTCCGAGGCCGCCGCCGCCCCCGGCCGGCCGCTCCCAGGCACCGCCGCGACCTGCCCCGGCCGGCCCCGGGCTCTCGGCCGCCGCGGGAGGGCGTGGGGCGGGGCGGCGGCCGCCGGACTCTCCCCTCGCCTCGCCGGGCCGGGCCGGGGCCGCGCTCGGGCGCCCGCGACCGCCAAGTGACAGAAGTGCCTCGTTCCGCTGCCGCGCCGAGCTGTTTCCCGGGGGCGGATTTCTCGCTTCTTCCTCCCTGGATCCACCTCCTCCCACTCCACCTCCTTCCCCTCCCCTCCCCAGGGGAGGCTCTGGGGCTGAATATTTTCTGTCTTGAATAATATGGTCCCGGGAACCGACGCTGGAGAAGGGGGATTAGCCTGGGGCGGGGGCGGGGATGGGGGGTGCTCGCCAACCCCCCCCAATGTGTGTCGGGACCTACAAGCCCTCACCACCCCCGCAACACCTCCCCAAAAACCAGACATACAAAACCCTCCCCGCCTTCTCCAGTCTCCCGAGCGCAGAGCGGGAGCGGCCAGGAACCCGGGCATCCACTGGGGAAGGGACTAGGTACTCGGCGTCAGGGCCAGGGAGGGGGTCGATCATACGGCTAGACTCGCAGAATTGGGTCCCAGACTGCGGGGGACACGCCCGGGTGAGTTTTTGACCCTTTTTGCAGCGGGAGGGGTGCGATGTGGGACTTCAAGGTAAGGGAGTGTCCTCTCACGCCCGACAGCAAGACAGCTTCTCATTTGGGGTGGGGGGCGGGTTGGGGAGAGGTCGCAGCCAAGCGTTGTTCATTCAATTCTTTGCCCTTTTTACATCTTCAGGGCAGCTGAACAATTCGGCGCGGCTAGCGGAACTGAGGAAAGGTGGCGGCGCTTCTCCACACAGCAGGTCGCAGCAGCGCGGGGTCCCGGCCACAACCGCCGCCCCTCCCCGCCCGATTCCGGGGCTTCGCCCCAGACCCCCGGCGGCTTGCTCCGCCCCGCCGCGCCTCACAACATCTCCCGCTGCAAATGGCCCAATCGGAAGACGCGACGAGAGAACGCCAGCCAATCAGGGGCTGCTGACTCAGGCGTCCCTCCACCCTTTGCCCGCCCCCAGTAGGAAAGCCACCGCCCCTCGGGCTCCCCTTCCCACCCCGCCCCCCTCCGGGGAGGTGTCTCACAGCTCCTGTCCTCGCCGGGCTGGAGTGGAGGACCCCGCCGGGGCGGCGGGGTTTGTCACCTAGTCACCCTCATCCTCGCCTCCTCCCAGACACACCCCTCCTCCCTTTCCCAGTCCTCCTGCTGGTGCTGTTGAGGGTCATTTTTATCTTCGTGCCGGCGGGGGACTGCCAGCTATTGTGTCTGATCAGCTGCCACCGCCCTCCTAAGGGGAAAAATAAAAGAACAAACCCGAGAAGCTTTGGGGTCTACGTACCTTTTCCTTCCTTTCTTACCGCACTCTCCCCCGAAGATTTAGAGACACCTCCCCGCTCCACCCACCCCGCCCTCCACACCCAGCTCTCCGTCCGCTGCCTCGGGTCCTGTTTTTCTGTTGTTGTTGAGAAAAAAAACCAAAAACCACTCCCTGGAGCCTGAATACCTGTGCTGTAGTTTTTAGATCTGCCTAAGAGTGGAAGGTGCCGAACATTTAGAATATACAACTAAATCCTCCGCCTCGATTAGGGGAACGACTCTGACTAGATCATTTTTGTGGCCACGAAATTTGCATGTTCTTGACAGCCCCTGACAAAACTAGTCAGCCAATAACAAAGGAAAAAAAAAAAGAATAAAACAGAAGGAATTCCTGCCAGTCAGTCGGTAATTTACTGAATAGCCCACTGGGCTATCCAGTTCTGGATGCGATAGGGTAAATGAACTAGAAGTGAATAGAAATGCAGGGTTCAAGTAGTGTACCTCTAGTGGGCTTATAGAATATGTCCAGAAAGGAAAAACAATTTTAAGCACAAAACAGCTCCTTACAAATGCAAATGCACGTGCATGGCATAAACTGAGTACCTCACAGCTGAGGACGTCTAGGGTTAAGGTTTTTGTCATGGAAATTTTTATAAATGTTGATTTTGAAAAAGGCTTTCAGTTTGGTAAAGGAGACTAAATGTTGGCCATGGAAGGAGATATGAAAAGGAGGTAAAACACATTTTAGGAGTTGTGGGAAACTAACGTAACCTAGAAAGACATTTCTGTAAGAGGTAAGCAGAAGGATCAGGGTTACAGTCTAGCTTCAACATTTACCGTGTGACCTAGGGTAAATTTTTACTTCTGTATATATGTACTAGAGCTACCAATAGTAGTGACTACAGTCTATAACAGCACTGCCTGCCTGCTGAGTATTCCAGAGCTTTACACACAATTTAATGAGACAGGTACACTGCACAGCCAGGATTCAAGCCCAGGGGGTAGGGTCCAGAGTCCATGCTTCTCTCCACAACACTATCCTACGTCTAACACAGTTTTTAATAATAACAACAAAAGCTAACATTTACTTAGCTTATCCTCTACTGATGATTGTGCTTTGTGGGTAACTGATTTAATCCAACCTCTGGGATCGGCAGGATTATGGTGTTCAAAAACTTAGGATTGTTTTTAAGAACCATTATAACTTGCTACCATATGTATCTTCTGTGTATTAGGCTACCTGGATGCAGAAGAGCAAAAGCACATAACTAAGATTTGGGAAACCTGAGTCCTAGTCCTCTCCTGGGACCTCCAAGTATGACAGAACCTTCCCTCTCTTGCTGGGAGGTTGAGAGCATCAAATAAGACAATAGACGTAAATATTATTCCGATTAAAGTATTATTATGAAGGAGGGGTTTGTCCTGTTTTTCCAACAGGAGCCCTATGCTTTTATAACATTTCATTGGTATTTATTAGGAACATATTAACCCAGTATAAAAAATTAGGTCTATTCCTTTCTAAGGCATGAGCAGTAACAATACTTTAATAGCTGCTTGAGCTCTCATTTAGATGCATTCTGAGTAGACCCAAGTGGATGCCCTCTAGGCATCTGGGAAGTGGCAGCCATCCGCTCCTCATTCTCCGTTCCAAAGGCTGACGGTATAATTGGGGGAGGATGCAAATCAAACCCTTGGCGTTGTCTTCAGCTGCCCATCTTGGCTGTTTCACTCATTAACACTTCCACCAGAGGGAGGGCAGGAGAAAGGAAAACCAGCCAAACCTAACTCCTGTGGCTACTTGTTAACCATTCCAGTGAGAGATCTGGTGAAACAGTAGGTTTGGGGATCATTGTAAATGAAGAGATATGGAATTAACTGTGGGTTTCGCAGTTGATATCTTGGTAGTATTCTTTATCCCTAATATCGTGGATAAGCAAGAGCTCACAGTAATTCTAGCTTTGTTTACTTTGAAAGGCTGATATTTTCCTCTTTTGAGCATAGCTAATAAATGTATGGATTTCTTAGAATCTAACTTCCTTGAAACAGTCTCAGAAATTACTACAGCTATATTAGTAACAACTATAAGACAACCTTGCACACTATAATTCTTGCAATGTAGGCGAGACATTCTTAAAGGTGGGAACTGTAACCTTAAAATGTTCAGTTTTGACTTTGTTAGTGACACGGTAATATTGTTTTGGTGAACCATTATCAAGGAAATATGTCAAAGCCAGAAATAGAACCAAAATGCCCTAGCCCCTGGTCTAATGTCATTCTGTAATAATCTATGGATGATTTCTACTCTCAATATAGAAGTTGGCAATTCTAAGAGGCACAAGTGTTTGCCAGCGAATTCCACAGATGAAATGTGTAATTTGGGATGGAGCGTTTGCCAAACTATATGTCTGAAGCAGTTAAGACCAATGGCCCTCAGAGGAGTAAGGCTTTTCTTGGTTTTAGGACTATACTGTAGATTTTATTTCTTATTCATACAATAGTAAAAAGATACATTATCTACTAATATTTCTTTGAAAAAGACTTTCTTGTTGAATTGAATAACTACAGAAAACTCATCTCTCTGGAAAGGCATTAAACTATTGTAATCAAGGGAAGGGAGTGATTTTCTACAGTAAATAATTTCTAGGGAATTCCCTGGTGGTCCAGTGGTTAGGACTTGGCGCTTTCACTGTCAGGGGCCCAGATTCAATCCCTAGTCCAGGAACTAAGATCCTGAAAGATGCGCCATGGCCAATAATAATAATAATAATAATTTCTAAGATTCTTCTTCCTTCATCACCTCTTTTTAATTAATAATGTAAACGATTTACTAACTTAATTCTCTGCATCTGCCAAATATATGATTTAATATTTCTGTCCACATGATTACTATCTATCTTCGGTTATTAATTTCTAATCTACAGGGTATTGATGCTGTTTTATTCAAAGTCTATAGTGCCTAGCAAGTACCACACACAATAGATACACTTGAATAATTTCTCTGCCCTCCACTTAACCTGGTCTTTCCTTTCTCTGGCCCAGTACTCTGCTTGAATGTTTCTTTTTAGTTTGTTTGTTTGTTGCTATTAATTGGTTACTTGATCATAAACAATTTTATATTATTATTTACCTGATTATTATCTCCTTTTCTATCTAGATTAGAAACTTCTCTAGGGCAGATTCCTAGGGCATTTAGTTCTTTTTCAGACCTCCATAATACCTACCACAGCTTTTATACATTTCACTGGAAAATTATTCAAGAAAAGAATGATGATTATATCACTATTACTGATAAATATTTATACCTCAAGAAATTCCTGGCTGTCCGACAGCTCTCTGGGTTGGTTGCTGGAAGATATATGTATATGTCTGTGTGCATATGCCTAAAAGGGAAAGTGTAAATTACAAGAGGTGTCCACACAGAGGACACTAGATGTGGGCCTCAATTTCCAGAAATGCCACATTTTCTCTCTTTACCTACCTCCACCTCTGGTGACTGAGCTGTTTTTTGGCCACACTACCATGCCAAAAACATAGCACTTGCATTTTGGCAATAATTACAAAGCCCATAGTTTAACCATAATCATGTAGCAAACATTTTCTTCTGGATTCAAATTGTTTTTCAGCACCAGCACCTCCATAATTAAAATTGAGTGGTATGGTGTTCATATTCATCAGCATTTTTAAGAGTTTATTTATATATTTTGAGAAAAAGAAAGAATAAAAATGTACACATTTTTCTTTTATCCTAAGAATCGTGACTTCCATTTATAAGCATTCCAATTTTCCTTAAAAATATGAGGCCAGTTTTTTACAGGTTTCCACCCACCCAACTAAATATGAGCTGGAACATCCTGTGAAAATACTGTGCAATCTGGGTAGAAACCCAGATTCAAACTGGAGAACTGAAATGTCCTCATCATCTTGGAATAGAACACTAAATTCCAACCATTCCAACTAGGAAATTGTGCTAGCAATTGATTTTGATATTACAGGCCTAATCCAGAGCAACCAAATCTTTTTCATCAGAATGAAAAAAATATCTTAGCCTTCCCTTTCATCTTTACAAGGCAGAAGCAGGAGAGACATCAAAAGACCTCTCCACTCCTTGATTCATTGCCTGCATTCTCTTCTTTTTTTATTTATTTATTTTCTTTATTTTTTTGGCTGTGTCAGGTCTTAGTTGCAGCATGCGGGATCTTTCATTGCAGCGCGCAGGCTTCTCTCTAGTTGTGCCCTGAGGGTTTTCTCTCTTTAGTTGTGCCACGTGGGCTCTAGTTTTGTGGCATGCGGGCTCCCTCATTGAGGCACACAGGCTTAGTTGCCCTGCGGCATGTGGGATGCGGGATCTTAGTTCCCCGACCAGGGATCGAACCCGCGTCCCCTGCATTGGAAGGAGGATTCTTTACCACTGGACCACCAGGGAAATCCCGACTGCATTCTCTTCTAATCCAAAAGTCAACTAAACAAGGGTTCTACCTTCAGATAGGAAAGGTTTGCAGGATAATATGTGGCAGTTCACATCTGGGCTTCAGTAGGAGAGATGCAGGCTTGCATAACTTTTCTCCCAAAAGATTTTTTTCAATTACGTTTTAACTTTTAAAAATTGCAACACAGAAAGGAAAAAGTAGATACTGCAACTAGGAGAGAGCCCAATCTTGTGTCACGTCCTATGAACCCACCCTCTGGCCCTCTTCCAGCCTCCTGCTGTGGCTCTTCCTTGGCTGGATCCACTCAAAGATAATTCATTAGCTGTGTCTTTATATACACAGAAAATCTAGATAGCAAATCTGATCACAGATGGATGGAAAGAAAATAAAAAGATTGATGTAAACGTTTTAATTTGGAGAGGAAAAGGGGAAGATGAAATAAAGAAGCATATTATTCTAAAGTGAAAGAAAAGATGTATTATAGAAGACAACTCACCACAGTAAACAGAAGAAAAATAGAGACAAATGTTTTCCACCCTGAAGGAAATCAAATATGTCAAAAGTGAAATGGCAAGATGGGACGTCCCTGGTGGCACAGTGGTTAAGAATCTGCCTGCCAATGCAGGAGACACGGGTTCAAGTCCTGGTCCGGGAAGATCCCACATGCCGCGGAGCAACTAAGCCCATGCACCACAACTACTGAGCCTGCGTGCCACAGCTACTGAAGCCCGTGTGCCTAGAGCCCGTGCTCCACAACAAGAGAAGCCGCTGTGATGAGAAGTCCGCGCAGCGCAACGAAGAGTAGCCCCCACTCGCCGCAACTAGAGAAAGGCCATGTGCAGCAACGAAGACCCAACGCAGCCAAAAATAAATAAATAAATAAATAAATGTATTAAAAAGAGAAGTGAAATGACATGACAATGAATGAGATCTAAAAGGAGACGGAAGAGCTAAGGGAAGATACTGAGAGGGAAAAAAAAATCATACCATTGCAGAAGTAATAACTGATTTATAAGTAATAAGGAATAAGAAGAAACATCTAGCAGAAAATAGTGGGGTGGATGACAGGCTTCTAAAAAGCATTTCAAATACAAAGGAAAAGGACAAAGAGGTTTAAGTGATTAGACAGGAGATGAAAAATATGGAGGACAAGGAACCAAAATCCAATTTAGAGAAACTGATGCCTCTGACATAGAGTTTAGAACTAATGAAACTAGAAAAATCATTAAAAGATGTAAAATGTCCTCCTAGATCTGTTCTCTCCTTCCATAAAAATAGCGTTTGAGCTGGCCACATGGTGAATAAGCTGCACTTGATTTTACAGCCTTTCTTCTAACTAGGTGTGGCCCTAAGACTACATTTTAGGCAATGAAATGCGAGCAGGAATGGGTGTCTGCCACGCTGGAGGTCTTCCTTAAAAGACTGAACCTGTACCTTCCTAACCCTTTTCCCCCTTCATGATGGCTGGAAAAAAGGATTCCCAGATTTAGCAAATAAAAATAAAGAATGCCCAGTTCAGTTTGAATGTCAGATAAACAAAGAACACATTTTCAGTATATCTCAATTATTGCGTGAGACATACTTGTCCTAAAAAATTATTCATTGTTTATCTACAATTCAAATTGAACTGGGTGTCCTATATTTTATCTGGGAATCTTCCTGTAGATACTGAGAATGGGAGCATCTCCTTTGACCCAGAGATGGAAGTCACCTGTGGAAGATGCCAGAGACATTGCCACAAGCCTGAATTGCCTACTTCTGGCTTGTTACCAGAAACAGACATAACCTTCCATGTAACCACTTCTATATATAAGGACCACAGTATTTTTAAGATCTTTTTGGTATAGGAGCTTAGCTTTTGTCTAAACTATATGTGAACACCTTTTTTGCAATGCCAAAGATTAAAAAGACTTACCATGTTTCAGGAATTATTGAAAGAGAATAATTACTTGGGGGAAGTCGTTAAACTTTGATTATTTAAAAAAAAAAAAAAAAAAAGGAATCCTAAAAGTAAATCAAAGTGAATCACTTAAAGCAGGGGATGACAAACTATGGCCCACAGACCAAATCCAGTCTGCTGCCTGTTTTTGTAAACAAAGTTTTATGGGAATACAACCATGGTTATCTGTTTACTTGTCTACGGCTGCTTCAGCACTGTAATAGCAGAGGCAGGACACTGCAACAGAGACCATACTGCCTGCAAAGCCTAAAATATTTCCTATCTGGCTCTCTCCAGAAAAAGTGTGCTGACCTCTGGCCCAAAGGAAAAACATTATTGACCGCAGAACTCTTCTCAGTATGAATTGATATAAAAGAGTTTTGAAGAAAAAAAGGTGCCTTAAAGATGATACTATGTAGTCATCCACATTTAAAAGCCACAGAAAGACACTCTCCACTATGTAGATATTTGGGAAATGTATCACCTTTCCTCAAAACAATTATATGATACGACCGTATAATCCACTAAGACAGGGTTCAGAGTAAATATAAAAGGACTGAAACAACTGATTATATAGAATGTACACATTATACATCTTGAAAGAAAGGTCCTACAATGAAAAGTAATAACGCTGTCAGTATAATATATGAGAATCAAAATGAGGGTACAAAAAATTGAGAGGTGGAAGGACAAAGAAAGGTGAAAAAGTGTTAATTGCAGTAATTTCCTCAGTGGTTATAGGGAGTTAGTATTCCCTAATAGTATTCTTCTGGTATCTAAGGCAGAAGTGTTGAGTGACTAAATAATTAGAAATAATGTGAAAAGACACAGACTAGCAGAAGATATATGTCACTGATATAACCCACCAAGGATTTACATCGATAGTTTATAAAGAGCCCCTATAAACCAATAAATACAATAGAAAAGATAAATACGCAACTCACAAAAGAGGAGACACAGGTGGTCACTAACCATAATAAAAGATGCTCATGCTCGATATCAATGGAATCAGCATAATGCAAATTGAAATGATAATGAGACCATGTCAAACCCATCAGCCTGGCAAAAAATAAGTCTGATAACATCAAGGGCTGAAGTGCTGATGAAAACAGAAGCTCTTACACACTGCAGGCGGGAAATATAAATTCATAAAACCAGTAAATGGCAACTCTACTTGCTCAGTCCCCAACCCCTGGATTGTCTGCAAAAGTTGTAATGACTATTACCTCCACCTTGATACTCAAAAGGGGTCTCAAGTGTAAAAGGCCTTAATCTGCTTTTCCCATATTAATCGGCAACTCTGTTTATTCTGTTGCTTCAGACCAAAAACTTTGAGGCAGCCTTAACTTTACTTTCTCTCACACCCCCCATCTTACCACCAGTCAGCTCTGTTAGCTCTAATATTAAATCGTATCCAGAATCTGATCACCTCCACAGCTATCACTCACGTCTAAGCCAAGTCATCTGTCACCTGGCTGGTGATGACAGTCTTTAACCAATCTTGGAGTTTCTGCCCACAACTTTGCTAGTGCCTGCTCTCAACACTGGAGCCAGTGTCACCCTTTTAGTATCTAAGTCAGGTCGGGTCATTTCTCTGCTTAGAACCTTCTACTGGCTTCCCACTTCCCTCAGATAAAAAGCCCAAATTCTTACAATAGTTTCCCTTGGTTCTATTCGAGCCACCTCCTGGCTACTGGTTCCGGTGCAGCCACACCTATACCCTTGCTGTTCTTCAAACACACACACACACAAACACACACACACACACACACACACACACACACACCTCCTGCAGCCCACCTGCTGTTTGCACCTGCTGTTTCCCCAGCCTAGACTACACTTTTCCCCAGATATCCACTCGGGTTTCTCCCCCTCATTTCATTCAGTCCTTCGCTCAAACATCACTTTACTAGACAGGTCTTCCCTGAGTCCCCAGCCCGACTTAAAATAGTACCATATCTGCCCACCCCACCCCAAGCCAACTGCTCTCTCCCCACCGCTTACACTTTATTTAATTTTTCAAAGCACTACCCCTAACCCTAACTGCCACCTGGTGTTTAATATTGTTATTTATTGCCTCTCTTCCCAGATTAGAACGTAAACCTCAGAAGAACAGGAAATAAGTATCTTGTTTATTGCTAAATCCCTGTGCCTAGAAGAGGCCTGGCATATACTAGACACCCAATAAAATATGTGCTGAAGAGTAAATGAAAACCACTTTGGCAAGCACATTTTAAAATATAATAGCGAGGAAAACTGAGGATGTACATACTCTATTCTAGACAAAATCTACTTCTGGATATCCACCCAGAGAAACTGTCCCTTTTATATCTAAGCAGAAAGTATAAAGTAAGCCTTTCTAGAAAAGCAGAAATAATATTCTCTTCAGTAGGTAAACAAAAATCAGTTTTGTTTAAATGATCCAAATCTATTTAGCAGGTAAAATGAAAATATCAACAAATATCAATTTATATCAAAAGAATTATGTTGAGTGAAAAGGCGAATTGTGATAAGATGAGCAGTTTGATGATGTAAATATTATATACATATGTATCCATATGTGCAACATATATTGTTTATAATGTACACATGTGAATGAAAAGTATAAAAATCATGGAATGATACACATCAACTTCAGGAGGGAAGGAGGAAGGAAAGAAAAGAAGGATGGGGAAAGGGTTTAGCTGCAACATTTTGGGTCTTTAAAATAAAAAGCTCTGAAGACATATCAAAAACATATTTTATCCCACGCACCTGTGGTCACCTAATCTATGACAAAGGAGGCAAGAATATACAGTGGAGAAAAGGCAGCCTCTTCAATAAGCAGTGCTGGGAAAACTGGACAGCTACATGTAAAAGAATTGAAATTAGAACACTCCCTAACACCATACACAAAAATAAACTCAAAATGGATTAGAGACCTAAATGTAAGACCAGACACTATAAAACCCTTAGAGGAAAACATAGGCAGAACACTCGTTGACATAAATCACAGCAAGATCTTTTTTGACCCACCTCCTAGAATAATAAAAATAAAAACAAAAATAAACAAATGGGACCTAATGAAACTTAAAAGCTTTTGCACAGCAAAGGAAACCATAAATAAGATGAAAAGACAACCCTCAGAATGGGACAAAATATTTGCAAATGAAGCAATGGACAAAGGATTAATCTCCAAAATATATAAACGGCTCATGCAGCTCAATATCAAAAAAACAAACAACCCAATCAAAAAATGGGTGGAAGACCTAAATAGACATTTCTCCAAAGAAGACATATAGATGGCCAAGAGGCACATGAAAAGATGCTCAACATCACTAATTATTAGAGAAATGCAAATCAAAACTACGATGAGGTATCACCATACACTGGCCATCATCAAAAAATCTGCAAACAATAAATGCTGGAGAGCGTGTGGTGAAAAGGGAATTCTCTTGCACTGTTGGTGGGAATGTAAATTGATACAGCCACTATGGAGAACAGTAGGGAGGTTCCTTAAAAAACTAAAAATAGAATTACCATATGATCCAGCAATCCCACTACTGGGCATATACCCAGAGAAAACCATAATTCAAAAAGACACATGCACCCCAATGTTCATTGCAGCACTATTTACAATAGCCAGGACATGGAAACAACCTAAATGTCCATCAACAGATGAATGGATAAAGAAGATGTAGTATATATATACAATGGAATATAACTCAGCCATAAAAAGGAACGAAACTGGGTCATTTGTAGAGATGTGGATGGAACTAGAGTCTGTCATACAGAGTGAAATAAGTCAGAAAGAGAAAAATATCGTATATTAATGCATATATGTGGAATCTAGAAAAATGGTACAGATGAACCTATTTGCAGGGCAGGAATAGAGACACAGACATAGAGAACAGACGTGGATACGGGGAGGGATGGGGAGGGTGGGATGAACTGGGAGATTAGGATTGACACATATACACTACCATGTGTAAAACAGATAGCTAGTGGGAACCTGCTGTATAGCACACGGAGCTCAGCTTGGTGCTCTGTGATGACCTAGAGGGGTGGGATGGGGGGGTGGGAGGGAGGGGATATATGTATACATATAGATGATTCACTTCATTGTACAGCGCAAACTAACACAACACTGTAAAGCAACTATACTCCAATAAAAAAAAAAAAGTTAAAAAAATAACATATATTTAGACATAATATAGTATGTAATACAATCTGTCTATTTCCACAACATATATTAAAACCAGAAAATCTGAACAGCATTTGTCTTTGGGGTGAGGAACTGAGAATGGCGAAGGAGAGGAAAAAGCACCTTGATCACCCTTTGGAGTTTTTTTCCTAAAATTATTTATGAGAAAGCATTACTTCCATTTTTTAAATGACAAATTTAAAATGCCTTTCTTCAGTCCTTGTTGGGGCAAACAGATAGGAAAATAAAAACACTGAGGACCTGAATAATATAATTAACAAGCTTGAAATTATAAGTATCTATCAAACTCTCTCTCTAAAAATAAAAGACTACCTTCTCTCAAGGCTCCCATGAAACCACGATAAGAATTGACCATATGTCAAGCCATAGAAAAGATTTTGGTACATTCTACAAGGCAGAAATAGCATAAAACAGTTTTACCACATACAACTCGAAATTGGGTTTTTTTAAAGTGGAGGCAAAGCCTTCAACCCTTGGGAATTATTCATGTGCTCCCCTAGACAACCCTTGTATTAATTACACAGGTGACCAAAATCCAAATGTCAGAGTATCAACAAAAGAAGGAAAATGAGAACAGTAGTTATCAAGGCCTGAGGAATGTGAGCAAAGGTGTACTTATAAGAACATTCATAACCTCATATATTTTCACTACCAAAAAAGAAACAATGAAAATGATTTTTAGAAATCAAGAAATTAGAAGCAAAGTTAAATCTAAGGAAAGCAGAATGAGAGAATTAATAAAAGTAAAACACTGAATCAAATAATTGAAAAGCAAAAAGCAGTGCAAATTACAAATAAAACTTTTGTAATAAAAGCAAAAACACAAATAAATCATTTGATTATTTAACAAGAAAAAAAGAGAAGAAAACATGACTACCTGGAAATAAGAATAAGAAAATAACCACAGAAATGGAGGAAATATAAGAGAAGTAAAAGCAAGAGCTTGATAATATATCTGAAAACAGGGAAAATATAAAATTCCAAACGTTGACTCAAGACAAAGCCTACGTGGACTTCCCTCATGGCACAGTGGTTAAGAATCCGCCTGCCAATGCAGGGGACACGGGTTCAAGCCCTGGTCCTGGAAGATCCCACATGCCGTGGAGCAACTAAGCCCGTGTGCCACAACTACTGAGCCTGTGCTCTAGAGCCCGTGAGCCACAACTACTGAGCCCACATGCCACAACTACTGAAGCCCACGTGCCTAGAGCCTATGCTCCGCAACAAGAGAAGCCACCACAATGAGAAGCCCATGCACCGCAACGAAGAGTAGCCCCCACTCACTGCAACTAGAGAAAGCCCGTGCGCCGCAACAAAGACCCAACGCAGCCAAAAAAAAAAAAAAGAAAAAAAGACAAAGCCTATGTAAAGAAGACAATAACAATGGAAGAAATCAAGAAAGTTCTCAAAGAAATACCTTTTTAAAAAATGCCATAAATAAAATGCTTTCTGGGATACAGAAATTTCTTGTACAGCTCTTTAAGGAACAGATAATTCCTTTGCAATTTAAATGTCTCTAGGGCATAAATAAAGAAGCAAAAAATTTTAAACAATTTTCTAAAGCCTGAATGATAAATATCTGCCGGAAGAAGAAAGCCATGAGCCAATTTCAGACGTGAATAGTGATTTTTAAAATTTTTCTTAAAATACTGGTATTAACTTTAAGCAAAATATTAAATAATATCCCATGATGGGCGGCAGGGGGGAGAGGTTCATTGAATAAATGGAAATATTGTTAAAAATTAGGACATCTCCCCATTTTAATCCATCAGGTTAGTTACAGTTGAACCATTCAGTACTCACTCGATAAAATTCCTTAGACTTCAGTTTCCAGGAAGATGGAGTAGACATACTTTTCCCTATTCCTCTTACTAAGTATAGTTAAAAACCTAGATATCTTATACCTCAAAGGTTTTTTTCTTTGCTCACTTCACATATCCATCATGAATCAGTTCTACATCATTTTCTCTACATCTTCTTAACTCGAGAACGCAGTTTGATGGAACAGCCTTTACCTAAAATTTTCTGGTCTCACGGAAGAGGATAAAGCAAAATAAATTAGAGTGTTGGGAAGAATATTCACTATAAACTTTGATATATTTTCTTTTGGTAGTGTGGGTAGGATTAAAGGACAACATGGCTACTATTTTCTGCTTTTCATATTTTTGTAATATTACAGGATTTTGCAACAAATATGTATTAATTTTAGATTAAACTAATATTTGAGTTAAAAAGTGAAAAAGGAAAAAATCTGATTTCAATCTCTCTGCTTTAATTGAAACACATGCATTTTCCCCCCAGCCACTAGTGGACATGGAAAATAATGTGTGATCATTCACGTAACAACGCTTGAAAACATTTACTAAATAAATTTATAGTTTTTAAAAACTAATCTTGCTTGAATCAAACACACCATTGAGTGAGAGGTTCTGTATGTACTGCATCAAGCTATAAAAAAATTCAAAGCCTAGTCAGAAAAAAAAGTACCCATGCATCAAACAACTTCAGAGCATGACCATATATGTGATACACTGCAGAATTTTATTAACCAGAACTGAAAACACAGAGACAGAAAAATGTTATTTCCTAGGGGATTTTATGACTTTTCCTCTGTGTGAAGAAAGGGAAGAGAGCCGGGGTGGTGGTCATAGAGCCGCCAGCTCTTCTGGCCATCGTAGAGTGGCTTGGTTCTGCCATCGGGCAAGAGTAAAATCCCAGTGGACCATTTTCAGTTTGGAGGATGTATGCTATGGGGCAATGGAAGAGAGTGAAGTCACAGGAAAGAGAGTGAAGTCAAGGAAGAGAGTGAAGTCATAGGGAAAACAGAAAGGTGATGAGGATGTGTATGGCTGAGAAAGAAGAGACACTTTTAGCATATTTCCGTAAAAGTGAAGGAGGACTGTCTAAAGAGGAC
This sequence comes from Balaenoptera physalus, assembly GCF_965194825.1. Classification (NCBI taxonomy): domain Eukaryota; kingdom Metazoa; phylum Chordata; class Mammalia; order Artiodactyla; family Balaenopteridae; genus Balaenoptera; species Balaenoptera physalus. Next base: position 168,938,836 of record NC_138883.1, read on the forward strand.
AGCGGTGTTCCTTCTGTGTGGTGTTCTGTGTAAGACCCCATACTGTCCCTGTGAAGAAAGTCTTCTATAACGAGTTATAGGTGCTTGTCCCAGAGAAAAGGATCCTCCCTACTCCCATGTGATATCAATGCAGCAAGCCCTTGGCATCTTCAAGAGACACCTACTAATAGGTTAGCCAACCCCCAAACTCTCAGGTGTAACTCAAGGAACCACATGCACATACTGCTCTGACCTCTAGGGACTGACCGCAGATGGAGATAAGGGTAGGAGAATATATTTTTCTGCAGCTCCCCTTCTCCTAAGACACTTAGAGGGAGCTTGTATGTAGTTTAAAACAAAAACGAAAACAAAAAACGGTAATTTCAAAATCCAGGCAGTTGTCCTTTTAGCCAAGGGGTTGAGGACTGTATTGTTTGGAAAGACATCATGAGGGACCTCATTTCCTACTGGCATGGCTGGGAGGGAGAGAAAGAAAACAAGAGTATTGAACTTGCCCTGCGATATAATGTAGAATATGCTCTCTACTGTGAACAGGGCAGCTGTGCAGATTTTGTTGCTTCTAGGAAACTCTTTCTTTCCTTTAATGTGGACGTAGACAAGTCTGTCCCTGAGAATTGCTTGTCGTGGGGAGAAGAAAGTGTTAATGTGTGTGAGTGGGCGGAAGTGGGTGCACCTGTGTAGGAGTCTGTTTGAGTCTGTTTCCTCAGAGTTACTCACAAAGACTGGTAGCCTCAGAATGAATGGGGACTTTCACCTCATTGTGATGCAAAGATCTCAAACACCAGGAGCCCTGGACTGCCACAACCCCAACCGTGGACAGTTCACCTGTCAGAGCTCACCTGGATGATTCTGCTGAGGCCTCCAAGTAGCCTCTTATGTGAGGGATTGTCTAAAGCAGGGGTTGGCAAGCTAGGACCCGGGGGCCAGGTCTGGCCCACTGCCTGTTTGTGTAAATAAAGTTTTATTGGAACACAGCCCTGCCCATTTGTCTACATATTGTCTACGGCTGCTCTCACATTACAGCAGCAGGGTTGAGTAATAGTGACAGAGACCACACAGCCCACAAAGCCTAACATACTGACTACATAAACTTTTGCAGAAAAAGTTTGCTGACCCCTGGTCAAATGTCAACACTTCCAGAGGGAAAATTCCATATAAACATTATCCTTGAAAATCCTTTAGGAAGTGAAGACAGATACATTGTCACCCAGTAAGTCCCAACCAGTGTTTCCTCCAGCAACAGAGGACGTCATTGTTACTTCAACTGGATGCCTAATTAAGTGGTTGGCATATGTTTAGGGACTGTTTTGTGTGAAAAATGCATGTACCTAATATCAGAATTGCACTTAGCACAGCAAAATGAGAAGCTCAGAGAAATGCTACCAACAGAGGGCACGCAGACTCATGGCTCCCAACTCATTTTCGTTTTTGGCCAAAAGCTTTTTAAGAAGAAGGTAGGCAGCGTCATCTGCACTCTACAAATTGTCACTGCTCACTTTTTTTAATTTACAAATTTATTTATTATATTTATTTATTTTTGGCTGTGTAGTGTCTTTGTTGCTGCATACGGGCTTCTCATCGCAGTGGCTTCTCTTGTTGCGGAGCACGGGCTCTAGGCGCGCGGGCTTCAGTAGTTGTGACTCGTGGGCTCTAGAGCGCAGGCTCAGTAGTTGTGGCACACGGGCTTAGTTGCTCCATGGCATGTGAGATCTTCCCGGACCAGGGCTCGAACCCGTGTCGCCTGCATTGGCAGGCAGATTCTTAACCACTGCGCCACCAGGGAAGTCCCTGATCACGGTTTTTAAGGAGGATTGTAGAGTTGATTTTAAGTTAAGTGGATGCATGCTGCAGCCCCCTTTTGGGAAATGTACTGAGAGTTGTGGATGCCATGGATTGCCCTGGTTACGGAGGCGTTATTTCAGAGGGAGGGAAGGATTTCTCCAGTACTGTAAAGAATTGGAGAAGGGCCTTTCTGCAGAGAGAGAGAGGGAGAGAGGAAAGTAGATCTTGAAACAGGGAAGACTGGCTAAGCACTGCAACGTGCCAGGACAGGGCCCTGTAAGGAGTGTTGTTTCTTTTCCTGTTGTCTTAGACTGAGAACAGCTGTATTTTGCCTCCTGTATAAAGTTCCGTTGCCTACATTGTCATTCTCTCCAGTGAGTTGCAAACTTTCAGTAAATCTTCTCACAGACTCAGTGTCATGGTATCATGGTACTAGGGAGAAGCAAAGGATGGGGCGGAAGACGACATCTGCCCTTCCCCACATCACCCCTCCGCCTAGCATGGCACGACAGCGTTTTGTTAAGGAAAGCTGGGAGTGCCAAGGTTTGGGGCAGCAACTAGCCCCACATTGGACCGAGGCTCAACACAAAAGCTGGAAGCCTTGGGAGGGAACAGAGGGGAGTGCAGGTGCAGCTACATGGTTACCAGATTCCAGGACAAACTGGAGATAAACGCGCTACTCCTTTCCCGGCAAATATACTATAGAAACATGAGTGGCTCTTGAAAATGATGGAAGATATGACTGTGTGTGTCAGGGGGTTGGGGGTGGGGGGGAGGAAGGTAAATACATGAATTACAGAAACATGGGAACGTTTCACAATGGAATGTTTTTGATGGATATCTTCACACCAGAAGTGAACTGCTCTTTTCACTTTCACCAGCATCTTCCTTCTCACCTATAGGCCATTTTTAAAGGTGCACATAAAGATGTTATACAGTGAGCCCAGCCATGACACGGGAAAACTGCAAGACTGAATTGAGAGGTACCTGCCCTTGCTCTCCAGCCTGCAGCGCATCTCATTCAAGTTTGTGCTGCAGCCCAATTACAACTGCTACATGTCAGAGACCTCCAGTTTGTTCATGAACACCCAAACTGCAAAATCTAACTTACTAATTTTTTTTTACTAGTAAAATTTAGGAGCATCTAAAAAAAATTTTATTGAGGAATAATTGACAAATAGAGCTGTATGTATTTAAAGGGTACAACGTGATGACTTTATATACATAGACATGGAATGATTACCAAGATCAAGATAACTAATTTACTAATTTAAAATTGAGCTAATGGGCTTCCCTGGTGGTGCAGTGGCTAAGAATCCGCCTGTCAATGCAGGGGACACGGGTTCGAGCCCTGGTCTGGGAAGATCCCACATGCCAGGGAGCAACTAAGCCCGTGTGCCACAACTACTGAGCCTGCGCTCTAGAGCCCACAAGCCACAACTACTGAAGCCTGCGCGCCTAGAGCCCGTGCTCCACAACAAAGAGAAGCCACCGCAATGAGAAGCCCGCGCACCACAACGAAGAGTAGCCCCCGCTCGCCGCAACTAGAGAAAGCCCGCGCACAGCAACGAAGACCCAACGCAGCCAAAAATAAATAAATAAAACAAATAAATTTATTTAAAAAAAGGAAATAAAAATTAAAAAATAAAATAAAATTGAGCTAATTACTGAAGAGGGAACTTAAATCCTTGATGTAAAGTCTGATTTAGAATTCCAATTACATTTTTGAAAAATGCAGCTTCATCAGGCTAGGAATTGAGCTGATAAAAACAGCAAATTAAATGGTACCTGGATTTGATCAAACACATAAAGATTTGATCAACCCAGGCTGTATATTTGAAATTTCTGGGAGCTCTAAAAACTCCTGAGACTCAGGCCACACTGGAAACCTATCAATTCAGCTCTCTGGGGGTGGGGCCCGGGCACCAGTGTTTTTGAAAACTCCTCAGGTGATCCCATCCTGCAGTCAAGACTGGACATTGCTCTGAATGCAAGTAGAGGAAAAGGGAATGGTTACATGACAGAAGCCTGCAGAGGCTTGACACTTCAAGAAGTGCGTAAAGCTTTGCATCTCTGCTTTCTTTTATTCTAGAGCAGAAGGCATTTCAGGAGTTCTGATTTAGCCCAGAAATGTGAACTGTTCTATTTAGACTTCATGAAAGCACATGTGGGCGATGTTGCCATGAAATCATTCTAACCATCTGGCAATGCAACAGGAAGTGATTCTGGTATCGAATAAAGTGAAACAAGTAGGGTGAGGCAGCAATTAAAACTTATCAAAATAGCTTTGATTTTCCGAGTGGTAGAGAAGAGTATTCATCCTTTCCAAAGGGATTTTTTTCCTTATTTCCATAGAAAAGATTTCTTAAGCTAAGATTTAATTTGGGTCTATTATTTTAAGAAATAAAATAAACCCTAATACTTCAAAGGCTTTAATAGAAACATAAAGCTCTACTTCTTAGTCTCATGGAGGAGAATGTATAAATCCAATTAACGGGCATTTGAAGTGAATATTGGAGCCCTATTAAAACTTAAACAGCTTTAAAATGTATGAAAGACTTGACAGGTACACGGCCAAGTTGGGAAGAGGAAGTATTATTGTAGGTAGGGGGGTGAGGGGAAAACGGTCTCTATAATATGAGTTTACCATCACTTAGGGGGTGAGGCGTCTTGTGGTAATCACTATAACATCAACTGTTCTGTCTTAACACTGTTTTATTTTATTGGTCATGCTGTGTCTTTTCATAGATTTTTCATGTGCTCTCATGAGTTCTATTTTCTTAACCTCTCCATTTGAAGACTTTCTCTGAGCCCTGCCATCACCCTACCCCGCCCTACCCACGCCACCCCCTCAGCCATAAAGGATGCTAGAGTGGTAAGTCTGAGTGTGTCTTTTTGTTGCCCTTGAACATAGAAATATGGTTTTCCAGATTTAGGAACATTATCCATTTCTTAATTAAACTTGTTATTTTGGGGAAATTGTGGCTTCACATGCAATTGTGAGAAATGATGCAGAGAGAGCCTGTGTCCCCATTACCTAGTTTATCCCAATGGTAACATCTTGCAGAACTATAGTAGAGGGGCTTCTCTGGTGGCGCAGTGGTTAAGAATCCGCCTGCCAATTCAGGGGACATGGGTTCGAGCCCTGGTCTGGGAAGATCCCACATGCCACAGAGCAACTAAGCCCATGAGCCACAACTACTGAGCCTGCGCTCTAGAGCCCGTGAGCCACAACTACTGAGCCCACGTGCCTAGAGTCCACGCTCTGCAACAAGAGAAGCCACCACAATGAGAAGCCCGGGCACCGCAACGAAGAGTAGCCCCCGCTCACCACAACTAGAGAAAGCCTGCGTGCAGCGACGAAGACCCAACACAACCAAAAATAAATAAATTAAATAAATAAATTTAAAAAAACAAAAACAAAAACAAACTGTAGTAGAACTTGGTACATATATACAATGGAATATTACTCAGCCATAAAAAAGAGTGAAATAATGCCATTTGCAGCAACATGGATGGACCTAGAGGTTATCACACTAAGTGAAGTAAGTCACACAGAGAAAGACAAATGTCATATGAGATCACTTATATGTGGAATCTAAAAAAATGATACAAATGAACTTATTTACAAAACAGAAACAGACTCACAGACTTCAAAAACAAACTTATGGTTACCAAAGAGGAAAGGTGTGGGGAGGGATAAATTAGGAGTTTGGGATTAACATATACACAGTACTATATAGAAAGCAGATAATCAACAAGGACCTACCGTACAGCACAGGGAACTCTACTCAATATTCTGTAATAACCTAAATGGGAAAAGAATTTGAAAAAGAATAGATACACGTATAGGTATAACTAAATCACTTTGCTGTACACCTGAAACTAACACAACATTGTAAATCAACTATACTCCAATATAAAATAAAAACATTTTCTAAAATGACTTAGGAAAAAAAATTGCGAATCACTATATTGTACACCAGTAACATATAATATTGTACAGCAACTATACTTCAATTAAAATAAATTAATTTAAAAAAACTATAGTAGAACCAGGATATTGACATCGGTACAGCCAAGATCAAGGACACTTCATAGCCGCAACCAAGAATCCCTCAGGTTGTCCCTTTTTGCGACCCACATGTCTCTCCCACTCCACACCCCTTCTTAACTCTTGGCAACTGTAATGTCCTCCATTTCTATAATTTTGTCATTTCAAGAATGTTATATAAATGGGATCATACAGTCTGTTACCTATCGGGATCACCTTTTTTCACTCAACATAATTCTCTGGTGATTCATCCAGGTTGTCGTGTGTATCGATAGTTTGTTCCTTTTGATTACTAAGTAGTCCTCCATGATGTGGCCATCTCACAGTTTGTTTTACTATGCACCCAAGGAAAGACATCTGGGTTCTTTCCAGTTTGGGGCTGTTACGAATCAAGTGGCAATAAAAATATTTGTGTATAGGTTTTTGCATGAACATAAGTTTTCATTTCTCTGGGATAAATACCCAGGACTGCAATTGTTGGGTCATATGCTAATTACAGGTTTTTTAAGAAACTGCCAAAGTGTTTTCCAGGGTGACTCTAACTCTTTACATTCCCTCCAGCAATGTGTGAGGGATCGAGTTTCTCCACATCCTTGCCAGCATTTGGTGTTATTATTTTTTATTGTAGCCATTCTGATAAGTGTGTAGTAATAGCTCATTGTGGTTTTAATTTACATTTCCCTAATGGCTATTGACATAGAACACCTTTTCATGTACTCTTCTTATGTTTGTTTTATATATACTGTCCAGGTTTTCAGTTGTATTTAGCAGCAACGAGAAGGAAAGTACCACATTATCTTCTATGGTGAGTTAAAACAGAATAGCAGTTAAGGGGGCAGGTTCTGTTCTCACATGGCCAAGGTCCAAATCGTAGCTTAATCAAATCCTGGCTTTGCAAACTTGGTCAACCACTCTTTCCTCGGTTTTCCACTCTGCAAAATGGGAAGAACACCTATCTTGTTTTGAGGATTTAATGAACTAATGCAAAACATTTCAAGTAATATGTTCAATCATTTCTAGTTATTATATAGAATTCATATGCCTTGTATAAAATTGATTATATGATTTGACAAAATTTTAATATTTGCTTCACGCTTATCTAGTTTTTAATATTACAGAAGACTATTTTGATGCCAACCTATTTTTCCTTTTTTAAGTGACCTTTTCTGGGTGTGTCAAGACTGCCTGACATGAAGACTAAGGGATAGTGAAATCTTCGTTGAATCACCTTCATAAATATCTGTTTAATTTATCTCCTCGTCTATACTAATGGAATGAAATGGCTGAATGAGGTTTCTTTCTGTTCATTCTGAAAAGTCAAGAAATGAAAAAATAAGAGAGTTAAGGTTGAAAACATAAAGACTGATACTGTATAATAAAAACATTTCTGGAAAACCATACAACAAAGTTCTCTAATCAAAATCTATTAGTAGTTTAAAGTTCTATTTCTAGTCTTTTTTAATGGATAGCTCAATATATGTCAGTTTCCTCTAACTAAATATTTGTTAAGTTTTCAGTTATTTTGATCAATTGTATGCATGTCTATTAATTAATGAGTTCAACATATAAAGTGATCATTTACTCTTTGTCGCGCGCTGTGATGGAAGCTATGAACACCCACAGGTGAATAAGCAAAGTCCCGTAGGGAACTTATATTCTGGTAGAATAGAGTAAAATTTGTCTAGAAATGATCATGCTTTGAGGTAGAACATGAGGTACCAAAGGATCCACAGAGGAAAACCTCTAGGTATAGGAATCAGTTAGAGGTGAAATGAGGTTAAAAGGTGGGGTAGACTTGGGGTATGCAGAATGGGAGGAAAGAGCATTCTAGAGTTAGTAAAGTAAAATCACATAAGTAGCAAAGTGGGATGCATCCCTAGGGCCCAGTGAGCAGCTCAGGTTGACTGGACCATAGTTTGCAGAAAGGAGTTTAATGAGAGAGAAAGCTGAGAAGACAAATAGGGACTAAAAAGTGCAGGACCTGGGCTTCCCTGGTGGCACAGTGGTTAAGAATCCACCTGCCAATGAAGGGGACACGGGTTCGATCCCTGGTCTGAGAAGATCCCACATGCCGCAGAGTAACTAAGCCTGTGCGCCACAACTACTGACACTGTGCTCTAGAGCCCGTGAGTCACAACTACTGAGCCCGCACGCCACAACTACTGGAGCCCACGCACCTAGAGCCCGTGCTCCTCAACAAGAGAAGCCACTGCAATGAGAAGGCTGCGCACCGCAACGAAGAGTAGCTCCTGCTCGCCATAACTAAAGCCCACGTGCAGCAACAAAGACCCAATGCAGCCAAAAATAAAGTAAGTAAATAAATAAATTTATTTTTTAAAAAGTGCAGGACCTCTTAACAATATAATCTAACAAGCTTAGAGTCTATCTAGTAGACAGTTGGGGGGGCGGTCACTAAAAGTTTTGAGGCATGTGACTGAGTGACACGACCAGGGTCCCTTCACGGTGGTTAGTCAAGTAGTAGCGTGGTTGGCAGAGGGACTGCTGGATGGAGCCCATGTATAGAGAAGAGAATACAGTCAGAAATCTGAGCGAGGACCATGGCAATAGCTTAGGGATACGGAAGTAAGAGCCTGATTAGGAGAGTCGTAATGGAAATAGAAGTACTGGGCAGTTTGAATCCATCTGACGTGTGATTTAATTGATTTCATGAGAGCTATTTTGGGAAGGGGAGCTTTGGGCGTGTTGACTTCAAAGTTCTGGCTGGACTTCATGTCCACCAGCAGGTGGAAAGCTGAGTCTGGATGTCAGAACAAGATCAGAGCTGAAAATACATTTTTTACCTTGTATCCGTCATGAGTGATAATCTGGTAAAGTAAGCCTCCGTCTTTAGTAACATTTTTCTAATTTGTTTTTTGGTTATTCTTGTTCGATGAGTCATCTCAAAAAATCTCATTAAGATTTTTAATCAAATAGTATTAAATGGATAAATTAACTTGGAAAGAATTAACTTTCAGTATATGAGAATAGAATATTGTGCTGTCCTATTAATGAACATAGATTTTTCTCTTCAGTTATTTGTCTTCTTTTATCACTCTTGGTGAAGTTTTATCATTTTTACAATGTCATTCCTACCTATTTCTTTTTTTTTTTTTAAATAAATTTATTTATTTATTTATTTTTGGCTGTATTGGGTCTTCGTTGCTTCGCATGGACTTTCTCTAGTTGCAGCAAGCAGGGGCTACTCTTAGTTGCGGTGTGTGGGCTTCTCATTGTGGTGGCTTCTCTTGTTGTGGAGTACAGGCTCTAGGTGTGCAGGCTTCAGTAGTTGTGGCACACGGGCTCAGTAGTTGTGGCTCACAGGCTCTAGAGCGCAGGCTCAGTAGTTGTGGCTCATGGGCTTAGTTGCTCCGCGGCATGTGGGATCTTCCCGGACCAGGGCTCAAACCTGTGTCCCCTGCATTGGCAGGCGGATTCTTAACCACTGCGCCACCAGGGAAGTCCCCCTACCTATTTCTTACTGCACTTATTCTTAGGTATTTTATACTTTATAATGATTTGTGATTATATATTTTCAAACCATTTACTGGCATACAGAAAAATAATCAATTTTGCGTATTTATTTTATAATCAACAAACTTACTGAACTCTCTCCTCAGTTCTAAGAGCTTCTGTTTCCTCTTCTTTCTGACATTTGTATCTATTTATTTTTCTTATTTTATCAATACTTGGTGACTAGAACAATCAGAGCAATTCTGAAAAATAGTAATTACTAAGTGAAGAATTTCTAGATATTTCCTTAGCCCTTGCATATTCAGAAAAGTCCCTATGTTTTCTTCATAAATGAAAAAATGACTTTATTTTACCTGTGTTATTTGTTTTTCCTTTTTAAAGTTGTCCTCATTTTACTCATTTTGCTTTTTAAATCTTGCTTTGCCTTTTTATCCCATCCTGTCATCTTTTTGGGGTTTTTCTTCCCTCTTTGTCTTTCTGCTTTAATTCATTGAGACAGCATCTTCCTGCGCTTTGTGGAGGAAGGCAAAGAGATTCCTGAAATTCTTCAAAACTTTGTGGAGATTATTCTTTTCCTCTAGTCTTATACCACATTTTATAGACCCTTACTTTTCTCCTGTTTCTCATTCTTCAGTCAGTTGAGATCTGGTCATACTTTTTTATCAACAGATAGAAGCGTGGACTGTCCTGACCCCACTTGGCAGATTTGTGGGAAGGTGGACGTCCCTTCCTGAATATGTTGTTTGAGAGCAGGTTAAAGTGCACTTGTCCACTTGCTGGTTTTTAGGGTATTTTTAATTGTTGTGATTCTCCTCATGACATCTTATCTCACCCCTTGCACTTTGAAACTATGGAATGGTTGAAAAATTAATATCCTCACTAGGTACCTGTAATGGTTAATTTTTGTGTCAACTTGACTGGGCCATGGGGTGCCCAGATGTTTGATCAAACATTATTCTGGGTGTGTCTTTGAGTGTGTTTCTGGACGAGATTAATATTCGAATGAGTAGACTGAGTAAAGCAGATTACCTGCCCCAGTGTGGGTGGGCCTCATCCAATCAGTTGAAGGCCTGAATAGAAGAAAAAGGCTGAGGGAGAAGGAACTCCTTTTGCCTGACTGCCTTCCAGCTGGGGCATTGTTGTTGTTTTTTTTTTTCTGTGCCTCTGAACTCAATCTGAAACACTGGCTCGTGGAGCCTGCCAGCTTTTAGACTTGAACTACATGATCAGTCCTCCTGAGTCCTCAGCTTGCCAACTGCAGCTCTTGGGACTTCTCAGCCTTCAACATTGGGTGAGTCAATTCCTTATAAAAAAATCTCTTCCTATATACATTCCATTGGTTCTGTTTCTCTGGAGAAGCCTGACTAATACAGTACTCCTACCGGCATTCTCCGATCTTGGCCCTCTCTGCCTTTGGAGCATGACACACGGAGTCTACACTGGCCATATACTGATACTGCCACCAGTTTTCCTGAGCCCTACTTTCTGTGCCATCACTCTCTGGAATCATAATCACCTCTGAGTTAGAAAAATAAAAAAGATAATGTAAATGTCTAACATTAATGGGAACTTACTAGGACTCAAGGGCTATGCTAAGAACTGTATACCTATTTTCCAGCTAATGCAAAAATATAGCTAGATGTGGGGCAAGGAGGAATGGAGAGTGAGATGCGGAGCAAGAAGAAAGTATCAGTGCTCTGGCTGCCAGATAAGGATCTATAGACTAAGTACCACCTGCCCAATATTCCAGTTGGTACAGATACAGGGCCTCTGAGTGCAAGGATCACCGGGATGGTAAAAGTCACACTCCTGCCTCTTTCCAGGTGGTTTAGGTACACTATGAAGCAGTGTCTGGGAGATTATAGTTAGCTGAGCTAGACTGTGAACTCTGTGAGGCTGATTACAATTGTATTTATTGACAATATATTCCCAGTACCTTGCACTGTGGCTGGCGCAAGATAAGTGCTTAGTATTTCCCATTAATGTTTGTCAAATCTACTTTTCCATTGGTCAAGATTCACCCCAAATTCTAGTAAGTTGTATAACTGTCTTAATTTTCCTTGGGATAACTTTTCTTCTTTATTCTGTAGTTTCATAGCTATTTTAATGGGCAATTGGGAGAAATCTTATATTTTTTTAAACCAGAAGTCACCTTAATGAATTTTAAATGATATTGTATCAAAGCTGAGGAATGGCTTTACTACAGATCAATAAGACTACACATGTCATAAATGGAATTAGTTGGTTAATGCATACGAGTCAGAAATATGAAGGGGGGCTTCCCTGGTGGCGCAGTGGTTAAGAATCCACCTGCCAATACAGGGGACACGGGTTCGAGCCCTGGTCCGGGAAGATCCCACATGCCGCGGAGCAACTACGCCTGTGCACCACAACTACTGAGCCTGTGCTCTAGAGCCCACGAGCCACAACTACTGAGCCTGTGTGCCACAACTACTGAAGCCGGCGCGCCTAGAGCCTGTGCTCCGCAACAAGAGAAGCCACCGCAATGAGAAGCCTGCGCACCATAATGAAGAGCAGCCCCCGCTCGCCACAACTAGAGAAAGCCCACGTGCAGCAACAAAGACCCAATGCAGCCAAATATAAATAAATTTTAAAAAAGAAAAAGAAATATGAAGGAGGAACATGGTTTTGTGACTGAGTAAATACCTCCAACTCCAACGGTCAGAGTCCATTTCTCATCTGTGCAATGAACAAAATTACAGCCACCCTCTTGGTGTGGTGTGTGCGTGTGTGTGTGTGTGTGTTGGGGGAAGAGGGGCTACAATATGTCTATTGTATGGCTACAAAACTGCTTTGCAAACTGCCTATCCTGTATATATGTTAGATGTTTTGCCTGCTATCACTATGATCATTTTCTGTCTCGTGTGCTAATCTATGGACAACATCTTTCTGTGACCAAGATTCCAACCACAGATTTTATCCTGTCGTTCCCAGAAGCAACAGTACAGTATTATACTCAGTTTCTCTACCAGATTCAGGGGTCATGATCCCTTTGGCAGGGAGAGAGTTACTGTCAGGAAAATCCTGTTGGATCCAGGACAAACCATTAAAACGTTGCATAAGTCTTTGTCAGCTTTGAGTTGTTATCCTGCAGGTGTTTTGCTATGTTGACACAGCTCATGTTTGCCCTGCTTTATTTATTGCTCTTTCTTTTGGAGGAAATCATAGAGAAAACAGGACTCATCCCACGGATGGAAACAGTTTCTCTATTTAGCTGCTGAACTCCTCGGGAAAGAGGGAAGAAATCAGTAAGAGACGCACGAATGAATAAAAAATATTCACCTTCAAAACACACTAAAAAGAGCAATGAAGGATCCAGATTAGAAGAACTTGTGCCTAGTGGGAAGCAGCCGCATAGCACAGGGAGATCAGCTCGGTGCTTTGTGACCACCTAGAGGGGTGGGGTAGGGAGGGTGGGAGGGAGACGCAAGAGGGAGGGGATACGTATACATATAGCTGATTCACTTTGTTATACAGCAGAAACTAACACACCATTGTAAAGCAATTATACTCCAATAAAGATATTAAAAAAAAAAAAAAGGGAGAAGAACTTGTTCCAGAGTGACTCTTGAGCACCTGGAAATGCAGAGGAAAAAGTAAAAGCCAATTTGATTAATTTTAATTGAGTAAGTAATGCTTAATCTCCAGTCATGTTCAAGGCTCTGACAGAGATACATAAAGGAAGTAAGATGCAATTCCTGCCCTCACGTTGTTTATAGCTGAACAGAGACAATGGAGTGAGCAAACGATTCTAATATAAAGCAACCCATGAGAAAGTGGCTGTCGCCAACGTGACACCCCCATTCTAGTAGGTCTTTATTAATTATATGAACATATTTCTCAAATTATGTATTTTCTTGAAAATCATGTTAAAATCTTGTTCTCAAATACAGCACTTAATGAGTCCACTGAATAAACTTTCAGAGAATAAGATATGTGTTTGGGAAGAAATAAGGTTTTGGAAAACCTAAGTAGCTTCTGTCCAGATGTCTGTCCCTGTGCTTGTTGATGGCCACTGGAAAGGCTGAGCATATAGGAGATAGTCTTCTTTCTAATATGAAAGGCATATTTGTGTCCCGTGGAATGAGAGGTATGTGTGGTATGAGAACAGGACCCAAGGTCACTGCAGGGCTCCCAGTTCTAATGCATATTTCCTGACTTAGGTTCCTCTGCATGGATCATGGCTTGTTGGTTATTCACACTCACAACTTCTATTGCATTCGTCCTAGGATGCTTAATCATTCTTGTAACTTTTAATTGTTCTCCCCTTTCTTCATCGTTCTCTTTGTTATGGTGGAGTTTCATTTCAGTCTTGAAACCCGTTCCATCTCATCTCCGTTTCAGTAGCATGTTTTACAGACATGGTTCAGCAATTTTTTATTTCTTAAAACTTTTAACTCTTTGATGAAGTAAAGGCTCAGAGTTTTTATACAATTTTTATAAACAGATGCATTTTAAGTCTGAAGAGATGTCATATATTTAATGACTTAACGGAGTAGAAATTTAAAGCCTACTTAAAAAATTAAATATTCAGAAATACAAGCTTTATAAACTGTCACTCATCATCTGTTACCCGACAAGATTAATATTTGTCTAATTTTTAAAGCAACATGTGTATAAGAATAAAATGCAGAAATCTAAAGCATACATTTTGACCAAGTTTGATAAATGTATAATAAACCCATGAAACCACCACCCCAGTCAAGACAACAAACATTTCCATCACTCCAGAAAGTTCTCTCATGTCTCTGCCAGTTAATCCTCAACACCCGGGGGCAACCACTGATCTGAATCCTATCACCATGGATCCATTTTGCCTGTTCTTTCACTTCCTGTATGGAAAGAGACAGTTCTTACACTTTTGTGACTGTCTTCTTTCCACATTCTGTTTTTGAGATTGGTCAATATGGTTGAGTATGAATATACTGCATTATATGAATATACCACAATCTGTCCATTCAACTGTTGATGGATATTTGGGTTATTTCCAGTTTTCGACTATTACTAATAAACATTTACAACTAATCCAAGTCCACTTTCAAGTAGTTTCCTCACATACATCCACTGATCAATTCTCTGCTGCATACCTGAGGCGGACCTTCTGCAGATATCTGGATTTCTCTTTTTGTGCAAAACTCTCCTCCTTATTACTCTGTCCTGAATACTCCAGCTCCCACCGTCTCTCTGGACTCTCAGTGCCATCTCCTCAATTCAAGAAGTCACTGGGTTTTGCTTGGTTTTCTCTCTTTGTGCTGAAACCTAGAAGCTCCCAAATTCTCTTGAGCTCATAAGCTTAGGCAATCATAGCGCTCCCCTTTCTTACCTTCTGTTTTTCAGGGATCACTGTCCTTCGTTGCCTGATAATCAGTGTCTTCAAAGTCATTGTTTCACATATTTTGTGTGGGTTGATTTACTGATTTATTTATCGATTTTTGGTTGTTGCTTGGTTGTTTCAGGTGGGAGAGTAAAATTGAGCTGGAAGCAGAGGTTCGTATTTCATAATTCTATTTTTTTATAAATTTATTTATTTTATTTATTTTTGGCTGCCTTGAGTCTCCGTTGCAGTGTGCGGGTTTTCTCTAGTTGCAGCGAGCTGGGGCTACTCTTTGTTGCGGTGTGCGGGCTTCTCATCGCGGTGGCTTCTCTTGTTGCAGAGCATGGGCTCTAGGCGCATGGGCTTCAGTAGTTGTGGCATGGGGGCTCAGTAGTTGTGGCTCGCAGTCTCTAGAGCGCAGGCTCAGTAGTTGTGGTGCACGGGCTTAGTTGCTCTGCGGCATGTGGGATCTTCCCAGACCAGGGCTCGTACCCGTCTCCCCTGCATTGGCAGGTGGATTCTCAACCACTGCACCACTGGGGAAGCCCTTCATAATTTTTGATGCTATTTCAAATGGATTGTTAAGTATTCTTTTTCCATTTGCTTGTTTCTAATACTTAGAAATACAACTGATTTTTTTTCCATCTTAACCTCCAAACAAGTATGGTTTTAACAAGATCATTGGATCCCTGGACCACTGGATTAGGGAGGAAGAACTCACAGCTGAATGGAGAAATTACTAACAAGGCTACATGGAGGAAGTGAATTGAAAGATATGTAGAATATAGCATAGATAAAAGCTTCAGCATGAACAAAGCACAGAAGAAGGCACAACCAAGGATTCCAAGTTGTTCAATTTGAATGAAAGATCGATTGTGAGTAGAGGATTTGAGAAAAGGGAAGTCTCTACATGTATGATATATAAACATAAAACTTCTGTGGGAGAGCCTTCTCTGATCCTCCAGATCAGGGGACGCCATTTGAAATAACCTTAATTTCTCATTCATAAAGTGCTGACAATTCGAATTAACTTTTTGTTTGCCCATTCATGCAATGTTTGTCTGCCATACTAGACTGAAAATTCAGTGAGGGCAGGAATCAGGCCTGTTTTTCTCATCTTTGTATTTCCAGCACTTAACAATGAATATTCATTGAAGGAATGAATAAATGGAACCAGGATAACAAGTCTGAATTTGATTTCATATGCAATCAGAGTCTTTAAAAGTACGTGCTGTAGGAGAATGATTTGTCCAGAGTTGTGCGTTAGGAAGATTTTTCTGGCAGCACGTAGTGAATGAATTAGAGGGAGGCGAGGATGAAGAGAGGCTACGGGAATAGTTTAGACAGGAGGCAAGGTAAGTCTGAGCCATTGCAGTGTCATAGAAATTGGAAGGAAATAGATACAAAGGATTCTGTAGAGGGCAAACCAACAAAATATGAAAATTGTGGAGGAGAAGGAATAGGGAAATCACATATACCTGACATTTTGAGAGTGGGGAATTAGGAGGAAAACGGTGCCATTTATAGAAATAGCAGTCTATTAGGAAGAGCTGGTTTGGGGGAGGGAGCTGTCAATCTTGAGTGTTAATTACCCAGGAGCTTTCTAAGTGGCAATTGGAAACAGTGTGGATCTCAAAACAGAGCTGTGGATTAGGAATGTAGACATGAGAATTATCCACCTAAAGGGGATACTTAGCCAGGTGAGATTGGTGAGAGACACACAGAGAGAGAGAGAGAGAGAGAGAGAGAGAGAGAGAGAGAGAGAGAGAGAGAGAGAGAGAGGGAGAGGGAAAGGAGAAGGAGAAGGAGAAGGAGGAGAAACCCAAAGAGACAATTTCAGGGGTATTAACTTTAGGAGGCAGGAGAAAGTCTACAAAAGATAGGAATGAAGAAACTTTTCTAAAGTTGGGAATAGAACACATAGAGTGTTACATTATGAAAGGAGAGAGTTTGAGGCTACTTAACTAAATATATAGAATGCTTGAGTAACACAAAGACAGAAAGGGCCATTGGCTTTGATCATTAGATTACGAACAAACTTCAAGATAATAACACATGTATTCTAAGAATCACTTGGCTCTTAGAATAATCCATTAAGGCAAAGGGCGAGGGGCATTATTACCCCCACTGTGTAGATGAAGCAGCAGAATCTCAGAGAGTTCAAGTGGCTTCCTCAAGTCCACACAGACATGAAGCATCAGAACTGGATTTTACCCCAGTGTCATCCTTGATATCGTCCTCTAATACCATACTGCATCCGATTCTTTCTAAGATTCTTCAGAAAAACGTGTTTGTTCTCAGACCTATACTCTGTTTTAATTCATCTCATTATTGTCTATTTCCCTAGGAAACTTATAAAAACACTTGGATCCTGCTAATATAAAGATTGATATCAGTAGCTATTGTCAATAACTTAGAAGGAGTAAAGGCTCAGAATCCTTGTTTACCATCATAGGGTGTTGTTTCTTGAAATAACACAGGTAAATAAATATTAGGGGATTTCTTTTTCTGTTACAGCAGCGAACACCAACTAAGGAGAAGGTCAAGTTTTCCTCATCAATTCTATAAGTTTCCTTAGGTTCAAACTTGATTAAGGACTCAGGTATTCACTTACTTCATCTAATTAGTGACTTACAGTTATTATCCGAAAGTCATATAAGAACATCAGTAGCATTTTAAATATCAGTAACACTTTATTATAGTACTATAAGGCCCAGCACAGCACGCTTATTGTCCCAATGTTATCAAATATTCATCCTGAAAGGCAAAGGTGTGTGGTGAGGGGTGGAGAAAAGGCTCAGAGGATTCTGGTTTACTAATTTACTTTTTTTTTAAATACAGATTTGTTATTTATTTATTTATTATTATTGTTATTTGGCTGCATCAGGTCTTAGTTGCGGCATGCGGGATCTTTATTGTGGTACGTGGGCTTCTCTCTAGTTGTGGTGCGCAGGCACCAGGACACATGGGCTCTGTAGTTTGCGGCACGCAGTCTCTCTAGCTGAGGTGCGAGGGCTCAGTAGTTGTGGCTCGCAGGCTTAGTTGCCCCGCGGCATGTGGGATCTTACTTCCCTGACTAGGGATCGAACCCACATCCCCTGCATTAGAAGGTGGATTCTTTACCACTGGACCACCAGGGAAGTCCCCTACTTTTTTTCATTTTTTTTTTTTTTTTTTTTATCTTAAGAAAGAAGAGAGACATCGGAGAGAGTTAAGCTGATAGGCTTGGTTGCTGTCTTAAATAAGAAGCTAATATGAGATGATAATATGAACAATGTGTGCTGTTGTCATCTTCCAAAACTTCTATAACAAATAAACAAACAAGAAAATAACTGTTCTACCTGTAGAATCTGTTGTTAGAATCTGTGAGTAGAATCTTGGGTCTGCTGATTCCTGTGATGGGCATTTATATGTAGGAAGAACTGACCCCATCACAATCAGTCGTCATTAAAATGCTTCCTATGAGTCCAAAGAGGCTGGTTCATTTAGTTCAGAGAAGAGTTGCAATTACTGTCCTGAAAGGCTTAATGTCAAGGCCTCACAGAAGGAGGGCAGCCACTGTGAGCGAGAGAGAGCTCTTTATCATGAACAAATAAAGTTGTGAGCACGTTCTGAAAGATACGCGTAGCTGTCTTACTAGTGCCTCAGAACGTAAAGCTCACACCAGAGTTTTGGTTAGTTTGCTCCTTCTTTGAGAGTCTCCATTTGGTGGGTATGCTGACCCCTTTGACTAGGACTACAATTTCTTTATGAATTGGTATGATTTTTCAGAAGAAAATGAGGACAATTTTAAGAGCATCTCCATGGATATTCACTTTTCCCTTTTCCAAAAAGTAATGAGACAAGCCTACAGGCTTGGTTCCATTTTGGTCACATTGCAAATATGTGACATTTTAGGAATCTTGGGCTGTTTTATTCTTCACACCCATTTAACCACAGTTTGGTGACTGGGGTATGATGGAATAAAGCAGTTCTGTAGATTCAGTGCAGTTCTGTTTCTGGGATTTTGTAGCAACTATGGTTTCAGGAGAGAATGGAAAAAATAAACACACTTAGCAACTCAAAGGCCAGCTGCTTTAAAACTGGCTTGGACATTCTGGACTCATCACCATGACTTTTTCTTTTTTGTTGCTGTTGTTCTAAATTGTAAACAGACTTGTGTGGATTCTTCTTTTGTATATTTATATTTGGGGAAGGAGCAGATGGGGGCATTCCTCTTTTCTACATTTATATAAACTTCAGATATCTAAAAACATAAGGCCCAGATTTCATATTTATTGAAAACTAAGAGAAAAGACTTGAAAGAAATGTAATTGATGACTATTGGTACCATTTCCTTCCACTTTAAGTGAAACTGGATAACAGTATCCTCCCCCTAAATAACACTCTCTAGCCTAGAGTGTCAAAGAGCTTTAGAAACATTAATCAGAGACCTCAATTGTACTGACTTGCATTATAAGGAATGCAAGAGAAATGTGATATAAAAGCTTAATTAGTAGAGCTTAACTGAATTACTGAAGTTTATACAGTAGCATACCTGGAGGTTACCCATTCACTGAGTATCCCCTCTTTAGGTCTGGGCAAAGCTCTTGAAATTGAATTCCCATTACTATGGTACATCCAATAATTTTGTACCTTCTATGATACCCAAAGATATATATCTTTTATATATACATCATGATGGGGCACCCTCACAATATGGTAGAAAGTGTGCTGCCTGGGAGTACAGAACCTAATCCCAGCTACACCATTGCCTGAGTTCTGTGACCTCCAGTATGGCATTTTAACAGAACCCTAGACATCATTTTGGAGAAACAGTAAAAATAAAGGGTATAGTGGATATTTGGGAGGTAACTCACCAAAATTTATTCTTTTCTTCTGCTTAAAGTACTCTGAGGTTTTTTTGTTTTTTTGGTTTTTTTTTGGGGGGGGGCGGGATCTCTTTGTGAATCTATTGTATATTAGTCATGACATTATAGTAATTACAGTGGGATTGACCCAGGCATGGGCCTGATTGGCTTAAACCCAGAACATTCTATCTCTATCTCTCTCGCCATAGGATTACTGAGAGATAAACATCATTAAATTTGGGTCAGTGAGACATGTCCATACAGAGGGTAAGACTTCTGAGAAGTTACTTCCCTCACTCTTCTAAGTACTCCCCCCACCCCACCCACCCAAATTCTTCTTCCTCTGATGGGAAGGTTTGGAACTACTAGCTATTGTCGCCATGAATGGATCTGACCTTAAGACAAGCTGAGGCACTGGGGGGAGGGGAGGAAGTGAGGGGAGGGTAGGCATGAGAGATAAACAGGAGGAGGAGCCCACATGACTTTAAGAACCCTGAGTTAAGTCCTGGATTATCCAATTATGTGAACCAATAAATTCCCCACTCTTTCATTCTTTGGTTAAGTCATTTTGGGCCAGGTTTTCTTCTACCTGCAGCCAAAAGCATCCTAATTGCTACAAAGGGGTTGAATTAGAATGTAGTCACTAGAACCACACTGGCCAATAGAAATTTCTGTGATGATGAAAATATTCTGTAAAGGCACTGACCAATATGGTAGCTACATGTGTCTGTTGAGTTGTAGCTGGTGACTGAGAAAAGAAGTTTTTGATCTAATTAGTTAAAATTAAAATTTCTATTGTCACATACAGCTAGTGGCTACTATTTTGGACAGCACATCACTGGATAGTCTTTAAGATCTCTGATAGTTCTAACATTGTTTGATTTTATGAGTGTACTCAGTGCACGTAACACCCACGAATAGATCCAAATGTGACCGAAACTAAAATCTTTTGCCAACACACACAAGACATCTGATTTCCAGTAAGAAGGGAGACATGAGATTTATGTTTTCATTTGAAGCTGCTATGGCAGCTAATTTATGAGCAGATGATAAAAAGATCAATATCCACTACTTCTTTCCACATTAGGCATTTTATAGCTGGGAGGACTTGGACAAAATTCATGAAATCTCTAACGATATTTTGAGGATTAACTGAGATAATGCATGTAAAGGATTCAGCACAGAATCTTGCCCAGAATAAATTTCAGTGGATGGCAGTTGTGCCTGCTGCCACTACTGTTACTCAAGACAGACATTGATGACCAAATGTCACCACGCCTTAGTATCTAGAAACGCCTCTATCTGACTGAGTAGACCAGTGATAGGTCACTGACATACTGAAGTTGGAAAAGGCTTAGAGAGCAAGTGATCCAATGAGATACAGTTGCAGAGGGTTAAACTAAGTTTCAGTCATCTAAGTGACCAGGAAGTTAGTACAGGAGAGAAATTAAAACCAAGCCCTCCTGGTTCAAAATTCAGGGCCCCGTGTATTTTCTTTTACTGTACTTTATTTTGCTTCACATTTCCCCAGATTTTTCAAACTTCCTGGCATTTTCTATTCAACTTAGCAAACAAGTTAATACTGGTGACTTACAGAAAATTCCATTTGCATTCTAGGCAGTTTTACAATAAGATAATCTTTTCAAGATCACTTAACCTCATGGTTAACTCTAGCTTCACTCTTCAAGAAGTGATGGGAAGACTTTGGTTGTCAATGTTATTCAATGTCTGGAGCATAGCTGTTTAAAAGATTTCAAAAATTCAACACTGTTTGGATCTCTTTCTCTATTTCCTTTTTTTTTTTTCTTAGCAGAGTAAAAAGTCTTTTTCTTGAGTTTCTAGTATTGTATTATTATGGTCAAAGGTGGAATCGTGGTATAAATTCCTTACTGGATCACAGATTTTCCTCTTTACTTCCTTCTCTTGTTCATGGGCTGCCATTTTATCGCTTTCAAAATGGAGCAAACAAGGCTTAAAAACAAAATCCCTGCTGATTCAACACTGAGTTAGCTCATCTACGGGTCAAGGTGACAGGACATACCTCACTGACAATTTATCACTAAAGAAGCAGATACCGTTTGTTCCACACCTCCAAATTCAGGAGTTTCAAAGTCATCCCAATTCTCCCCATGGCACTAGAGGGATGAACTGGTTAGAGTGTGAATTTTGCAGCTGCACTACCTCATTAAAAAGTTATTATTAGATTGATATTCTTATTAGTGATCAACACATTACGGCGGAAAGTCAGAATGAGGAGGTGAGACGCCATATGAGTTAATTTTGCATTATATTGCTTCTACATGGATCTATATCTTTTAAGCTACTGTATGAAATTAACTACAAGTATTTTGAAGGAAATATCTGATTTACAGAGACGTTTTTGTCTTACCATCCATCTCAGGCCATACCAGATGTTCTAAGAGGATCACCTCAACTACCTGAAGAGGGAGAAAGAGTCCTATACCTTCATACTCTTAAAAAAAAAAAAATTATATATATATATAATATCAGTAGATCATTCTTTCCATGGCTGTAAGAAAGAGAAAAAAGGTGTTCCTAGGGCTGCTACCTTTTTTTCCTTTCTTGTAAGAAAGTTTAGGGGAACAAACATTTTCTCCAAATAAATGTGTGCCTTTTTTGATGCTAAAGAATTGGTTTTCCCAGACATTGTTACATATTAGACTTCTAAGATGATACACACAGACTATATATATATATATATATATTTCAACTACTTTAGGGTTTAAATTGGCTTTGGGTGGCTAGGGTGGAAACTAATCATGGATTTCAGAATTATTTTTCGGAAATATCACCCAAGCTCCAAAAAGGAGACTATAAATTTTCAGAACAAAATCCACTGGGGAAGCTGGGAACTTGCTATATTTCAATCAAGTTTAAAGTCTGAATGATATTAGCTCAAACTTTTTTTTAACAATATAATTAAATTTATGAGCAACAGTACAAAATAACAGATTCTAAAAATATAATAACAAAGGTTATAAGAAAAACTTTAAAATGTAAAGCATTAATGCACACAAAAGGCTACCAGGCCTCTTCAGGAAGGCATTCGAATACTGGTAACCAAAAAAATGTCCTATTGGAAAAATAAATGTTATGGTTGATATATACATACAAAAGATGCAATAGGTCAATGTTAATCATACCATCCATTGCATTTTCTTCACTTTGAAAGCACTGAGAGATCCAGTAGTGAGTCATAACTGTTATTTCCAAACTAGATCAATTCTGAAGGAAACCTATTCCTGAGACTAACTGATAAATGTCATTTGTAATGGGAAACATTTGCTTTCTGGCTAGTTAAGTGCATTTAGGTAGACAGTAATGAGTTGCAGCTGAAGGGTGGAGCGCCTCTAAAAAGAAGTATACTTTTTCTTTGCCAAATATAATGAAAAAAGTATGACTTCCAACTGCCCCATTATTGATATTCATTCAAGAAAGATTCTTGCAATATGACTCTTTCACAGGAAAAAAAAAAAAAAACACTGGAAAATCAGAAGAGTGGATTATTACAGTTCAATAAACAGTGAGGAGATGTAAGAAGAATAATCCCGATTTATCACTATAGAAACGAAGACAGATGAAAACAAAAAATAGACACGGCTTAAAGTACAGGAAAATAAGTGTATGATAAACCACATATTAGAATGGGCTAATTTTTGTTTTAGTTACAAATAAATCCAAAATCTCAGGTGCTCAAGACAATAATGCTTTATTTTTCACTCTGCTCCACGTCTGGCATGGGTTTGCAAGGGGGGTTTGCTCATCCTTAAAAACACTGACTTGAGGGAAGTTTCTAGTTGGTATGCCGCAGGGATCTACTCTGTTAAACATTTCTCTTGGTGATTTGATTTAGGACACTGACTGAACTTCAATTATGTTTGCAGACAAACGATAGCAGACTGGAAGATGTAGCTAACATGGCCTTAATAGGCTGTAACAACGGGTCCAAGAAAACAAGTTGAGGTTTCAAAGAGTTAAAAGTATAACCCTACACTTGAGTCTAAACGATGTAAACCATATATCCCAAAGAGGGGACATATTTAAAAAAATTTTTTTTTCTTGTAGAAGGAGGTATGGTTTAAAAATAGAACGTATGGGAAAGATTTCAGGATTTCAATTTACTATAAGCACGATCTGAGTCATCAGGGTTAAGTGATTGCGAAAATAACCAGGTGAAACTGAGTTGAAAAGCAATCACACGAGGAGTCCCTGAAAGCCTTTCTTGAGGCCAGAGTTTACCTGGGGATTTGCATTTACTTCTCAGGACCGTATTTTAATCAGGGGGCAATGACAAATGAGAACAGGATCAATCAGGATGGCGGGGAAGAATCACATCATATGAAGGATAGTTGAAGGATCTCAGGGTGTGGAACCTGGAGACTAAAGAAAAGGTGGTCTTCGAGTATCAGAAAATCTGATATGAAATCCCATGAAAGAAAGATGACACTTGGGCTTCCCTGGTGGCGCAGTGGTTGAGAATCTGCCTGCTAATGCAGGGCACACGGGTTCGAGCCCTGGTCTGGGAAGATCCCACATGCCGCGGAGCGACTAGTCCCGTGAGCCACAATTACTGAGCCTGCACGTCTGGAGCCTGTGCTCCGCAACAAGAGAGACCGCGATAGTGAGAGGCCCGCGCACCGCGATGAAGAGTGGCCCCCGCTTGCCACAACTAGAGAAAGCCCTCGCACAGAAACGAAGACCCAACACAGCCAAAAATAAATAAATAAATAAATAAAATTTAAAAAAAAAAAAAAGAAAGAAAGATGACACTTGCTCCCTCTTCTCCCAGAGGGCAGAATCATTCATTCATTCATTCATTCATTCATCATTCAACAAACATGTATTGAGCACCTATTACTTTTTACTAAGCAAGGTTTTAGAGGTACAGGAATAAAAGCAACTCAAAAAACACACAGTCTAGTGCAGATGAAGGACAAGTTCCAGCTTTCTGAAACTTGCATT
This sequence comes from Balaenoptera physalus, assembly GCF_965194825.1. Lineage (NCBI taxonomy): Eukaryota > Metazoa > Chordata > Mammalia > Artiodactyla > Balaenopteridae > Balaenoptera > Balaenoptera physalus. Next base: position 168,963,311 of record NC_138883.1, read on the forward strand.
TATGTCTCTCATGGCAGCACTGTTCCTTGGGCTGGCATAGCCCCCTGGCAATGTGCTGTCTTCTGTGTGGGACTGGTTTATTGTTCAGACTCATGGTCTGTATGGTGTACCTGACCATGTCACCATCCAGCAAAAATCTTTCAAAAGCTCCCAGTTACCTTTACAATAAAATCTAAAATCCAAAGGGCACCCAAGGCTTGTTTTCAAAATCTCTGTTTTCATCAATATCTCCTGCCGCCCCTAACTCCAGCTATTTTAAATTAATTTCAGTTCCCTAAATGTGCCGTGCTTTCCCACTGCCTTCACAACGCTGTGTGCCCTTCCTCATCGCCAGCCCCCCAGCTGACTTCTGTATTTCCAACATGACAACTCAGTCACCGCCTACATCGGGAAGCCTCCATGACTCCCACTGGCGGTGTTCCATGACCCTTCCTCTGGGCTCCATGGCACACAGTGCCCCTTTGTTACTTATCCTAGTGAACTGTCAGTTACCTAGAAACTCCCTGAAGACAGGAGTGTTTCCTCTTGGTACCTCAGCACCAGCTACAGTGGGTGGCACAGAGCTGGTCCTCAGAAAGGCCTCTTAAACGTATCAATGAATGAAGGGTGCAGAATGAAGGGCTCTGATTGAGTCAACAGATAAGTATTCCCTGTAACAACTTTCAATGGAGTATAATCTTTAAAAATATTGAATCACTATGTTGTACACCTGAATCTAATACTGTAAATCAACTATACATCAGTTAAAAAAAAAAACAGATCAGTATTCCCAAAGATTGAGCTGTTCATTGACTTTCAACTTTTGAAAATGAATCTAAATAAAGGAAACGTGAGAGAGATCTTTAGAAACTTACTTCTAAGGTCAAGACCACCGTTGACTTCTAGGCGATAGGCATCCTAAATCAGTCAGGCAACAGGAAGCACTCCCCGAAACTTGCTTCACAGGGACGCAAGGAGAGGATGAGGATGGGTTATTGACAGTCAGCATCAAAAGGTGATATCCATTTGCTGCTTTGTAAGTTGTGCTGGCGTCGCAGGGGGTGTCCAGCATTTCTCTCCCGCGTGAAGGCTGGCACCAGGCAGTCCATGCGTCAGGGCAGTAAAACAATCTCGCATGAAGGGCAGCACGTTGTCCGTGGGCAGTGCCAGCCCAAGGAAACAGTGCTGCCTTTGAGAGACACAAAGAGCCACTGTCCTCGCCTCTTTTTTTCTTCTTCGAAAACTGTAAGAGTCCAAAACTCGCTGTGGAGATAACAAAGGCTCCTCGCAGGCTGAGCATAAGGCTGTAGTCATTTCACCTGTAGCGTCCCAGCCAAAACCAGCCCACGGGCCACGGCCCACAAGATTAAGGTAGTCAAACATCCTTTCCACCTGGGCTGCAATCGGAAAGAAAAACTTCGCAAGCTTTGCAGAAAAAAAAAGAATGTCCCTTTTTTTCTCTGCCTCTATCGGTTCTGGACTGCCCTGTTCTCATCAACAGAGAGAACTGGCTCCCATAAGCCAGGATGTCTTCTTGGTAATGTTTACCGCACACGCTGGTATCTTCCACGATGCTCCCATTATATTCACTTACTATAAAAAGACTTAGGAGTTATTTCAGCAAAGACTGAGGGACCATCCATAGAGCAGGTCCTGCACTAAATGGGAGGTTGGACTGACTGACCACTGAGACCCCTTCCTGGTTCTGTAATTAGAAGGCTGGGAGAGGGAATCTGTAATTCATTCAAATCTGTGGTCACCCGGCAGTCACATTAGTAGCCAAACGGCTCAAATGTGGAGAGTGCCGCCAAGGATTCAAGTGCAGAGGGCAAGAGAGAACAGAGGGAAGAGGAAGGCTAAGAGACAGGGCTGAAGTTAAGAAGAAAACTGACTTCAGTCTACACTGGGCACTCGCTATGTTTCAGGCAGGAGCTCGCAACACAGAGATGAAATTCAGATTGCTTTGAGGCAAGCAGGGAACGAGACCTGTACCCAGGCCACTCCAACGCAATGGAATGGGTGCCTCGGTACTTCCGTGCCATGCAGGTAGCACAGAGTGTCTGCAGGCAGCATAAAACAAGACTTCTTCAATGAGGTGAGGAGTGAGCTTAAGCTTAAGAACGAAAAACAGCTGATTTAACTTGGAAGGAGGGCGTGGGAAGATAGTCTACATAGAAAGGAGAGCAAAGGCAAAGCAGTAAAGCATGAGAGAACGCAGCAGGCATGATGAGCTGCAGGTGGTCCCTTGCCACGGCTGGTGTAGAGGACACCTGTGAAAAGATGGCAGAAGTATCGGGAAATCGGTGGCTACCGGATTGTGAAGCTCTTTCTTGCTATGCGTAGCAGTGGGGAACTTACTGTCAGTGTTGAGAAGATACGGGTCCCAGATCCATGAGGAAGAAGAATTGCTTCCTGGCAGTGACCTGGGGAGCGAGCGGGCAAGACTTCAGACAGGGAAAGAGACTACAGGCACTGGACTTCTCAGCCTGAGACAGGAGGGAAGGGGGCAGGGCACAGCCTTTAAGAGAATGACAAAGCCGTTAAGGATACAGCAAAAACTGGTTAGAACCGACGAGGTCTAAGATGGTGGAAGATTCAACTTCCAGTGGACCTTGAGCCTCATTATTCACTCACTGTAATACATTAGCATATGCTAAATGACATACCCACAGGCGCCATGACAGTTCCAAGCCAGACCATAAAAGGCCAAAAAGTGGGCGGTGGCCCAATTCCTAGAAATCCCCACCCCTTCTCCAAAATAGTTGAAATAATCCTCCCACTCATGAGCCTATGAAATTACCCAGGGACTTCCCTGGTGGTGCAGTGGTTAAGAATCCACCTGCCAACGCAGGGGACACGGTTCGACCCCTGGTCTGGGAAGATCCCACATGCCGCGGAGCAACTAAGCCCGCGCGCCACAACTACTGAGCCGGTGCTCTAGAGCCCGCACACCTAGAGCCCGTGCTCCGCAACAAGAGAAGCCATCGCAGTGAGAAGCCCGCGCACCACAACGAAGAGTAGCCCCCGCTAGCCGCAACTAGAGAAAGCCTGTGAGCAGCAACGAAGACCCAACGCGGCCAAAAATAAATAAATAAACAAAATTTATAAAAAAGAAAGAAAGAAAGAAAAGAGCAATTACCCAGCCAGTAAAAACTAACCACTCCATATTCCGGGGCCTCTTGCCTTCTGAGGTGGCCCACACCCTGTGGAGTGTGCTTCTCCCAGGGCCGCTCTTGCCTTTTGAGAGGAACCTCGTGCTCTCTATGGATGTGTATCTCTCTAAATAAACCCACTTCTTACCTATCACTTCGTCTCTCACTGAATTCTCTCTGTGCTGAGACATAAAGAACCTGAGCTTCATTTAAGTCCTGAGACCAGGTGTGATTTCAATTAAAAGACTGTGGGTTCAAGTCCCAAGCTGGGTTTTGCCTGGGTCCGAGCCCAGGCCCGTGGGTTCAGAATAGTCCCAGTCTGAGGTGTGCGACTGCATACTCACAGATTCTCTTATCTCAATGTGGAGGAAGAATGTCATCTCGCCATATCAGCAAACAAAGGCCACTGCAGCCTCTCCAACTGTGCACCCTGAGGGGATTCAGGATGGAGAAACACAGGTGGCTGGCCCTAGACAGCTAAGGTGCCTGTCAAAGGAATGATTTCAATGAGCCCAGATTCTTGCATCTTCCCATAGCGCGAAATTCATTAACTTGAGATGTCAGGGTTTTCTTTAATTAACAGTAATCCTTTGATGTTTCCACTACCCGGTTTTTGTTGCAAAAACTCCTATATCTCCTGGCTTCTCCATTTTCTCTTTGGAACAGTCCCTCAGAGCCATCTGAGAGGCTGTCTCCCGGGCTTTCGTCCTTAGTCATTCTGCCAAATAAAACATAATTCTCAACTTTTAAGTTGTGCATTTTTTTTTTTCAGTCCATACAGCATGGCAGGAGACTGACTGAAAGGCCCATGTGGGCAAGGGCAATAGACATCTCAAAGATAGTCTAGAATCCCTCACCCACAACTATATCCTGGTGCTGTGTAAGGCCCTGGAACTCTGTCTGGGGATGTGGGGAGAAAGATCCAAGAAGATCTGAAGTTAAATTTCTAGTAACCCAGAGGCTTAGGGCTCGGAGAGCATGTGATTTTTAGAAAGTTATATATGTAGTTCTTTTATATCAGAATTTGTGGATTGAGATTTACACCTCCTACATGTGTTTTCTCATTTAAGCCCCACAATAACTTATATGTGAGGTATTATTCTCCCAAGTTTACAGTAATTAAACCTGGAGGCTACGTAAAGAATGAGAACATAGGGACTTCCCTGGTGGCTCAGTGGTTAAGAATCCGCCTGCCAATGCAAGGGACACGGGTTCGAACCCTGGTCCAGGAAGATCCCACATGCCGCGGAGCAACTAAGCCCGTGTGCCACAACTACTGAGCCTGTGTTCTAGAGCCCGCGCTCTAGAGCCCGCGAGCCACAACTACTGAGCCTGCGTGCTGCAAGTACTGAAGCCCATGCACCTAGAGCCTGTGCTCCACAACAAGAGAAGCCACCGCAACAAGAAGCCTGTGCACTGCAACGAAGAGTAGCCTCCGCTCGCCGCAACTAGAGAAAGCCCGTGCACAGCAATGAAGACCCAACACAGCCAAAAATAAACAAATAAAATTAATTAATTAAAAAAAAAAAGAATGAGAACATAAAAAGAAAATATTCTCATTCAAGCACCTCACTTTACAACTGAGGTTTTGGAAAAGCTAAATGGGTCTTCCAAGTTCAAAGACCAAACCCGGAGGAAATGCCGGTTATACCAATGTGCATTTTTATAAACTTGAACACTGCCATTGTTGCTTCTCCGTTTGTAAGGCAGGCATGTTTGAAAGACAAATTTCCTGGAGATTTTCTACTTTTGAAACATTAATTGCAGCCTATGATAATAGGAGCATGCTGTAAGGCAGCGCTGGGTCACACTGGGTTAACCTCTTCCCAAAATTCCCCCCATCCCAAGTTTCCATGAGAGAGGCAGCAAGTATAGTGAAGGAGAGAGAGGGAAACTTCTGGAAGGGCTCCTGCTGCTGGAGCAGGTAGGGAGCCCATGGGTGTCCAGCCTATGGAGCAAAACCGGCAAGGCCAGTCGGCCGCCAGGGTCAGTGGAGCTTGCTCAGGGGTCCGGGGCATCCTGCTTGGAGGCAGAAGTTCCCTCTCTGCAGTCAATGTGCTGTTGGCTTAAGGAAGAAACTGCTATTTCTAAGAGCCTACTGTGTGCTAGGAACTCTTCCCTGTGTTACCTGACTTTATAATTGTCGTGAGATTACCGTCAGAAAGGAATTCTTTCCATTTAGAAGGAGAGGAAACTGAAGATCAGAGAGTTGAGGGATCTTGCCAAAATCAGAGCGCTAGAAATCAGACAGGTGAGATTCAAAACCAGATCTGTCCCATCCCCCAAACCATTTGCTTCTGTTTTTGTTCCCCTACCCCAACCTCTCATTATTTTCTATATCACCCTCCCTTACTGGTTTTTTTTCCCCATTTGTAAAAAGAACCTAGGAAAGGGCTAGTAAAATATCCCTCACCTTCATTAAAATTGAGTGAACAAATGAGAAAGTATTTGTAATGAATGATATGTACAATATATTTAAAGGACACTTGCAGTAAAAAGAAACATGGCTTGCATTACCCGGGAGCCTCAGCTTAAGTCCTGACACTTAGCGGCAACATACAAAATCATTCTGAGTCCATTACTGGTACAGGAGGGGCAGGGAGAGGGGGAAACGCACTGTATTTCCACGTGCCTGTTTTTGGGAAAAAAAAAAAAAAAAAAAGCTTTGGTGAGCTAATCTTGAACTTGAGGCGCTGTTCCTTTGTTGTCCAGCTGCTGCCTTCGAATCCTGTGTTTGTGTTACCGACAATTGCCACGGAAGCGTTTCATTTCATTTATTTATTATTCATATCCCTCCAACCTCCAAAGATAAACGCAAAGCAGGGAAGGGAAGCGTTTCCATTTTCGTACACCAGGTTCACATCTCAGCTGCCTTGCTCTGCTGATATGTCAGCGTACAAATTACGGCGCTCCTACACCACCCGTCCAGAGGGCTAGGCGACAGTGGTTACTCTAAAATTCAAATATTTGGATTCGATGCAGAGGTCCAATGCCAAGGACACGCTGATCTGCGATTGAAGAGCTAAAACATGAAAGTCCCAATCTTACTCTCCCCTGACTGTGTCGAAGGGATGCACTTTGGATTTAATCTCTTTAATCTGCCTTGCTGCTTCCAAAGCCACAATTATTCTGAAATCAGGCAAGGGCCAGCAGTGGTGCTGGCCCGACCCTGAATGCAGGGCGAGGCTGGGACCACAGATCCCCATGGACTCTTTGTTCCATAGCAGAGGATTCTCTCGGTGACCAGCTGAAGGCCTTTTCTTTGTGTCGTGATTGACAGACATGAATTAAATATCACCCCACTGGGCTTTCTGATTGGTGAATGGCCATGGATTACAAGAATGTCTTGGGAAAATGGCGTTTCACGATAGGGAGACAAGACCAGAAAGGCAGGGCTTTTCCAGCTAATCCTGAACTTGACAACAGCAGAGACCTTGATTCTGGGCTCTGCTTCTTTTTTTCTTTTTTCTTTTTTAGCTTGATATGCCTTGTTCAGGTCTGGGAATGATCGAGCCTAGAATGGTCAAAGAGAACAGGATGAAGCCAAAGGAAGTAAAAAATTGGGGGAAGAGAAAAAAGACTGTTTTCTTTAAAAGACTGAAGTTTCTGGAGATGTGCTTTAAGGAATCTATCCTTAAATGGGTCTGGCATTGTCCCTGAGGCATTTCTTATTTCTCAGTTTATCAGCGTGGCAATTAGTGCTCCTTAGGGCAACGCTCTGTGGCTACAGCATCAACGCTATTCCCAGCATACAGTGCACAGCCTTGGGCATAAACAGATCTGCACACACAAGCCTCTGGTTTTGAATAAGCAGAAATGGTGCAATCAGAAAGCACCAAAGTGTGGGGAAATGGAGAAGCAGAGAAAAGCATCCCAGAATTCTAGGTGGCACAGCACGTACGTGGCCAACTGCAAGAGGAAGGAGGAAATGGGAACAAAAAGGACAAAATGACAGAAGCAAACCTATCATCTAGTCTAAGAGCTGGTGAGGGGTTTAGATGAGTGTTGATTTCAAAGAAAGGAGGTTATGCTGTTTCGATTGATGACCCTCAGAAACAGAAAGGGGTGACTCCCAGCAGAGGTTGGGGGCAGCATTCTTTTTTTTTTTTCTTTTTTTATATTACTCAGCCATAAAAAGGAACGAAACTGGGTCATTTGCAGAGACGTGGATGGACCTAGAGACTGTAAGGCAGAGTGAAGTAAGTCAGACAGAGAAAAACAAATATCACATATTAACGCATATATGTGGAATCTGAAAAAATTGGTGTAGACAATCTTATTTACAAAGCAGAAATAGAGACACAGACGTAGAGAACAAACATATGGATACCAAGGAGGAAAAGGGGGAGGGTGGGATGAATTGGGAGATTGGGACTGACATATATACACTGCTGATACTATGTATAAAACAGATAACTAATGAGAACCTACTGTATAGCCCAGGGAACTGTACTCAGTGCTCTGGGGTGACCTAAATAGGAAGGAAATCCAAAAAACAGGGCATATATGTATACGTGTAGCTGATTCACTTTGCTGCAGAGCAGAAACTAACACAACATTGTAAAGCAACTATTCTTCAATAAAAATTAAAAAAAAGAAGAAGAGGAGATCTGGACACAGACACACACAGAGGGAAGACCACACAGGACCCAGGGAGAAGACGGCCGTCCACAAGCCAAGGAGAGAGGCCTGCAGATCCTTCCCTCCCGGCCCTCAGAAGGGCCCTGCCAACATCCTGATCTCACCCTAATCTAGTCTTCAGAATTGTGAGAAAATAAATTTCGATATTTCAGTCAAAAAAAAAAAAAAGGGAGCAGCATTCTTAGTCTTAATTTATATTTTGTGAATGATGTTTTCTGATGCCTCTAACATACATTCCAATTTGAGAGTACGCTGGATTCTTAGGTCTGCTATCAGTAATACTGTGGGAAGATGGCATTAGGGAAGAATCTTTTGCTCGGCTTTCAATAAATATCAAAGTTGTTTTGCCACTGAGTTGAGCACAAAGATTCCTTCTACAGGGACTTCCCTGGTGGTCCAGTGGTTAAGAATCTAACTTCCGGGACTTCCCTGGTGGCACAGTGGTTAAGAATCCACCTGCCAATGCAGGGGACATGGGTTCGAGTCCTGGTCTGGGAAGATCCCACATGCCACGGAGCAACTAAGCCCGTGCGCCACAACTACTGAGCCCACGTGCCACAACTACTGAGCCTGAGCTCTAGAGCCCGCGAGCCACAACTAGTGAAGCCCGCTGCCTAGAGCCCGTGCTCCGCAACAAGAGAAACCACCACAATGAGAAGCCTGCACACCGCAACGAGGAGTAGCCCCCGCTCACTGTAACTAGCGAAAGCCCGCACACAGCAATGAAGACCCAACACAGCCAAAAAACAAAACAAAACAAAACAAAACAAGAATCCGCCTTCCAATGCAGGGGACGCGGGTTTGATACCTGGTCAGGGAACTAAGATCCCCCATGCCGCAGGGCAGCTAAGCCTGCACGCTGCAACTACTGAGCACATGGGCTACAGCTAGAGAGCAGCCCATGCACCGCAACGAGGAGCCCACATGCCGCAGCGCAGGATCCAGCATGCCGCAACAAAGATTCCACACGCCGAAACTAAGACCCGATGCAGCCAAAAAAAAAAAGATTCCTTATACAAGATGAGAAGGGAGAAGTATTTAAATGTTGGCCAGATTTGGGGCAGTTAAATAGCGTTTAAAAAAAAAAGGGCAAAGAGTTTGTTTGGCCTGGGGAGTTCTTACTAGGTCTAGAAAGGTAGTCAGTATTAACCAGGGCACCAGTGACAGGCTTGTAACCCTCAAACAGGAAAACTTATGGGCACCTTCCAGGTGAGCAGATGAGAATGGGAAGCTAATATCCAAGTGTCAGGAGAGCAGCCATGGGCATACCGGGAGCAGAGGGGCGGTTATAGATGAAGCACACAGGGCATAGGGCTCAAGAAATTAGGGAAAAGCTGAGAAAACAGTTTCAAATCCTGGCAAATTTGGGCGATAGGTAGAGTCCATAGCACCAGAATCATGCTTGAGCCAAAGAATCATGCTCTAGGCATCTCAGCCTGGAGGCTGTAATGTTCCCCAAAGAAGCAAAAGTGAATCTTGGCATGGCCAGGCCGAGTGGGCGGTATGGCCATATGGCTCCTCCCGTGGGGTGTGTTGGATGTGGTTGTGAACGAGAAGAAATACAAGGCAGACGTTTTAGGAGTGCAAAACTCAGGACCTACCCACCTACATTCTCTGGCTGCTGGAAATGGCATCCTTCTTTTGGGACGAAAGTTTAGGAGTTTTCATATTCATGTAAATCCTAATTGCAGTGAGGTCCTTATTTAGAGGACACTGTCCTTATTTAGATTGTTCACTGCACAATCTCAGTGAACTGCTTGCAACAGGGGCGAATAGATCCCTGGCTGTTCAGCTTTCAGTGCAGCAATGCCAGCTCCGGGAAGCCTTCCTCAGCTGGAAGAGTCCTACTCTGGGAGGAAATGGGAATAATAACAAATATGCTTTTTCAGTAGATCCACAGCTTGCCGAGCTGTAACATGGTACATCCCCACCCCCTCCCACCATGTTTTGTTCTTCCTCAGGCACACTGTGTTGCTAGGAAGATTTATGAGCTGTGTGTTCCTTCGGCTCCTTCATGAATCCAAGCAGTTCCATCCTAATGTTTTGGATATGATGTCACTGAAGGGAATGGGGTTATTAAGGCGTCAGAGAAGAGGACTGGGCAATGATGGAGTGTATTACTGCTAGGGTTGCCATGACAACATACACAGACTGGGTGGCTTAAGCAACAGAAATTTAATTCTTCATAATTCTGGAGGCTAGAAGTCTAAGTGAGGGCAGGGTTGGTTTCTCTGGAGGCCTCTCTCCTTGGCTTGTAGACGGCCGTCTTCTCCCTGCGTCCTTACACGGTCTTTCCTCTGTGTGTCTGTGTCCTAATCTCATAAGGACACTAGCCATATTGGATTAAGCACATCTTAATGACCACACTTGAAGTTAATTATCTCCTTAAAGACCTTATCTCTAAATATATTCTGAGGTACTGGGGGTAAGGATTCCAACATATGAATTTGAGGGGAGGGGACACAATGCAGCCCGTAAGATGCCACTAATTGCCCCCTGAATACCTAGGAGATACAACTGCTTTGGGGTCTATAAGACTGAGGTGAAATAGTCTTCGTATAAAAGCAGAATGTTTATGGACCTATAACCAGTGGATTTCCACTTAATCAGACTCATTTATTATCATAACCCTTTTATTACCACACACCATGTAACTATCCTACCAATGTCAATAAATATTTATTGAATTAATGAATAATTCTTTTTTCTTGAAAAGACTCACCTTTCCTAGTAAGAAGGATTTGACAGTTGAGAGGTAAGCCAAGGTCTCAGGTTATTCTGCCGATGGCCTCCTATTGCGTGAATCGTGGGCAGTCTCTAGCGAACTGTAAACCACCATAAATAATTCAAATTAAACAACCCTTGTCAAAATGCATTAATAGACTGCTCTTTATGACACCGTCACTTCAGTTTCTGCAAGTCTGTTGGCTCGTTTACCGACTTGAAAACTCTGAGGGTGAGGTCCTCTCCTGGGAACGGAGGATGGAATGCTGGGCAAATAGCCTCTTTCAAAATGAGTTTCTCTGAAAAATGCCAAATTGGCAGGAATGGGGACAGGGGCCGTTCACTTCAGGCTCAGTCCAGACTACAGCCAAACATGCTATTGGTTAACTGATGGGCCTGTGCCCTGAAGGTTTATGAGCAGATGAGACCACGAGTGGCATGTGAGTCGCGCCCTAGAAGATTCTAGCATTAGTTAGTTGGCTGTGGTCCCTGAAGACAAGTCTCTGCTCTGGGAACACATTGGTTAACGTTTGTCACTGTCACAGCAGCCCTGAGACAGCCTTGTGTCAGGAGTATCTCTAAGTCAAAACAGGCCTTAAAAGGAAGGGCAAAATTGTGGATCAGAGCCAGGAAAAGCGGTGAAGAATTGAATGCTGTACTATCTAAGGGCCGAGGATAAGCTGATGCTTTTTTTATTGTAGTAAAATACACGTAACATAAAACTTACCATTTTAATCATTTTTTTAAAAAATAAATAATTTATTTAGTTAGTTAGTTTTGGCTGCACTGGGTCTTCGTTGCTGTGCGCGGGCTTTCTCTAGTTGCGGTGAGCAGGGGTTACTCTTCGTTGTGGTGCACGGGCTTCTCATTGCGGTGGCTTCTCTTGCTGCGGAGCACAGCCTCTAGGTGTGCAGCCTTCACTAGTTGTGGCATGTGGGCTCAGTAGCTGTGGCTCGGGGGCTCAGTAGTTGTGGCGCACAGGCTTAGTTGCTTCGTGGCATGTGGGATCTTCCCGGAACAGGGCTCAAACCCGTGTCCCCTGCACTGGCAGGCGGATTCTTAACCACTGTGCCACCAGGGAAGTCCCACCATTTTAATCTTTTTTTTTAAAATTTAATTTTATTTTTGGCTGCATTGGGTCTTTATTGCTCTGCGCAGGCTTTCTCTAGTTGTGGCGAGCGGGGGCTACTCTTTGTTACGGTGCGTGGGCTTCTCATTGCGATGGCTTCTCGTTGTGGAGCACAGGCTCTAGGCAGGCAGGCTTCAGTAGTTGTGGCACATGGGCTCAGTAGTTGTGGCTCACAGGCTCTAGAGTGCAGGCGCAATAGTTGTGGCACATGGGCTTAGTTCCTCCGCAGCATGTGGGATCTTCCCGGACCAGGGCTCAAACCTGTGTCCCCTGCATTGGCAGGCGGATTCTTAACCACTGCGCCACCAGGGAAGCCCAATTTTAATCAGTTTTAAATGTCCAGTTCAATAGCATCAAATATACTCTCATTGTTGTACAACCATCACCACCACCCATCTCCAGAACTTTTTTCATCTTGCAAAATGGAAACTCAGTGCCCATTAAATACCAACTCCCCATTCCCCTCTTGCTCCATCCCCTGGCAACCACCATTCTGCTTTATGTTTCAATGAACTGACTACTATAGGTACCTTATTTAGGTGGAATCATACAGTATTTGTTCTTTTGTAACTGGTTCATTTCACTCAGCATAATGTATTCAAGGTTCACCCATGTTGTAGCATGTGTCAGAATTACTTTCCTTTCTAAGGCTGAAAAATATTCCATTGTATGTATAGACCACATTTTGTCTATCCATTTATTCGTTGATGGACACTTGGGTTGCCTGTACCTTTTGACCATTATGAATAATGCTGCAATGAACATGGTTGTACAAATATCTATTCGAGTTCCTGCTTTCAATATTTTTGGACATTTACCCAGAAGTGAGCTCTCTGGAAGGGCTGATTCTTAAAGCCAGGCGTCTCAGGCTATTTTCAAGCTCAGGAGGGAATGATAAGGACAAACAGGGACCCATACCGAGCACTGGAACTGAGTTGGTACCTGGAAGAGACTGCTGGGCAAAGTCTGGTCAAGGAACCTGGGCAGTAAGAACTCTGCCCTCAGCCTCTTAAGATAGCGTTTATTGGGAAGGATTTCTGTTTTTAGATTATGTATCCCCTTTGCATCCCCTAGCTCCATATCTGTCCTATTCCATCATCTCTTACACTTTCTACGTTGGAGGTTATTTATACATGTATCTTAAGTTTCCTACTAAACTGTAAGCTCCTGAGGGCAGCAACTATGCGGTATTCATCCTCGAAGCCCCAGTAGCATCCAGTATAGTCTCTGGAGCACAACTTGTGGTTATTAAATATTTACTAGAGAGATGAACCTAATAGTAAACATTAGAGAAACAGACCTACTTACTCATTTCCTGGAATTCTTCAAGGAAAGCACCATGCTCATGTCAGCTTAGATGTTATTAATAGCAGTTGAATAACCAGAGGAAGTAATAATATCGCTGTGGGAAAATTAGGCCACATCTGAAATCTCATGTGCAATTTCAGGCTTGATTTAAGTAGCCTCTATCTTAGGTATTAAGAATAATCAAGAAAGAGCAGAAGAATAAAGAGTCTGGAAGCTGTCAGATAAAAACAATTGAGTGAATTGATTGTTTAGCTTGGAGACAAGAAGACTAAAGAGAGACATAATAAATGCTTGCAAATATTTGAAAGGCTTTCTTGTAGAAGAGGAAGCCAACTTAGTTTTGCTTCAGCGGAAGGCCCAGGACCAATGGGTTTGAGAGCAAAGAGATGAGATTCAATTTAAGAGAGAACTGTTCAACTTTTAAATTCGTGCTCGCCTACAATGGAATAGACTGCTTGACAAGATAGTTCCCTGCCCGTGCAGAGATGGTCAGGAAAGCAGTAGAAAGGGAAATACAGACTCGATCCTGCAGATTCTTGTTTTGACCATCATAGTTTTTATGTCCAAGCTTCTAGTAATTTCCTTTAAAAAAAAAAAAGGGCCGTCAGTTTCAGGGATGCTATATCCCCTGTAAGGGATGCTATATCCCCTGTAATCTCTCACAAGATTACCCTAGGTCCTCAGAAGAAATACTTCCACTTTTTGAGTTTGGTACCACTATTCAGGATACTGTTTTTTGTTTTTTTTTTCCCAAATGACTGACGATTCTTAGCTGGGAGCTCATCATTGTAGCTGGAACCTCCTTGGAGCCTGCCCATGAATGCTTTCTCTGCTTCCTAGTATTCTCAAGCAGGAATGGGACTTACTGTCAGGTGAGGTGTGCCAGTAGTTAGTGTTCTGGGTATAGGGATTCCCCATTCTTTCTGGATCTTTCCAAAGCATTCTTCCAACACTCTCATTCATTTCTCCTGCCTGAAGGCAGAAATCTCTCTTTGGCAAGGAGGGGTCAGAGCTTGTCCCATCTGACTGCTCATACTGTATTTCTGTAACAGTCACGCCAACATTAGCCTCTGGGCTCCCCTCTCGCTTCTCATAACTGCCATCTCCAAGCTTGGGGTTGGAGGCTTGGAGCATTCCAGAACAATTTGTTCCTTCTATATAACAGCCTTTTGCTTTTTGAAAAACATCTTCCTCTATTATCCCAATCCTGCTTGCCTTCTCTCATTCAGGAATTCCTTCTTATTTCTAGTCCACCAAGAATATCTCTTCTAGTTTTTCCAGTTATATTGTGGGTTTGTTATTTTATTTTATTTTTAAATTTTTAAAATATTTATTTATTTATTTGGTTGCTCCAGGTCTTAGTTGAGGCAGGTGGGCTCCTTAGTTGCAGCTTGCAGGCTCCTTAGTTGCAGCACGTGGCCTCCTTTGTGGCAGACGGGCTCCTTAGTTGTGGCACATGAACTCTTAGTTGTGGCATGCGAACTCTTAGTTGCGGCATGCATGTGGGATCTAGTTCCCTGACCAGGGATTGAACCTGAGCCCCCTGCATTGGGAGTGCGGAGTCTTATCCACTGCGCCACCAGGGAAGTTCCCATGGGTTTGTAATTTTAAACATGTCATCTCTTTTCTGTCATTTTTAGGTATCTGTGCTCAGTTCACCATCTTAATTTAATCTCCTGTCCCTTCCAATTCTAAAAAGTTACAATTTTATAAAAGCAAAAGGGAGAGTAAACAGAAAACACAGTTTTTATAAAAAGAACTCACTTAAAAACTGTGTTTTTTCTAACTATAACAATAATAGCACATAGATGAAATTCAAGATCATTCACAATACCAGTATCAACACCATAATACCCATCACTGCTAACATTTTGGAATATATGTAGAATATACATATATACACACACATATATAACTTACTATAAATATATCTGCATATATATACATATATAATATGTTACTTTTATATACATAGATATATTTATATGGAATGAGAATAAACTCTCCAAATTACCTTAACTATCTCTTGAAATCCCTCGTAAACTGTTATGTGATTATTTCAGTAATTAAGCCAAGTATAAACTGCTGGTTACCTTTTCTCTTCTTCCAACTTTTTGTTTTTTCTCATTTTTGTGCAGTTTTGTCTTATAATTGTTACTCTTTCACTTTGTTCATTTCACTCAGTGTAGCAAACTCTGCAAGGCTTATCAAACACAAAAACATGGCATCTGCCATCTTAGATGCCTGGAATGGCACATCCACACTGCCTTTTTTTTTTGGCCGTGGTAGGTAACCTGCCTGCCTATACAGAGAAAATGAGAGCAGCCGCACCATGTACACAGTCTTTCATCCACATTTTCAGTTCCGTGCCTCACCAACCTTCCACGTTACTTGATGACTTCAAGATCAGGCTTTCTAGGGCTCCGGGGAGCAAACGGATGCTCTGTTCTTTGTTGTTTACTCTTGCAGGGGTTTAGGTGGCGGAGACTCCATTCTGCATCATATCTAACCCATTCTTTTTTTTTTTTTTTTAATCTAAAGAGATGTTATATCATTCATTTGGTCATTTGGACTATTGACTTATTTATTCCTGACATTCTAGTACTGACATTTTATTAGATGTATTAGGCTTGTGTTAAACCCATCATATCTCGCCAGAAATCTAAAGAGCTTCTAGAGTGAGTCTTTGAAGCAAAAATGGCCATAGTTTGCTGTGAAAGCAGTTATTGGGGAAATGTTTCTGAAGAGAACAAAGAATTAGGAATATCCTGTTTCTCCTGCAGCAAGTGATATAAATGACAACAATCAATTCCAGCCTTTCCCTCTTACCTGAAGTCTTATCTATTGCTGTCTTCACCAATCCCTGCTTGGTTGCTGACAATGAAAGGATCTACTGTTTTACACACTTGGACTGACCAAGGGCCAGGAGTCACTCTGAGTGCCAGTCTACAAATCTGACCTAAATACAGAGATTATTAGAGTAGTTAACCTTAGGGACCAGATGTTACTTCCTCTTAAGGGCACTAGACTCTGAATTCCTTCCTTCCTTTTTTTTTTTTTTAACAATTTCAGCAAAGGCAAGAAGAAAGATGCTGACACAGTGATGCCACCACAGCTGTGTTGTATTTCTGATGATGCATTTGATATTCTTTCTATAATATCCTTCTAACTCAGAGAACTATCGACCCTCCATATCCCCAGGTTCTGTATCTGTGGATTCAACCAAACGCAGATCAAAAATATTCGGAAAAAAAATTCAAAAAAGCAAATGTTTGCCACACACTGGCAACTATTTACATAGCATTTGCATTGTATTTACAACTATTTACATTGTATTAGGTATTGCGAGTATACATGAGGATGTGTGTAGGTTATATGCAAATACTAAGCCATTTTATGTAAGGGACTTGAGCATCCATAAATTTTGCTATCTGAAGGGGAGGAGGGGAGGGGAGTGGGGGGATGGGTGTGTCCTGGAACCAATCCCCGTGCATACTGAGGGACGACTGTAGTATATCTCTCCTAGACCTGTTAGATGTTCACACTGGGGTCAAATTGCCTAGGTTTGAATCCTGGCTCTACCACTTACTTGTCCTGTGACTTTGGGTAAGATACTCATGCCTCAGTTTCCTCATCTATGAAGTGGGGATACAATAGTAGCCAGCTCATAGGGTAACTGTGAGAATATAATCAAAACAATGCCTCATGCATTATAAGTACTATATAATTGTCAGCTATGATTATGGCTGTTGTTATTTCAAATGGCAGGATGTTGGGATTGTTACTTTGGTTTTAAAGAAACTCACTGGAGGAAAAACAAAACTGAATGGTCTGGAGTCGCAGCTGTTGATCAAATACAAGATGTGGAGCTGATTCCTTAGCAACCACGCCTCAAATGACATATGAGAGACTCCTTTTTGAAGACCCACCTTGTTCCTTTTCTATATTAATTGTTTTCAATATTCCCAAGGTGAAAGTTCAAGTTTGCCTGATGAAGCCAGTATTGCACATGTGAACAGAATGAGTCCAGGGGACATCCCTAGATTTCCTTTTTCCTTCTCTTCAGGAAATCCCCTTCCTTATCGGATTCTTTTTCTATAAATAGATGCAATATGTTTGGAAGGCCATGACTAGCTCCAGATTTGGATGTGAAGCCTTTGTGAGAAATGAGAGTCTTTGCCGGGGCTTTTCTGCTGCCCTGAACCCTTGCCCAAGGCTGAGGGAAGGCGAGGGGCTGGCAGGTAGGGGGACCTGTATGCAGGAGCCAGAGGCCAGGGCGCGGAGCAGGACTGAAGATGCCCTCGCCTTGACTCCTCTCCCTAAGGAGGACTGTGCTGCGCCAGAGAGAGCCCAGGATTCAGTCTGTCAGATCCAAGTTCCAATTTTACTCCGATTCAATTCCTCATGGCTTTATAAACTTTGGTTTCTTCCTCTGTAAAATCAACACTGCTCAGTGTTGTAATGCGGAGCAGATGAGTAAGTTAGCATAAACAAAATTATTTTGCAGATCACAGAACCTCCCATTCTTCTCTCCTTTTTCTACTACACACGCTTATCAGTCCAAAAGCACATCTCCCAGCTTCCCCATGCAAGGCAGGCTCTGTTCAGTCAACACCAGGATGCACGAGGCCCGGGTGATTATCCTGTAGAACATTCACTTAAAGGATGTGCAGAGGTCAGGTTTTCAGGGCTAACCTAAATGACCTCCAGCAGTGGAATCACGTGTATCTGATCAATTTAACTATTCACTAAGACCTGTCCTGTGCCCTCGGTGCTACAGAGGACATAACGAAGAAAAGAGCTTATAATTTAGCAGAAGAAACCCAACAACTGGATGAGTAATCTAGAACCAACCCAAGTAACGGACTGTGGACAAAAGTCTGCAGGACTTGTTGAAGTTCAAAGTGGGAGAGATTTAGCTTTGATGCATATTTGCTGCTCCCATGCCAGAGTCAAGCATCACCTCGTCCAGGCTAAGTGGGGTTTAGGGAGTTACATGCCAATGCGGGTCAGGGTCTGGGGCTTCTCGGCACGTGTACACGTGCTGACTTGTCTTCAGGAGCCAGAATGTTTTCCCAGCCCAGAGCTGTAACAGTCCAAGGTTTTCTCAGCTTCTTGGGAAAAAACCAAAGGGAGCCTGAGAGTGGATACAGCAAGTTCTTTTCAGAACATGTTCTTGGCCAGGCTCAGCTGCCTACTGATTTTGAATTTTTGGTGATTTAGTAGAAGCAGGGCCTCAGTCTTAGAGCGTGAAGTCTTTCCCAGAGCACAGATGCTCTTCCTGCCCACCTCCCCTCCCTCTATTTTGTGCAGAGAGGATGGAGGCTTGTCCTGTGCATCAGTAGAATACTTGGCACACCTATATGACTTCTCATTCAGAGAACATCAGACTCTCTGAAAATACAACTAAACTCAGCTCAGTGTCCTTCAGGTAAGGTCATGGCTATTTTCTAGGCAGGAACTCTCTAGTTCTAGTTGATTAGCAGCAAATGCCCCTTTATTTCTCCTCTTGTGTAAGAACTGGAAGGGAGGCCTTGACAGGCTAACTTCTGCTTTTCTGTACTACTTTGTACTGATTTGACCTACACTAATATCATTTCTCCTTAATTAAGTTGGGTCATCTCCCACATTGGAAAATTCCCAGTCTTACAGAATAAATAAAGGCAAACCCTCAGAGCTTGGAGGGCACTTTGGGTTAAACTCAGATGCCATCCTGACACACTAAGGCTCAGACTCTTCTATTTCCTGGCTGCTGCTTATCTCACAATGATGGACTGGCCTGTTGGAAGTTTTGGAGAGATCCTGTCGGACCTCAAGCTTGCCCAGGCCACAAACATTTGAGGCCACAAACATCAGGGCTGCGTTGAGTGAAAAGCAGTACTTCTTGGTTCTGGCTGCCCTCTGCTATTGCAGTACCTCTGGGACTCTTGAAAAGTTCATACCAGTGTTTTTGAGGGGGGCCCAGTCAGTATTTCACATGGGTTTGCAAATAAGTCTTCCCCGTGCTGGCCACGGGGCTCCTTCAGGGGGACGCTGCCCTGGACGGTGCAGCAAAGCCCCTCAGCCGAGCAGAAGGCCTGATACTTGGTTGCTCTCATTAGCTGCCACTGAAGCCATGGCCACCACCCAAGGCACCGCTGCTCTGGGGGCGCTGTACCCGATGGCGGGGTGTGTCTGCCCAGCCAGGGCCATCATCGCGGGCCTGCCCATGGCGCTGCTGCCCACAGCAGCTGTTGCCCTAGTGCTGGTTCGGGGGTGGGTTCTGCCACCCCCCGTGGGGCAGCCAACACCAGAATCAGGCTGCAAAGGCTGATGTGCACGCTGCTTCCCAGGGCTACAGTCTCACTGCGTCCATGACGTCCAGAAATGGCCTCACTGAAGTAGGGACAGACCTTTTCTCCCACTTTCAGGCCACACTCTCACACTTCAGGCCAAAGTAGTGCTGCTTTATGTTCCCAAAGTCTTACAGAGAGTTTCGCACGATAACGGCACTTTCAGTTCTTACTGGCCTCCTCCTCTCACCCCCTGAGACCTCACAGCTTATTCACTGGGGATGAACCAGAGGAAACATCTAGGTCCCGGGCACCCTGTTATTTGCTCCTCCCCTGACCATGACGTTGAACCAAGCCGGTGAGCGCTTTCCTAGGGGTGCTTCACTCCCTTGGACCATAAATCTGTCTCCAACCCTCCTTCCAAATTCCAGCCAGAAGCACAGTTTGTAAACCTATTTTGTTGCAGAGAAGCCTAACAGCATGATTAATTAATTATTTTTCTTATAAAAATAAAGGACATAGCATTTCCAGATATTAAATAAGAGTTTTCATGTATTCTTTTTTTTTTTTCAGCAGATGAAAATGAGTATCAAATTGTCTGGATGTTTAGATTCCAGCAGACACATTTCAAAGTGATGTGTACTTTTCGTTTGAAACAACATTTAACATATGCTGGAAGTTACACCCTTGGCAACCATTGAAACTTACATTGAAAAATTTTGGAAGTTATCTTTAAAACAGGAGACAAGTGCAGAGTTTTTCAAAATTCTTTCTTTGGAGGGGCAGGTGAGCTGTGAGCAAAAATGTTTGAAGACCTCCACTTTAGAGTGTTTTGCAAAGATGCTCTCGACAAGTGACTGACGCCTATGAATTTTATTTCACAGATTGTTGTTTCATTGAAGTATTTTATATTGTGTTTGTTTAAATTTGTTTTTCACTGGAAACCCTAAAGAACAGCAATTGTGTTAGAGAATTAACGTTAGTTTGGGGCATTCTCCATCCTTAAGGGGCTGCTCCATCTACAGCTATGAGATACTGGTCTTAAGCAAGTAGACCTCAGGTTGCCAATCACTAAATGAAGGAACACACCTTGCAGGGAATCACGATAACACTTCTATTTTAAAGCCTCATCTGTTTCCATTCTCTGCTGCCTTCTCCTCCTTCTGCTTTTTAATGTTTAAAAAAAAAAGTTGGCAAAACTCGAGACTGGCAAGAAGGATGAGTGGGAAGGAAACATAATTAGTGAGTAATCCTTAGTCTTCTCTGTGAAGTTATGTTTATTGCGCCTCCAACCTTCAAATAACAGTGGGGAGGGAAGAGTTGAGAAGAAATGGGTAACTTGATTATCAAGAGAACCTTTTCCTGATTGGAAAAATAACTGTCCCAGGAAAAACTGGCTCTCAGGGATGCACTTTCCTTGAACATCTTTACACGCTTTTCTGTTGGTTACAGGAGAGGCAGCATTCAGTGGCTGAAAGTGGGAAAGTTCGTTTCCTCCTTGGTCCTGGGAATGAACAGCAGGGTCACATTGAACAGTGAAAACTGGAAATGTAGCCAGAGAGGAACTGAACTGACATCTATGTATTTGTATTTATTTAACTCACGTTCTAAATTACATCCACTCTGAAATTTGTTGGCAAACATTGAGAAATTGCGTTTGTTAGAGATTTATACTGATAAGTCTATACACACTGTTTTACATCCGTATCTACACACTTACATTTTATGGGAATGTTTCCCTTTTGGTTCCTTCTGTTAGATGTTCTGATGATCAGCACTGCAGTCCCAAGAACAGCCCAGATGGTTGTTTCACATTATACAACCAAGCCTTCAAGCACCGTCGTTTATCAACCAAAATCGTAGGCACTGTGCCTCAGAGGAAATGATCAAGGCCTTCACGGCTGCCCTTGTTGACCCCAGGCTCAAGGTGAGGGCAAGTGCGCTGTCACTCTAAACACACAGAGGGGGTGCCTGCAATGGCTGAGCCTTGAGTAAACGTCTGTCTGTGAGCTCACTGCCCCAGTCTTCCCAGATGCCCATGTCTAGCCTGGGAACCAGTATTTCTCATTCCGATGACTCAAATGTGTGTCCTCTGGTAGGTGGGCCAAAGGAAACCTGAAATAACCGCGGAGTTTTCATCGAGTCCCACGGCAGGCTCATCTCACAGCTATCGTGGTGCAAATGACCAGGTGGACACCCCTCCGCCGCTGACGCGGAGCTTCGTGGTGATTAGACCGTCGCCTCGGGGGAAAGGAACATCCCGCAACCGGGCATCACTGTTCCTGCCCTGGGTCAGAAAGCTGTGAATGGACATTCCACGTGGAGACTGGAACGTATTACCCAAAAGTCCCACCTCTGAAGAGCCCAGAGGTACGTACATCAAAGCGGGCCTCCATCTGCTTGCTGTTCTTGGCCAAGTGGGAGGAGGAATGTGGGAGAGCCCAGGACGTTCCCATAGAGAAGTAGGGCCCTGACCCGGTGCGTTGTTCGCAATTGCTTTGTGAGCTACTTCCGCGGCAGCTCTGCTGGCGCGGGCACAAGCGCTCACAGCTGCATGGAGAGTGTTGCAGGGGACATAATGGCTGCTGTGTGTGCCGCAGTACAAACTGTCCCACACGGGCCTGCGCCGGAGAAACAATGCGGCAACAGCCTTCAAAACAATGCATTCATTTCCTGTCCTAACGCTGGGCTGAGTGAGGCCCAGCAGGCTGGTTCCACCTCACCAAGAGACCTCCACTGACGCCATCATTTTAGAAGCCCGCCGTTCATCAGGAATGAAAGACACACATACAGAGAAGAGAGACGACAAGCATTTGGGGTTTTTTCCCTTCAGAGCAAGATGTAATTAAAACTTTTTTTTTTTTAAATGTCCTTATCTGGGCATAAAAAATACAGTGTGGTAAAAATACTGGAGAGGTGTTAGAAGCTATCTCAGTTTTAAGTGTTTCTGATGTTAAATGCTTATGATTCACTATTTCTGCTAAAAATACTGGCATGAGGCTCCCTGGGTTTCTCTGCTTCTCAGCAAGCCGACTGGCTCTGCCGTGAGCTCACCTCTCCACCCTACCTGAGCTTCCATCCTCCTACAGGGGAAAGTCCTATTGGGAGTTGGTTTCAGATAGCTCCCTAGTAATGATAATGGTAATAATAATAACAGCCAACAGCTACTAAGCACCTACTAAGTAGCAGACCCAGTTCTAATTCCCTGAATCCTCACTAGAACCCTATGAGGCAGGTTCCATCGTTAGTCCCATTTTACAGATGACGAAACTGAGGCATGGAGAGGTTGAGCAACTTGCCCAAGCTCATAACTTGTAAGTCTTTCCAAATACATACCCAGAGTCTCCCGTGAATCCACCTGTGCGGGTAATTGCCTCACTCCATGTTTGTGATGGAATGCATCCACAGCTCTTGCACGAGACAGGCACATCTTGAGGGGGCATTGAGGGGGCTTCTAGGGTAGGAAGTGTTCTGAGGAGATACAAGAGGGGAATGGGAATGAAGCCTTGTTAGTCTGAGAAGGGAATGCATGTGGAGCGGCAACCCCAACAAGGATGCTTACTTCCACGGCTGCCAATTATTCAAACACGAGGAGACCCTCCGTGGATCTGTTCAGAAAGCCATGACCCGTGCACAGAGCGCTTCTGACTGTTGAGGCTGGCTGGGCTGAACTTGTGCATCAAATATGCCTCAAGACTGTTCATGATGTTGGGAGGGTCTCAGAGGGGTCAAATAGTGGCAGCGGGAAAGGACAGGGCAGGCTGGGGAACATCACTAAGACGGAAATATACACATGGGACTTAGGAACTGAAAGAGCCTTTAGAGATGGTCCAGCCACCTCCTCACTTTACAATCGAGGGGCCGAGGGGCAGGAGGGCGAAGCCCCAGTGGATACCACTCAGATGGTTCAAGGCAGAGCCAGGAGTGAAACCAAGGTCTGCTCTCTCTACCTGCAGAAAAGAACAAACCTGTTAGGGAAACGTTGACCGAAACCTCCCGCCTTGGCCAGGTACAATAATAACACCCTGCATGAGTTGTCTCACAACAGGAGGTCCCAATAAGGAACATGGTGCGGCCGCTGAAAACTAACCGGGAGAATTCGGGAGGGGCCACAAGGAGGGAGGAGATCCCAGCCTGTAATATTGATGTTATGGAAAAACCCGAACAAACTTTTTGGCCAGCCCAATATAGCCTACCAACCTCCCAGAATCCTTTGCGCTGGAATCTGTCCTGGCTGAGCGATGCGTGTACCATTAGGAAGGACCCTGAGTCAGACTACGGGTTAAGCAAGATGACTGGCCAGAGACAACCCAGAAACTAACCCCATCACCATAAAACCCGAGACTGCGAGCCATGTGGCAGAGCAGTTCTCCTGGGTTCCCTCACCCTCCTGCTCTCCGCTTGGGCGCCCCTTCACAATAAAGTCTCTTGCTTTGTCAGCACGTGTGTCTCCTCGGACAAATCATTTCTGAGTGTTAGACAAAAGCCCACTCTCGGGCCCTGGAAGGGGTCCCCCTTCCTGCAACAAATCCAGTTAGAACCATTTGTTACTTACTGAAGACCAAAGGCTGTGCTAGTTAATGTCTTGGCAGAGATGTAATAGGAAAGAGATAGAAGATATGATTCCTCCTCTCCCGAGGCTTACAACGTCTCTGGGGATACACATGATACATAAAAGCGAGCACTGGTGAGCTGACCTCGCCTCTTCCTTCGTGAATCCAGCCACAGGTAAGAACAGAGGAGACACGAGTTCAAGGGAGAATCAGGTTAGGGCAGTAGAACCCGGGAAGGGGTCCTAGAAGTGCACCCTGTTCCATACTGAGGTAGACGAAAGGGGTGTCAATTGGTAGAGAGAAAGTAAAAAACATGCAACGTGGGAATAAATACCTCTTGTGCCAAAGGACAAAGGAGCAATGAGTGAGAACCATCCACACGGGCTGCACACAGGCTCGTCTGATGGGCATGGAGAGTGTGTGTCCACAAGCGGTGAGAAATGATGCCATGAAGTGAAACGGGCATTAAAAACGTTCCTGTCACACCGTGAGCAGCTGGCCCTCTGAGGAATCTGCCCTGGTTTGATGGCTAAGGAACAAACCAGTTGTAGGCAGCACCACGAGATGAGTGCATGCGATGTTTCCCAGCACATCGTCACCTTGACAACCAGGAAGCTACCTAAGGGTGTCAAGAATGGTGATGGGGTTTCTCACTGTCGTCTAGGTGTGACGCTGGGCTCAGATGATAAGTTGAGCAAGAGAGACTCAGCCCTGATTGGGCTTTTCACAGATGCGTTGGGTCACAAGCGTTCCAGCA
The DNA here is from genome assembly GCF_965194825.1 of Balaenoptera physalus. NCBI lineage: Eukaryota > Metazoa > Chordata > Mammalia > Artiodactyla > Balaenopteridae > Balaenoptera > Balaenoptera physalus. Next base: position 168,987,826 of record NC_138883.1, read on the forward strand.
GAAAGTTAGCACTTTTTCGTCATTCAGAAGTACGGAGGCCTAGCAATTCTCAGAAGCAGTAAACAATCAATATATTTCGTGGATGTTTAAATGACTGAATAAAATCCTGGGCTTATTCTGCCCTGTCACCGACTCAAGTGGAGAAACAGGCATCCATGCCTCCCGCTTCCTGCTCTGCTGGCCGGGAGCCAGGGCACCATGTGGCTGCTTTCCTGTGTGGTACCCCCCATTTCTAGGTGTGCTGCCTCCCTGTAGAGACTGTGGAAGAAAAATGTCTCCTGCCATATGGCACTGGTATACAGGAGGTGTATTAGTTTCTGGTCACTGCTGTAACAAATTGTTACACATTCAGTGATGTAAAACAATACAAATGTATTATTTTGTAGTTCTGGAAGCCAGAAGTCCAAAACAACTTTCACCAGGCTAAATCAAGGTGTCCTTTTTAGAAGCTCTGGGGGAGAATCCATTTCCTTGCCTGTTCGAGTTTCTAGAGACCTCCTGCGTACCTTGGCTCATGGCCTCTTCCGCCATCTTCAGAGCCAGCAGTGGAGCGTCTCCAAATTTCTGTCTCTGACCCCTTCTTCTGCCATCACATCCTTCTCTGAGTCTGACTCTCTTGCTCCTCTCTTATGAAGACCCTTATGATTACAATGACCCCACCTGGACAATCCAGGATAAGTTCCCCGTCTTAACATCCTTCATTTAATCAGCTGCAAAGTCCCTTTTGCCATGTACGGCAACGTATTCACACGCCGTGGGCATGAAGGCGTGGATATCTTTGGGGAACCATCGTGTGTTGACTGCAGTAGGAGTGAATGAACAGCACGTTACATGCACATCAGCACTTCCTTCTAGAGCCTCTGCTCACCATGTGACCTTGCCCAGTTTGTCTCATGCTGAACAACTCTGCCTTGGACCTTCTATATGTTCAACGACATTTGACTTCACAAGAGGCCTTTCTAGATGCAAGCAGTTTAGCAGCCTGGCCTCAGAGAGAAGGGCAGTGTCTCATGGAGGTAAAGAGCACAGGGTATCTCTTTTTCCCAAGCTAATTGTAAGCATCTTAACGTTGGCTATTGCCAATAGGTTTACTTGTCTTTTATTAACAAACTTTTCCTCATAGCTACACAATGAGGAGGCCTGTCTGTCTCTCCTGGGCTTATAGATGAGTAAAAGCAAGGCCTGGAGAGGACCAGCTGGGGCCTGGAACTAGAGCTCAGTGCTGCAGAAGTCACAGTTATTTGGGTTCGGAGTTTTGGCTTCAGCATTTCACATCTTTGTCTCTAACTGGAAGAGTGGAACCTCTTGGGTCTTACTTGTTTGAGTTACAGCTTAGAGTTATGATGAGATCAAAATTCTCTTTCTTCCTCTCTCTGTTGGCACACTTTCGTTTTTTCAGTGCCTGACTTGAAGGTTGCTATGAGAAGAACCTTGATGAACTTGTGACACTAAACTAGCGGGGACATAGCACCCCTCGGGTGATTTCTCCCCAGCGTGGAAATGATTTACCAAGTCCTTCTGGCTTCCTGATTCAAAACTGGAACTTCTTTTCAAAGTTTTAATGACAGCCAGTTCAAAGTTGGTTGCCAAAACAATTTGTACTTCAAAAACAAAAACAAGCCATCTGTTCAAGTTAGAGCAGCACCTCAATTATTTTAACCATTGTTTTGATTAGGATAAGTTCAAAGACTAAGATTTTGTACCCTTGTAACAAAATCAAGGTTCAGACAACTGTTACTTGGCCATAGAAATGTTGAGTAATTATTTAAAATATGTTGTAAAGTACAAGGACTGAGATGAAGTGGAAGGGACTGCATGGAAGATGAAGGACAAGAAAAATGCCAGCATTAAGTATCTATAGATGATCATATGTTTGTATATTGCATACGATTCTTGATTAATGCTAAGTGCGAAGAACTGTACATATGTTATCTTATTTAAGCCTTACAACAATACTAGGAGATAAGCATCATTTCCAGCCAACACTCATGGAATCAGGAGGATGGGTACAGCCTGGAAAAAAGGATCCACTAGAAGATTAACAAAACTAAAGTGGTTTCTTTGGTGGAGAAAAAAAAAAAGGTATTAGAAGCAAATAAAATATGGAACAAAAAGAAGAAATGACTACATACACAGTGAAATTTTTTAAAGTAGTACAAATGTCAACATATGGCGAATCCCTATCTTATACAAGTTGTTCCAGAAAACAGAAAAAAAGTAAAGGCTGTTGTCTTTTTTTTTTTGGCCATGCTGCAAGGCATGCAGGATCTTAGTTCCCCAACCAGGGGTCGAACCTATGCCCCCTACAGTGGAAGCATGGAGTCCTAACCACTGGACCGTCAGGGAATTCCCTGATGTCATTTTTTAATTTTAATAAATTTATTTATTTATTTATGGCTGCATTGGGTCTTTGTTGCTGCGCCCGGGCTTTCTCTAGTTGCAGAGAGCAGGGGCTACTCTTTGTTGCGGTGCCCATGCTCTAGGCACACGGGCTTCAGTAGTTGTGGCTCAGGCTCTAGAGCACAGGCTCAGTAGTTGCAGCACATGGGCTTAGCTGCTCCGCCGTATGTGGGATCTTCCTGGACTAGGGAGTGAACCCGTGTCCCCTGCATTGGCAGGCGGATTCTTAATCACTGCGCCAACAGGGAAATCCTACCTGATGTCATTTTTGAGGCTAGAATAATCCTGATTCCAAAACCAAATAAGGATAACAGAAGAAAAGAAAATTATAGGACCATTTCTTCTTTGAATGTATTGTAGATGCACAAAAATAGTAGCTAATGAAATCCAGTTGTATGATTACCCAGAGGGCAGTGGGCAGGGCTGAAAATTCCAACCCTCTGATCACTTGTTCTTTGAGGCCATCTAGGGTTCCCACTCAAGTCACCTCATTAGCATAAAGCCAGGTGTGATCAAAAGAGGCTTGTTATAAATAACAAAAGACACTCCTATCACTTTGGAAATTCCAAGGGTTTTAGGAGCTCTGAGCCAGGAACCAGTGGGAAAAAAAACAAATAGATTTCTTATACCACACCATCCTTTCTTATACTCATCTAATTGTCATCCGTAAGTCTGCAGACACACTTTCTAGTGTCCATGAACTTAGTCCTGTGTATTGAGTACTGACTCAGGAGTCCAATAGCACTGCTTCCATTTTTGGCTTTGAACAAAGCTGTGTGACCCTGGGTAAGCGATTTAATCTCTCTGATACTCACTTCCTTATCTCTAAAATGGAGATGCCAATTCCTACCTCTGAGTTTTGTGCTAAATATTACATTGAGTTATCCTCAAGTTTTTGCATAGTGCATGATCCACAGTAGTTTCAGCCAAATCTTTCATGAAATGTCAGCACACCCAATGCCTGGGCTTGAATCTTGCACAAGATGCTTTGTTATGCTCACGACATGTCTCTTTTGAATACAACTATAAGGATTTGTGCAATTACCCAGTAGCTATGTAGTAGAAGTCATTTTCTCAGGCTATTGATGAATATTCTTCACATGGCAGAACCAAAATCCTTACTAAAAATGAGACAAATTATGTTGATTTCTTTTTCCAGTCAACCAATTCTGTCATTCAATATTAGGAGATGAGATAAATCAGAGCAGTTTTCATTGTAAAATCCTGTAGGTTAGTACTGAGTAATCTGTTGTTTTTAAAATTGACTTGATGAGTATTGTTTCTAGTATAATGTATGTAACATATACATGTAATTGTTCACCTAGTTACATTCATTGTGCTTTAAGGGCCCTTATCCTGAATCACTTTCTTGGCCAAATTATTATGCAACTTTTTTCATATAAAAATGGAACTACCAAAATTTCAGTATGAATTTACATCTATAGGGCATTTGTCAAGCAAAAACTACTCTACTGTTTTTTATATTTCAAACTTAAGCACCTTAATAGAAATAAAGCTGCTCTTTCAAAGTCTTCTAATTTATTCCAAATACTCTCAGTGGGAAGACGTGTATTTCTATCTTTGTAATCAAGATGTGCTACTGCCTGGTGTCCTTTTCATCATCTCATATTTTCCCACGTGGCTAGGTAGTATTTTGTAATCTTTAAAAATCTGTGCAAGCAGGCTTGTTTTCAATTATGCATTATGACCACTGGATAATCAACTCCTTCACTAACCTTATTAGTAGGGAAATGTGCAGGGCACATCGCTTTTCTGTGGCAGGTTTCATCTGCAGGTTTCTGAAGATGGTCACAGCAATATATATGCCATTCCGCTTGACCTTCTTACAATATGATGATTATGCTAATCTACTGCTGAGTGGTGGCAGTCTATGTTCCTTCCCCTTGAACTCAGACAAATCCCTGTATCTGCTTTGACTCACAGAACATGGTGGAAGTGAGTCTGTCAGATAAGAGGCAATATGGCTTCCACCTGCTTCTCTCTGTCTCTGTCTGCACTTGCCTTGGGAACCCAGCCGCCATGTTGTGAGGAAGCCCAAACCGCATGGAGAAACCACACAGAAGAATTTCAGCCTCAGCTAAGATTCAGGCTGACAGCCAACATCATCCACTAGACAGGCCTTCAGATCAGAGTTACCCATAGAACGTTCTGCAATTATGGAAATTTTCTGTTTGTGCTAATATGGTAACTTACCACCACATGAGGCTATTGAGCAATTGTAATGTAGCTAGTGTGAATGAAAAAGTGAATTTTAAATTTCATTTAACTTTAGTTCATTGAAATTTAAATAACTGCATGTGGCTAATGGCTGCCACACTAGACAGTTTAGCCCTCAGCCTTTGAATCTTCCTGCAGAAGCAACAAACATCACGGAGCTGAAACAAGCCATCCCCACTGTGCTCTCTCCATATTCCTAACTCTTGGAAGCATGCGAGATCATAAATAATTATTGTTGGTTTAAGCCACTCAGTATTGGGGTGATTTGTTACACAGCGGTCAACAATGAATACATTCTACTATTCTGTTTGATTTTTTTTGTTCTCTACAGCGAATAAAGATGCACAAGCCTCTTCCATCTTTTAAAAGGCTTCTAGCTATGGTTTTGTGTCTCTTCTCTTCACAGCCAGGTTTCTTGAACAAATCATCTAAACTTTACCATCCTCACACACAGCTTATTCACTAGTCAACACCCACTAGGACCTGGATACGGATGAGGTCACAGTAACATTAGTTCAGGCTTATTCCTATCACTTGGAAATTGCAGGACTTCAGAACCCACACCCTGTCTCCGTGTTCTCCCCTACCTATTTCTGAGCAAAGCTCACCCTGGCAGAAAAAGCCACCCTTCTGTGGATGAGAAATTGCAAAAAAATAACTTTTTCTGGTGGCCTAGAAAAAGAAACCCCTTTAAGAAAAAGACACCCCTACCTGAAGGCTGATGCAGTCTATGGCTTGACAAGTGGCGCGTGGGCTGGATCTCAGCTCTTCCTTGTTCCCCTCAGCCAGGCAGCCTTGCCTAGGGTACCAGCAGCACAGACGGTACGACCCATGCGGTAGGTGTGTGTCCGGGATGCTCAGAGCTTTCTTACATGTGGCCATCGACATTCCTCTCATGGGCTGCTCTGGTCCCCTGTGGAAGCCTGTGGCCTGTGAAGTCTCTGGAGGGGGCATCTTGTGAAGCGCCCTGGATGTGGACACCCTTCCCAGCCCAAGAACTCTCCTAACTGCAGAATCCTTGGGATCCTCAAACGGAGCTGCTTTCCGAGGACTTCTCCCCACTCTAAAACTGCACCAGGATCCCCAGTGAGATGTGGAGACCAGCCTGGAGGCTCCACTGTGTGGCATGAAGGCTGACCTCTTTGCCTTCTTCTCTCCACAAGGTTCAGAACCACTCATGGGGTACGGCTGGGGCCATGGCGCCTCGCGGCCCTCTCCACATGCATCCTCTTTCCTTACTCTGCACACTTCCCAGCATCAAATCCCAGATGTCCCTCCGTGATCCTCTTTTCCCTTTGTGAAACTCGCCGGCCCAATGGTCCTCAGATGCCATCAGGGGATCCAAAGGAACTTTATGATGGTAAACTAAGTAAAACTCCCAAATGCTATTTTTTGCCCAAATTAGCCAGACATCTGGGTGGAGAGTGTGGTTTAGGGTTTCAATTTCCTAGAACACAGTAACTCTGTTACAGAAGTGGGGAAACATTTCCACGACAGCAGGTCTTTAGAAGTGGGATGGGTTACCTTCCGTCTCCATTGGGAAAATCCGAGTTCACCACACAGGAGGCGGAGGAAGTGGCTGCTTGTGCTCTGCAAGGCTGTTTTCAGTCTCCGGAGGCCTGAGACGTGGCAAAACAAGTGATATCCAAAGACATCCAAAGGTTAAACAAGGCACCTCAGGATCTGACCTTCACGCAGCTCACCTTGGGCGCAGTACATGGTCCAATATGCGATATATTCCAGTCCAATAGGAAAGGGCCAATTTGCAATGAGGGATTCTGATTTGTTTGAGAGATCTCAAAGTATTACTAAAAGTCTGTTGATTATAACTGAATCCAAATGTTTCCAGGGACACATGCCACACTTTTTTTTTTCCCCACTATTAATCAGCTTTGGAACACTAAATCAATAAATGCATCGGTTGTTAATCAGATGATAAGCTTTTACATTTTTGGTCTAGGTTGAATAAACTCAGCGATACTAAAAAGATTAGAGTGCTCAAGAGAAAAGGAAATACTATTCTTCCCAAGATGACATTCTTGTATATCACTGTCAAAATATGGTCTGACAGGAAAACATTTCAGGAATGATTAAACTTCTTGTGTGTTTAATGAATTTTTCTTTTTCAGCATTAACTCTCACAAATCCTTCTCAAAATCTTGTGAAGGAGATCAATTTCCTTTCTAATTTGAATAAACCTACAGTCCTCAAAAATGATACTGATGTTTACTAAAATTCGACATTTTAAAGAAAATCTTTCAATAATACATACTTTATGGCTAATTTTATATTTAAAATCAAATGTCTTTGGATTTTTCTAGGTCCTCTGATATAAATGTGGCATAGTGGAAAATTATATTTAGAAGATTAATTTTGATAGTTCAAGAAACTGGCCAGTTAGACCAAATTATCAACCTATAACTTGGATACCAATTTGTCTGTGGAACAAAGCCAGAAGGAATTCCCTTTGCTGGTTTGCCCCTTGGGATAGCTGGTGTGGTTTATTTTCTTCTCTGACTGGAACAAAGATATGCAGGAAAATCTTCTTTTACAACTAAAATTCCTTGTTTTTACAAACAAGCTTAAGGAGAAAAAAAAAAAAAAGCAGCTGATCAAGCCTGGCTTAATCGTTTGCTTATACTGGTGCATATACTGGATTTTTTCCAGGTTAACAAAAATAAAGCCACAGGGAAGATGTATGCAGTCGTATATTTAAGCTACTGGCTCACACACAGTTTAATGGCTGAAAGTATATAAAAAATATGAAGGCGGAAGAAAAACAGTAAGCAGTTATGAGACATAACAAGTTTTCTTATTCTTTATTAGTTTAAAGGAAGCTGGAACCCGATAACAATACACCACATACGGTTCAGAACCAAACAAAGGCTGCTTAGTTATTTATTTTGCATTTGCTCCTTTTAGGAAGTGAGAAAAAACAGCTCTATTGGCACTCAAGTTTATTTTCTATTAAAATCCCCATAAATTAGAAAACCTCTCATAAAACAGTGGAAATGGAAAAAAATGTTATTCAGAAAAAACTTTCTTAAGTATCCTAGTTTTCTATAGCGCCTTGGGTCGTGTGATCAGTCTCATAAGGCCACTTAAAAAAATAATTCAACCTCTGTATTCTTCTTTAGGATAATACATAATAGTGTCTTGCCCTCTGATGGAAATACATGAAACATTTATACTTGCTCAGTTTTGAGCACTGAAAACACTTCTCCTTCCACCCCCGATTTGCTGTTTCTCATGTCCTGCATGAATAAAAGGATGCCGCTTAGAAACCAGGGCTTTGCTGCCATTGTATTTTTTCTAATTAAAATTCAGAGTATTAAACACAGTTGAGTACATCCAAGCATACATGACGTACCGTTATCACATACCGGAAGCTCCAATCAAGAGCACTGGGCAAAGGCCCATTTCATAACATCATTAAGATTCATTGTACGCTGCTGTTCAGAAAGACTTTGTCAAAGCAGATAATAATGGCCTGTCAGAAGTGTGCAAACAGAAATTTATATTAAATTGTCCTTTCCCTCCTTTATTAGGATGGGAATCTACTTGCAGTTCCAGTACATGGGCTGAGAGGTTCAATAAAAAGGCTTCCAGGTTTTAAGATTGCAAAATATTACCAAAGTAAAGTATTAAAAAAAAAAAAGGTAAGTGAAAAATATTTGAGTAACTAGGTGGCGGTATAGTAATCAAGCATAACGACTTTATCAGAACAAAAGAAGGTGTATCTCAGGGGTGTGAAGGCAGTTTGAGTCGAAAGGCAGAGTGTTTAATTTGGAACAAGTCAAATAAAAGGATTGCTTTCTTTTCCTTAAGAACCTTTGGGACTCTTCATGTTATGTTATAATCTCAGAAAAGAAAGCTCGCTCATTAAAATTTTTTTTTCCTTTTAAATCCTGCTGAGTGAACATGCCTGGGAGACAAACTTTACATGCTGGCTTCCTGAGTGTAGTCATAAGTAGGATGTTATCTGGAGATTCGATGGTGAAAATTTACTTCTTTAGACGCGATACTTTTCTTTGCCGTGTTCATTGATCACACATATGTGCTGAAACAATAAAGGATTTAAATGCATCAGCCTCTTAACAAAATATAATAAGTCCCCTACATATGAACGAGTTCCATTCCAAGTGCGTTCGTAAGTCCAATTTGTTCGTAAGTCCAACAAAGTTAGCCTAGGTACCCAACTAACACAATCGGCTATATAGTACTGTACCGTGATAGGTTTATAATATGTTCGCATCTTTGAAAGTTCACAACTTGAAGGTTCATATTTAGGGGACTTACTGTATAAAGTGCAGAAAATGGGATGCAGTAAGAACAGAATGTCATCTCCTACCTGCTTATTGTTCATTTAAATACATATCTATGTATTTATATGTTTATGTACATTCATACATGTATAAGCACACACACACACATATATGTATACGTGCACATATATGTAAAATCTAAAGAGACCCGCTAAAATGCTTGACAAGTTTCTTCATTGTTTTAGTTTTGAGCTCTTTTCTGAATCTGGCTCTGTGGGTCTGTAACAACCAGAAATGCTGAGGGTGGTGGAGTATAGTTAGCAGTGGTGGAGATAGATGTGTCCCACTGGTGAAGTTACACCTTCTAGGGTGAATAGAGAAAGAGCTGTGCTAAACACAGTACTGACTCTCTTTTGACCCTTTTTCGGTAGCAAGAAATGTGTCAGAAATATTTTGATGGCAAGCAACAGAAATGGTGGTGGGTGAACGTAAGCAAAAGGGGGGGTGTTATCGGTAGGGTACTGGGGTAGCTCGCAGAGGTAGAGGAAGAGCAAAGCAATGAAACAACTAGAAGGCAGGAACCGGGGTAGCTCCAGACCTCAGCCCACGGCTTAAGTCCAAAATCCCTTGGTCTCTGTGGCGTTTGGTTTAGGTTTCTAAATCCTAGGAGAGAGACACGGACTGGTCCACTTCGGGTAAGATATTTACCTCCAGATCATTCAGCAGTGATAGGGTCATACACTTGGGGGTCCACGTCTACATGTTAAAACGATTTCTCCCAAAGGGGGAATAGTTATGAGCTACATGCTGCTGTAATTGGAACCTTCTAGATTTCAAGCACTGACACTAAACAGTTTATTGAATATTGACTGTTAGTATGGTTGAGAGGAGACACAGTCGATGATGACAGAGAAAAATCAGTAACAAGCTATCTTTCTGCTTTTAACTTCCTTATTTCCTTCATACAAAATAGAGACAATCATAATTGCTTCCATCAACCTAATACCTACCTTGCTGGGCAGTGGTGGAAATTCATTGGGATTACGAATGCCTAGTGCCCAGAATATTCCTGACACAGAAGACACTCAATAAATGGCAGCCATCATTACAGCTATTGCAAAAATTTGTTAAATTGATGTCATTGTTAAGTTCTTGTGAAAAGGGGGCTAGGGATTTGCATGCAAGACTTACGTTCAGATCTCTGAAGTATTCATTGTAATCTAAGGCATAACCCACCACAAATAAGTTTGGGATCTCAAATCCAGCATCTGAGCAGAGAGAGGGAGGAAAAAAAAAAAAGGAACACAATTTAAATAACATAAGTATAAAGCCACCATATGCTATTGTTGGCACTTAACCTATGACGACCTTCCATTAGGCAGAAGTAAGTGAGAAAAGTGACAGACAATGCATAGGATGAGCCCAGTAGGACCTGGACCAGAGTGACTCTACTCAGGGAGACAGGACGACCAGCAAACAGACAGTGAAAAAGGACTGCACTCCCAGTTGACAGAGCTGAGCAAGGGCTCAGGCAGCCCCGTGGATATCAAGAAGTGTGCATGAGTCAGGCATGCAGCCCTGCTGTTCCAAAGCAAGCAGTATCCAATGATATCATGCCAAAGGAAACACTGCAAAGCATGAAGTGCAGTTCAAACAGAAGGTATTCCAGTGCTGTAATACATGAATAGGGGCACAGGCTGTTGCAATAGGAAGCCATCCTCCCACGGCACTCAGTGTCCTCAGCTGGATAAAGGGCTGGAAAGCAAAACCCGGGAGACAAGATGAGAGGAAAAGGGACTGTTCAGCCTGAGGAAGACAATGCTAAGGGTTACTCTAATGCTAGTCTTTGAGTCCATAATGCAGATGATAGTACTTAGCTCTCTGTCTCCACTGAGGGCAGGATGAGAGTAAATGGATTTAAATGCAGTAGGAGATACTTAGGTTAAGCAAACGATGAATATATTGAAAGAAAGATGATTTTTTTTTAAATTTTATTTTTTAATATATTTTTTTATTTTTGGCTGTGTTAGGTCTTCGTTGCTGGTGTGTGGGCTTTCTCTGTTTTGCAGCGAGTGGGGGCTACTCTTCATTGCGGAGCGCGGGCTTCTCATTGTGGTGGCTTCTCTTGTTGCGGAGCACGGGCTCTAGGCACGTGGGCTTCAGTAGTTGTGGCACGCGGGCTCAGTAGTTGTGGCTCGCGGGCTCTAGAGCGCAGGCTCAGTAGTTGTGGCACATGGGCTTAGTTGCTCCACGGCATGTGGGATCTTCCCAGACCAGGGCTTGAACCCGTGTCCCCTGCATTGGCAGGCGGATTCTTAACCACTGCGCCACCAGAGAAGTCCAGATGATTTTTATTGAAAAGAATTCTTAAGGAATATATATATTCTTTAGGTCTTGAAACTATAGCCCAATGATTTTGCAAATTCTTTCCAGTATTGGGGAATCTTATGTTTATTACGGTATTGCAAACGAGAGATGTACTTGCTTACTTTTATGAAACAGTACTTTGGCATAGCCAGTGGACTTACAGCCCAGAGAAATATATCTCCATCATTGACCATTCACCACCATTTTGGTCCTTCTGACCAAGGATGCTTTCACATGGAGAAACCAACCGGTTCTTGCTCGCAGAAAGTGCTACAGGTGAGGGACTTATTTTTCTAAGGATTCCATTATGTGTCACTGTTAGGAAGCCTATTTGATCCCTCCAAACTGTAGGTTTCTTGAGAAAAAATAATCAAAGAGAAGAAGCAGAGCAGAAGAAAAGATGTCAGAGGATATAAAAGGTGTCATTGAGCATAAAGGAAAAAGTCAATTACGAGAAAGGACCAAAAAGTACAAAGCCTCAGAAATCCGGGAAGAAAGATAGAACAGAGATTCTGAGCTAGCTAAAAGAATATTAGCAAATCCCAGGAACCCCTGGTTGTAAGGATAATGATGACTTTACAGCGAGCAATGCAATCCTTAAAACAGGCGTGGCAACTCAGACTGGGAAAAGTCAATTCAGAAGGCCAAACCTTCTGAGTAAAAGAACGTTGGGGCTTCCCTGGTGGCTCAGTGGTTAAGAATCTGCCTGCCAATGCAGGGGACACAGGTTCAAGCCCTGGTCCAGGAAGATCCCCCATGCCGCGGAGCAACTAAGCCCGTGTGCCACAACTACTGAGCCTGCGCTCTAGAGCCCACGAGCCACAACTACTGAGCTCTCATGCTGCAACTACTGAAGCCCACGTGCCTAGAGCCTGTGCTCCACAACAAGAGAAGCCACCGTGATGAGAAGCCTGCACACCGCAACGAAGAGTAGCCCCCGCTCGCCGCAACTAGAGAAAGCCGGCGCAGCAACGAAGACCCAACAAAGCCATAAAAAAAAAAAAAAAAAAAAAGAACGTTGGATCAGGGACTTCCTTGGTGGCGCAGTGGTTAAGAATCCTCCTGCCAATGCAGGGGACACAGGTTCGAGCCCTGGTCTGGGAAGATCCCACATGCCGTGGAGCAACTAAGCCCGTGCACCACAACTACTGATCCCGTGCTCTAGAGCCCACGAGCCACACTACTGAGCCTGTGCTCTAGAGCCTGCAAGCCACAACTACTGAAGCCCGTGCACCTAGAGCCCATGCTCCACAACAAGAGAAGCTACCACAATGAGAAGCCCGCACACTGCAACAAAGAGTAGCCCCCGCTCGCTGCAACTAGAGAAACCCCGCATGCAGCAACGAAGACCCAATGCAGCCAAAAATAAATAAATAAAAATTAATTAAAAAAAAAAAAAAAGAAGAACACTGGATCAGTAGGACAGGAGAACAGCCAGGAATCAGAGTGACCTATCTCTAGCTGGTAAATGGCTGCAGTTCCTACCCTTATATTTGCAATGGCAGATGCTACTTACAGATGCAGGGCAAGAGTAAAAGCCATGATTGCAACCAGACTGCCTGGGTTCAATACTGACTCTACACTTACAGCGTCGTGACCTTGGCAAGCTCTTTAACCTGGTTGTGTTCAATTTCCTCATCTGTAAAATGGGCACAGCAATAGCACTTACTTTAGAGGAATGTTGCAAGGATTAAATGTGTTAATCTCTGTGTAGCTCTTAGAACAGAGTCAGGCACATCATAATCTCTTACTATGTCTGTGAGAATCTTTCTGTTTCGTAAATAAATTCATTTGCATCTTTTTTTTTTAGATTCCACATATAAGTGATGTCATATGATATTTGTCTTTGTCTGGCTTACTTCACTCAGTATGGTGATCTCTAGGTCCATCATGTTGCTGCAAATGGCATTATTTCATTCTTTTTTATGGCTGAGTAATATTCCATTGTATATATGTACCACATCTTCTTTATCCATTCATCTGTCGATGGACATTTAGGTTGCTTCCATGTCTTGGCTATTGTAAATAGTGCTGCAATGAACATTGGGCATGTATCTTTTCAAATTATAGTTTTCTCTGGTTATATGCCCAAGAGTGGGATTGCACGATCATATGGTAACTCAAACTCACAGACATAGAAAACAAACTTATGGCTACCAAAAGGGAAAGGGGAGGGGAGAGATGAATTAGGAGGTTGGGATTAACAGATACACACTACTATATATAAAAGAGAGACCCAACAAGGACCTACTGTATAGCACAGGGAACTATACTCAATACTTCATAATAACCCCTATAAGGAAAAAGAATCTAAAAAAGAATATATATACACACACACACATATATGTATATAACTGAATCACTGTGCTGTACACCTGAAACTAAGACATTGTAAATCAACTATACTTCAATTTTTAAAAAATTTTAAAAATTAAAAAAGTAAATCTCTTACTACCGTTAGCTGCTATTATTTTATTAATGCTGTTGCTGTGACACAAGACATTTGTAACTAGTTGGATATGTCTGAAGTGCATGTCTTTCAACTTCAGTTGAAATCTTCTCTATACAGTATCTTACATTATTTCCTTAGAAGATTTCTGTTTATTAACCTTGTTGGACCTTAACTATATCCAGATTACATTCCCCAAGCCAATAACTGGACAGAGACATGCTACTGGGTCTATCTGGCCAGAACTGACATTGTCTAGATTTAATACACCCCGCGTAGGAATGAAACTTGTTTTTAGAATAAAGAATCACTGGTTCAGTGTCACTGGCACATTACCCATCCATAGTGTGCTTCTTGTGCTTATGTTTGTTCAGCTTGCTGATGAGAACTGCAGCCAAATTATCCCAGAGGCTTGAGTGCAAATGTAAGTCATAAAAATCAAGCCGAAGTCTGCCTATGCAAGTGAAAAAAAATATCGCCTCTAGTGTTAGAATAATAAATAATCAAGCAGCTTGTTTATCCTCTCTGGCATTAGAACTATTCGTATCCTGGGGAGGAGGGAGGAAAGTGCCTTAGATGAGGAAAGTCCTTCAGAACATGTGTCTGAACTCAAGTGCGAAGATGGTATCTAGAGATATTTGCTCTGTTAATTCTCTGTGTTATTATACTTGTGTTTGAAGGTGGTGGAGAGGTGTCTCATGTTTCCCCTTCGGTGCTAAAATTCAGGCTTGCTGAAGGTCAGCACTGTGCATTGTCCGCTCACAGGTCCTGGAGACAGTAGAACACCTCTCGACCTTCCCAGTGCCTCTCTGTGTCCAACTGGTGGGGACAGAGGCCAAGGCAGGAATCCTGTGCATCCAAGTCAGCCCAGGAGGGGGTCACGTCTCCCTCTACCCCCTGAAACCAATTTAGCTGAGTTCTTAGGAGTGAAGGTACTATGGAAAACCTAAAAATAAAAACATTCAGTGTACACAACACAGTTCCTGGGAAAGATGCAAATTAGAAAATGAAAACCTCTGGTTGTAGAGGGTTCTACTGCTGGGGAGACCATAGACCATTTATGGGACCATCAAATCTTTATAGCTTCCATTTCACAAGAATGCCAACAACTAGGAAACCAAAGATTCTGAGATACAAAACACCACCACCAGCCAACAAACAACCAACAAAACCCCCCAAAACACTTACAGTCAGGTCTAAAGCCATCACTTCTAGGTGTTCTCTTCACCAACAGACTACCATTAAAAGAAAAAAAAAAAAGCTTTAGTGATCCAGATGAAATGTTTGTGAATTGCAAATAGGATTGAAAATCATTAAAATATATATTTGAAACGTGCATTTCTTTCCCTCGGGCACATGGGGCATGAGCACAGCCCTCAAATTCCCTCCTGCGGCACCTCATCAGTGAGATTCTGGATAAAAGGAAGGGAGAGGGGCGCGGGCACTGGGGCTCTGCCAGCTGCTCCTGGAAACAACTAACAGAGGCATTGGAAAGAGGGGCTCAGACACACAGCAAAGCATGTCCTCTTCCCTTTCCTCTCTCTCAGGCTAGCGGTCAAATGGGCTGTTTGTTCAGTATGGTCAAACCATAACACTCCAGGGCAAAGGGTCAGTGGTGTGGAATTGGCTGCACTCATTGGAAACAGCTTCCTGTGTTAGCATCCCTCTCGTGCTGGTTTGGAAAGATAGAAACAGTGGTGATGTGAATGTGGTACTCACCTGGCGACCTTAATCATGTTGGGCTTGTATTTCTCTATGCTACCGAGCAATGCTTTCATGGTCCTCCCAGTTCCGACAACATCCTTTGCAAAGAGGACAGACAAATTCAACCAAGTGCCTTTGGGCTGCATTAAAAGGCGTTTCATCCAGACAGATGATTCTAGTCCTTATTAATAATGCATCATAATTAGAACTGCCATCCAATTAGAGTAAAAGTAGGAGGCAGAGCCGGTTATATTTTTTAGACAGGTGCTTCTTTCTGGAAGCTGGGTTTGGCGGGGATATATTGGTGACTATTTCCTCCTAGAATCCTTGAGCTGTGTTGAAAGGCTAAATTCAGCCTCTGGAAAGCACGTGGGGCCCTTTACTGAGTGCATTTGGACTCGTGCACGTGCATTCAAGGACTAAATTTGGCCCTGAGGTTATGTAACACGACACAGGACGCATGAATTTTCATGCACTTGGGATGTACATCTGAATACGCTGAATGGATAAATGCCTCCCCCCCTTGCTCTCCTCACTTAATAGGAGATTCTATGGCTGGGAAGCGAGATGTGTCTGGGCAGCAGCTGGGGACAGCCTGTGAGTTCTGAGGGCGCGAGGCTGCCATGAGCTGAGGCTCACCCCCGCTGATGAGCTACCGCACAATTAGAGTAGAATGGGCAGCCGAGATTGATTGTCCGTGGGGCAGAAATCAGCTGCCAGGAGCTGACTGTCAAAACAACAGGTCTGAATTTAGCCAGGGCTGGGCCATGCATTTGGCTAGAGGGTCTACTTTATGGGTTACGTCTGAGGCAGAACTGCAGATACATGTGGCACACTCAGGCAAGTGTAACCAAAGCTTGAAAACAGCTTCCCTGAAGTTTTGCCAGCTGATAAGACAGGTCTGCTGGGCTACAGGACCCGTTCTTTCTTTCTTTTCTTTCTTCTTTTTATATTTTAAACAGAAGAACAAATTAAATTATAGATTTCCCCTGGATAGCAAATTTTTAGATTGATTCTATTTATGATTTGGATGCCGAAGGGAGAATTGTTCCAAGTCATTAGAAGACATTAGCAAGAACACTGAATTAAGGGTGAAGAGCATTCTAACCTTGGTTTTGCTATTAAAAAAATTTGGTTCTGTGGTCTAGTTTTCTCTTCTGTGAAAATGTCTGATTCACAAATAGGTATAAGAACCAATTTAGACATGGGTGGCATTAGATATAAAACCAGATAAAGTACCATGCAACTATTATTGCAAAGCTTCCATTCTAAGTTATTTCAAGCCAGTGATTCTAGTTGACTCCTATTCTGTAAATTTGAAGAGCCCTAAACACAGTGGGAATTCAATAAATCCTTGGCCAGTTTGATAACAAGTTCTATATTTCAAAACTCACCATTAGATTCTTTCAGCTTCCAAGTATGGATAAATAAAAGTCAGCTTACCTCGACAATGAGGACATTCTGAAATAAAAAAACAAAACAAAACAAAAAACACAACTATTTAGAATATGAGGCAAATCTGGCTCATAAGATAAACACACAGTTTGCTGAGAGTTAGAATTTCACAATTAGCTTAGCTGGTCCTCCGCCGTCCATCTAACCCGAATGTTTGGAGGTAATCTAGGCTTCCAGATTCATTTTAACAGTCTTTCTGGAATTACTGAGTGTTGCAATATTGGTGTCTGTACAGGTACAGTCTTTTTATTCATTAAATCCATTAAAGAATCTTAATTTTATCATTAAAGTATAAGATTATTTTGTCCGTTTTTAAAATAGGTCATGCCCACGGTATCCCCGGTGGATCACACTGACTGAGAAGTCCCCTTGGTATACTGAACGCATTTGCTATATTCTTAACCATCAACTCATCACAGCTAGTTAGGGTGTGCATTTTTAGTTTGATTGAGGCTTATCAACCATGCCTATTAACCAACCAGAATACTGGGAGAATACTTGGTTAATTTAATGTCCTAGTTCACAATCTCTTTTTGTTTCAATCTTATAATGAAAACGCCTTTTAAACTGTTAGTCTGCATTCTTGCTTAATTAAATAAAGTGCACTGAACATAATTAAATCTGTTTTTCTGAAAGCTCAGAGCCTTGCAAAACAAGACTCATCCTTGAAGTGATTAGTTTCAACTACAAGATATAGTGGTGGCTGGGAAGTGGGATTTGTATAGGCACAAATCCAGAGATATAGTGTCAAAATTAATTAAATACATTTAAAAAATCAAGGTAATGCATACACATGATGAAAATCAAATAGAAAAGTCTAAAGATTTTCTAGATGTTGGTGTGTTTTTAACTGTTAAAAGTATTTAAAAATGATTATGGGGTTGGTATAGGGAGGGTGGGAGGGAGGGAGATGCAAGAGGGAAGAGATATGGGAACATATGTTTATGTATAACTGATTCACTTTGTTATAAAGCAGAAACTAACACACCATTGTAAACCAATTATACTCCAATAAAGATGTTAAAAAAATGCTTATGTATTTTATATTAAAGTTATCATGACATTGCACATTATGCATAGCCAAAGTATTAGCACCTCTAACAAAAATGGCAATAATTTATTTTTTTTTCATTTTTTCCATTTGATTGAGATATCATTGACATACTCCACTATGTTAGTTTAAGGTGTACAGCATGACGGTTTGACTTAGATATATTGTGAAATGATTACTGCCATAAATTTAGTCAGCAGCCATCCTCTCACGTAGATACGATACAAAGAAAAAGCAAAAGAAGCAAAACCATCTTTTCTTTGTGATGAGGAGTCTTAGGGTTTACTCTTTTAATAACTTTTACATATATCGCTCAGTAGTGTTAACTAGAGTTACCATGCTGTACGCTGCATCTCTAGACTTATCTGACTTAAAGCTGGAAGCTCGTGCTTTTTGACCAGCTTCCTCCAACTCCCCGGGCCCACACCCTGCCTCTGGTAACCACAGATCTGACCTTTCTTCCTGTGAGTTTGGCTTTTGTTTTGTTTTATTTTGTTTTAGATTCCACATATAGGTAAGATGACACAGTATTTGTTTTTCTCTGTCCGACCTATTTCACTTAGCGTAATGTCTTCAAGGTCCATCCACGTTGTTGAAAATGGCAGGATTTCCTTGGTTTTTCTTTTTTAATGGCTTAATAACATTCCACTGTATATGTATACCACACTTCTTTATTTGACAATAATTTCTTTTTTAAAATCAATTATTTATTATTATTATTTTTAAATTATTTACTTTTGGCTGCGTTGGGTCTTCATTGCTGCGCAGGCTTTCTCTAGTTGCGGCGAGCGGGGGCTACTCTTTGTTGTGGTGCACGGGCTTCTCACTGCGGTGGCTTCTCTTGTTGCAGAGCATGGGCTCTAGGCGCACGGGCTTCAGTAGTTGTGGCACGTGGACTCAGTAGTTGTGGCTCGTGGGCTCTAGAGCGCAGGCTCAGTAGTTGTGGAGCACGGGCTTAGTTGCTCCGCAGCATGTAGGATCTTCCCGGACTAGGGCTCGAACCCGTGTCCCCTGCATTGGCAGGCGGATTCTTAACCACTGCACCACCAGGGAAGCCCCTCGACAATAATTTCTTAATATCATATAAACCTAGTACATATTTAACTTTTCCCAGTTGTCCTTCAGATGGCTTTTGTTGTAGTTGGTTTGTCTAATCTAAGACCGTGCAGTGGATCTTTAATCTCTTTTAATTTAGAATAGTCTGTAACAATACAGAGGACTTTCTGAGTTCTGCAGAGTACTAAAAAAGTAGAATTATTTACAGGCTCCTAAATGATGGGCACGGGAATACGAGTATAGAAAAACCACCTGCTCTCGAAAGGGAACTAAGCAGAAAACTGGAGTTCTTTAGTGAGTTCTACAGAGCAGTCACTACATATACCTTTATTTTCCTTTATAGAACATCAACAGTGTTTTCAGACTCTTTCATTAGTGGTATATGGATTGACTCCTGGATATTTTAGTGGCCTGCCTGTCGTGTGAAAAGCGCACCTCCAAAAACAGCAATGCTTTTAGTACCTTTGGAAGATTGGCTCTGCCTTGCAAAACCCTCCTTGAGTAGAGAGAAAGTGACTTCCCCAACTTTGGAAGCATTTTCAGTATTGTCCAAGAGAACTAATCTCTTGATACTTTAATGGACCAAGATTAGCTCCACAAGCTAAGAGACAAAGACTAACTCATCTTTATATGATCATCATGTAACATGGAGACTGGTAAGTAGTAGGGGCTCAGAAAACTGCCCGTGGAACAAATCAACAATTCTGACCTTCTCTCTTTCTCTGGTTCATTATACTTCTGACACATCCCTTCCATTTTTCTCCTTAATGATGTATAATCCCTCCTTAACTGAGCTATTATTAATGTCTATTGCTTTTAATTTTGCTTTAAGAAATCTTCTAAAATTCCCATTTTCTTCAGTGGGCAACCTTGGGAATTTTTCAGAACATACTGTGCCTCCCTTAAACACTTCCAATCTGCTAACTCCAATCACTGAATCTGAGATGTTCGCCAGTCACCATCTCAGTCATCTCCTCACACCTAGCTCATTTCCTCCCAGAAAGCCAGTAAAATCTGTAGCTTGGGAACCGCAGGCAAAAATCCTATGGGGACTCTCCAGAGTGTGTCCTCTCTTTGCTATTGCATGATCCTGATTGAAGCTAATCCCATCAGGTTTCCTAAAGAGAAAGAAAGGAAGGAAGAAAGCGAAGAAGAAAAGAAAGGAGGAAAGAGTTATGCACATCTAAATGGTTTTCTTGAATAGGTTATTCCTTTCAGTCTTTCAAAACGCACAACGGTCAGCACACCACAGTCTAATCTGCAGCAACGTGTTTTTGCGGCTGTGGTCACACCCAGCAGAGGGATGATGGCAGGAATGATGGTGAGCTGAGCGTGCACAGGAGTGTGAATATAAACCCCATGGAGAAAGGCATGCAGTCCAGCGCTCCACTTTATGTGATAATTCACAAAATTGCCAGAATCGTCAGTCGGTGGGCATTTCCGTTATTGTTCTCAGCCTAGTCAGATGCAATTTAAAAGGAATGATTTAAACAGTTAAGGCAGCCAAGGAGGAAATGTTGGCAGGTTCCGATGCTTCACTCTGGCATTTGATTAGAAACTTATTTGGGGTGGGGTGGCACGTCTCCTGAAATCTTGCACTTAACCTGCACATCTGTGTTTTTCCATTGCCGGATTTGGGCCTGTTTCCATGCGTTTGGTTTTATTCCACCCTTTCAGAGATTTCTCTTGAACATGAATAAAATCGTCTTGCTTTGATGGATACACACATTTTATGAAGTGCCAGGATTAAATCAACTTTGAAAAAAATCAGCCAGAGAGCACATTGTGCAGACAGCTTAAACACACCAAGTGAAATGCTTTTAATGCTGTGAGCTGAAGGGGCCACTGAACTGAATCATTGAGGGCTCCCTGTATTCAACTGCCGTGACCTACTTAGAACCATGACGCAGCCAGCCTTTCTTGGGAGTTTTCCTCCTTTTGCTTTAAGAAAAAGAATGGAGGAAGGAAGGGAGGGAGGGAGGGAGGAAGGAAGGAGAGAGAAGGGAAGGAAGGAAGGGAGGGAAGGAGGGAGGGAGGGAAGGAAGGAAGGGAGGGAGGGAGGAGAGAGAAGGGAAGGAAGGAAGGAAGGAGAGAGAAGGGAAGGAAGGAAGGAGAGAGAAGGGAAGGAAGGAAGGGAGGGAAGGAGGGAGGGAGGGAAGGAAGGAAGGGAGGGAGGGAGGAAAGAAGGAAGGAAGGAAGGAAGGAGAGAGAAGGGAAGGAAGGAAGGGAGGGAGGGAGGGAAGGAAGGAAGGGAGGGAGGGAGGGAGGAAAGAAGGAAGGAAAGAAGGAAGGAAGGAAGGGAGGGAGGAAGGGAGGGAGGGAGGAAGGAAGGAAGGACGGAAGGAGAGAGAAGGGAAGGGAGGAAGGAAGGAAAGAAGGAAGGAAGGAAGGAAGGGAGGGAGGGAGTAAGGAAGGAAGGAAGAAGAGGTAATAAAAGAAGCCAAGAAACAGAAATGAGCACAGGGGCTGTCTAGAATCTCCCTTTCCTAAACATTTTAACTTGCACATCTATAGAGGACTTAAGAAGTTACATAGTACAGTTATGGGGTTTACAATGCATGGAAAATTATACAGGTGATTTTCCCATGTTTTTAGAAGTCCTTCTATAAACAAATTTGATTTAAAAAAATCCTTTCTAACCCTCCCTCTTTCAGGAATCATTGAACTCCTTCCTGCCCCTTTGGAGAGGGCTATTCCTTCTGTTTCACCCCCTACTTCGTTCCTGTAGTTCAAGTGCTCCAATCAATCAATCAATCAAGTGGACAATCAGGTGGTCTCCTAACTGGTTTCTCTACCTGGAGTCTCCCCCTTCTTTCAGTTGATTCTACCCTCCCATCAGGTGCATTTTCCCCAAAACACAGCTTCATGATGTCACCACGGCTCAGCAACTTTTGCGGCTCTTTGCTTTTCCGAGCAAGTTACACTAGTTATTCAACATATTCTATAAACCAAATTCAGTCGACATTTTAAGTTTTTCAAATTATCGTTTTCCTATTTTTGACTAATTTCCTTCAGTCACACTGGGCCATTCCTGTCCTCTGGCTCTGCTATTCCCTCCCCTTCCTCCCCCTTTCCGCACGCTAATCTCTCTCCCTCTTCGGTGCTATTCCCAGACCTTCTGGTCCCAAGTAAAACCTCACCCTCTTCTCTCTAAGACGATTACAGTCCTAAGGAATCATTCCTTTTCTGGATTTCTTTAAGCTCAAGGAAACAGTCGTGGGTGGAAAGAATCCCTGAAGTTCTTCTCTGGGTACCGAGCATTAACAAAAAGGCGGCCTGAATAAGTTCATGGCAGAGTAATAATATAATGATAAGTATAACTTCAATGTAAATTTATTGATTGAGAAATTGTGTGATTACTCTATGAGAAGGGATAAGTTAGCTGATGGCTTGTAACAACCCTTCCAATGTAGATATTCACCCAAAGCATCTTCCATCCCAGGCAGACACTTATTGCAGTTTCAGACTTTCTTCTACCACCATTGATAAAAGGACCCACTCATTGTTGGGTGCCTTTTCCTTTTAAGTTTTTTTCCCAGCTGGTGTACATTCTGCATGATGGAAAAACTCTGAAGGGCCTCTGAATTTTTTTTTTCTTTTTCTTTTCCTTTTTTCAGCCACTCTGCGTGGCCTGCGGGATCTTAGTTCCCCGACCAGGGATCCAACCCGCGCCCCCTGCGTGGGAAGCGCGGAGTCTTAACCACTGGACCACCAGGGAAATCCCTGAAATTTATTTTTAAAGTTCTCTCAAACTCTTAATGGATAGCCTTTTCTGAAATGCCGAAGAAGGGATGAGCAGAGCAGGCCATATGAATGCCTTTATCCTTTTAAGGAAAAGGAAATTCCAAAGGTTAAGTGAAATTTTTTTCATCCTCCACCTCAGGTGTGTAGCACTCACCAACTCCGTCTAGCCTGGACTCTCTTGGGACACTGAAGCCCTTCTGCTTCTACAGAGAGAATGTCCCCTCACTCGACATCACTCATCCAATTCCCAACCAAACCAGTTGGGTGATCCTCCTTCCGTGTGACCAGGTGGGCTTCTATTTACCCTTTCCTTCTGCCATGTCCGCCCGTTCCCAAACTTAATTGAAGAGGTCTTTCGGATTTCTGTCTAAGAGAAAGAAGAGCCTGCACTCACTCGATCACCAGATACTTATTCAGACCTGTTGCGGACTAGGTGCCGTGCACGATGCTGGGACAGAATGGTCCCTGCCCCCATCACACTGACATCCTGGTGGGGGAAATAGGCAAAAAAAAAAAATAAGCCCCAAATAAACACCGGAAATTATGGAAAGGGCTTCAGTGGAAACGGGGTGGGTATAGAGACTTAATGGAGAATGTGGGGCGGGGGGACGGCTAGAGGGGAAGAGCTTGTGCTCATTTCAGACCGAGAGTCGGGGAAGGCCTCCCTTACACGAGAGCCTTTAGGCTGAAATCTGACGGATAGGAGGAAAGTGGATTCCAGGTGGCAGCCACGGCTTGTCCGAGGTCTTGGCAGGAAGGAGCTTAGCCAGCGTGCTTACGGCACTGCGAGGTGGGGATGAACGCTGTACCGTGATGTTGGGAGGGAGACAGTGCCAGATCACGCAGGTCTTTGAGGCTGTGATAAGGAGGCCGGACTGTAATCTCAGAGCACTGGGTTGCCAGGTAAAATACAGAACATCCAGATACATCTGAATTTCAGATAAAGAACAACTTTTTAGTTTACGTGTGTTCCAAATATTGCATGGGACACACTTACGCTGAAAATTTATTCATTGTTTATTTGAAATTCAAATTTAACTTGGCATCCTGTTTTTTGCTTTGTTTTTTTTTTTTTTTTTTTTTTTTTTTTTTTTTTTTTACTAAGTCTGACAACCTTAATTGACAGGCTGCTGAAAGGTTTTCAGTAGGCAAGTGATGTGATCCAATTTGTATTTTAAGAAGATCCCTTTGACTGCTTCTTGGAGAATGGTTTTCAGGGTGGCTTAGTTAAGTGAAGGTAAGTTCAGGGAGACTGGTTAGGCTTTCACAGCAGCTCAGAAGAGGGACAGAGCTAGTCTTGCCCTAGAGACTAGTCTTCTCAAACTTTAATGTGGATAGGAATCATGTCCGGGATCTTGTTAAAATGAAGATTTAAGTCAGTAGATCTGGAGTGGGATCTGAGATACTACATTTCTAATAAGCCTCCAGGTGGTGCTGACCTTGCTGGTTTCTAGACCAAGGGTCAGCAAACTATGGCCCATTGGCCAAATCTGGCCTGCCGCCTGTTTTTGTAAATAAAGTTTTATTGAAACACAGCCATGTCCATTGGTTTCCATTTCATCTATGGCAGCTTTCTGCTTTCACGCTATGATGGCAGAGTGAAGTCGTCGAACAGAAGACTGTATGGGCCACAAAACCGAAAAATATTTACTGTTTGGCCCTTACCTGGAAAGTTTATCTGATGCCTGCCCTAGACCACAACTTTGAGTAGCAAGGTCTAGATTTGGATGGTTACCATGGAGATGGAGAGACATAGGCAGATTCAAGATATATTTGAAAGCACAGAGTGTGGTCTACACTGGTTCATTAAACATTCCCTTCTGACTTGAGCCTAGGGACCCCGAGCTGCATGTTGAGACAGCTGAGAACCTGGTTATCAATGGTGATTCATCTTGAAAACATTTACCCAAGAAGCCCAAGGGGTTCTACTCGGCATACCTTTGAATGTATATAGAAATGTGTCTATGCACACACTGAGAGTGGAAACATAACAGCACCTGGTAACCTGGACGAATCATTTGTCATGCTAGCAAAAAACTGAAGCCCACTCCTGCTCGGACTTACTGCTGGCTGGTTTCCATTTTTCCTACCTCAACTTCCATGATCTCTACTTTCTCATGATGGGGGTGGTCTTTGCAGTAATTGTAGGTGGGGAAACTGAGGCACAGCCTTGTTACCTCCTCTGCTGACTCCACCCCCAGTAAGAAACTACCCTTTCCTCAATCTCCTCTCGCTCTCTCTTTTAAAAAATTTATAACCTTTATCCTATCTCTTAAAGGAAGGGAATATCCAGTGCTCACTTAAGAGGGAAAATCACTTTAAAACAAAATAGAAGATGATTTTAGAAGGCAGGAGAGAAAGACTACACTTTTTCTGTGCAAATTTTTTCTTGGCATTCCTTCGGGATTCTTAGAGTTGCCACATTGACATTTTCCATGGTAAATGCACAAGGTACGATAATTCTCTTGTGTAATAAACTTACAAGGCAGTGTCATACAACAAAGTACTAAAATGACTTATCATTTAAAGACCACTCCAGGGTTGTTAGAAGTTATGAATTCCTGGGAATTGCTTTGAGTATTTTATCTTTCTAGGATAAAATACTCAAATATCAAATAATATTTTATGCACTGATGTAGTAACATTAAATGGTGGCCATGTGATACATACATTAACACCAACAAGTTAATTCCAATTTCTGCGGGGCACAATTTCCTACTAGATAGCAATTTAACACTCAGATGCTATGCTATCTTCCGAGGAGAGGGAAGCAAGCTGTTCTGTAGTTAGTCCTTGTGGCTCTGCAGTGGTCCTAGTGTTATTATACCTTTTTTAAAAAATTAAATGTGGCTGCTCTTTCTTTCCCCATGAGGGCATTGCAAAACAATAACAACCGCAAATATGAGAGATTAAGCTTGTATAATAGACTGATCCGTTTCACTTAGAAAGCTGAAGTTGCTCAGGGATAATGAACACAAGATACGTCAGCAGAGGTGAACAAAAACAAATTCTGTGTCGCTTTCATTCACGGCAAAACTTGCATTTCAGATCACATTTGCACAAAGACCATCTGCTGGATGAAACAACTCTTCCTTCCCAAATGCATGGATTTATGTCAGAATCCAAACAGGTTTTCACTTTATTATTAAGCACTGGCAGGTTTGGAACTCCAAGTTACCATCGGAGGTGTCTGCCTCATGATCTCCTGGGCTACATTCTTTTTAATGTGGGGAAAAAAGGCGAAGTGCTGAAAAATGAAAAAAATCTCCAGATATCCTTTTTTTATTCCCTGCCTAAATTTTAAACATTTCAACAAACCTGTTTTAATGTCTTACTGAAGTGCTTAGGTGCTGAGGCACAGATGAGAGGAGAAAAGCAGACAAATAAAGGAAAAGTCTTCCCTTTCAGGAGGTACCTGAAAGGGTGAGTAGGAAAAGAAAGGGAAAGAGAAGAAGGAATGCTAAGGGGTTTTGTAATGTGAGGTTGTCTGAAACAAACTTGGAAGGAAGCCTGGAGACAAAAGATTCGGTTCGCATCAGGTCTTGGAAGCATGATAGAAGGAGTGTTTTATAAAAGAAGAAATCATTAAAAGGATTCACACATCCATTTGCATGAATTAGCAAACCCGGGAGAGTGCCTAAAATGGACTACAGCGCTGACCTGAAATGAAGGTCACTGATTTCCCCGCAACCTCAATGCCTCAGTATGCACAGAGCATAGTTACATGAACGAACCTTTCCAGCCAGTGTTGAGAGATCATCACCTCCAATTATCTGCATCTCGCCCATGGACTGGTCGTTCTAAAAGAAAAAGGGGAGACAATATTTTACTGTACAAGAAAACCTTTAAAGCACGTTTCCCTGTCTACCCGGCCAGCGGCGAGACTGCGCCTTACAAATATAGCACAAATAGCTGGTACAGATTCATGGTTGCCTATGGTTACCAAGAGCCACTCTCCTACCACTGTGCTTGAGACAAAGCACTCTAATGGCTGGCGGGCGAGTCTGTGTGGAGAGGGGATGGAAGGAGTAGAGAGAGGACAAGCAAACCTAATTTTGGGACAAAAAAACCATGGAAGGTGCCTGAACCTATTCTGAGACAGATGGAACTGGAGGAGACAGTCATGCTCCTGAACTTCCCTGGGGTGAGGGGGGGGGGGCTACGGGAGCCCCAGGAGGGGCCTAGCATTTGTCAGCTGTGCCAACAGGCCTCAGTTACAGCCCTGCAGTGGGGAACAATTAGACTGGTTCCCAGAGAGGTTAGAGACCCCCTCTACTCCCTACCAGCGCTGGTCCAATCCCTCATCTGGTGTTGAGGGCAGTTCTGACAGGCCAAGGCTCAAGAACTATTACAGTCAGACCTTCAGACATGGATGATGAAGGCTTAGGAACTTTCTGCAGTTCCAGGAATATGAGACCCAGAACCCCATTTGGAAGACGTTATCACAGTACCTTGTAATAACATATAATGGAAAAGAATCTGAGAAAGAATATATATATCTGAATCACTGCTGTACACCAGAAACTAACACAACATTGTAAATCAACTATACTACAATTTAAAAAAAAAAGCCTTTTCACTCAAATCCTATCAGGGGTTATGAGCATTCCTTTCCACAATATTTATATACAGGACATTATCCTGTCCCAATTAAACCTCACACACACACACACACACACACCATGAACAAAATATGGATTGTTCCTTAGTATAAATATCACAATAGAATAACATGGGGGCAGAATGGGAAACAGAGAGCAGGCAGCTTGTTTTCTGGCCTCCTTGCAAAGAGGCATTAAAGGAACCGAAGCAGATATCCTACAGGCAATTGGTTTCATGACCAAGCAAGACTGCTGCGATGTTGCAGTCCCTTCATCCAAACCATAACCAAAGTGAGAAGACACCAATAGAGGGACCAGATGTACACTGTGCTGAACCAGGAAACATCTTCAGTTACTGCTGCGGACAGCTGTTGTTTTGGCTAGTTCACTGCTTTTCTCCCTTATTCCGGCAAGAAGGTCCTGCTTCTTTCTCGGGAGAGTTCATTCCGTTTGGATCAGGTGGAGCCAGGCCTTACCTGTATAAATCAGCTATGCCTGAAGCTATAACCAACCTTGAACTTTCCAGCTACTTAAGCCAATTCATTCCCTTCAAAGAATTTTCCCTTGGGTTGGTTTGAATTGGATTCTGTCACTTGCAACTGAGAGTCTAGACCTAGAGTTACTTTGTCATAGCACTGGTCATCCGGAAAGGGGAAAAAAAAAGCCAACCAACCAATATAACAGTTTTACCAATGAAGCAGCCTTTTATTTTTTTACCTTACTGCTCAAGAGAAAAAAAAAAGTGACCTTAAAATGTTCTTACTTCCACTTTGAAAGCATTCATTCCTTACGGCAAAGGAGTGGAGACAATGCTTGAAGTGGCCCATAAGTTAGATAAAACCAATAATTTTCTTCTTTTGGGAACTGATCTTAAAAGGAGAAAATCAAAGACTATCCAGAATTCGCTGATCTTTTGCTGTTTTTGTACAGGCGTATATAATCATATATTCACAAGCAGTCATGTCAGCAGATTGAGAACTTGTCAAAAATGTCAAAGGAGAAAATTTTCTTGTCACTTCTAGAGGTGCTGAGATAAGAGGAGTTAACATAGAGAGAATTTCTGTGTATTAGACTCACACATGGTAATAGCAGCAAGAAAAATAAAATTTCAGTGTCTCCAGAGGACTGAGGTATGCAGAATTGGATGGAACAACTAAACCACAAAGTTTAATGTAAAAAAAGAGATTTATACTCTGCTAGATCAGAGTAAATTTCACAATAATTCTACTATTATCATCTCTATTCCATTGATCAGAAAAAAAAACACAATACATCAGAAAGCTGAATATAGTGCTCTAAGTCATAAATTTAGTGTGTTTTCAAGCAAGTCTTATTTCAGAAGGCCTCACTTAGTCCAAGCTTATAACGTATTTTTAATATTAGATTTGCCCTTAATTCATCTGGAATTTATATCTTCCAAGTGTGTATACAGTCAATTGTCCTAATACCATTTATTGAATTGTTTATTTTTTTCCCTACTGGTTTGAAATGTCATTTTTATCATATCTTTCATTCTAATATGCAAGGATAATTTCTATATACTTCTGTTTCATTAACCGAAAATGTCTATTTCAGCATCAAAACCATACCGTTAAATTATTGTAGCTTTTTAGTATGTTTTAGTGTCTGGTAGAGCAAGTCCCAATTTTTTGTTGTTCTAAAAAATTGTCTTGGCTACTTTTGCACATTTATTCTCCTATCTGGTGGGCTGTTAAGAAGATCAAATGAATTAATACACACAGAACATTTAGAACAGAGTCTGGCATATGGTAAGCACTCAGTAGATGCTAGCTGTGACTGATTTCTTCCTTTTCCTCCCTCCCTCCGTTCCTTTCTTTCTTCCTTCCTTCCCTCCTTGGAAACAATCACCCCTCAATCCTCCCTAGTACACTGGAGTCTGGAGCTCCCTGGTTTAATGACTCCGGAAAATACGTCTGGGATGGAGAAGGGCACTTAGGGGCCAACTTCTCCATTCATACGCTTCCCATTGCCTTGCTGCGTCCAGACCATTCCTCACTCTACCTTCTAAGAACCTGGTGACAAACTAGTAAGCCTTTCAGGAATCCTGTGGCCTGATGACTCCTCTCTACTCTTTGAAATCAGCCTCCATAGACATTTAGATTTTCACTTTCTCTATTTTGCTGAGTCAATGCCCTTCCTTAATCAGTTCTATCGCCTAAAAAACATTGACATCTCTTGCCCACTGAGGTCTTCTCCCTTTCCTCTCGTCCTTGTGGGTATATATATACCTTGTTTATTTCTTTACTGTCGTTTCGCTGGGGTTTCAGGAAAAAAAGAAGTTAACTGAATGCATTAAATTCACTGTGTTTAACCATAACATTTTTCTAGTGGTTCAAAAACATCCTTATATTCCTAGGATTGATTTTTTTTTTTTTTTTACACCACTGGTTTTGATTTGAAACTATTTTCTTTGGGATTGTTCATCTGATCTTCGTAAGTAAGAATGACCTACAATTTTCCTTTCTTTTGCTACCTTTGTGGATTTTTAAAGCCAGTTATACAAGCCTCATATGAGTTGGGTGATTCTTTGTCTTTTTTTCTATATGCTAGAAAAGTCTGTATATGGGTGAATTTATCTATTTTGTTAAGGTTCAGTAGAGCTCAGAATAGGTATTATTTAATCCGCAATTTACAAACAAGGAACTGGACGCAGCAAGAGTCTGAGTAACTTGCCCAAAGAGGCACTACTAGTAAGTGAAGGGATCCAGTTCAATTCTAGAATTGTCTGAATTGACATTATTCTTGTGTTAATCACCCCCGTCCTCCACAATATTCCTAGAAGGTAGAAGTAATAGTACATCTCTGAGGGTAACATGGAGAAGAAATTGGGTCCCGGTTGTACTAATGTAGTAAAATACATAAGCTGAAATGGCTAGGAGAAATCTACATCTTGAAAGAAATATTGTTAGCTGTTGTGTGGATTTATTTAAATAGCAAAGGAAGTCTCTGACGTATAGTCCAGACATCCTCAGAAAGAAATATATTGGAAATTTCTAGTTTAGGTGACCTGATCTCCAGGTGCAAAAAAGAGCTCAGCAGGTACGGTGACTACTCAAGCAAGAGAATGTGGACTGTTTAGATAATGTTTAGAAAAAAAACATAACCGAAGAAGAATAAATATCCTGAATTCCTTTTGAGGAACCGGAAGGGGAAAAGTAAAGAAAACAAATAAACAAAAGAACCACTCTCTGAGCCATTCACTTCCAAAGTCACAGCAACTTGCTTCATTCAGAATCTATACACACAAAGGCTTTCTCAACATGCTCCGCCTCCACAGATGCCTTAACTTTGCTTTTTCCCTCTTCTTTTCAGCCTCATCCTTCCTCTCAGCTCTTCTCCTGTGCTCAGTAAGGTCATCAGTACTGTATCAAATGGATAGAGAGGCAAACCCCAAACCAAAACAGTTCGTTATAAGAAGCTTTAATGATCAAACCGGAGAGCTTCTAATGAAAATGTTGCACACTGTTGAAAAAATTTTCAAAAACTCTAACATTGATACCAAGTCAGATAACAAGGACAGGTGAATCAGTTCCAGTGTTTTCTTTTTAACCAGCTGTTGATGTAGGGTGTGGGTCCCAGAGTCCTTTAAGCAGCCTGGGGTCAAAGTAGAGGTCACAGGGCAGTCAGAGCCGGTGGCTTGTGTGCCTGTCCCTTGCTTCACCCAGTACAGCTCCTCTTATCTCTGTTATATTAACTGGGTTCAAGGTAAGATGGTGGCGGCCAAAAAGTTTGAAAACTCTCATGTCAATATTTTCTTCCTTTGAAATGGACTTGCCTTCTTTTCAGTTCTTGTTCATTTAAATATCCATTTGTTTCTGAGATCATTTTTGTTTAGAAACTCATTCTTACAACCTATGTGGGTGAATTGTGAGAAAGGAACATGGTGACTGGTGAATAGGCAGCTGGTGTCCCCAGGTCCCCTGGGGACCAGACTTCCTGGGTTCCAGTCCCAGCCCCACCTTCTCTTAGTTGTAGGACCTTGAGGAAGCTACTTAACCTCTCAATGCTCCACTGTCCCTGTCTATAAAAAGAGTATGTCAATAGTTCCCACCTCCTAGGATTATTGGGAGGAGTAAATGAATTAATACGAATTCAGCACTTACAAAAGTGCCTGGCGTGTAATAAGCAGTTCCTAAAGTAAGCCTTGTCTTCTCATCATCTACTTTTAGTCTAAGAAACTTGCACGTCTACCTGAGTTTCCTAACACTGACTTCGTGACGATTCTTCGTTCAGTTCACTGAGCACACGACTGCTATGTGAATGCCTCGTGCTCTGAGGTTAGGGTTTCTGAGGCTGACAGCCACCCATGAGGCATGGGGTTAAGAAGGACTCATGGCCTTCTGTTGCCACTCTGCATCATGGCTACAGTCTTGATTAAAAACAAGCTCAGCTGTATGGTCCTTTGGGGTTTCTCAGTGACCTCTCCCCAGTTCCCAAGCTGTGATGTCTGAATCTTTAAAGTAGACCATTTCATGGGTATAATAAGCATCATTCCACTCTGCTGTTTTCATCTTTCTCCTCAATAGACAGAAGCCACCTGGAGATCATGCTCAGATCCACTTTTGTCCTTATCAGCTCTCGTCTGTACTCTGTTGGAGCCATTTATAGTCAGTAAAGAGTTAACCTTGAAATTGCTTTACAAGATGGCAGCAGAAGATCTGTAGTAGAACATGAGAATGGATGGCTGGTTTCCTGATAATTTTCCCAGGCCTGGCTCCATTTTTGCCTTGGGGATCATGAGATACCCCAATTCTTTCCTTTAATCCACCACCTCAGCTTAAGGTAATTTAAAATAGATTTACACTACTTGTCAATAACAGCACCTTGACTAAGGTTTCACACCAACTTACAGGAGAAGTCAATATTTGCAAATTATGATAAATATTATTAGTGACAACGTAGTGGTGACACATCATCACTCATCACTGAGGGACACTCATCACTGTGCTGCATGAGACCCTAGAGCTCCCGGCACACGACGTACTGCTTCCTCCTCCATGTCTTAGCTTGTGGTTGCTCCTGTCACACCTCCCC
This sequence comes from Balaenoptera physalus, assembly GCF_965194825.1. Taxonomy (NCBI): domain Eukaryota; kingdom Metazoa; phylum Chordata; class Mammalia; order Artiodactyla; family Balaenopteridae; genus Balaenoptera; species Balaenoptera physalus. Next base: position 169,020,211 of record NC_138883.1, read on the forward strand.
ATCTTTCTCCACAGGACTAATTCCTACTCTTTCTTCAAGACTCAGTTCAGGCATCATGTCTTCTAGGAAGCTTTCCAGGAGTCCCCTGGACGTGATGTGTCCCCATAACACTCTATGCATATCTGCACGTCAATAGACCACGTCCAACTGGAATTTTCTGTGAATGCAGCAATTGCCAATGGCATGAGAACTTCAGCACAAACAGCTTTATTTTCATCCTAACTGCACCCCCAGTGGCTGGCACATTGTGGCATCCAGTGTTTGTTGAGCTATACTGAAGCATCTGTGTACATGAGTTTGCTATATTTTTAATACTTCTTCCTCTACCCATGGGAGACACTAAGTGCTCTCAGGCAGCACTTGGTTTCTCTTGCTTTAAGTTCTTTCTCCAGCTGTCCAGGAGACGGAAGGAGCTTACTGCCCAATAGAGACAGAGAAAAAATAAAAACTATAAACAAACACATATGAGAAAATATCTGTAAAGCTCAATTGAAAGGGGCACAAATGAAACTGACTTGAGTAACTTGCAAGATGGGAAGACTGAAAGAATACAGAACCTCCTTTGTGATGTCTGAATGATTCCCACCCAAACTATGTTTCTTTCTTCTTATTACTAGTATTTTATAATCTGTTATCAAAGAGCCTTCTCAGTACTTTGAAAAATCTATATGTGAAAATCCATGTGAATTCTGAACATGAAAAATATGAAAATATGAATTAGTAAGGTATGTTAATATCAGTCTTTCATTTCATGATTAGTAAAGGATACATTTTAAAGCCAAACTAGCATTTTAACCCAGAAAAAAATATGTATATGTTAGCATGTACAATTTAGCTCATTTGAAAGAACACACACGTTTTGCATTTCCTGAATTTGGTGTGTAACTTTGCAAGCAGGATGAGACCTTATTCAAGGACAAAATGGCCTTCTGTGTAATGACAATGATTTATTGCTCTATTGTGATTGGTATTCCACACCACCCAGTCTGTAAGAGGGGTCCTGGTTAGCTCAGAGTAATCCCCACCCAACAGAGAAAAGCTCTTTTCTTTATGAGAAATAAAGCAATCTTGGGTCAGAAGAAGCGACCACAATGATGAGAAGCTATAGGCTGGTAGGAATAATAAAGGGTCACCAAGAAAAAGGAAAAAGGGAGAAGAAAGAAGAAAATGGATCTTTACTTCAATTTATTTATAAAAGACCCCAGGAAAGAGGAAACTCAGTTTAAAAACAGATTCGGTGACTTTGCTTTACATGGACTCTGAAACCTTGAAGCAGGATATCCTTCTGTTTTAGACCTCAGTATGGATTTGTTCTTTTGGTTTAAATTATGTTTTTAAATTATGAGTCAGAAAGAAAAACAAGTTGAACCCTTGACACAACTCAATGACCCCAAAGGACTTCGGTAAAATCTATGTTTTCAAATGTGGATGACCATATCCCAGTGGTGACTATTTCTTGAAAGGTCATTTTCTCCACACAATTTTTTTCCCCTAGATAACCCAGGGAAGATTCATAATTATAACTTTAAAAAAAAAGAACCAAATGGAAATTGTTTTTCAACAGTAAAGAAATCTTAAGCCAGCTCTCACAGACCTGTTTTAAGATTGCCAGGGGATGGGACGGTGAACAGGAAGGGCCAAGGGAGAGGGCTGGTAGCACATCCTGCGCCAGGGAGACCTCCAAAACACACATTGCTTTCTGGCATTAGACTGGATCTGCCTTTGTTCCCACCCAATTGTACTCTGGGTCCAAAGGGTTCTGCTTCCTTGTGTGACTTCTCAGCTCAAAATATTTCTGCAGTTGCCCATGCCTGCAGAATGAAGTCTCATTTTGTCATCGCGACGGGCAGGGCCATCCTTAGAGCCAGGCAAGAGAGGTCTTGCACATCACAAATACCAAAACACAAAGACATTTGCTTTTTTCTTTTTGGTCTTAAAAGGAAGATTTGGGGGAAAATTCTGGAATAGTTTGAGCTAATGAGAATTATGCAATAGGGACATGTGTGCTGAACTGGGCTTTTCCTCCCACCCCTGACCCTCACAGGGCCAAATTTGTGGTGGGGAAGGTGGTGGTGGCCTCCCTTGGGAAGCCAGACAAAGAGGCGTTGGTCTATTTTCCAGCTGGCCGCCCTAAATCACCCAAAGCAGGTGCCTCAGAGACTGGACTCCCCAGATAACTGTGTTCCCTCCCGCCTCTCTGCTCAGGAAGTAGGGTCTCAGAGGCATCTGAGTTGGAAAAGAGAGGCATGAAGAATCTAGCTGCCCCAACTCCCCGGAGAGCTTAACCCGGCCAGTCCCATGAGGGGTTCAGGCAGACTCGGTCACCATGCAGGAGCTGGTCCTGGGCCCAGCTGGTGCCCCACCCTGCCTAGCAGGTACACGGCTCTGCTCGGGCTTGTAGGCTGCAGGGATGAGCACCGCTCCTGCAGCCTCCAGGTCAGGTGATCTGGCTAGTAACATGAGCCTGGCCATGGACAAAGCTGTGAAGTTTCAAAACCTTAACTATTTAGGTATATGCTACGTGAATCTCCATTTGTTCTCTTGCCCTGGGCCTCATACATAGTAGGGGCAAAACTAACTTTGAGAACCATTTACCGAGTGCCAGGCGCTACGCTAAGGCCATTGCTTACATGAATCCTAACAAAATCCTATGAGGTGTGATCCAGCCATTGCGCTCCTTGGTATTTACCCGCGGAATCGAACACTTAGGTGCATACAAAAACTTGCACCCTAGCCACTGTGGAAAACAGTATGGAGGTTCCTCAGAAAACTAAAAATAGAATCACCATATGATCCAGCAATCCCACTCCTGGGCATATATCCAGAGAAAACTATAATTCAAAAGATACCTGCACCCTTATGTTCATAGCGACAATATTCACAATAGCCAAGACATGGAAACAACCTAAATGTCCATTGACAGAGGAATGGATAAAGAAGATCTACACACACACACACACACACACACACACACACACACACACACACACACACACACACAATGGAATACTACTCAGCCATAAAAAAGAGTGAAATAATGCCATTTGCAGCAACATGGATGCAACTAGAGATTATGATATTAAGTGAAGTAAGTTAGAGAAAGACAAATATTATATGATATCACTTATATGTGGAATCTAAAATACAACACAAATGAACCTATCTATGAAACAGAAACAGAATCACGGACAGAGAATAGACTGGTGGTTGCCAAAGGGGAGGGGGTTGGGGGAGGGATGGAGTGGGAGACTGGGGTTCGCAGATGTAAGCCTTTATATATGCAATGGATAAACAACAAGGACCTACTGTACAGCACAGAGAACTAGAGTCAATATCCTATGATAAACCATAATGGAAGAGAATATTTTTAAAAAGAATGTATATATATGTATAACTGAATCACTTTGCTATACAGCAGAAATCAATGTAACATTGTAAATCAACTATACTTCAATAAAAAATATTAAAACTGAAGAAAAAACAATTAAGGAAAAACTTGCACCTGGATGTTTAGAGCAGTTTTATTCACAACTGCCAAACATGGAAGCAACCAAGATATCCTTCAGTGGATGAAGAGATAAACAGACTGTGATACATCCAGACAATGGAATATTATTCAGCACTAAAAAGAAATGAGCTATCAAGCAATGAAAAGAAGCTTAAATGCATATTACTAGGTGAAAGAAGCCAATCTGACAAGGGTGTATATTGTATGATTCCAACTATATGACTTTCTGAAAAAGGCGAAACTATGGAGACAGTAAAAAGATTGGTAGTTGCCAGGGATTCAGGGGGAGGAAGAGATGAAAAGGCAGAGCACATTTTTTAGGTGATTTTTAGGGTCGTGAAACTACTCTATGACACCACAGTGATGGATACATATTATTACACATTTATCTAAACCCATTAGAATGCACAACACCAAGAGTGAACCCGGTGAGAGCTGCCATTTCTTCTCCTCCGGGTCCGTTTTTGATTGACATCCTTTCACAAGTGTGGTCCTTGTCATCAAGGTGGTCAAGACCAGTGCCCATCACTGATCTGGTGGTAGTTTTGACAGGTGAAGAAAGCAGCCTGGCTGGTGTCATATGCGGTCTTCACCACGGACTTCACCACGCACCAAGCTTGCGGGATCTTGGTGCCCAGGCCAGAGGTTGGGCCCGAGCTCCCACGGTGGGAGCTCCAAGTCTGAACTGCTGGACTAACAGAGAACCTCAGACCCCAGGGAATATCAATCAGAGTGAGGCCTCCTGGAGGTCCTCATCTCAGCACCAGGACCCAGCTCTATTCAACTGCGTGCAAAACAGCACCAGGACCCAGCTCTATTCAACTGCAGTGCTGGACGTCTCAGGCCAAACAACCAGTAAGACAGGACTACAGCACCACCCATCAAAAAAAAAAAAAAAGAAAAGAAATGACAAAAAAATACATTACAGATGAAGGAGCAAGGTAAAAACCTACAAGACCAAATAAGTGAAGACAAAATAGGTAACCTACCTGAAAAAGAATTCAGAGTAATGACAGTAAAGATGATCCAAAATCTGGGAAACAGAATGAAGAAAATACAAGAAACATTTAACAAGGATCTAGAAGAACTAAGGAGCAAACAAACAGTGATGAACAACACAATTAGTGAAATTAAAAATACTCTAGAAGGAATCAATAACAGAATAACTGAGGCAGAAGAATGATAAGTGAGCTGGAAGATAAAATGGTGGAAATAACTGCCAGGGAGCAGAATAAAGAAAAAAGAATGAAAAGAATTGAGGACAGTCTCAGAGACCTCTGGGACAACATTAAATGCACCAACACTGGAATTATAGGGGTCCCAGAAGAGAAAAAGAAAGGGTCTGAGAAAATATTTGAAGAGATTATAGTCGAAAACTTCCCTAACATGGGAAAGGAAATAGTCAATCAAGTCCAGGAAGCATAGAGAGTACCATACAGGATAAACCCAAAGAGAAACATGCCAAGACACATATTAATCAAACTATCAAAAATTAAATACAAAGAAAAAATATTAAAAGCAGCAAGGGAAAAGCAACAAATAACATACAAGGGAATCCCCACAAGGTTAACAGTTGATTTTTCAGCAGAAACTCTGCAAGCCAGAAGGGAGTGGCAGGACCTATTTAAAATGATGAAAGGCAAAAACCTACAGCCAAGATTACTCTACCCAGCAAGGATCTCATTCAGACTCGATGGAGAAATTAAAACCCTTACAGATAAGCAAAAGTTAAGAGAATTCAGCACCACCAAACCAGCTCTACAACAAATGCTAAAGGAACTTCTCTAGGCAGGAAACACAAGAGAGGGAAAAGAACTACAAAAACAAACCCAAAACAATTAAGAAAATGGTAATAGGAACATACATAGCGATAATACCTTAAATGTAAATGGATTAAATGCTCTAACCAAAAGACATAGACTGGCTGAATGAATACAAAAACAAGACCCATACATATGCTGCTTACAAGAGACCCACTTCAGACCTAGGGACACATACAGACTGAAAGTGAGGGGATGGAAAAAGATATTCCATGCAAATGGAAATCAAAAGAAAGCTGGAGTAGCAATTCTCATATCAGACAAAATAGACTTTAAAATAAAGACTATTACAAAAGACAAAGAAGGACATTACATAATGATCAAGGGATCAATCCAAGAAGATATAACAATTGTAAATATTTATGCACCCAACATAGGAGACCCTCAATACATAAGGCAAATGTTAACAGCCATAAAAGGGGAAATCGACAGTAACACAATGATAGTAGGGGACTTTAACACCCCACTTTCACCAATGGACTGATTATCCACAATGAAAATAAATAAGGAAAAACAAGCTTTAAATGACACATTAAGCAAGATAGATTTAATTGATATTTATAGGACATTCCATCCAAAAACAACAGAATACACTTTCTTCTCAAGTGCTCATGGAACATTCTCCAGGATAGACCATATCTTGGGTCACAGATCAAGCCTTGGTAAATTTAAGAAAATTGAAATTGTATCAAGAATCTTTTCCGACCACAACCCTATGAGACTAGATATCAATTACAGGAAAAAAACTGTGAAAATACAAACACGTGGAGGCTAAACAATATGCAACTAAATAACCAAGAGATCACTAAAGAAATCAAAGAGGAAATCAAAAAATACCTAGAAACAAATGACAATGAAAACACGACAACCCAAAACCTATGGGATGCAGCAAAAGCAGTTCTAAGAGGGAAGTTTATAGCAATACAATCCTACCTCAAGAAACAAGAAACATCTCAAATAAACAACCTAACCTTACACCTAAAGCAATTAGAGAAAGAAGAACAAAAAAACCCCAAAGTTAGCAGAAGGAAAGAAATCATAAAGATCAGATCAGAAATAAATGAAAAAGAAATGAAGGAAATGATAGCCAAGATCAATAAAATTAAAAGCTGGTTCTTTGAGAAGATAAACAAAATTGATACACCATTAGCCAGACACATGAAGAAAAAAAGGGAGAAGACTCAAATCAACAAAATTAGAAATGGAAAAGGAGAAGTAACAACTGACACTGCAGAAATACAAAGGATCATGAGAGATTACTACAAGCAACTATATGCCAACAAAATGGACAACTTAGAAGAAATGAACAAATTCTTAGAAAAGCACAACCTTCCGAGACTGAACCAAGAAGAAATAGAAAATATAAACAGACCAATCACAAGCACTGAAATTGAGACTGTGATTAAAAATCTTCCAACAAACAAAAGCCCAGGACCAGATGGCTTCACAGGCGAATTCTATCAAACATTTAGAGAAGAGCTAACACCTATCCTTCTCAAACTCTTCCAAAATATACCAGAGGGAGGAACACTCCCAAACTCATTCTACGAGGCCACCATCACCCTGATACCAAAACCAAAGATGTCACAAAGAAAGAAAACTACAGGCCAATATCTCTGATGAACATAGATGCAAAAATCCTCAACAAAATACTAGCAAACAAAATCCAACAGCACATTAAAAGGATCATACACCATGATCGAGTGGGGTTTATCCCAGGAATGCAAGGATTCTTCAATATATGCAAATCAATCAATGTGATACACCATATTAACAAACTGAAGGATAAAAACCATATGATAATCTCAATAGATACAGAAAAAAGCTTTTGACAAAATTCAACACCCATTTATGATAAAAATTCTCCAGAAAGTAGGCATAGAGGAAACTTACCTCAACATAATAAAGGCCATATATGACAAACCCACAGCCAACATCGTTCTCAATGGTGAAAAACTGAAACCATTTCCTCTAAGATCAGGAACAACACAAGGTTGCCCACTCTCGCCACTGTTGCTCAGCATAGTTTCAGAAGTTTTAGCCAGAGCAATCAGAGAAGAAAAAGAAATAAAAGGAATACAAATTGGAAAAGAAGAAGTAAAATGGTCACTGTTTGCAGATGACATGATACTATACATAGAGAATCCTAAAAATGCTACCAGAAAACTGCTAGAGCTAATCAATGAATGTGGTAGAGTAGCAGGATACAAAATTAATGCACAGAAATCCCTTGCATTCCTATACACTAACAATGAAAAATCTGAAAGAGAAATTAAGGAAACACTCCCATTTATCATTGCAACAAAAATAATAAAATACCTAGGAATAAACCTACCTAAGGAGACAAATGACCTGTATGCAGAAAACTATAAGACACTGATAAAAGAAATTAAAGATGATACACACAGATGGAGAGATATACTATGTTCTTGGACTGGAAGAATCAACATTGTGAAAATGACTGTACTACCCAAAGCAATGTACAGATTCAATGCAATGCCTATCAAACTACCAATGGCATTTTTCACAGAACTAGAACAAAAAATTTCACAATTTGTATGGAAACACAAAAGACCCTGAATAGCCAAAGCAATCGAGAAAGAAAAACGGAGCTGGAGGAATCAGGCTCCCTGACTTCAGACTATACTACAAAGCTACAGTAATCAAGACAGCATGGTACTGGCACAAAAACAGAAATATAGATCAATGGAACAGGATAGAAAGCTCAGATATAAACCCACGCACATATGGTCACCTTATCTTTGATAAAGGAGGCAAGAATATACAATGGAGAAAAGACAGCCTCTTCAATAAGTGGTGCTGGGAAAATTGGACAGCTACATGTAAAAGAATGAAATTAGAACACTCCCTAACACCATACACAAAAATAAACTCAAAATGGATTAAAGACCTAAATGTAAGGCCAGACACTATAAAACTCTTAGAGGAAAACATAGGCAGAACACACTATGACATAAATCACAGCAAGATCCTTTTTGACCCACTTCCTAGAGAAATGGAAATAAAAACAAAAATAAACAAATGGGACCTAATGAAACCTAAAAGCTTTTGCACAGCAAAGGAAACCGTAAACAAGATGAAAAGACAACCCTCAGAATGGGAGAAAATATTTGCAAACGAAGCAACTGACAAGGATTAATCTCCAAAATTTACAAGTAGCTCATGCAGCTCAATATCAAAAAAACAAACAACCCAATCCAAAAATGGGCAGAAGACCTAAATAGACATTTCTCCGAAGAAGATATACAGATTGCCAACAAACACATGAAAGGATGCTCAACATCACTAATCATTAGAGAAATGCAAATCAAAACTACAATGAGGTATCACCTCACACCAGTCAGAATGGTCGTCATCAAAAAAATCTACAAACAATAAATGCTGGAGAGGGTGTGGAGAAAAGGGAACGCTCTTGCACTGTTGGTGGGAATGTAAATTGATACAGCCACTATGGAGACCAGTATGGAGGTTCCTCAAAAAACTAAAAATAGGACTACCATATGACCCAGCAATCCCACTACTGGACATACACCCTGAGAAAACCATAATTCAAAAAGAGTCATGTACCACAATGTTCATTGCAGCACTATTCACAATAGCCGAGACATGGAAGCAACCTAAGTGTCCACCGACAGATGAATGGATAAAGAAGATGTGGTACATATATACAATGGAATATTACTCAGCCATAAAAAGAAATGAAATTGAGTTATTTGTAGTGAGGTGGATGGACCTAGAGTCTGTCATACAGAGTGAAGTCAGTCAGAAGGAGAAAAACAAAGACCGTATGCTAACACATATATATAGAATCTAAAAAAAAAATGGTTCTGATGAACCTAGTGGCAGGACAGGAATAAAGACACAGACTTAGAGAATGGACTTGAGGACACGGGAAGGTGGAAGGGTAAGCTGGGATGAAGTGAGAGAGTAGCATTGACATATATACACTACCAAATGTAAAATAGACAGCTAGTGGGTAGCAGCTGCACGACATAGGGAGATCAGCTCGGTGCTTTTTGACCACCTAGAGGGGTGGGATAAGGAGGGTGGCAGGGAGATGGAAGAGGGAGGGGATATGGGGATATACGTATGCATATAGCTGATTTACTCTGTTATACAGCAGAAACTAACACAACACTGTAAAGCAGTTATACTCCAATAAAGATGTTAAAAAAAATCGAAAGGCAAATCATTATGATACGGAGTGAAGAAAGCATTTCTTAAATAAAACACCATAAAGAAAAAAAAAAAGGGAGTGAACCCTACTGTAAACTATGGACTTTGGGTGATGATTATGAATCAATGTAGGTTCATCAGCTGTAACCCAGGTGCCACCCTGGTCAGGGATGTTGATAATGGGAGAGGCTAAGTGTGTGTGGAGGTGGTGGGTATACAGGAACTCTCTGTCCTTTCCCCTGGATTTTGCTGTGAACCTGAAACTGCTCTAAAAAATAAAAAAAATCTTTAAAAAATTAAAAAAAAATCTTATGAGGCAACAGGTAACTTAAATAAAGTGTAAGTAATTTTGCCGAAGTTCCCACCAGAGCTGGAAAGTGATGGAGCTGAAGACAGAGCAGAGATTGACTCTGTGTCTTGCTCCAAGGCCTCCATCTAACCAATACGTCCTACAGAAGCTACCTTTCTGTGTGACTTGCCCCTTTATTCCTTCTGCACATGAATCACCTGGGCAGGATGTGATCCCGTCTGGGGTGGGGACTGACAGCCTGCATTTCTAACGAGTTCCCTGGCAACAGGGATAGGGCAGGTCCAGAGGGGACACTCTGAGTTGCCAGCGTCTGTGTTCCACCGACACCAACCTGCTGCCTGAGTCCAGTGTACACCCTGCGTTTTATCATCACCGGTGTCTTATTGATGCTCCCTCCACCAGGAATGTCTTTCTGCCACATCTCTGCTTGTCAAAGATCATAATCTCCCTTAGATATACAAATTAAAGTCTACTCTCATGATAAATCATCACCTGACCCTTATGTACCCCCACCAACAGCCAGAGTCAATTTCTCCCTCTGATGTGCTTCCCTTGCCGTCAGCGCCATTTCATGCAGCGCTTGCTTCTTCCTTGTTAACTGGCGTCTCCCTGCTCATTGGCTGTGCATCTGTTCACTTCTGCTGTTTTGAAAGCATCTTGAGGAGAGGGACTCTCTTTCATCTTTATAGGTTCCTTAACAGTGAGCAGGGCTTTGTATGCAGAAAGGAACATGACCCTCCCTTGCCCCCTTCCTTATCTTCCTGATATTGGTCCTCTCTGCTATAAAATAGGACAATAACACCTACACATTTGGATTGTTGTGAGGTTTAAATTAAATGTCATACGTAAAATGCCTCACCCACGGTAAGCTCCTGATAAGTATTTATTGAACTGGATTTTCCTCTTTTATTATCTGAATCAGGAAAGGACGTGGGTGTGGAGGTGAGTTAATGACAAGAGCCAGGCCTGGTACCAGGTATTTTAACCTTTATTCTAGTCTAGTCATTTTTCCACCATATCAAGCTCTATTTTGGTTATGTGAGTAACTCCCAGTCATTCGTGTGACTAAAATTTATCGCTATTTACAGAAGAAACCTAGAATATTGTTTCCTGGTTCACATTTTCTGTACGATTTCACTGGCTAAAGTTCAGACAGAGCTTACAAATAAAAGGCATTGATGTATCCTCACATCTTGGTAAACGATAAAGTAACATAATATATTTAATATCCATCTATAATGTAATGGTATGTCTATGTAACTCAAAACAACCAAATTTAAATATAGGAAATGGTTCCAGATTAAACATGATTATACAAGAGAAAATGAATGATTATGATCAACCAGAGTGATTACCTTCACCAATTACTCACTGGGACACGTTGGCAAACTCACTTGATTTCTCATTTACTTCATCTGGAAAACGCACACACTACCAACCGCCTTACTTGCTTCTCAGGGTTCATGTAATGAGCAAAAAATTGCCCATTTATGCAAATGCTATGAAAAATATAGCAAACTTTCTATGTGCAAAAAATCATTCACAGTATCTTTGGGCATAATCCTGAGCTGAGGGGAAAGGCAACATATAGAAAGTGGAAGACTTGGGGAGGACCAATTATTAAGTATTTCATCTACTATTATTACTTTTTAGATTGATGGTCTTGGCTCCAACTGCTCCAGGTATCTAAATGAGACATGAGTCATATGTGAGGAGGTTGGAGAGCAGAATGCTTCTAGAGCCACCTTCCCTTTTTCAGAATAAGAAGAGATGGTTTATTTGATGTAGGCATGTTGATTGGCAGTGCAGGCTTGCAAATTCCTTCGGTATTAAGTCATGTCTTCAAAACTGGGTGGGGCGCTGAGTTATGAAGTTTTTTTCTTTTCCTCTGGAAGCCAGGGCTTGGAAGTAGCTGAAGAGGTCATGTGAACTAAATTGGGTGGTCTCAGGAAAATTCCGTATAAACAGCATTGCTCATCTAAAAGTAGCCCAAAACGCTGCACATCTGTCTCTCCATATAAAACAAACAGAATCTGGACTCCATTAATGTGCCTGAGGAATAAATTATTCTCTAGTAAATGTTCTTATAATCACAGTGGAGAGGAAGGTCCAGGACACCAAAGGAAATGAGACTCCACTGTACCAATCTGTTGGCGGAAGCCTGGAGGAGGAGTGGGAGGATGAAGAAGTCCACAGCTGTGTCTGATGCAAGAGAGGCCGTGCCTTCTCTAAAGATGGGGAATGTAGAGGCTCCGGGAGGGTACCTTATTCTAGACTGCCAAGGAGAATGCCAAATCACCCTGGGAGGGGGCTTTTGTTCTTAGCTTTTGCCGGATGATCCAAGAACAACTCAATGAGACATTCAACTGAGCTCCAGACCCGATGACCTCTGTGCCCTGAAGGTCACAATGTCCCCATGACATGGGCTACTGAGCTCCAGCAACTATGGAACAGGGCACTTGGGCTGTCGGGTTTTTGCATCCAGATATTGCTAATGCACGAAATACCTACTTTTCTCTGCCTTTGCCCTGTCGAATATTTGCTGTCATTGGCTGATGAGCACAAGGGCCCTTGTTTTTTAAGGGGAGACAGAGAAGTCTGATTGACTCAGAAGTGGTGGGGAAGAGAGAAGAGGAGGCTGGAGGGTGATGTGGCCTCTGTTCCCTGTCTGGCTCCCTGGACTGCATTTGAGCCCTGCTGCTGAAGGACTGAACTGCTTTCATTATAGACTGTAAGATTCTTGCAGGGGTGAGAGGTCTGAGGCACGGTAGGCTCAGAATTGTCTGGGGCCCCCTGCCTCTGTGAGAAACCTGGCCCGGCCCTGGGACCCAGAGGGTTGGCACTCTCACAATAGGGCCCATTAGCGAAGGCTTCACTAATGATGCTAGAAGAGGCTTCTCAGGCACAGACTGAGTAGGGGCTGACCGAGGAGGTGGCAGGTGCGTTGTGGTAACTGCAGCTGACAGACTGATTTGTGGACACACGTGAGGACCCTTTTGGGGACCCTCAGAAATCACTGAAGATTACATTCTTGATTGGGCAGATGGGAAACGTTCAAGCCCAATTCAATGAACTTTGGGCGTACTCATAAATGGATCCAATTGTGTATTTACCGACTGGTAATGCCAAAGGTCAAAGCTACACAGAAAATGACATTTGGGTTTTGGAAATTTCAGGTATTTATTTGGCATTTACATAATCTTCCTCTGGCTATGTCACATTCATTTGCTGTAAAAGTCACGATGTCTTTAACATAATGGGGTTCGTGAAACTATTTCCTAATACACCTTGCTTTCCTAATTTTAAAAAATGTTAAGGCAATTATTTTTATTATTGTTGTAGCTTCAAAATTTCATTATACTTTGGATAAGGCTCTGTGACTTCTGTTTCTTGTCAAGACAGAATAAAGAAGACCAGATTTACTCTCTTGCAAGTCACACAAAGTTTTTGGTTTCCGAGTGCATATAAAAGCTATGTTTACACTATATTGTACTCTATTAAGTGTGCAATACCATTATGTCTAAAAAAAAAAACTATGTGCATACCTTAATTTAAAAGTACTTTGTTCCTAAAAAATGTTAACCATCATCTGAACCTTCAGTGAGTTGTAATATTTTTGCTGATGGAGGGTCTTATTTCAACATTAATGGCGGCTGACCTATCAGGGTGACAGTGGCTGAAGGCTGGAGAGGCCATGGCAACTTCTTAAAATGAGACCACAGTGACGTCTGCCGCATCGATTGACTCTTCCTTTCAAGCACAACTTCTCTGGAGCGTGCAATGCTGATTGACAGCATCTTACCCACAGTAGAACTTCTTTCTGAATTGGTGACAATCCTCTCAAACCTTGCTGCTGCTTTATCAACTAACTTTATGTAATATTCTAAATCCTGTGCTATCATTTCAACAATTAAGTTTGCCATCTTATATGGGTGCAGTTCACGGTGCTTCAAAATAATTCAATAGTAACATCAAAGATCACAGATCACCATAACAAGTATAATGATATGAAAAAGTTTGAAATATTATGAGAATTAGCAAAATGCGACACAGAGACACAAAGGGAGCAAATGCTGTTGGAAAAATGGTGCCAACAGACTTACTTGACACAGGGTTGCCACAAACTTCAATTTGTAAAAAGTGTACTATCTGCGAAACTAAATAAAGTGAAACAATAAAATGAGCTTATGCCTGTATGTTGTTTTAAGCTGTTAAATCTGTAGTAATTTGTCATGCAGCAATAGAGAAGCCATACCACTGAATAGGATTAATGGCAGATGGGACATTGCAGAAGAAATGATTAGTGAACTTGATGACAACAACAGAGTATCCAAAATGGAACAGAGAAAAAAGCATTTAAAATAAAAAAACAAAAAGATCATCAAAGAGTTGTGGAACAATTTTAGGATATGGCTTAATAGACATGTAATTAGAGTCCCTGAAAACGAGGAGTGGGGAAAAAACAATTAGAAGAAATAATGGCTGAATAACTTCCATGTTTGATGAAAAGTGTAAGTCCACAGATCTAAGAAGCTCAATGAAATCCAAGTACAAGTAACATGAAGAAAACTACACCAAAGCATAAAAATAATAATGACAATATATTTCTGATTAGAAACAAATCAAGTAAGGAAATAATGGAAAAACACATTTAAAGTACTGAAAAAAGACTGTCAACCTAGAACTCTATACCCCCCAAAATTATCATTCAAAAACTGAGGGTGGAATAAAGATGGTTTCAGACAAACAAAAGCTGAAATAATTCATCACCAGCAGAGCTGTACTATGAAAACTGTTAAAGGAAGAACTTCGGACAGGAGGAAAATGATTATGAGAAGGGAATGTGGATCTGCACAAAGAAATGAAAAGCACTGGAAATGGTAACTACATGAGTAAATATAAAATATTTTTTTCTCTTAGTATTTAAGTCTTTTTAAAAATATAAACTTTTAATTTTGGAATAATTTCAGACTTACAAAAAAGTTGCAAAGTTAGTAGAAGATATTTGTATATATGCTGCCTTCAGACACCAACTTCACATATTAAGAAACAAAGGTTAAAAGCAAAAGGAAAGAGAAACATATAACATCAGTATTCATTAAAGAAATACAAACTAAAATACGAGATACCTTTATTCCTTTGAATGGCTGAAATGAAAAACCATACCAAATGTTGGTGAGAATGTAGAGCAACTGGAACTCTCACACACTGCTAAAGGGGATATAAAACAGCACAGCCACTTTGAAAAACAATTGAGCAGTTTTTAAGAAAGTTAAATATGCGTCTGCTATAAAGTCCAGGCATTCACCACTACGTATTTACCCAGGAGAAAAGAAAGCTCATGTACACACAAGGGCTGTTACAGACGTTCATAGCAGCTGTATCTGTAACAGCCCCAAACTGAAAACTGCCTCCATGTCCATCAACAGGTGCCAAGGAGGCGGGCTAAGAGGGGGTGCTGTGCACGAGGAAACGGAAATGCCTCACACTGGCAAGTGGATGAGTGGATGTGCAAACAGGATCCTCTGCTAAGTGTGCTATGCCCACGTGTGCCTGTAACAGTGCTTGTTGACTGGCCATTTTCAAAGAGGACTTCACATCTGGTTGAAGTATTTGAAAATGTAAAAAAAACAAAAAACAAAAAAACAAAATGAAAAGTTCAGTTTAAAAAAATCAATCAGGGACTTCCGTGGTGGCGCAGTGGTTAAGAATCCACCTGCCAATGCAGGGGACACGGGTTCGAGCCCTGGGCCGGGAAGATCCCACATACCATGGAGCAACTAAGCCCGTGTGCCACAACTACTGAGCCTGCGCTCTAGAGCCCGCGAGCCACAACTACTGAGCCCGTGTGCCACAACTACTGAAGCCCGCGCGCCTAGAGCCCGTGCTCCGCAACAAGAGAAGCCACCACAATGAGAAGCCCGCGCTCCGCAATGAAGAGCAGCCCCCGCTCGCCACAACTAGAGAAAGCCTGCGCGCAGCAATGAAGACCCAACACAGCCAAAAATAAATAAATTAATAAATTAAAAAAAATAAAATTAAAAAATTAAAAATCAATCAACAGTTTTGATTAATGTTACATAATTTACACCCTACTGTGGCCAAAAGTTCTAGGAAGCTGCTCCAAGTGCTCTAACTCCGTTTCCACCATAGAGACCAACAAGGCAAACTTCTTTCAGATGTGCTTTTAAATCCCATTCAAGTTGCCAGGATTCTGATTAAGTCACACGTTTTATGTAAAACTTTTGGCCTCCTTCTGTTTACTCACCACCATCTGTTTCTTCTGCATGTTCACCCCTGATTCTCATCTGCTCAGATTGGCTGTGCACTATGGTTTTTACCCCTACAGTCAAAATAAATTCTCTTCTCCTCCCATTTATCTAATGATTAATGCCACCGGGGCCAATTAGGTAGTGTAGCTGTGGTTCTGTGCTCACACGCCCTTCCAGCACACCTAACTCAACAGCTGAAATTTAATATCAAATTGTGGGTGTTATAAACACACTGGTCCACAGTGGAAAGGGACTGAGGTATTTCAGGAGGCAAGAGGCAGTGAAAGCAATATTCTTCTTCACTAGAAAACTGACATTTCAGATTCTATTAAAGCACTAGTTATTTCTGGAGCATTAAAGACCTAAAAGCAGATTTTGCTACCACTGGCAGACATGGCTAGATATTAAGGATGCATTAATGACTCCCAAACCTGTCACACAGGATGTTCAATTTTTATAACTCTGGTTTTTATTTGGCTAAGAAGAACGAGAAGAAGGAGTTTCCAAAGTCTCTTAAAACCCTGGGATTTAGCTTATCAATAGATAATAAAATCCACCCAAACTCTGATCATATAACATCCCTCTTCATAATGGCACTTCTGACTGAAGTGCCACGAAATGGAAGTAGCACATCCTATATTACATAATGAGAGAAAACTCACTTAAAATTCAAATGCAACTTTCAAATATACAATACTATTACTAGTATTATTATTAACTATAGTCAACAGGCTGTACATTACATCATGCTGAGAGTACATCTTAGAAGTTCTCATAAGAAGAAAAACAATTTGTAACTGTGTGGCAATGGATATTAACTGGACTTATTGTGGAGATAATTTTAAAAAATGCAAATGCAATTTAGAAGGAAAGTATTCAAACTAAAAAAAAAAAAAAAGTTTTCATGGGTCCATCTCTTAATAATTAAATAACCATATATATTAATAGAGTTTTTGGATTCTTATTTTCTTATAACTAGAAACATGTTTTGTTAACTTATAATATTATTAATAGCTACCCTTTATTGTGATAGATACTGTGTTGTGTTTTACTTGCTTTATGTCATTTTCTAGATGAGAAAATGGCATCTCAGTTAAATAGCTGGTCCAAGCTCACTTACTTATTGGCAGGGCCAGAGTGGGAACCCAGGCCTGCCCACGGCAGAGTTCTCACACTTGACCGTTATGGTGAACTTCATGAAAATGATACAAATTTGGGAATTCCCTGGTGGTCCAGTGGTTAGGGCTCAGCACTTTCACTCCGGGACCCAGGTTTGATCCCTGGTTGGGGAACTAAGATCCTGCAAGACATGCGGCGTGGCCAAAAATAAAAAATAAAAAAAGATACAAATTAACACTAATCAAGTTGGCAATGCTAGTGGCAGCAGTGCTCCAAAATGAAGGCCCGAGGGCTCCTTCCTTATCATGTCCACTGGAAATGTGAGAGGGTCAAGGCAGAGGAAGCGCAGACGCTGCCTGCCTCCTGATAACACTTCTGCGGCCCTCAAAGGAAGCATCAAAATAGGGCAGCTCTGATGGCCCTTTGGCTGCTGGCACCGCTGCTTAAGCTGTGAGTCATGCCCTTGGGCCTCTGCCTCTGTGGACCCTGACTGCTTGATCTTCACCCAGAGTCTCTGGGGAGGAGGGAAGGTGAGTTTTGCTCCATCACGGTCGCGTGTAGTCACAGGAATACAGTGGTTTCTTTTCCCACCTCCTGTAGCTCAGGGTTCTGTTAAAGCACTGTGGTGCCAACCTAGGCTTGTGGACGAGGCAAAGCTGCTGAGACCTGGGTTCCCACTTACCCAGAGCAGCTCCACTGTTGAGGTTTTAGGGGAGATATCACTTAAAAAGTTTCAGTGCTGAAACAAAAGTTTGAGAACCACCAGGCTGCTGGGAGACGGCACAGTTCAGTGGCTGAGATCATGGCTTTGTAGCCTGATAACATGGGTTCAAGTCCAGGTTCAACCACTCCTGGACTACGTGCCCCACGGAGCAAGTTAATCCACTCTCTGAACCTCAAACCTATTCTGGCTCCAGAATAGGAATCAGTGGTTGTTATTAACACTACCGTCTGGCCCCTATTAGAGGGAAGAACTAGAGGGAATTGGGTTAAAATTCAGGAGAAGGGGAAACAGCTTCTGGTTTGTGAAAGATTTGGGGCCTGGCTTCAGACAGGTCTGAAGTTAAAAGTTTACCTGTGTTATGTCTTCTAATGATAAAACTCTCCTGTTATAATTATAAAATCTGAGGTCTAGAGAAGTTGTGACTTATACCAAGATTAAATTGGAAACGTATATTCTATAAACTATTCTGTTTCTATGCCCATGTACCTTTTTTCCTTTCTTCTGGAAATCTCTAAACTTTCTTATTCAAATAAATAAAGTAGTTTTCTACATACGAGGGGACCTGATGTAAGCTTAGGGGAAAGCTGTAGTTCTGGAATACAAGTGAAAGAAAGCCTGAAAATCTACGAGGGATAGAGTTGAAGCTGGCCAAAATATATATATACACATATATATTTAAATATAGAAATACGTATTTAATACTTAATATATAAATATATATTACTTACAATAGACTGGTTAAAAATGAAAATCAACATGGCTTAATGCAATCTTTTTAACCCATGACATTAATAATAATGATATAATAGTACAGACTTTATTAAAAAATTTTTTCATACAGTAATTCTCAGACCAATGGAAGCTAGGACAACACACACTTAATCTAAAAATAAAATGAAAATAGTGCCTCCCCTTTCTTTCTTATTCTGCGCTGTCACGGTGAAAAATCTCAGGCATCAGCTCTCTTTGGCCACATCACACTCACACTGCAATATGCAGAGAAGGGGCTTTGGCTGAGCAAAAAGGCACAGAAGCCAATGGCACGTGCCCTGAAGGATGCTTCCTGAAGCCTTTAATTACGAGACCTGGCCTTTCTTCACTCGAGCCCCTTCATGAGAATCCCGGAGTTCACTAAGTTCAACTTCTGACAATGTAATGCTAGATTTAGTCTGTTCCTAATGGAAGGGAGGGAAAAACACGAGAGCAAACGCACCCTATTTGGAACCGCGACAGAGGAAGGACGGAACATGAGTCATTCCATCTGCAAGGAGGGGCACTGTGCCTCTGTGAAATCCAAGGTCATTCCAACTCCACACCAGAAGGAGGAACTACTGTGAATGCGTTAAAAAATCGAGAGCAATCTGGGTCAAAAGAAAGTCTCCTTAGGGTCGGTTTCCCTGCCAGAGAAAGGGCTTTCCCATCTGCCCTTCAATCACCACGTCTAAACTTGACAAATCCAGACAAATGAAAGCAGAAATGCTCCTGCGACCTGCTATCATGTCTTAGGATGTTTGCTTGATGCTTTTTCTCTTCCCCTCCTGTCAGAACGAAGAGGGTTGTTGGCATTTTGGATCAAAATTAGGCAAGTGGTATTCTGACAGAACCCTGTGACAGCAGGAAACTCTGTTAGCATTTTGATAGCGTGAGTCAGTCAGCCACGGAGGCCCAGTGGAGTGATAACAGCGCCACCGGCATGAGACTCTACAACGTGAGGGAAATCCAGGACTTCTTTGTAAGAATGACCTGTTTTTCCCAAGAAGTACAAACTGAAAAAACAATGAGTTGGCACTTTCTGAGTATGAAATTGAGAAACGTATTAAATAGATTGACAATATCCCGAGGTGGTGACACTGTGAAAACAACAGACACTTTCATGAACCGCCGTTGGGAATACACATTAAATGCAACTGTTTGACAGGGAAATCGGGCGATAAGGTATCAAAAGCTTTCAAAGGGCACACGGTTTCAGTAGCTAGCCGACTGAAAGGATCAGAGACGCGCACAACATTTTGTGAATAAGGATGTGTACCACAGCCTTATTTACCATGCGGGAGCACTTTAAGCCAGGGGTCCCCAACCCCCGGGCCGCGGACCAGTACCACTCGCTGCCGATTAGGAACCGGGCCGCACAGCAGGGGGCGAGCAGCGGGCAGGTGAGCGAAGGTGCCGCTCCGCATCGCTCGCGTCACCACCTGAACCATCCTCCGCCCGCACCGCCCTCCGTGGAAACGCTGTCTTCCCCAAAACCGGTCCCCGCTGCCAAAAAGGTTGGGGACCGCTGCTTGAAGGGATCTAAGTGTCTAATAATAGTGGGCTACCTGAAAAATCTGTAAATATACGCATATGATGGGATGCTCACCAGCCACTGAAAGTGGTACCATAAATTACTCTTCTAAAGAAATATTTTATTATTTTTATTTTTTCTTCCATTTTTATTGAGATATAATTGACATACAGCACTGGCGCACTGCATACAAGGCATACCGCATGATGATTTGACTCCCACATAACATCATGAAGGGATGATCACGGTAAGTTCAGTGAGCATCCAACATCTCACAGAGACACAACATTAAAGAAATAGGAAAAAAAATATTTTTCTTGTGACGAGAACTCAGGATTTCCTCTCGTAACAGCTTTCCCATATAACAGAAAGCAGCGTCAATTATATTCATCATGTTGTTCATTACTACTACTTTTTTTATCTTGTAACTGGAAGTTTGTACTTTTTCACCACCTTCATCCAGTTCCCCCTCCCCCTCCCCCCACCCCCCAACCCCTGCCTCTGGAAACCACAAATCTGACCTCTTTTTCTGTGAGTTTGAAATTATTCTTTTCTAAAAAATTATTTATTTATTTATTTTTGGCTGTGTTGGGTCTTCGTTGCTGCGTGTGGGCTTTCTCTAGTTGCAGTGAGCGGGGCTAATCTTCCTTGTGGTGCATGGGCTTCTCATCACAGTGGCTTCTCTTGTTGTGGAGCACAGGCTCTAGGCACGTGGGCTTCAGTAGTTGTGGCACATGGGCTCAGCAGTTGTGGTTCAAGGGCTCTAGAACACAGCCTTAGTAGTTGTGGCGCACAGGCTTAGTTGCTCCGCGGCATGTGGGATCTTCCCAGACCAGGGCTTGAACCCGTGTCTCCTGCATTGGCAGGTGGATTCTTAACCACTGCGCCACCAGGGAAGTCCAAAATTTTTCTTTTTGATACGTGTGCAACTCAGGCTTTTCTCAAGTGCAGGTGATAGGAACCTCACTTGAACTAATTTAAACAGAAAGGCGATTGATTACAGGAAGAGTTGGATGACTAAGCTTATAGGACGGCAGGACGGACACAGGGCATCTTGAACCAGGGACTCAGTCTCAGGACCTCTCGTTCTCATGTGTCTGCTTCCACTCCATCTCTGGGCTCAACCTAACAACCTCATCACCCAGGAGAAAACAATGTCCCCCTGTAATAAATTCCAAGGAAGACTTGATTGGTCTGGTTTGGATCACACGTCTATTCCAATCATTGTATACATGACCTGGAAGGATTAGCCTACCTCGTGTCAGATAACCGCTCTGAAATCAACCGCTGCGATCAAGGGGGCAATTTGGAGCCCCCGGGAGAGGCGTGGAGAGGATGGGACAGCACAGTCAGGGCCACCTGGCCAGCTGCAAGGACCTGGGGAGCCACTCCCATGTGTCTCCCACGAGTTCAGTTGGTGATATTATTTGTCAGTGCTTCCTCTCCATAATAGCTGGGCCTAGGCTTTTTGTGAGGTTAGAGAGGAACTTTGTCTTCCTTTATTTCATGTACAGGGATTCCTCTGGTGGTTGGGAAGTGCTCTGGGATAAAGGGCACTGGATAGGGGTTACCCTGTGCATGACTCCCCCGGCCACATTGTTTGAATGGGACCAGACAGATGAACTGATGAAAGGCTTCATATCTTCCACAAAACACAGTGGGTAAGAGCTGGTTATGGGAAATAGCAACTTATCTACTGCATTGAAATCTAGCATTTCTAAAACATACTGATTTCTAACTAACCAGCAAGTGGACTCTATCATGCTATCATTAGAGATGCCGTGTTTGAACCACATACTTTAGAGAGAAAAAGAGAGAGAAATCCAACATAAGTCTTTAAAAAGCCAAGATTTCAAGACAGTAGAGACAAATCACATGACAAATGATGGTCATTTAAACATGTTAGCACAACAGTGAAATGCTCTAACTCCATTAGAGAACAGCCAACGATGTTGCAGGAAGTATTCCAAATTAAACAATATTGCTGCTTTTACAGATTTTCTTTATTGTTCAGACGTGGATATCTGTGGACTCTTACCTACTAAAATTGGGGGATTTAGGAAGTAGGTTGAAGATGAACTGTAAATGAATGCACAGATTTTATTTATGAAGAGAACAGATCTGTAGAGATTGCTAGCTGGTGAAGGTTTGAAAATCAATTAAAAAAAAAAAACCACTTTAGTCGTTGCTTACTGCCCATCAGTAGGCAGAATTCCACAGCTCACCTAATTACCTGATGCAACCTAATTCTCTCTTTTGAAAAACACGCCATTTATTTTATTTCTTATATTGCTAAGTTGAGAGAACTTAAATATTTGCCTCTTCAGAGTTTCTTTCCAAATACGAATTCTTGTGAAAACCTAAACCAGTATCAAGGGGACATGAGAAGAAGACCATGGCAGTAGTGTTGGTCCAAATGGAAACCAAAAAAAACAGAAACTCTGAAATTGCTTCTCTGCAGCTGACTTTTTATATAACCTTAGGTAACTTAGTATTTTTGCAACTGAATTTTTCCCATCAACTTCTGCAGCTCCTGAGAAGTTGCCCTCTTACTCTGGCTAATTA
The DNA here is from genome assembly GCF_965194825.1 of Balaenoptera physalus. Lineage (NCBI taxonomy): Eukaryota > Metazoa > Chordata > Mammalia > Artiodactyla > Balaenopteridae > Balaenoptera > Balaenoptera physalus. The sequence goes on from NC_138883.1 coordinate 169,043,010, forward strand.
ACAGACAGGCAATACCTCAGACCCTTCTAGAATCTTGAGTGGACGTAAAGAAAGAAGAATGTGCTAATCTGGTGACCAAAAAAATGCTCTTTGGGATACATAGCTCTTTATTTTAAATTGTCTCCTCAAATTCATTCATTGAATTAAAAAAATAAAATCAGGGCTTCCCTGGTGGCGCAGTGGTTGAGAATCTGCCTGCCAATGCAGGGGACACGGGTTCGAGCCCTGGTCTGGGAAGATCCCACATGCCGCGGAGCGACTAAGCCCGTGAGCCACAATTGCTGAGCCTGCGCGTCTGGAGCCTGTGCTCCGCAACAAGAGAGGCCGCGATAGTGAGAGACCCGCGCACCGCGATGAAGAGTGGCCCCCACTTGCCGCAACTAGAGAAAGCCCTCACACAGAAACGAAGACCCAACACAGCCATAATTAATTAATTAATTAATTAATTAATTAATTTAAAAAAAATCAGTCATTTCTCCTACAAACCAAATCAACAGATCTATATAACATTATTGCAAGCCCAGTGAGTTTGGATTTTAGTTGCTAAATTCTGTACATGTTTATTTTCAGAATTATAAAAAACAAAATAACTGGGCTGAGTGCTATTTACAAAGACTTGGGATGCACCTTTTATATAAATAAAATCTATGCATAAAGGCTGCATTTAAAAAGGAAGAACCTTGTTTCCTGTGCATGTCCTTAAGAAAGGAAATGACCTCATGGCCACCTGTCATGAATTGGTGTTTGAAATGAGAATTTGAAATTTCTACTCTGAAAGTTGAACCTCAAACTATCATAGTACAAAGTAATTACAACCTGGAAATCATAATTTATCATCAGAAATGTGTCTAGTCTTCTAAAATTCTTCAGAATCATATGCCTCAAACATCATCACACAAGTTAATAGGAAATTGTATCTTGGTTCCTTTACATATGTGTAGTGGATTGCAAGCCACAGTTAAAATCTCTCAGTTGTCAGGCTCCTGTTTCTTGAATGGCTGAGCAGGGTAACATCAAGTCACTATGAAAAAAGGAACCTGCAACTGGGTGAGAAAGAAACCATCTTTTCTGGCAGAACGTCAGCGATTAGAAGAGGAAGGAAACTGGCAAGGGTGAGAGCGTGTGCATGCTGTCACAGTAAGACAAAAACAGAAGTTACCGATGGAAGAGAGGTGACTACCACTGCCTCACCTCACTAATACACGCTAAAGTGTGTTTGAAAAAAGGCTGAAACAGAACATTTCTAATCTTCCCCGTGTCGTGGTGTCATGGTTCTAGTCGCACCCAGAATGTCTTACTGTATTAGATCACTGCACTTGCAGTGAATTTGTCTTCCTGAGCATCTATGAATATCCAATTCCCCCAAATGAGGTGGTCTAAGGGCACGACAACTGGTCACAGGAGGTATCCATCCACAAGGTCCAAAGCCCCAGAGTCCCCCCGACGGACACCACTGCATTTCCTGCACCATTAATCTGGGGGGAGCCTACACAGTCGGAGTTGCTTTTGGCAGTGAAAATTCGGCACCAGCAAATCAGGATGGAAGAAGAAGGCCGATGGCTTGGAGCAATCGATGGATTACTCACCAAAGCTGCCCATTTAGCTGGATGGTAGAGGGATGTGATTGACCAGGACTTTTTTTTTTCCCCCCTTAATCTTCAAATTGCTCTTTTGCAAAGCGACAACTCACATTCTAGTCAGGCATGAATCTCTGCCTGGTTAGTAGGATTGGCCAACTCACAGAGCCGTGGATCCGTGCCAATGGCTTACTACAGTGGGGCCCAGGTCATTTTTATCTGCTCTATGGCCACAGGCTGCACCCTGAGCTACAGCCAGTCATTGCGAAAGAGTGGGTGTTGGAATCTTAGAGCAGGAGTAATTTCTAGCAATTGTCTACTTCTGTCCTTTCACAGATGAGAGACCCAGTCAACTTCTGTCCGAGACCTTGTGATTCACAAGGTCCCATCAGAACCAGGACTAGAATCTAGTCCTCGTAAATCCAATCCAGTGCAAACAGCCTCTCTGGCTCTTTCTAGAAGCCCTAGAGGAAGTTGCCTTTTACATTTTTCTTCATACTTGGAACCAAAGAGAGTGACAATAAAGCTTAGAGAGCTTTCTTCCCTCACCACCCAGTGATACGGTCTTAGGAATAGGAGCTAGGAGAGAAAGTAAGCAAATGTCGTCTAACAAGATTATAGTTAGATTGCTTCCTCCCTCATTTTCTTGGTGCTCCACCATAACTGCTGGCTTGGGTAGCCATTCATTTAGTCTTTCAACAAATATCTACTGATTCCCCTAAGACCATAAAAGACTGAGTAGATTATCTGGCACGAATTTCCCACTGTGAATGGATTAACACGGTATAGAGACTTCTGTGAGAAATGACTGGATCATCTTCACAGACTAGGTAAACTGTTATTTACTGAGCATCCCTTAAAAGTTGAAAACTAAGACCATAAGGACCTACTGTATAGCACAGGGAACTATATTCAATATCTTGTAATAATCTGTAATGGAAAAGAATCTGAAAAAGAGTATCTAGCTATATCTATCTATCTAGAAATCAACTATACTCCAATAAAAAAGTTGAAAACTAATAAAGAAGCCATTGGTAATGTTCTGTTTGTAGTTAACTGGTAATGATTACACAAGTGTATTTATATTCACTTGGTGAAAAATTCCGTGAGCTGTACACTCACAATTTGAGCACTTTTCTGAATGTAATTACACTTCAATAAAAGATTTTAATGAAATTCAAAATTTTTTTCCATTTTTAAGTTGTGGTATAGTTGATTTATAATATTATATAAATTTCAGATGTACAACATAGTGATGCAAAATTTTTAAAGGCTATACTCCATTTATAGTTATTACAAAATCTTGGCTATATTCCTTGTGTTGTATACTATACCCTTGTAGCTTATGTATCTTATACATAGTAGTCTATATAGTTTGTACCTCTTAATCCCCTACCCTTATCTTGCCCTCCCCCCTCCCTCTCCCCACTGGTAACCACTAGTTTGTTCTCTGTATCTGTGAGTTTGTTTCTTTTTGCTATATTCACTAGCTTTTGTTTTTTAGACTCCACATACAAGTGATATCACGCAGTATCTGTCTTCCTCTGCCCAACTGAGTTCACTACACACAACACTCATCCTCCAGGCCCAGGGCACCAGGGCCAACTCCCAGAGGCTGACCAGGCCCATCTCTGCAGGCCTGCCTCCCATCACGCCCCACGTGCCTGGTCCTCCATCCCTCCCAGATCAGGCTTCCTCCTGTCCCTGTGCGGTGGCGGATGTTGCTTTCCCGGCCTAACTGCTCTCTCCTCTTGTCTGCAAAAAGAACTCTCCTGTGCCTTCATAACTCAGCTGAGGAAGTCTCCCCAGCCTTCTCTCTGCTCCCCGTGCTTTGTGTATCTGCCTGATGACAGTGTGGCTGCCAGGTCCTCTCTGAAGTCAAGGGAGGCCTGGGTCACCCATCACATGAGGATCCTTATATATTGGACACAGAGAAATACTAAGAATTACAAAAACGTGGTATAATTTGGAGGCTAACAGAACACTAGCATGCATGCGTGCGCGTGTGTGCATGCGCGCACACACACACACACACACACACACACACACACTAACAAACTCCTACACGCAGATGGGCCTCGCTCATACCTGGAACTAATGACTCGGATGAGTGAATGAATGAGTTTGTCTTACCGTGTGAAACAAACAGAATAATATCTCCCTTGGTAAATGGCCAGAATATAGACCACACAGAAGGAACACAAAAGGCTCTCTTTACTTCTTTGATATCCTTGGCATTTATGCTAAGAGGCCAGTGAACTGGAACATTTTTATTTATCAAGGAAATAAAAGTGAGATTGCTACAAGACCTCATTTCACGGGAGCCACACATGTAAGAGCTTTGCCTCAGCTGCTCCTCAGAGCTGCCTTGAGGGCTCCTGGCTGCATGCTCCCATTTAAGCATCACAGGCCCTGGTTCTGAAAGGCATGGGGTCAGAGGAATAGAGAAATGGACAAGATGTCAGGCGAACTTGGCACTTTTCCTGGTTTTGCTGCTAGTTTATCTTTCCTTAAATGGATTTCTTTGGAATATGGGCATATAGTTATGTCATAGTTATATCCACTCAGCATATAAAGCAGCTTATGTCTTACTTTCTTGAATATAAAAGTCACATGAACACATTACGGAAAAATGGGATAGTGTAGATAAGTATAAAAATGGAAAATGACCCAAGAAATGGAGACGGAGAGATAGTGAGTTTATGAGTTAGAATTCCCACAGGATAAAAGTATCTGACTTGAATCACTTCAAGGCAAATTCTTCAGAAAAAAAATCATTTCTATGAAAATAGCAACATAATCATTTTTGGAGCTATTACACTTTCACTTGAGCTCTGAAAATCCATAAAAGCTTCAACAACACCACTGAAGAAGTTATAGTCTTTCAAATGTAATGTCTCACAATAAAAAAAATATTTGGAATGATTGTTTTCTTTCTCTTTCTGTCCTTTTTCATTTTAAAACTGCATCCAAATACATTTCAAAGTGAAGTATTCTAACCCAGTATAAGTAGAGAATACAGAATAAAAGACTATTTCATTCTGGAGCCAGGCAACAAAATGTCATGACCTTTGCCCTCAGAGTTTGATTTTCAGTAAAATTTCTTTACAGAGTTTTCTAGCAACCAAGTGTTTTGAGCATTAAATGTGGGAAAATTTTACTTCAGGGTAACACTGCTTTCTAGGATATGGTCCAAGACATTTAACATGAATGTTGAATAGGGCCTTTTAGAATAAAGTTTCACTGACTGTGGCTCCATCTATAACAAAGTCCCCCAAGGCCCAGGGCTACATCACATGCTTGTATGCCCACCCCTGTGGTACAAAAGACCCTCAATACATTTTTGATGAACTGCATTTAATTGAACATGCCTTCTATCCTTTATCGAATAAAGGACTGGAAGACTCCATGCTGTATTTCAAGGCAATATTTTTAAGGCCTAAACAGTGTTTCTTTACATATTTTGATATTTTTCACAGTCTCAGGCAGGAAGAAATATACCAAGTGACAAAGTGTCCAGTTTTTCCCCTAAGGAATGACGGCATAGCCAGGGCTGGAAGGGGCTGGGAAGGGCTGAGTGCTATAACTTTCCACGTGCAACCGTGCCCTTCACTGGATCTGAGACCTACTTCCACTCGGAGGCAACAGATGAACGTTAGGAGTTACCCCCTTTCCAAACAGCCCTTCAATTCCAGCTACGCCCAAGGAAAACAGATCTCTGGCTGGAGTGAGGATGCAGGAGAGAGGGCGTCCGTTTGAAACACCAACTCCCACCCTGGGGTGATCAACCTTAAACAGGGTGTCTAACCTTCCTGAGCCTCGGTCACCTCGTAAGTTAAGTAGCGATAAGAACATCTACCTCAAAGATTAGAGAGAGATTGCAGGACTTTTAATAAGTAGCTGGGATCATATATCCATTACCTGTGATCTCACTGTTCAGCATTCATTGCTGGCACTGTCTCCCTTACGAGGCTGTGGGTCCCTTTAAGGACAGGGATCGTGTAGGGCTTGTGTTTTCGCAGGATCTAGCAGAATCACTGATGCACGGACTTGCAGCAAATGTCAGTCGAATGGGTGAATTTTTAAATATTGCGTATACTTCTTAATTTGTACAGCTTTGTGGGGGGGGGGGTATGTCCCTTTCTTCCCATAGTGAGAGTCTAGTATGCTCTTCCTGGCACTACATTTAGGTTTCAAAGGTTCTTATTCCACATTTACCCTCTATATTGAAAAATGACACTTTGTTTCATCTTGCCTCCTACTGAAAGTCCATGAAACACTTACACTTCAATGAAATTAGGCAGGGGGCTAATTTAGCTGTGCAAGGACCTTTCTCAATGCTATGGCCAGACTCTATCAACATTGCTGGGTTCCCACACAGATTCAGTCCAATAAAATGAAAAAAAAAAATATGTCTAATGAGCTGAACCATGGCAGAAGATGGGGTCTCAGCAAATTAAGAACCATTATTAGCGTGACAACTTACATATATTTTAAGGACTAGGGGAAGAATACACCTTTGGCTGAGGAAAGGGCATAAAGCCCAAAAAACTAAGATTTAATTCTGGTTTTACCAATCACAAGCTGGGTGACCACGAGCAAGTCATCTAACAACTCACATATTTTTATCTCGTTATGTATATGATGGGGACGATGACAGCCGTCTCAAAGGCTGTGGAAGATTAAGATAATGTATGTGAAAATGCAGTGTATGATCACAGTCAATCCTGTAATCGATGTTAGCTCTGTGAGAATCACTAAAAACCTAGAATTTCTGGTTGTTTGTATGAGAGCAAAAGCCTTTTTCTCCCCTCAGGAATATCTGATTATAGATCTATTCAGCCTTAATAAAATAGAGTATTAAAAAATGCAAGTCTAAGATGGCCAAGAAGCACATGAAAAGCTGCTCAACATCACTAATTATTAGAGAAATGCAAATCAAAACTACAATGAGTTATCGCCTCACACCAGTTAGAATGGGCATCATCAGAAAATCTACAAACAACAAATGCTGGAGAGGGTGTGGAGAAAAGGGAACCCTCTTGCACTGTTGGTGGGAATGTAAATTGATACAGCCACTATGGAGAACAGTATGGAGGTTCCTTAAAAAACTAAAAATAGGGCTTCCCTGGTGGCGCAGTGGTTGAGAATCTGCCTGCCAATGCAGGCGACACGGGTTCAAGCCCTGGTCTGGGAAGATCCCACATGCCGCGCAGCGACTAGGCCTGTGAGCCACAACTACTGAGCCTGCGCGTCTGGAGCCTGTGCCCCGCAACGGGAGGGGCCGCGATAGTGAAAGGCCCGCACACCGCGATGAAGAGTGGCCCCCACTTGCCGCAACTAGAGAAAGCCTTCACACGAAAACTAAGAGACCCAACACAGTCATAAATAAATAAATAAAATAAATAAATAAAGTATTTAAAAAAAAAAAAAAACTAAAAATAGAATTACCATATGACCCAGCAATCCCACTACTGGGCATATACCCAGAGAAAACCATAATTCAAAAAGAGTCATGCACCCCAATGTTCACAGCAGCACTATTTACAATAGCCAGGTCATGGAAGCAACCTAAATGCCCATCGACAGACGAATGGATAAAGAAGATGTGGCACATATATACAATGGAATATTACTCAGCCATAAAAAGGAACGAAATTGAGTCATTTGTTGAGACGTGGATGGATCTAGAGACTGTCATACAGAGTGAAGTAAGTCAGAAAGAGAAAAACAAATATCGTATATTAACGCATATATGTGGAACCTAGAAAAACGGTACAGATGAACCGGTTTGCAGGGCAGAAGCTGAGACACAGATATAGAGAGCAAACGTATGGACACCAAGGGGGGAAAACCACGGTGGGGTGGGGATGGTGGTGTGCTGAATTGGGCGATTGGGACTGACATGTATACATTGATGTGTATAAAATTGATGACTAATAAGAACCTGCAGTATAAAAAAACAAACAAACAAAAAAACAACTAATACTAAACTTTCTTTGGGTTACTTGTATGGAAATATGTTAATATAAATGTTTCAGACATTACATGAAATTTCTAAAAATCTTATATGTTCTGGTATAATGTTATTAAGTCATAATTCTAGTTATTACTTTAAAATGTATTTCTCAGAAATAACTAAATTTCCTTGTCAATTGCATTATGAACTTTCATCAAATCTTTAACCATGGTCATTTTTAAGTCTTTTGTCATTTACAGACAGTTCTGCGTGTACTCTGATGTTTTCGCAAAAATGTTCCTATGAAAGGGTTTCATCTTCAAGGAATTCATGGAAAAGACTCTGACAAGTACAGGTTTCTGGTAACTGACTGTACTGCTGAACTGAATGAATAAGCATTTTCAGAACTCTAATGGAAAACTGATGAATTCATAAAAGTGCTAACAAAAGATCAAGATGAAAAAAAATTAATTACATGGGACTGAGTGAACTGATGAGGATGATTACAATTTTTGTGACTTTCTGTTTGAATAATAATAAAAAAAAATCCCACAAGAAAAAAAAAATGCAAGTCTACAAAAGAATCCAAGCCCACTTATTTCACTGCAAAAGGATACCAACCCTATGAATCACTACTGGATTCCATTAAATAAAAACTGAACCTGAGACAATTAAAATTCAAAACCATTTACAAAAATAGTTATTATACACGACTTTTCAGATTTAAAAAACCCCACTAAATCAGGAACAATGGTCTTCATTTTACAGGTAAGGAGACAGATGGCCAGAGAGTTTAGTAGTTTTTTTCAAGATTGCTTATGCACTGTACACCTGTGCATTTATTTATTGAATCTCAAACAATTAAAATATACTAACCTCAAAAATAAAGACAGTGATATTTAGAGCTACTTTTTAAAAAATTTGCTCTTTTAAGGTTTCAGTTACATATACCAATTTTGAGCATATAATTCAATGAGTTTTGACAAATGTATGCAGCTATGTCTCCATCATGACAATCATGATATAGAATACTTCTATCACCCTGAAAGCTCCCTGTGCCCCTCTTTTTCCCCTCCCCTCTACCTGCAGCCTTTGGCAAACACTGTTCTGCTTGCTTGTTATGATAGCTTTGGCTATTTTTAGAATTTCACTGAAATGGAATCATGCAGTATGTAACTTTTCTAGTCTGGCTCTTTTACTTAGCATAATGCATTTGAGATTCATCCATGTTGCTGTGTGTATTATTCTTTGCACATAGTTCATTCTTTTTAATTGCTGAGTAGTATTCTATTCATGGAAGTACCACAGTTTATCCCTTCTCTGGTTCATGGACACTTGGATTATTTCTAGTTTTAGTTATTTTTATAAATAAAGTTGCTATGACTATTTGTATACAAGTCTCTGTGTAAAACATGTTTTTATTTCACTTGGATAAGTGCTTAGGAGCAGAATTGTTGTGTCATATGGCAAGTGTATATAAGAAACTACCAGAGTTTTATTTTTTGTTTTTTTAATTTTACACTTTATTTATTTATTTTTGGCTGTGTTGGGTCTTCGTTTCTGTGCGTGGGCTTTCTCTAGTTGCGGCGAGTGGGGGCCACTCTTCATCGTGGTGCGCGGGCCTCTCACTGTCGCAGCCTCTCTTGTTGCGGAGCACAGGCTCCAGACGTGCAGGCTCAGTAGTTGTGGCTCACGGGCCTAGTTGCTCCGCAGAATGTGGGATCTTCCCAGACCAGGGCTCAAACCCGTGTCCCCTGCATTGGCAGGCAGATTCTCAACCACTGCGCCACCAGGGAAGCCCCAGAGTTTTTAAAAGCAGTTATACCATTTTACATTCCTACCAGCAGTGTATGAGGGTTCCAATTTCTCGACATCATCTTCTGACTCTTTGATTATAGGTATCCTAGTGGGTGTGAAGTGGTTATCTCATGGTTTTGATGTGCATTTCTCTGACGGCTAAGGATGCTGGGAATCTTCCTGTGTTCTCATTTGCCACTCTTTTATCTTTTTTGGTGGACGGCCTATTCAATCCTTTTGCCTATTTTTAAAAATTGGGTTATGCGTCCTCTTATTAATGAGTTATAAGAATTCTTCATATGTTTGCATACGAGACCTTTACCAGATATGCTTTGCAAATATTTTCCTCCAACTGGTGCCTAAGTCCCAAACCTTAGAGTCAGCTTTGACACCTCTCATCCTCTTTCCTTTCACAATGCAATCCTCCTGGCTCTATCTTAAAATGTATCTAGAATCTGACACTTCTCACCACCTCTACTGCTCCCGCTCTGCTCCACCATCTATCTCTCACTGGGATTACTGCAGTAACCTCTTAACTGGTCTCCCTTGCCCCTTCATGCTATTCTAAACATAGCATCCTGAGTGATCCTTTTTTTTTAAATTTTATTAATTTTATTTTTGGCTGCGTTGGGTCTTCATTGCTGCACGTGGGCTTTTCTCTAGTTGTGGTGAGTGGGGGCTACTCTTCGTTGTGGTGCACGGGCTTCTCATTGCAGTGGCTTCTCTTGTTGTGGAGCACGGGCTCTAGGCGTGCAGGCTTCAGTAGTTGTGGCACACAAGCTCAGTAGTTGTGGCTCGCAGGCTCTAGAGCACAAGTTCAGTAGTTGTGGTGCATGGGCTTAGTTGCTCCGTGGCATGTGGGATCTTCCCGGACCAGGGATCGAACCCGTGTCCGCTGCATTGGCAGGCGGATTCTTAAGCACTGCACCACCAGGGAAGCCCCTGAGTGATCCTTTTAAACCAAAAGTCAGATCCTGTCACTTTCCACTCAAAACCCTCCAAAGTCTTCCCTTTACTAAGTCAAAAACTACAGTTGTAAAAACAGAGAAAATGTTTACATTTCAGAAAATACTACCCATTTACTTTTTTTAAAATTAGGTTTGACAATACAGTATAATAAAATCTTTTCACTAAATCAAATAGGAAGGATTTCAAGTATGGCCTCTTGAATGGTTCTAATATGATTTGCCATTGAAATTTCAGCTACTTTATGGAGAAAACACTATCTTTTCTAGGGCTGCCCAGTTTCCAAGGCAGAGTCACCCAGTAGAGGAACTCTATGCCGAAAAAGAGATAACCTTGTAATCGTCTTCCTCTTGTTAGTTCAAGGTTAGGTTAGCAAAGAGAGGGGAGTGTAAAGCTGTCAGGGAATAACATCAAGCAATCTTAAAGTTCCTTTAAGCTCGACCCATTAAATAACTTCATGTGTATGTTAGGTTTGTGAGATGCTTAATGCAATTTTTAATTATAATAAACTTGTGTCATTTCTGTCGGAAATGACCCTTTTGAGTTAACTTAAATGATTTCCAATGCCCCTATTAGAATGTATTTTCATTCAGATTATAGTCAGATGCTACTAAGGGTAAAGGTCACTCGGGCAGTGATTTTAAAGAGATTTTCAGAATCTTTGCCTCTCACATAGGGACTAGAATGCATGTAAGTGAAGGTCAGGAAACATACAAAGCAGCTGTGCATTCAAGATGCACAAACAAATCTTTCTTTGAGTCACATGTGAAGAAATAGAATTTCCATGGTTATTATTAAAGAGAGTTAGGAGATTTTAAACTTTAGGAATTAATGGCATTAGCATGACTCCCTCTGGGGAAATTACTTGACTTCTGGGAATATCCGTTTGTTTGAATTTTTTTATGTTGATAAATTAAATGACCACGAACTGTAATACAAAAACAAAATCCAAAACCAACACTGCCCTATGAACCTCTTGGCTCAAGTGTTTCAATGCCATAAAGTTTCAGAGTCAAGTCAGTTAGAAAAAACAAATCGTAGAGCCAGGACTCAAAATTACATATTTAAATAAGAAAATGAAGTCAATAATAGCTACAAGTAAACATTGTTTTAGGACATAGAACCCATCTGCTAAATTTCTAAATATTTTACTCAAGTGTGAGGAATGTGACACTTTCTACTATAAAGATTCCAGTTTGGTCTGAGTTACTGTGAAAATAAAAAGAAAGTCATAATGTACTTCCACAGAATTATTTCTTAGGCATTTGCTATCTGCTTTCTATTTTGTGAACCAGTGAGAATAGAACCAACACCCATGTGTACACAGTGTTCTAAAGTAAAAATGCATAATGGTGAGAGGAAAACATAGAATGAAGGTTTACAGCCAGCGAGTGCTTCACGAAGATGTACTTCTTGGCCTGGCGACATCCTTAGGCAGCAAGGTGTTCTCTCCTGCTCAAGGTTTCTGCCCTCAGCATCCCAGGGGTGTGGTATTATCTTAACCTCAACACATGCTATGATCTGGTTTAAAGAGGAGAGTTTAAGAGAAGTCAGTGAAATTTGTTTTGGGATATATCGAGAAAATATGGCCTTCGGCCCTGCTCTGCTCTTACAAGGTCTGGGCCATAAGAAATGCCTTTCAAAGAATTTTATTGAAACTGCAGGCACAGCCAACTCCTTCTCCAACTAGGTTCATGTCAACAAATGCTCATCTTTTCCACATCAAAGCAAGTGGCCTCTACCTCAGACCCTAACTAGTATATAATAATAATAATAATGATAATAATAAATCATAGTTGTTATTTATTGATCATCAATTTGCATGAATCTGTACTAGGGGTCTTCTACAGGCTATCTAATTTATTGCTCATAAAATCCTCTCATGAGATAGGCACGAACAGCCTGAGATGAGAATACTCAGATTCAGAAAGGTTTAGTAACTTGGTACCAAAAATTAGTATGTGATACTGGAATTTGCATCAGATGCATCTTTATTCTAAAGTTTATGCTTACGGTTTCCACATTCTTCTTTATTACGCTTGCCTTTTTCAAAGACCTCTGACATCTGGACAGGGAAATGGGTCTTCTAGCTTCCTTAGCCATGCTTCCAAATAAATAAGAGCTTCAGAGAGAATTACTACTCAACTTAAAGGTAAAACCATTACTATTTACCATTATTTTCCTCTTAATGACCCTGTCCAACATTTGGCTTCTAGTTCCCCAAAGGCAATGTTAGAATTGCACACACCTCCTAGGCAAGGAGTCATTTCCAATGTTGTACCCCACTTCCGATGACCGGTTGTCTAGGTTAGCTGCTATTGCTGACAGCATCATTTGCTGAACCTGTCCTTCTCTCTTTGTTCCTTAAGACACTTGGGCTCTTGTCAAGGCCAATAACAAGTTCCATCTTGCTAAATCTGGAGGTGAATTTTCAGTCTTTTTACTCGATCGATCAGCTGCATTTTTGATCAGCCTCACCTTCACTCGGCTTCCAGGACATGACTCCCTGGCTGCTTCTCCTCCGACTCCTGTGCTAGTTTCTTCTTGCCCTCCTTCCTAGTTTCTAAATATTAGGATGCCCCGGGGCTCAGTCCTTGGATCTCTTCTCCACCTACTCCCTGGGTGACCTCATCCTTTACCGTGGCTTTAAATTCCTTCTATACATTGACCTATTCATCCTCAACCTTTTCTCTGAACTCCAGACTGGCATATCCAGCTGCTGCTCATCTCAAATGTGCAAGAGGAAAAATAGCTTGAAACCAAACTCCTGGTTTCCTTTGCAACCCTCCTCTTTTCATGCTCTTCCTCATTTTAGGCGAATGGTAGCTCAGTTCTTACTGTTGCTCAGGCCCAAAACCTGGGAGTCGCTCTTGAAACGCAACATCAAATCCATCACGGCAGCAAATTTGGCCGATGGTTTTGGCTTTACTCTAAGACGTATACAGAATCCAAACACTTCTCCCCACGTTTTCTGAAACCAGCCTGATTCAAGCTATTATTATCTTTCAAATTACTGTAATGGCCTTCCAAATGTCTCCCTGCTTCAACCTTTACCCCATTCTTTCTGTTCTCAACACAACAGACAGACTTACCCTTTAAAATATAAGTAAGATCGTGTCTGCTCAAAACCCAACAAAGTCTTCTCACTTGCTCAAAGCAAAAGGCAAAGTCCATACAATGGCCTGCCAGATTCTAGTTCTGTTACTTCTTTGACTTCATCTCCTGTCAATCTCCCCTCACTTACACTTCTCTGGCCCCCTTTGCTTTTCTTCAAAGGTGCCAAGCACATTCTCACCTAAGAGTTATTACACTTGCTGTTCCTTTGCTGGGGTCTTACCTCCCTTATCCATATGGTTTGCTCTCTGTTTTTTTCCAGTCTCTGCTTCAAATGACCCTCAATTAAAGTCCACCTTCCCTGACTACTCCTCCCATGACCCTCTTTAGCCCACCCTATCTCTCTGATTCAGCTTTATTTTTCCCTAAAGTATTTTTCACTACTTGACGCATTTCATATTTTCTTGTTTTTGTCTTATTTTAAATTTCCCGTCTGTTTTACCTAGAATGTTAGCTGCAGAATGGCAAGAAATTTGTCTTGTTCACACCCGTCTCCCTAGTACCTAGAATAGGGCTTGACCCATAGTATAATTATTTGTTGAATGACTAGCCTACGGCAATCTTGTGCTCAAAGAACCCCCAAATGCATCATCTCCCACTTCCTGACAAGGCTGTCTCTTCCACCTAAACTTCAGACCTTCCCTCTTACGGCCCGATTGCCGTATCGTCCTGTCTTGCCGTTGCCCTAGAGATCAGAGTTAGCGCCTTGGCTCAGTGGCGCCATCGAGGACGCAGGCCCTGTCCCTCTTTCCTTCCCGCCATCCTCAGTAATTAGATGAGCCCTTACACTTCTTCCTGTGGTCCCGAGAATACTGCCACAGTTCCACGAGTCACTCACTCTGTGACAAAACCCCACCTTGCTAAAGAGAGAGAGTTTCCTCCCACGGTTTGTCTTTCATTAGGGAAACAAACTATTCCCTCTGAGAAGACTCACAGTGGGCTTCCCTTTACTGTGTCAAATGCCCACTTCTTAAGTGCAAGGGAGGCTGGGAAAGAGAGATGCGGCACCAGCAGCCTCTGCAGTGGGAGGTGGAGAAGTTATGGTCGGGGTAGCAATGGTTTCTGGACAGGCAGGCAAGAGTATCTGCTACCGTGCAAAGAGTTTTGACTTCCAAGAATTTTTCTTCCCCTTTTATTTGTCTTCTCTTTTTCTGTTACAGAGTCTTGTTCTTGCTTTGGAGATACAATATCTCATTTTTGACCTACGTTCAATATTATTAAACATAATATTTTGAAATTTTCTTCTGTTCCCTGCTTTACTTCTATTTTCTTGGAGTTCCCTTTATATGTTTTTTTGCTTTTATTTTGTTTCGTGTTGTGTAGTCTTTCTCTTTCATGTTAGAGACTGTTTTGCTTGTTTGTTTTTAAAAGTGTATTTAAAAGTGAGACACATGAAAAGTCCATTGTAAGGAGTTATGTGTCCATTGGGGGCAGAGAGTGACGACAGATGGATTTACTAGATGGGGGTGGGAGTAGTAATACGCCTGACTGCCAAGGAAGGGAGTGATGGTCCCAAAATCTTATATAGAGATTTTAGCTGAATTCCCCCAGGCCTCTGCTTTACTTGATGTCCACACTTTTGACACCTTTTGGTTCATTTTTTCCTGAAAATTTAATCCTCAATTTTCTGCAACAGTGCAAGAGGCAGATGAGGGTGGGTTGGAAGGGGAAGACAGCAGTCACGTGACTTCAAACTATGGAGGTGGGGTAGTGCAACCAGGAAGTCCAAATGGTCTGTTCAGATATGAGCCCACTGTCTGCTGCACTGACACCTTTGGAGCCCTAAGTCTCTCAAGGCTCTCCGTGTCATTCCTGCGGGCATTTGGGGGCTGTTCACCCCGTGCCATTATGTCCATTATCCCTGGCACTATTATCTTGCCTCCTGTTCAGTGTGCCATGTGAGGTATTATATATAGTGTATATAAAATATATTACTGTCACTTCAGGGGAGAATGTAAATCGAATACGTGTGGTCAACCTGTCATTTTAATGCAGACATTCCAGGATTTTAAAGATTCTATAAATTCAAATCTGTCAGGAACCCTACCGATCTTGAAAGCTGACCTTGTCATTTTACAAAAGAAGACAGGAAAGCTCAGAGAAATGAGGTCCTTGCCACAGTGATCTGTAGTGACGGGGTCCTTCTGGGAGCAGCACGAGACATGGTCCGGCCTCCATGCTGTTGAGTCAGGCTGCCTAGTTTTGCATCTCAGCCCCATTCTCTATCAGCTCCGTGATCTTGGGACAGTTTCTTAAACTCGCTGTGGCACGTGTTCTTCAAATGTAAAATGGGGATAATTATACCTAACTCAGCAGGCTGTGGTTGGCATTAATGCATTAGTATTTGTAAAGCACTTAAAATAGTACTTTTACACTGTAGTCAATTATTCAATATTACTATTATTAGTTTGGATATATCTAACTCAACTTTCAAAAAAACCCAGGCATAGTGCTATTACAGTACTATTATAGTAGAAAGAGATCTTAATTTAAGAATTTGTACAACTAATATTAGGGATAATTTATTCTAGTATATGTGTTCTGTATGGAGAGATTAGCTTAACAATACTGCTGACAGAAAAACCAATATCCCTGAAAAAGTCTGCATTAACCCATCCTTTTGAAATATGTTTAAATTTATTCAATAAAAGAAACAAACTGAATTACATAATGGTTTTCAAATTAAAACATACTCATTAATCATCTAAAATGACTAACAATTCTAATTCTTACAAGAACACTACCTTTAAAACATCAGAAATAATTACCCTTTTTTGCTGGTCCAAACTGATCTGCATTAAAAGTGAGTGGATTTTGCTTCAAATAAAGAAATAAAGCCAGGCTATGTTTCTTTCATAGTTAATTATTTCCCTGCCTACAATTCAACAACAGTTAGAAGTGATTTAAAGAATTGAACAATAGAGGCATAATTAATATCTTCCTGAGTGACTTGGGCTCAGAAAGCAGTGGAATAAGGGGAAAATCCTATTTTCATCTTTAAGAAGTTATCTTCAGGGGGAGGGGCAATATAGGGGTAGGAGATGTAGAAGTACAAACTACTAGGTATAAAATAAGCTACAAGGATAGGACTTCCCTGGTGGCGCAGTGGGTAAGAATCTGCCTGCCAATGCAGGGGACACGGGTTCGAGCCCTGGTCCGGGAAGGTCCCACATGCCGCGGAGCAACTAAGCCCGTGCGCCACAACTACTGAGCCTGTGCTCTAAAGCCGGCGAGCCACAACTACTGAGCCCGTGTAACACAACTACTGAAGCCCATGCGCCTAGAGCCCGTTCTCTGCAACAAGAGAAGCCACCGCGATGAGAAGCCCACGCACCACAACAAAGAGTAGCCCCCGATCGCCGCAACTAGAGAAAAGCCCGTGCGCAGCAACGAAGACCCAGTGCAGCCAAAAATAAATAAATTTTTTTAAAAAAGCTACAAGGATATATTGTACGATACAGGAAATACAGCTAATATTTTACAATAACTATAAATGGAGTATAACCTTTAAAAATTGTGAATCACTATATTGTACACCTGTAACGTATAATATTGCACAGCAACTATACTTCAATTAAGATAATTTTTTAAAATAAATTATCTTCATAGGAAGAGGGCTAACACTGTACATTTTCACTTCTCAGATTTCTTAAACACAGGCCAAGATGAACTTCAGACGTGCACCCTTACCAGAATTCTAATTGGGGCAGCTTCTGGAAGCCATCTCTTCCAGCTGCCTTTCCTAATTAGAAGAGGCTCTACAACCAAAACAACCCACAGAGGTTAGTAGGGCACTAAGCCCACGCCGGCACTTCTGCAGGGGCTCATGAGAAAGGAAGGAGTAATTTCTGGTTTCCAAGTGTCACATGCCTACCCATACTTCCCACTACTGTATTAGATTAGCATTTGTAGCAAAAGCATTGCTGATTCATCACGACTACTGCTCTAGAGTGACTGCTGAGTCTCTTCCGGAGGTGTTTCTGACCAGTCATTTCTGTCTCTGGCGTGAGTTTCAGGGCCCTTGACGTACTGCTGTGCCCTTTCCCTCCCTGAGAGTCATCCTGTTTTCATGGAAGACTCTCATTTGTCAATGTCTGTTTGAATTCCATTTCTATTCTCCAGGAGAAAATAATGCTAGGCAAACAAAAAAAGAAGTATTTTCAAAACTATCCTCTAAATGAATGCCAAATTAACAAAAAGAAAGTGAAATCATTCTTGTCTTTGAAAGCTATGAATCTCAAGCATTTTAATATGTGTTGAAATTACCTAAGTTGTTAATCATCTTGTGTTTAATAATGGCAAACTCATGCCATAAAGTAACCCATATTATAATCTAAAATGGAATCAAAACATTAAATTCAAACTGTGTTATAGCACAATGACCATCATAAAGGATTTTTTTAAAAATAAATTTATTTATTTTACTTATTTTATTTTTGGTTGCGTTGGGTCTTCGTTGCTGCGTGCGGGCTTTCTCTAGTTGCGGCGAGTGGGGGCTACTCTTTGTTGTGGTGCGCGGGCTTCTCATTGCAGTGGCTTCTCTTGTTGCGGAGCACGGGCTCTAGGAGTGCGGGCTTCAGCAGTTGTGGCACGTGGGCTCAGTAGTTGTGGCGCACGGGCTTAGTTGCTCTGCGGCATGTGGGATCTTCCCAGACCAGGGCTCGAACCCGTGTCCCCTGCATTGGCAGGTGGATTCCTAACCACTGTGCCACCAGGGAAGCCCTGAGGCTTTATGGTCTTGATGCTAGGTTTCATATTCTATATCAGTAACAAAATGTTGATTAAGATAACGTAACCTAAAAATAAGGGCAAGGATTTTTGCTGCCAGCAATTATTTTTGTGCCAAAAATTAGAAACTGTCTGGACATAATTAATAAAACACCATGTTGTATCTTTTTGGGAAAAGGTCAGGTACAAATGGATTTAAATGATTTTTAGCATTCTTACTGTATACAGGCAGGACGCCCGAGTTTCATGGGTCCAGCATGCCTGTGAATGCTATATGGGGCAAGGCAGGGACATGAAATATAACTGGAACCCTGGGGCATGTGATGCCATCAATACTCCTAGTACATACGCCTTCTGGTGCGCCAGGCCCTGCCCCGTTGGCAGGTGCTGCAGCCTTCTCTTCTAATAGCTAAGTCACTTGACTCCCGCCCACACCTCACCTACTGGCTCAACCTCATCAAACCTCTAGGAACAAAGCCAGCCTCAGATGGGGACTGGAACTCCTCGGAACTGTTGAGCAGGCATCTGGAACCTAATGCCCCATGACTCAGCAGTACGTTTCTCCTGCTGGCTTTGGCATTCTGCCTTGTTCTCAAGGTTCAACACCCCACTGTACTCTGGATCTGTGGCTTGTCCTGTTTGAAACTTGCCCAGCACTCTTAAGGAACTGGAGGTGCTCCCTTCTCCTGCCTGTCTACCTCCTAGGCCCTGGGGTCCTTTGCCTCCTCCACAGCTCCAAAGGCAGCCGTGGTGCCCTAGTTCAGGAGTCTGACAGACCCCCACTTCCTGGCCATGTGTCCTTGGGGTTCCAACTAACTAACCTCTCTGGCCTCAGTGTCCTTACTTGTGAAAAGGGGGTATTAGCAGCACCCACTTCATAGGGGTCTTGTGAGGGTTTAAAGAGTTCATACATATAAAGCACTTAGAACAATAGTTTGCCGTAATACATAAGTACTCAGCGGATATCCAGCTTTATTAATAGTAGAACCCACAGTAGGACATGAGCTGGCGGATACTACCGGCCTCGTGCTTGGAGCTCTAAAGGCTGTGGTCCTTCCGCCCATGTTTCCACTACCTGTTACACCTGCGGCACTGGACTTCACCTTGCACTGGCAGCACAGTCCGCCCCCCAGCACGCCCCCCTCCAGGCTGGGTCTGGTTTCTTGTCCCGGACCCAACCCCAGCCCGAGGCAGATACGGAGTTAAGCCCAGCTCTGTCCCCAGTGTTCTCTGAAAACTTGGTTGCCTCTACAATTTAATCATTGCTTCTGCATTACTCTCTTATTTGCCCTCTCAGTTTTCGCTCTTCCTAAGGAAAGACAAATCCTAATAAGCATCTCTATAGAAAATTAAATTTGAATACAAAGAATGTACACTAAGAAAATGCATAGATATTTACAAAATAAAGACCAGGAATGATAACTAAAAATGTTGCTATAATCCCTACCATCCTATTACACAGTTTGGTTTCACTTTTTTTTTTAATATATTTTACTTGACAGAATTAGACATCTCAAAGTAAACTTCCCTAGAGCAACAGTAGATGATCTCTTTTAAGATCAAACTAGATATTTGCTTCATGCCAAGTTTCTTCATCCATGCATCCTGGAAGCCAGCAGTAAATATATCTTAAGAACCAAAGGTCAAAGACAAAACAAGTAATGTCAACGCTCTTTGTTTCAGTAAACATATAAACATGACAGATGTTGCAGCATCTCTATCCAGAGGTCACAGAGAAATTATGTTCTGGTTTTCGTATGTGCTTTTGATGACGCTTAAGGATTTATGTGGATTGAATCAAACCACCCAGGCCTCTCCCCGATTTATTCTTTACTAAGTAACTCTCCCTTTGAAGTCTGCATAAATGTTTTGAGGATATTAAAAATATTTTAGATACTAAGGTGGAAAAAATCTGTAGTCTCAAAGAAATATCCTACCATTTGCAAAAGAATATTGGAATAATATTACAGGACCTGAGATTTAAGAATAACCAAAGGGTAAAGACAATGTTTTCTGCCACATGTCAGCTATTGAAACACTTGGTACTGCCCAAAAGGGGGGAACTACCAATTCATCAATTCCAAGTTGTACATTTTCCTTAAATTTTAATATACCCAAAATCAGGATGCATCTTACAATCATGTCATGTCATGGCTTAATTTATAGCACTTTTTTTCTTTCTGAGTAGTATATAAAGTAACGGTGTTCTTTACCATCAATGATGTCTCAGATTTAACAAAATGTAACTTTTGGAGTTTCTTTTCTCTTACCTTCCCTCTTTCATTCCTTTATTTTCTTCTACTTTTCTATTCCTTTAGTTTTCCTCCCTTTCTCGCTTAAAAAGGCATGTGTACACATATGTACATAATATATACACATATATATGTAAAATGTATATACATATATACAAATTACACATACATACATACTATAGATACACACACACGTACACACACATATATTCCTGTCTTGGACCCATCCAGCACCCCCAAGAACTGAGGACCTCTTTTCTCCACCTGTCCCTCCCTACAGAATCGAACTGGGGTCCTTTTCTTCACCCCAAGCCCGATATGGGACTCTGCTAAAGGTGGACTGCCTGTCTCCAAAAGAAAAGGGGAATTCACCAGTGAAGCTGTCTAATCTTGGACTTTTGTTTTTTGGGAGGATTTTGATTACTGATTCAATCTTCTTAATAGTAACTGGTCTGTTCATATTTTCTATTTCAAATAACAAGTGTTGGTGAGGGTGTGGAGAAGAGGTAACCCTTGTGCACTGTTGGTGGGAAGGTAAATTGATGAAGCCACTACGGAAAACAGTATGGAGGTTTCCCAACAAATTAAAAATAGAACTACCCTATGATTCAGTAATTCTACTTCTGGGCATTTATCTGAAGAAAATGAAAACACCAATTTGAAAAGATTTCTGCACCCCCATGTTTACTGCAGCATTATTCACAATAGTCAATATGGAAACAACCTAAGTGTGCATTTATAAATAAATGGATAAAGAAGATATAGTATACACACACACAGTGGAATATTATTCAGCCATAAAAAAATGAAATCTTGCCATTTGTGACAACGTGGATGGACCTTGAGGGCATTATGCTAAGTGAAATAAGTCAGACAGAGAAAGACAAATATTATATGATCACTTATGTGTGGAATCTAAAAAAAAGAAAAACTCATTGATACAAAGAACAGACTGGTGTTTATTAGAGGCAGCGGGGGTAGGGTGGTGAGAGGTAGAAGAAATGGGTGAACAGTTCTTGTTTTTGTTTTTGTTTAAATAAACTGAAAAAAAATACAAAAGAAAGGGGCATTCAACACGAGGCCCCCTTACTACATGGAAAGCTTTCAGTGAAAGGCTGTTGCAGGGTGAAGTGAAAAGTACTCACTCACTCATTAACACTCAGGATGCTGGATCTGGTTTATCTAGCGGGTCCCCACTCCTCACTAGCAGGGGTGATAAAGGACTGACTTAAAGCCTTTGTTCTGCACTCTGGGAATGAGAGAGAACAAATGTGTTTTGGCTTTCCCCTTCCTTCATGGGAATAGGTCTGTGGCCAACTCTTTGCTCTAATGAGCCTCTTTACTAAAGGTGCCAGCTTCCCCAGGGGCCCACATGCCCTGCATGGCAAATGTTTCAGTCCCACTGCAGCCACACTCTGGATTCCATTTTATCTCCAGAAAGCTTTCCCTGGGCGCGGCCAACACACAGGCATTATTAATGAATACGAGCAGGGCATGTGCAAGCAGCATGGGGGAGGGATCCAGGACCACAACAACTTGCCTGAAATTAAAGTCTCAGTTTGTAACGACTGGAAGTGTGATGAAGATTTTACTTTGCTCGCAGGTTAGTTAACCAAATTGGTGGAAAACAAAGAAATCAGAGTATAGCTCCCTGAAATACACTTTATCCTCACATGGGCTTGTACACAAATTAACGAAGCTTTAAATCAAGGCAACATTTCAGGGGGAATAAAGGAAAAACACTTGGCAAACAATACATCCACGGACAAAAAAGCTGGCTGAGAAGTAACTTGCTGGCACCTACTAATACTCCATCCCACTTCTCTCAAATCCTCTCGTTTCTCTACTCCCAAGCCCCTTAGGACAGATATTCCAAAAGTCTTCCCACCCCTACCCTTACAGAGCTTCCTCAGAACACACTAAACTGGGGAGCTCAACTGGTAGCTGAATGATGCCTGTTTCTTTTTGCTTCAAGTCTCTATACCCTCCAGAGTTGGTAGGCAGCTTGGTGCTCAAGGTTCCTTTGAAACTCTGCTAGATCTGGCTTCCCAAGTGCAACAGCTCTAAGTGAATCCAGACACAAAGCAGGTGTAGGGAATGTTCTTATCTTTTGGAAAATCTCCATAGTGTAGGGGGCAAAGATGAAAAGAAAATCATAGCTTCCCATCATTTACAAGAAAACCAGCTGTGAATATTTATTATTCATTTTTTTGGAGGGTACGTCTTCATAGTTTATTAATATCGAATATAAGACATTTCAGAAAAATAAGCAGTTAAGTGTCTATTTATGGACACTGTCATTCTTCTAGCAATTACAGGAGCCGGCTTAACCTAGTAAGGTAAATATTAAAATAAACCTCGGGAAAAAATTATGCTGATATGTTTGGTGAAATTTCCCTCCTTTTAGCCTAATACATCTCAACACATCAACATATCTCTAGATTCACAGTATGTTTTAGTGGTCACAATCTCGGGCTCTGAAGTTGAACTTGGGTTTGAATATTAGTCCTCCACTTACAAGCTGTTTGACCTTGGACATATTACTTAACAGCTCAGGTCTCAGTTTCCTCATCTGTAAAATGGGTATAACAATATTACCTAATTGTTTCTCATTTTCTGTCTACTATTGAATCAGTCAAGTTTGGAGTTTTCTTTATTCTTTCTCGTCCTTTCTATTTGCTGGAAAGTTATACATAATATACATAGTATTCTTATTCTTTCAGTGTTACACTTAAATTTTTAACAGGCATACCTAACTGAAATTTTGTAAATCATCAACCTCTCGATGCTTCTCCTAAACCATATACAACCTTAGAATGCTATTATTCTGGTCTTTTTAAATTCCACTTTGTTTTACCACCAAAATGGGTTATAGCGTTATTGTTTCATCAATTATTTGAACCAATCAAAACTTTGTTGATTTACCTACATGCTTGTCAATCTCTTTGCATCACATTTATTCATTTGGGTTCAATTTCCTTTTTACTAAAATATACCCTAAATATACTAAAATAAATTAGGAGATGTTTTCAGTCAGCATCTGTTATCGGGAAACTCTTCTAGAATATTACTACTGAAGTCTTTATCTGGCACTCACGCTTGAGTTCAAGATCAGCTGGGAATGAAAATCTAAGTTAACAGTTATTTTCTCTCAAAATGATGATACTACTCCACAACTTCTGATTTCTGCTGTTGCCTTTGAGAAGTCTGTTGACAGGATAGTGGTAATTCCTTTAAAGGCAATTTTCCTTTTCTCCCCAGTTACTTTTACAATCTATTCTTTGACTCTGGGGTTTTGCCTTTCAGTTTCACCAGGGTGTGTCTACATGTGGTGTCACCGTGCTTCCTGAATCTGAATATTCGCGTCTCCTGTCAGCTATAGAATATGATTAGGCATTATCTTATCAAAAATTGCCTCTCCTCAATTCTCTCTAGTCTTTCCATATGGAATTCCTAGGTGACACATTTTTGATCTTCTCACTCAGTTTTTCATGTCTCCCATCCTCTCTTTCTTATATTGCATCTCTATCTATGCTACCTTCTAGATAGTTTTTTCAGATCTATCTTCCAGTTCAAAATTCATACCCATAACAACATTCAATCTGCTGTTTATCATTCAAGTTACTTTCTTATCCATTCAATTAGTATCTTTTTCCTTGCTAGACATTCTATAATTTCCCTGCCAAAAGTTCTGTTATTTTTTCTTCTCCTGTTGTCTTATCTTTCCTTTAAATCCTTTATGTCTTTAGTCATGTTAAGTACAATTATGTTATATTCTCTTTCACATAGCTTGTTTACTTATTTTTGTTATTTACTTTGCCAGCCGATCTGGCCTATGGTAGATTGTTTCTATGCATCTGTTGTGCTTTGGGTGTGTGAGCTCAGGTTAAGTGAGGCTTATCTGTGGAATCCTGCCTAGGTTGAGATATTCCCTCCAGAGAGGTTTTCCACTTGCTTCTACCAGGGAATTTGGGAGTATTGTGGTCTGAGACCAATTTTAATATTAAATTCTCTGGTTGGAATTTCCCAGATGATGCAGGTAAAGTAAACGAAAACCTCAAACTCACATGTGGTACAGACTCCTGTTTAAAAGTTCCCACAGGATATTTCACTTTCCCACTCCAGCCCAGGCCAAGAAGGACAAGCTAGTTTGTTAGGGTCTTCCATTACTAAAGGATGGATTTCTTTTCAGCAAGGGCATATACCTTTGAAGGCACTGGCTTTGCATGAGGGTCTCATCTAACTTCCCATTTTATATGGGTCCAAGGCTTTACCATCTGCCTCTCCATGGGGGTTAAAGTCAGATTATTGAGACAACTCCCAACCCTGCCTCCTGGGAGCCCCCAGTTCACACTTACGCGCTGATTCTCAGATCTTCATTTCTGCCCCTTGGATATTCCCTACCTTCTTGTGAGCTCCAGTAAGCATTTAAAAGGCTTTTTAAGTTATTATATTCACCTAGCATTTTTAGATGTCTGTAGCAAGAGGATTTTCAAGTTGTTTATTCCATAAAACTACCACAATCAAATTCTTTGTTTGGGTTGTTAACCTACTTGAATGTATTACTTTGAGAAAAAGAAAATATTTTTAAAATGTGTAACATAATGGTGTAACACAAATAGGTGCTCATGTAATGCAGTGTTATCTTTGGATTATTAGATCAGCTGAAAAATTAGGCTCCGTAGACAAAAAAATTTTTATGAGAAATAATTGATATTTGATTCTTTGTTAAATAAACACTGAATACTTTCACTAGTTTTGTTGATCTTATAAGACAAGCTACAAAGTATAGCCATTTGTGGGCATATGGGGTGTAATACATGTAATAAGTTCTTTCTTCATGCAACTTCCAGATTTTCTCAAGTAAGGTCACCGTTTCTTAAAGGCAAATTATTGCATAATGATAATAATTGTATATATGAACTTAATATTTGTCTTACATATATTTTAGGAAAAAAAACAACTCCTTTATAAATGTTAGCAAACATATTAATATCTCGTGAAACAGTAAAATTTTGTGGAAAACCTTAGAAAAAACTGTGGGAAATGTGGTATGTTGCAAAGGGCACAGGCTTGAGAGACAGATGGGTCTGGGCTCTGGTGCCATCTCTACTACTTATTGGCTGTGTGACCTTAGGTGAGTTAATTAACCTCTCTAAGCCTCTTTTTCTTCATCAATAAAAGAAGAGATGAGAGATACCTGGCAGAGTTACACTCAGGATTAACTGAGATAATGAATTCATCTAGCAAATGCTAAATGAACGCTAGTGAAAAGACAGAAAGAAGGACGGAAGGAAAAAAGAACGGAGGGAAGGAGGAAGGAAAGCTTGAAATGTTCAGGAATCCAGGCTGCCAGTGCCTCCCATTTCATTTAAAGAACAGGAGTATGTGAGGCCATGCTCTCCAATGAATTAGCCTAATGCTAATTTCTAAGTAATCTTCGTCTAGATGGTTATCATTCATGCAAATTCACTTCATGTCTTATGGGAAGTTTAATACAAAACAAAGACAAGTCAAATTGCCTAGAGCCTTGAGATATCTGGACCATCCATCCCTCAGGAAGGTCCCTTAGTAAACAGTGGAGGGCGTCAAACAACTGGGACCCCTCCTGGGAAAAGAGCCCCTAAAGTGAACTATGAATGCTGATGGCTGTGACCAGGAGACACACTGCCTCTCAGTAAACTGAACTTCCAACTTTTTTCCTCAAAAACAAAAAAAAAGAGAAGAATTGAAAAGAATCACAGAGCAGAAGGATAGGAGGGAGTAAAACTACATGATACTTCTGACCAGCAGTCACAACAGCCCCCAGAGTCCTGACTGCCCTCTAGAAATCTCTAAAGGAATGAATAGAACACCTTAGTGGCCACTGTTTCTGCTAAGAGGTCTTCAAGATGTCTGCTCCCGATGAGTTGGTTTGGAGGTACGGGGAGCACCAGACACCCCCAGAGGAAAATGAGCTAGCCCTGCTCCCCTTATTTGGTGGTGTCTTAATAGGTCTCTGTCCTCGGCAATGTTGAAAGAGCTCAAGTGTGTAAAGGGATGGTCAGCTCAAGACTAACCTGAGGGCAATGAATTCACCTCTGGATGAGGACAGCTTACGCTCTATGAGCAGAGAGCTGGGCTGTTCACCTCGTAGCCTGGTCTATGAATATGCTTTCCATCCATTTCTGAGGAATTTAATCAGGGGAAAACCTGGCTCTGAGTGAGCAATAGGCTTTTACGTGAGGTCGTCTCTCAGGAGATGATCTGTGTCACCTTGGTGATGGACAAGAGGAAGGACATTTTGTAAGAAGGGAAGAGAAGAGACACCACAATTATCCTTGGCTCCTACAGGATTTAAGGGTGGGACAAACACTAAAATGTGCTGTGTGTGAGAATGGACGCTGGTGGTAAAGATTGAAAGTCTAGGGCTTCCCTGGTGGCGCAGTGGTTAAGAATCTGCCTGCCAATGCAGGGGACACAGGTTCGAGCCCTCGTCCGGGAAGGTCCCACATGCCGCGGAGCAACTAAGATCGTGTGCTACAACTACTGAGCCTGCGCTCTAGAGCCTGCGAACCACAACAACCGAGCTTGCGTGCCATAACTACTGAGCCTGCGAGCCACAACTACTGAGCCTGCGCTCTAGAGCCTGTGCTCCACAACGAGAGAAGCCACCGCGATGAGAAGCCCGCGCACTGCAACGAAGAGTAGCTCCCGCTCGCCACAACTAGAGAAAGACAGCGCGCAGCAACAAAGACCCAACACGGCCAAAAATAAATAGTAAATAAAGTCTACTATTGCCTTCCTCCTTCATCAGAACCCTGGGCAGGCGTCCCGCCAGCCCTATCCCCAGGGAAAAAAATACGGTGACTTGAAAATATCTGTCGAGATGCAGCAAAAATGATCACAATAGTCTTGGAGCTATACAAATGCAAATGCTTGTTCAGAACTAGTATCACATAATCATGAGATAATAAGTGTTAGAATGTGTGCCTCTAGGTTGAAACATTGATGAAATAGAGGATGTTTAGAGAAATGGACAGTGAGAGTTAGCAACATGGTTTAATCTCACATGGATCCTAATGCTTTTAGTTTCAGCGAGATTGATGTATTCTGGACCATAAAACAAGACTCAAAAACTTTAAAAGAACTGAAATCATACAAAGTATCCTTTCTGCAACAGAATTAAACTAGAAATCGTATAGAACTATCTCTGGAAAATCCCCAAATATTTGGAAATTAAACAACAAGAAATAATCCATGAATGAAAGAGGAAGTCACAGAGGAAATGTGAAAATAGTTTGAGTTGAATGAAAATGAAAACAATACATCAAAAATTTGAGGATGCAACAGTTAATATCACACTGACTGAGAGCAAGGCAAGAATGTTTTCCTTCACTATTTCTATTCAGAATTGTACAGGAAGTCCAAGCCAGTGCAATAAAGCAATAAAAAGAAATAAATACACAAATTAGAAAGAAAGAAGGAAAACCATCTCTATTCACAGAAGAAATGATTGTGTTCATAGAAAAATCCAAAAGCATCTTCAAAAAAGCTATTCAAACTAATAAGAGAGTTTTGAAAAGTCATAGTATTTGATACACAAAATCATTAGTATTTCTATGTACTGGCAATAGGCAACTGGAAATTGAAATTCAAAGAAAAACTTACCATATATAATAGTGAAACCAAGGGCAGTCATCAGTTAGATCCCTTAAACTATAACTTGCTTAATAAATAACATCCTGTAACTTGCCTTCACTGACGAAGCTTGCTTTGTTTTCGAAAACTGCATACCCTCCAAGCTTCACGTAGCTTAGACAATATATCACAAGACGCCTTTCATCACCCCCTACAGATAACACCTCTGACATATGGATTGCTATAGTACAGTTGTTTTTTCAGGAACATGGAGTTAGTCTTGCCCAGGTCAAATCAGTCAAGACCCCCCAACCATTAAACTGGTCCTGTGCAAATATCTGATGGATGACCATTTGACGTCATAGGACCGAAAATTCCACCCTCAGATCATCCTAACGCTGTCATTTTCTGAACATGCGTCCCAGGAAGAAGCATGCAACTCAGATACACCTGTGCAGAACACAGGTTATGCTGCAGAAATCAACAACATGATTTTTAAACTTATATGGAAAGACAAACAACTAGAATAGCTAAAACAGTTATGAAGAAGAACAAACTTGGAGGATACATACTACCTGATTTCCAGACTTCTGTACAGATACAGTAATCAAAACAGTGTGGTACTGACCAAATCAAAATAAGCACGTAGATGAACAGAACTGAACAGAGTGCCCAGAAATAGACCCATGCATATACAGTCAATTGATTTTCAGTCAAAGATCAAAGGCAATTCAATGGAAAAGAACAGTCTTTGCATCAAATGATCTTGGAACAAGTGGACATTCACTTGCCAAAAAAAAAAAAAAAAAAAAAAAGAAACCGTTATCTGTACCATATTAATAAGTTAACACAACACGGATCATACACCTAGATCTAAATTTAAAACTAGGAAACTTTGTGAAGAAAATAGAGGATAAAATCTTCATGACCTTGAATTAAGCAAAGATTACTTAATGAAAGGATGTTCAACATCATTATTCACCGGGGAAGTGCAAATTAAAACCACAGTGAGATACTATCAGCTAGCTGAATGGGTAAAAAACAAAGAAAATAAAGAAATCCTGACAATACCTAGTGTTGCCAAAAATGTGAAGCAACTGGAACTCTCATACACACTGGTGGGGATGCAAAATTATTCAATCACTTTGGAAAACAGTTTGGCAATTTCTTATGTATACTCCCCGTATGACCTAGGAATCTCAAGACAAATTTACTCAAGAGAAACAAAGACATAAGTACAGACAAAAACATGCAGGTGAATATTTATAGCAGCCTTATTCATAATCACCCCAAAAAGGGAACAAACCAAATATCCTTCAGCTGATGAATGATTTTTATTTTTTTTTTATTTTTTAAACATCTTTATTGAAGTATAATTGCCTTACAATGGTGTGTTAGCTTCTGCTTTATAACCAAGTGAATCAGTTATACATATACAATATGTTCCCATATCTCTTCCCTCTTGCATCTCCCTCCCTCCCACCCTCCCCATCCCACCCCTCTAGGTGGTCACAAAGCACCGAGCTGATCTCCCTGTGCTATGCAGCTGCTTCCCACTAGCTATCTATTTTACATTTGGTAGTGTATATATGTCCATGACACTCTCTCACCCTGTCACATCTCACCCCACCCCCTCCCCATATCCTCAAGTCCATTCTTTAGTAGGTCTGTGTCTTTATTCCCGTCTTGCCACTAGGTTCTTCATGTCCTTTTTTTTTTTTTCCCTTAGATTCTGTATATATGTGTTAGCATACTGTATTTGTTTTTCTCTTTCTGACTTACTTCACTCTGTATGACAGACTCTAACTCCATCCACCTCATTACAAATACTTCCATTTCATTTCTTTTTATGGCTGAGTAATATTCCATTGTATATATGTGCCACATCTTCTTTATCCATTCATCTGTCGGTGGACATTTAGGTTGCTTCCATGTCCTGGCTATTGTAAATAGAGCTGCAATGAACATTGTGGTACATGACTCTTTTTGAACTATGGTTTTCTCAGGGTATATGCCCAGTAGTGGGATTGCTGGGTCGTATGGTAGTTCTATTTGTAGTTTTTTAAGGAACCTCCATACTGTTCTCCATAGTGGCTGTATCAATTTACATTCCCACCAACAGTGCAAGAGTGTTCCCTTTCCTCCACACCCTCTCCAGCATTTATTGTTTCTAGATTTTTTGATGATGGCCATTCTGACCGGTGTGAGATGATATCTCATTGTAGTTTTGATTTGCATTTCTCTAATGATTAATGATGTTGAGCATTCTTTCATGGGTTTGCTGGCAATCTGTATATCTTCTTTGGAGAAATGTCTATTTAGGTCTTCTGCCCATTTTTGGATTGGGTTGTTCGTTTTTTTGTTATTGAGCTGCATGAGCTGCTTGTAAATCTTGGAGATTAATCCTTTGTCAGTTGCTTCATTTGCAAATATTTTCTCCCATTCTGATGGTTGTCTTTTGGTTTTGTTTATGGTTTCTTTTGCTGTGCAAAAGCTTTTAAGTTTCATTAGGTCCCATTTGTTTATTTGTGCTCTTATTTCCATTTCTCTGGGAGCTGGGTCAAAAAGAATCTTGCTGTGATGTATGTCATAGTGTTCTGCCTATGTTTTCCTCTAAGAGTTTGATAGTGTCTGGCCTTACACTTAGGTCTTTAATCCATTTTGAGTTTATTTTTGTGCATGGTGTCAGGGAGTGTTCTAATTTCATGCTTTTACATGTACCTGTCCAATTTTCCCAGCACCACTTATTGAAGAGGCTGTCTTTTCTCCACTGTATATGCTTGCCTCCTTTATCAAAGATAAGGTGACCATATGTGTGTGGGTTTATCTCTGGGCTTTCTATCCTGTTCCATTGATCTATATTTCTGTTTTTGTGCCAGTACCAAACTGTCTTGATTACTGTAGCTTTGTAATATAGTCTGAAGTCAGGGAGCCTGATTCCCCCAGCTCCATTTTTCGTTCTCAAGATTGCTTTGGCTATTCGGGGTCTTTTGTGTTTCCATACAAATTGTGAAATTTTTTGTTCTAGTTCTGTGAAAAATGCCAGTGGTAGTTTGATAGGGATTGCATTGAATCTGTAGATTGCTTTGGGTAGTAGAGTCATTTTCACAATACTGATTCTTCCAATCCAGGAACATGGTATATCTCTCCATCTATTTGTATCATCTTTAATTTCTTTCATCAGTGTCTTATAATTTTCTGCATACAGGTCTTTTGTCTCCTTAGGTAGGTTTATTCCTAGATATTTTATTCTTTTTGTTGCAATGGTAAACGGGAGTGTTTTCTTAATTTCACTTTCAGATTTTTCGTCATCAGTGTATAGAAATGCAAGAGATTTCTGTGCATTAATTTTGTATCCTGCTACTTTACCAAATTCATTGATTAGCTCTAGGAGTTTTCTGGTAGCATCTTTAGGATTGATGAATGATTTTAAAACTGGCATATCCATATAATGAAATCTTACTTGACAATAAGAAATGAACTACTGGGACACAAAACAATATGGATGAATTTCAAATGAATGTTGCTAAGCTTTACAGATTTACTAAGGCCACATGATATTTGATTACATTATACGACATTCTGCAAAGAGCAAAACTCTAGGAACAGACAATATATCAGTGGTTGCCAGAGCCTGGGGCCTGGGGAAAGGATTAACTACCAAGGGACACAAGGGCATTTTTTTGTGGTAAGGGCTGTTCTATGTCTTGATTGTGGTGACTTCCATGACCGTATGCATTTGTCAAAACTCATAGAACTGCAAACTAAAAGAGGCAAATTCTATTGCACGTAAATTATGCTTCAATAAACCTCACTTTAATTTTTTTGAGATTTTAAAAGATTTTTTTTAAAAAGCTGTTTGCTGGGGAAAAATACAGTAAGAATCAGAGTCAAGTAAAAAAGAAAAAAAAGTCTTCTAAGAAGGAAGCACAGCTACTTAAATCAGGATGAAAGACACCTCAAGAGAGAAAAGATTTTTAAGAGAAGATGAAAGGGCTTCCCTGGTGGCGCAGTGGTTGAGAATCTGCCTGCCAATGCAGGGGACATGGGTTCGAGCCCTGGTCTGGGAGGATCCCACATGCCGTGGAGCAACTAGGCCCGTGAGCCACAACTACTGAGCCTGCGCGTCTGGAGCCTCTGCTCCGCAACAGGAGAGGCCGCGACAGTGAGAGGCCCGTGCACCGCGATGAAGAGTGGCCCCCGCTTACCGCAACTGGAGAATGCCCTCGCACAGAAACGAAGACCCAACACAGCCATAAATAAATAAATAAATAAATAAATAAAATTAAAAAGTGTTTAAAAAAAAATCTTTAAAAAAAAGAGAAGGGCTTCCCTGGTGGCGCAGTGGTTGGGAATCTGCCTGCCAATGCAGGGGACACGGGTTCGAGCCCTGGTCTGGGGGGATCCCACATGCCGCGGAGCGACTAGGCCCGTGAGCCACAATTGCTGAGCCTGCGCGTCTGGAGCCTGTGCTCCGCAACGGGAGAGGCCGCGATAGTGGGAGGCCTGCGCACCGCGATGAAGAGTGGCCCCCACTTGCCGCAACTAGAGAAAGCCCTCGCACAGAAACGAGGACCCAACACAGCCATAAATAAATAAAATAAATAAAAATTAAAAAAAAAAAAAAAAAAAAAAAAAAAAAGAGAAGATGAAACCAATAAATCAGGTTTAAGATGTCTGCAAAAACAAACAAACAAAAAACAAATACAAAAAACCCCAGCTTCATCTTGCCCTGAGAGGTCATCAGGGAAATACAGAGTATCTTAAGAAATAAGAACTAATTTGCCAGATACTCAAAAGCTGAGGCAACTGAGTCAAAGAAAGAGAACGGTAGGCAGAAATCTAAGATGCCCTCCCATCCCTATCCCCCGTGTACACACCCTTTGTGTATAATCTCCTCCACTTACGTGTGGGTGTGACTTGTAAATATAATAGGAATTCACTCCCATGATTAGGTGATTAGTCAATCGACTCTGAGTTCATCAAAAGGAGCTTATCTGGGTCCCCTGGTGGTGCAGTGGTTAAGAATCCGCCTGCCAATGCAGGGGACACAGGTTCGAGCCCTGGTCTGGGAAGATTCCACATGCCACGGAGCAACTTAGCCTGTGCGCCACTACTACTGAGCCTGCACTCTAGAGCCCATGAGCCACAACTACTGAGCCTGTGTGCCACAACTACTGAGACGGCGTGCCTTAGAGCCTGTGCTCTGCAATTTATTTATTTATTTATTTATTTTAAAAAAGCATCACAAAAAGCAACAGCATAGAGAAAAGAGGCGAAGGCTAAGGGCAGACGTCTTTGGAGAATAATCTCTATCAATTCCATCCAGTGGTGGCCAAGAAAACCCAGCACAGACTGGTGGAGGTTCCCTGTTCTTGTCTCATTGCTCTTGATAACTCATTGTCCCTACAGGTTTTACTTCTCTACCTCCGGGCCCTGACTGCAGTCACCGAAGTACTAACACTCCTCTCTGGGGGGGACACCCTCCCACAGGTCTCCAGGGCCAACAGTGACATCCAGAGCAGAAACACGTCTGTATTCACTGGACTTCCTTAACACTCATTCTCAACACGGCCATTGATGAGACTAGGCACCAGGAAATAACCAATCAACTTTATAACCATGAAAAAAGCATGAATCATTCCTGAATCATCTTTCCCTATATGGGAAATATAATAGGAGGGTTCCCTCTGCCCAAAGAATATTATCTGAATTACAGGTTGTAGTATCTTGCAAATTAAAATAAAATACATCCTTCATCTTCATAATATTATTAGTTCTTTGATTTATAGCACTGTTCATTCTGAACATCATATAATGAAAATGGAGTAAATCATAACTTACCCTGTAACTTTTTAGTCTGATGAAATCAACCTTCATAGAGACAAATCTATCGGAATTTCGACTGATGTTCTTAAGGTGTTCTACCAGATCTGCACAGAACTTGTAGCCTCCTTTAAGTACACATAGGACCATAATGTCACAGTATCCTATGTCTTTCATAATATCCTTAGCCAGCCGTTCAATTCTGAAAGAAGGGATTAAAAGATATATTAAAGCATGATTACTTCTGAGCATTTTTGTTCCTTTCCCAAAAAAATGCATGATGTACTCTACATATTAGATTATGCAGGAGAATGTGGAGAAGGGCTTGGGAGACAGAAGCTTACAGATAAAGAAGCTTTGTTAAAGTTGGACAAAGAGAAAGTGTTCAAAACATATTTCTGATAACCACATCATCAATCATACATTTTTGCTCCTCTGCATCACAAAAAATGATTAAGGTGTAAAATATGATGTCAAAGATCACGAAGGCTATTACTTGATCACTACAGAGCCTGGTTGTTAGCTTTAACAAGGCTATGATGGTATGTGGTGATATTACGTTCCCTTTAAAGCAGAGAAAAAGGAAATGGAGAATGACTCACCCACCTGACCACGTTAGACGAGACTGGAGGAAAAGTCAAGACCATAATAACTATCGAAAGAATAATATTTGACTTATATTTGATGAAGATAACACGTTACCTATATGAAAGGTGCTCCAGACAATCTCAGTGGATACCGTCTCCACAGATCATAGTTTGAATGGTGTCTCCTGAAGTTCTACACTGATGCAGCCTTGGGCTGGCACCCAACACCTAATGTGGAACTGTCATTGTATTTTTTCTCATTGTTTCATATGTATAAGTCCATTGCCCATACACCCATACAACACTAAAACCTTGAATGGAGGTAGGGTCTAAGGTGCACACTTTTTAAAATATTCCCACTGGCACCTCAAACTGAATTAGATTTAAAACAGATGAAGTGAATGATGTGAAAAAATAAAATATTATATCACATATGTTCTAAATATGTAATATATATACTTTATATATTTTTATAAGTTTTTTATTTGTGTGTGTATATGTGCCTACATATACATATAAAATGACAACCATGGTTTCAGGTAATGTTTCTCAAAATATGATCAACGAAACATGTACATCAGCATGCCAAATATTCTTTTTTTTTTTTTTTTTTTAAAGATTTTTTTTGTTGTGGACCACTTTTAAAGTCTTTATTGAATTTGTTACAATACTGCTTCTGTTTTATGTTTTGGTTTTTTTGGCCATGAGGCATGTGGAACCTTAGCTCCCCAACCAGGGATCGAAGCTGAACCCCCTGCATTGGAAGGCGAAGTCTTAACCACTGGACTGCCAGGAAAGTCCCCAGCATGCCAGCTATTCTATAAAAAGGGACACTTGTTTCCAGCATGATGCAGTGAGGAGGTCAACACATCCTCTTCACAAAAAGAAAGTAGAAAGTCGGACAAAACTGTCAAAAGCAACCATTTCAGCGCTCTGGAAATCAACCAAAGGCGTGCAGCAAACTGAGAATCATTTATTCATGAAAACACTGAACACTGGGTAGAAACAGCACAGATCTGTGGTATTCTTGTCTGAGAATGGTCCCCTCTCCCTGGCCCCCAATCTGCTCTACCGTTCAACCAGGCAGTCAAGCAGGGTGGGGCACTGCTCACCCGATGGGGAGCACCGTCAGTTAACAAGGCCATCTTGGTAGCATGCCAACAGGGAGGGCCAGGGGCCCCGTTATCCTGAAGTTGCAGTCCTGTTTGAGCAACTACCTGGCAGACTAGTCACAGATTTAGTAGAGAGTTCCGGGAGGTTGCAGTCATGGGAGAGGGGCAGATAATAAACTCTCCACATATCCCAAGTTGACCGGAAGCCGTGCATGTGCACTGCAGAGACTAGTGTGGGCCCAGGCCACCACACATCCCTGGATGGTGGAGCCCGTAAGCCTGTGTGGCAGAGACACAGGAACGCTCAGTGGAAAGTAAAAGCCAGGGAAGGCTTGAGAAAGGCTGGAAATCTGAATGTGCTTGCCAGGCTCCCACACACATTCATCAGCAAAGAGTGGAAGCCTCCCTGGCTCAAGGTGTTTGAGTACAATCTCTACCCAATCTTAGGCTGAAGATTAAGCTATTCAGACACAAGCATGAACTCTGGTGAGCAAAACTTAAAAGGAAAAACAAGAAAAATAAACTGCACATCATCAGAGGCTACACATTGTGGGGGAGACAGTTTTCACAGACTGGCAGACAAAAAAAGAAACAAAGAACAAGGGCAGGGGCTTCCCTGGTGGCGCAGTGCTTAAGAATCCGCCTGTCAATGCAGGGGACACGGGTTCAAGCCCTGGTCCGGGAAGATCCCACATGCCGGTGGGGCAACTAAGCCCGTGCGCCACAACTACTGAGCCTGCGCTCTAGAGCCCGCGAGCCACAACTACTGAGCCCACGTGCCACAACTACTGAAGCCCGCATGCCTAGGGCCCGTGCTCCACAACAAGAGAAGCCACCGCAATGAGAAGCCCGCGCACCGCAACGAAGAGTAGCCCCAGCTTGCCGCAACTAGAGAAAGCCCACGTGCAACAGCAAAGACCCAATGCAGCCAAAAATAAATGAATATATAAATAAATTTATTTTAAAAAAATAAGAAGGGCAATGAATAGGAAATAGTTACTAATATGGTAGAGATTAAACCAAGTATATCAATCATCACTTTAAACGTGAATTGTCAAAACACACCAATTAAAGGCAGAGACTGTCAGAGTGGATCAAAAAAACACCCTAATATATGTTGTCCACCAGAAATCCATTTTAAATATGAAGACACAGATAGATTAAAGGGGTTGAGAAAGATGTACCATGCTAACATAATCCAAAGAAAGCTGGAGTAGCTGTATCAATTTCAGACAAAGCAGACCTCAGAGCAAAGAAATTGTCAGGAATAAAGGCTGACATTAGTGTATTAAAAAGAGGTCAATTCTCCAGGAAGACATAACAGTCCTTCATGCATCTGCACCCAACAACAGAGTATCAAAAAATTGATAGAACTGTAAGAAGTAGATGAATCCACTATTGCAGTTAGAGACTTCAACACCCCTCTCTCAGTACTTGACAGATCCAACAAGGCAGAAAACCAGTAAGGATATAGTTGAAAGGAACAGTACCATATACCAACTGGACCTGGCTGACATTTGTAGAATACTTCACCCAACATTCTCCTTAAAAGATATCAATAATAAAATGAAAAGACAAGCCACATACTAGTGGGAAATATTTGCAAATCACATGTCTGATAAAGGACTTGTGTCCAGAATATATAAAGAACTCTTGCAACTCAATAAGAAGAGAAACAACCCAACTGCAAAATTAGCAAAAGACTTAAACAGGCATCTGTCCAAAGAAGATGTATGAATAGCTAACGAGCACACTAATCATTAGGAAAATGAAAATTTAAACCACAATGAAATACCTTTATATATCCACTAGAATGGCTATAATTAAAAGGACAAACAATACTAAATGTTGGCAAGTATGTGGAGAAACTGGAACCCTCAAACACTGCTGGTGGGAATGTAAAATGGTGTAGCCACTTTGGAAAATAATTGGCAGTTTCTTAAACTTACCATGAAACTCAGAATTCCTCTCCAAGAGAAATGAAAAGATATGTCCACACAAAGACTTATACGTGAATGTTCATGGAAGCATTATTCACAATAGCCAAAAACTAGAAATCTAAACGTCCATCAACTGATGAGTCAATAATCAGATATTGTATGATTTAATTTATATGAAGTGCTCAGAAAAGACAAATTTATAGAGAAAGAAATCAGATTAGTGATTGCCTGATGGTGGGGGTAGGAGCAGAGACTGACAACAAACTTCTGGTGATGACAGAAATATTGTAAAACGATGGTGGTGGTGATGGTTGCCTAACCATAAAAATGTACCAAAAATCATTGAGTCATTTACCTGCAATGGGTGACTTTTGTAGTATGTAAATTATATTTTAATAAATTCATTTTTAAAGGTGGGAAAGGGCATTCTTGGGACGCCACTCCAGACCACTGAATCAGAATTTCTAGACATAAAGCTTAAGATTATGCATTTTTACAAGTTCACTGGGTAAGTCTCCTGTAGAGGGGACTGGTAACCTTACCAGGATTCAATCGTGTACTAAATCAGGATGCAATTAACTTAAGTCATAAATTAATTTTCAGATGAGAAAAGCAGGAATTTGTTTAAACCAGGGGTTCCCAAACTCGTGTGAAGAGAAAATGCTTCTGAGAGTTATTAAGAAGTGAATTGAGTACAAAGACACCCACTACACAAAAAAGGTGCTTTAACTGCTAAAGTCAAGCAGATTTCTTCCCTACCCCTCCCTTTTTTTTTGCAGGAATCTGTATCTTTAATATGAATTGCCAACACAGAGGTTTAGCAAGTTGGGAGATGCCAAATTTCTTACATTTATTTCATCACAGAACCTTTTTTCCTTTCAAGGATCAAAACTTGTATACCATGGAAGGCCACCTGAGGCTGTGAGAAACCACAAACTAGACCTTATTTTAATAATATACTATAGTTTGAGAGAATACACAATGTGCAGATCTTATCCAATGGAAAATCTTAGAATGTGAGTGAGAGAATGACATTTCCTTTTGCTTACAGACAGGCACTGATGGAAAGATAATATCCTGGGAATAGTGACCATCCAGCGCTTTTCAAACTTTCCTTTGGCTGAGGATCTATTTTACAAGTTAAATTTTAACTCAGAAGAATATAACAGCTTAAAAAAATAGAGGCAGAAATACAACGGCTTAAGGAAAAGGGGAGAGTGCGGAGCCCAAAGTCTCAGTTTGCTCCTGCTTCTCAGAGCCTCTCCCACCCCAATTTCTGAGTCTGAAATCCATGAAGCTTGCTTTTCATATAAATGTGAAGGCTTAAGTACTTGATCTTTGTACAAGAAATTAGAGGTCCATGGAAAGGCAAGAGTCGGGGCATTAAGGAAGCTTTGTTAAAGGGATAGGACCTATCAATCCTGAAGCCTGTGGTGGGCTGAACTGGAGGGGGCTCTCTGAAAACCAAAAAACAAATGAGGGTGACTTAGGGGCTTAGAACAGGAGAGAAAATGTTGGCTTTCGAAAAGCCAATCAGCTAGGAAGGAGCCAGAGGATATCTATGTCGACGGGTCCAAAAGAACTAGAAACACTACTCGAGAAACAGTTCTGTGCTGCTATTTTTAAGCTGCAAATATTTCTATTTCTAAAACATTACCACTGAAAACGTAATTGTGCACAGACTGGCCGACCTGTGAGAAATGACTTATTTGAGATAAACACAAGTCGCAGGAAAAGCCTTCAGGGGTGTGGCCTGTGAAAGCAAAGGTCACCTCTTAACTGTCCCTGGTTAAGAGTCTGTGAAAAACGTGAGATAAACGCTTTCCCAACCCTCATTTTCATCAGTTTGTACAGGACATTGTTATTTTGAGGCTGTTACTTGTGATGTAACACCTTCCATATGTATAGCCTTCTCACCATTTCCCCTGAACAAATATCCCAGTAAATAGTTCATGTAAAGCACAGATTTATTTTATTCCAAATTCTCTGCAGTATAATAGTTCTGTGTACCATTATATAGAAGAGACTCCGGAAGAGGGTCCCCAAGTGTACCGTTTGACTCACACAAGAGAGGGCTAGACAAAACTTACACGGCAAAGAACACTCACCTGTCCACAACGATGCCGTGAGGGATGAGGACATAGTCCAAATCTCCGTAATAGTGCTGTGGGTACGTGAACAAATTCAAGTCGTACCCTGGCCAGTCGTCCATAATCTGCAAATCAAATTATCTTGGTTACAATATTTTTCATTGGAAATTTATTTTAAGAAATATAAATAAACAAGAGCATCCTTTGAAAAAAAGAATAATATTGAAAACAGACTAGGTCTGATAATCCATATGGTATTAAATTATATTCTGTAGGACTTCCCTGGTGGTCCAGCAGTTAAGACTCCGCGCTCCCAACGCAGGGGACCCGGGTTCGATCCCTGGTCAGGGAACTAGTTCCTGCAAGCCGCAACTAAGAGCTGGTACAGCCAAATAAATTTTTTAAAAAATTATATTCCGTCAACCTATGAGAAGCCAGGTGGGACAAGGTAATTTGTTTCACGTAACCTGACGAAGGACCTACTGAAGTGAACAGGGAACTCCATTCCTGACTTTTGGCATCACAAGATAAAATACCAACTTAATGTCTTACAGCTAACCTGACAGCATTGTTTGTAAGAGTGCACATATGTAAATATACAATTTATATCTAAATTACAAATACTATCATGAATATATTATAAGTAAAATTATGTTTGTAATTACAGGCACACCTTTTATTGCGCTTTGCAGATGGTATGCTTTTTACAAATTGAAGGTTTATGGCAACCTTGTGCTGTCAGATGATGCTCAGCATTTTTTAGGAATAAAGTATTTTTAAATTAAGGTGTGTACGTTGTTTTTTTAGACAATGCTATTGCACACTTAATAGACCATGGTGTAGTGTAAACATAACTTTTATATGCACTGGGAAACCAAAATAATTTGTGACTCATTATTGCGATACTCGCTTTATTTTGGTGGCCTGGAAGTGAACCCACCATATCTCCGAGGTCTGGCTGTCTACTGACAGAGACAGGATCACCCCACATTATTATAATATATTATTATATATACTCTTACATGTCTGTGCACTGTAATCACCTCATCTGCCTGGGAAAGATTACCTACTAAAAGTACATGTCTCCTGGGATTATTGTGGACCCAAACTTCTGAGTGGTCGGGTCATTACAGTAAAGACTTCAAAAGGCTGTGCCATGGTGGGAACGTAAGTCAGTCCTGTTGGGAGCCGACTACTCCAGAAAACTGGTATATTCAGATAGCGGACAGACTGCTAGCAAGTCTTCCTCTTGCTTAGGACAGGATGCGCAAGTCTGATGGTTAGATAGCGAAGAGGCGGGAGAGGAAATGATGGTGAAGACCAAGTTACGTTTACTTTCAGGTCATCCAGAAAACCTGTGACACGGAGGTGTTAGACACCAAGACAGACCACAGCTGAATGGGCTCTGGATTTCCGGTTACTCCCGTACCCTTCCACCAGACTCCTCCATGCAGCTGTAAGCTTCCGGGGCCTTTCATAATGCAGACCTATCCTAATTTCCCAGCCCAGTTGCCTACACCATCCCCTCCTGCCCTCAGATTGGTCTCCAGTCAAATCAGGATCCTTCCCAGCTCTGTGTTCTGCTCATTTGTCTTGCACCTATGCCCTCTTCCTCTCTGTCCCCCCTACCTCTGTATCCCAAACTCAGCATCTTCCACAAAAACTCAGGTCAGGCCCCACTTCTTCCTGGAGGCCTTGCTGACTGTTCCTGCTCTATGATCATGTCTCCCAAGCTCCTGGTGCCCCTCAGAGCTCAGTGTGTTCCCACTGCTTATGACATATGTACGTCTGCGTGTGTGTTTTGTCTTGTCTCCTCCCACTGGAATGTTAGCTCCTTTTGGTAGAGACTTTGTCTCATTCACTGTTGAAACGCCAGTGCTCAGAACCCTGACCCGGAATATGGTAGGAGCTCAAAAATGTTAAGTGAGTGAATAAATGGCACAGTCTCCACCCACACGTTACCCAACCCTCAGTTTATCTCCTTGTGATAAAGAGCACCACTGTTCATGGCCCCAGAAATTCCTACCTACCGTGGGCCGACTGACAGTCAAATGATGTGTCATCTGCGTATCTGAAGAGCATCACATCTGCTCTGCCTTGACCAGCAAATCAGCTGGTGGCAACTGTTGAATCTGCACAGAGCAACTCTGGCTTCCATCCTGAGAACTCCTGGGGCCTGCTGTCACCATCAACACCACAACGGCTGGTCAGAGCCTGAACCGCCAGCTGAACGTGAGGAGATTCCAGAAGATGCACTAGCAGACCACGACAAAGACCAGACGAGAAGCCTGACCAGCACCAGGCCCCAGGGAGATCACCCAAGGGCACAGCACTTTCTGGCTCCCCTGCCAGACCACGCACACCACCCACCCTGCCTCTTGCAGCCCTCCCAGAGGCAGCGGCATGAACTAGTGGCCACTCCTCCCACCACGGAAATCCTGTAGAACCCCCTGCCTGGCTGAATCTGAGACCACTCCCTAGTCCCTGGTCTAGGGCTCAGCTCTGACACTTACTATGATGTTAGGAAAATTACACCTGAGACTCATTTCCCCCTCCTTTAAATAAGACACAATAAAACCCACGGACAGGGTTGTTTTGAGGATAAAAAGATAGAGCAGATAATGTACTTAGAGTTCCTAGCACATCTCCAGGTATATAATAAATGCTTAATAAATGATGCCCCCCAAAAAGAAAAGAATGATAAAATGACAAAACAAACCTACATATAAAAACTGTACTGGCAATCTGTAGCTCAGAGGCAGCACGGAGTAATGGTTAAGAGCACGGATTAGAAGTCTAACA
The DNA here is from genome assembly GCF_965194825.1 of Balaenoptera physalus. Lineage (NCBI taxonomy): Eukaryota > Metazoa > Chordata > Mammalia > Artiodactyla > Balaenopteridae > Balaenoptera > Balaenoptera physalus. The sequence goes on from NC_138883.1 coordinate 169,085,380, forward strand.
CACCCGGGGGTGAATTTACTAGCTGTTGGACCTTGGGCATTTTAACCTCTCTGGGTCACAGTGTTTTCATCTATAAAATGGAGCCGATGCCTACCTCATATGGCTATTTCAAGGACTAAATAAGATAGATAATGGATGTAAAACTCTTACATCAGTATCTGGTCTACAGAACGCTGCAGTAAATGTTAACCAGTTAGATGTACTGAAACATTAATAGTTTACTTACAAATTATGTGTGTTAATTAATTTAAAGAAGTGCTTTAAACCTATCTGCCAAAGTCTTATTACCCTAGTTAAAACTGTAAATTTCAAAGTAGAAGAAACATGTTTCTCTAAAACTATCCTATAAGCCAAACCAGCCTATTTCCCAATGAGTCTGAAATAGTGAGTTTTCACTGTAGAGATAAAAGACAATTAGAAATGAAGGAACCACTGGTTTATCCTTAATAGTGCGTGCAAATTGCACTGTAAATGTGTCCTAGACCTGAAGGAATGGAGGCTGCTAGGAACTGCAGATAATTATGTTTTTCATCTTCTTTTTGAAAAATCAAAACAAGAAGTCTTTAAATAGTTTCAGTATCACAGATAATACGCTCTAAGTTTATTCAGAACAATGGCTTCTCTGTTCAAAGATGCAAAATATGGCCAAGCTGGGGAAGTGACAAACACACTGAGCCATTTTACACCACATGCAAACCCCGGAACTCCTTCGGACTCTCTTTTCCCCATTGGAAGATATACTGAAGACCTTCTTTCTAAGTCATCAAAAATAAATTTTTTGCTTAGAATATTTCTTGCCTTGTTTTTCAAGTTGTAACCCCTAGGGAGAAAAATAGTTTGGAAACACATACAAAAAGCTAATCTTGGGGCACTTCCCTGGTGGCACAGTGGTTAAGAATCCGCCTGCCAAGGCAGGGAACATGGGTTCGAGCCCTGGTCCGGGGAGATCCCACATGCCGCGAAGCAACTAAGCCCACGAGCTACAACTACTGAGCCTGCGCTCTAGAGCCCGCGAGCCACTACTACTGAGCCCACGTGCCACAACTACTGAAGCTCGCACGCCTAGATCCCGTGCTCCTCAACAAGAGAAGCCACCGCAATGAGAAGCCTGCACACCGCAACCAAGAGTAGCCCCCGCTCGCCGCAACTAGAGAAAGCCCGCGTGCAGCAACGAAGACCCAAAGCAACCAAAAATTTAAAAAAAAATTTTTTTAAAGTATTTGCATCAACATCTTTAAAAAAAAAAAAAAAAAGCTAACCTCGGCTCCTCTCTGCTGCTAAGCCCCAAACCCTGGGCCCTACTCTCTCCGTCAGGCAGTGATCACAGTGGCCGCCAATTTCAGGTTCACATCCACCCATCCACTGTTAGAGAGGAAGGGTGTCTCGTCCCACAGCTCTGCTTCTGGGAATCCCAGACAAGAACATCAACTGGCCCAGCTGGGGTCACTGGTCCAGCCCCAGAGCCAGGGAAGGGGGTGCACTGTGAGGGATGTCTCAGAGCCACACATTGAGAAACTGAGTCGAAGCTGTGTCCTCAAAGAAGGGTCTCAGGTTCTGCTACCAGGGGAATGAAGGGGGGCTCCACAGACCAAATAACATCCTGTATCTGCATGCCTTCCTCTTCTGTGGGGGGCTCTATACCCGGAAGGGGAAACTCATCACATCTAGTAAAGTCGTTTCCATGGGGGGAGGGGGAAGGAGATGCCATAACAGAAGCACAATCATTTCAGATTTTCTCTTCTCCTTACTCCTACCAAACTCACATGTGTAGGCACTAACTATGCTTCTTTGATAATGGTTCTGTAAAAGTAAACCATATCTAATAACCTGATCCCCAAAGACCAGAGAGGTAGAGAAATCTTTTCTCTCCCTGAGAAGCAACAAAGATATACCAACTGAGGTGTGTGTGTGCGGCATGGTACGGGGGACACTGGTAGCCAGTCTATCCTGAGCAAAGTTTCTAAACTCAGGGTCTACATCTCCGATTTGGTAATTAGCACCTGCTCCCATTTATTGTTAATAATCTACTAATGTCCTACCTCCCCGAGTAAACTGAAAGCCATTTGTAGGCAAGAGCCATCTTCAGTCTCTTCATTTTCCCTTCTCTTGCACGAACTGTATTTCTCATTTTAGGCTCAAGTCATCTGGCTCTATGTCCCTTGCCATCTTTATCACCAAGTTTCTACCAACTCAGACTTCTCTTCTCCACCTCATTTCTGGACACTCCAGTACACGCCCTGATGATCCTTCTAGCTACTCCATCTTGTAGTAACTTCACCTACCTTAGCTCAAGCGACTTCGCCTCTGGTCCACCTTAGCCACATCCCATCCGCCACAGCAGCCTCCCCTTTGACATTCTTCTCCAGAAGCACAGCTTCCCATGTGGCACAGTGCTGGAAAGCTGGCTTCAACTCCTGCTTCTGCCACTTGCTAATCCTGTGACCTTGGCGATTGCTTATCATTGCCTCAGCTTCCTCCTCTGTAAACTGGGGATTATTAATATCCCTACCTCGAAGATTTGTGAGGATTAAATGAATCATACAGGAAAACCACATAGTAAGTGCTCAATAAATGCTTGCCATTACTACCTGCCCCCTTTTCCACTGGTACTAAAATTTCCCTTTGATTTTTTCCAACCCATCCTTGAGTGCTCTCTGCTTTCCCCGTATTACCTACCCTACTGAGCTTTCCTTTTCCTCTCAACCCTTCCATCAGCACCTTGAATTCATTCTGAATTTGCCTTGCCTGCCCATATCCAACTTGATATTAATGTAATTATCCCAAGTTCTACTGGAGAGAATGACATAAATGCAGGGATGATCTCCATTATACCCTGATTATTTCCAACCTTGGTGGACCCTCTCACTACCTTCCTGCATCTTTCACCAAATTACCTTGCTTTTGAGAAAGCTTCTTTTAACAGTGATAGATTGGGCTACTTACTGTTCCATCATTTGCTTTTTAGACTTTAACAATCTACCGTTCCTATTAGTCATATCGACTGACCTCATTCGTTTTTAAGACTATCTATTATTAGATACTAGTACTATACTTTAACCGTTCTACTGATGAAATAGTTGTTTAAAAGATTCTCACTACTGATGGCTTCGTCTTTTCCATCGTGATGCCACTTGCTCTTCCTGAGGCATCTGCCCCTGCTGCTGACCTCTTAGCCTCCTCACCTCCACAAAACTCTGTTTGCTAGGCACCTACCACCCCGTCTGCTCTCTCCTACTTTGCTACTCATTCTTGGTCTCCTTATCTGGCTTCTCCCAGACACTCGGCCTGTTACATTTGGGGCTTTCTACCCTTAACAATAGTTTCACATTTCTTCTCCATGTTCACTGGGCATCCCTATCCACTGCCAAGCATCAGATATTTTTCTACTTGCTGACAATTTCCAAATCTATCTAATCACCCTCCTGAATTCCAAACAGGAATTTCAAATTGCCTCCTGTGCATCCTGACCCATAGGCTTTACAGGTACTAGAGACTCAACTTGCCCAGAATTGAACTTAGTGATTTCCCCTTTTACATTTTCATCCCACTCCAACTCACCCCAAGTCTAGGCCTGGCCATCCTCTCCATGGCAACTGGAATGATCCTTTTTTTTTTTTAAAGCGTAAACTGGGTGTCATGATTCCTTCTCAGAATGTAATGATTTCTTTGCCCTTGGCCGGCGCTGTCTGGAAGACCCTTCTTCAGAGTCTTCACGTGGCTACCTCCTGCTTAGCCTTCAGCTCTTGGTTCAGATGTCACCGAGGGGCTGCTCTGCCTGAGCTAAAGCAGCATCCCCAGCCCTCCGCCAACCACTCTCCATCTCATTGCTCTTGTCTTTTCACTGCACTTATCACTCTCTGAAAGTATCTTCGTTGTGTATTTGCTTTCTTACTGCTTGCCTGTGTTCCCCTCTAGAATGTGAGCTCCACCAACACAGGGCTTTTTGTTTCCCCAGAGCCTAGAACACGGTCTGGAACACAACAGGACAGTCAACATGAGTGGAATGAATAAATAAATGAACTCCTCCTTTAAGAAGGAAAGGCCCGGCTTTGAAATTAATACTGGGCAACACGGTTCAACCTGAACAGATCGGTTAGGCTGTGAGATGTTTCCTAGCAGAACGCTCCTATCCTGTAGTCCCTTCCCCGTCACACACAGATTATCTGTGCATTACAGGCTGATCCCTGAACAAAGACTCTTAATGTAGCAAGTTAGCCCACACCGCACCCTCACCACCGGGTCACTTTAAACCTGACGCGTTAAAACTACCACCTTCCATAGAGACCATTCTAAACCGAGCCGAAGCCGGCGCCATAGGCCAAGACCAGATTTGATTCCAGGACACCGAGCGATGGGTACCCACCGGGCGCTGGCTGACTTCGAGGGATCCCCAGGGATAAAGAGGCTCTGGTCTGGGACCCCATCCTCCCCCACCTTCTCATTTGGACACACTACTAGCTACTCTGTACACACCCTCTCTAGCTGGCTCAGCGGGCCCAGCGTGCTGTTTCCCCTCTGCCGAACCGGAGGCTCGCTCGACGGCGCTAGCGTGTCCCGAGCCCGCGCAGAGGCCCCACAGAAAGAGCCCTCGCCCGGGTTTCCAAGCTCAAGCTCCGTCCACTAGAGCTCCTCTACTTCCTGGCTGCCCCGGAGCGCCCTGAGTATCCCTTCTGAAAACAGCACGTGAAGCCCGCGCTGGACGAGTCAGGAGGGAGCACGAGAGGAAGGAGGCCCACAGGAGCGGCCCGCGGGGGTCCTCGCAGGCCCGCCCGGCGCCCGGAGGTGACTCCCGGTGGCCAGCGAGAGTGGGGAGCCGGCACCACCCGGGCTTAACGCGGGAGTAGCGGATTCCTGGCGGGGGGAGGGGGGGACACTGAGGACACGGGGTGAAGGGATGTTAAGCGCGGGTCAGACTGGGGGAGGGGCAGGATGGACGCGATCCCGTCGCGAGGGAGGAACAAAGCCGTGGCCCGCTCTCTCCCGAATGCATTTCGGGCGTTTAATCTAAAAGGGGGGGGAGGGGTGCCAACAAGGGAGGGGCGGGGAGCGCGCGACTCGGCCCCGAAACCGGAGTTTGCATTTACCACGACGCCTCGCCCGTAGTCTGGCGCCTCCTCACGGCTCCCGGCCATGTTTCTCCGGGGAAAGCGGGAAGGAAAGAAGCGCGCGGGAAGGAGCCGGGACGGTGACGGGCCGGGAGGGGGTGGGGGGAGGTGGGAGGGCGGGGGAGGGGGCCCGCCCCGCCCCGGGCCGCCGGGCCGCCGGGCGACCAAGCCGCGGCGCGCCGACGACCCCACGCCTGGCGTGGCTCCAGCGCCTCGGCCCGCGCCCCCAACCCTGGCGGCTCCTCGGGCGCGGGGCGCGGGGCGGGGAGGCGGGGCGGGAGGCGGGGCGGGGGCGCGGGGCGCAGCTGCAGAGCGGCGTCCTCTCCACCTGAGCGCCGTTCCCCGGGCGCCCGCACGGGTCCCCCTGCGGCCACCGCCCGTCTGCGAGCCCCCAGCCCGAGCCCCGCGGGGACCCGGGAGACCCAGGCTGCCCGCGGCTCGGTTTTTACAGGAACAGAAAGCGTGCCCAGATCCCCCGCCTCCCTAGGTCTGTCGTCCCAGCTTTCAGGCTGACAAGGTCCTTGAATCCTTCCTGCTGACTTTTAGGCGCTCTTTATCCCAAGTAAGTCCGCGAAAGAGCCTGCGGTAGAGGATATTCTCGAAGTACGGCTGTGGGCGAAGCTCTGATGTGTTTTTAAAATCCTCGAACTGCCCAGCCAGGCGTTTGAAAGAGCCGTGCGGTGGCTTATCCCTGAACCATGCCCGCGGTTACAGGATGTGGACTGGGAAATAGGGCCTTTCCTTTACCCCTTTCAGGGCGAAAAAAAGAAGTTTTGACACACCATCTACTTTACCACTTTTGTAAGAACGTATGGTCAGATTTTAACTGTTTCAGGCTGCAGCTTAAAGCCGTCGCTCTTCTCAGATTCAGAAGCCTTCTTTTATGAATCCTTTGTTAATTCAACCCCTGATCCCAGCCTTCCCCGGAATGAGGGTCCCCGTTCTTTGTCCGTTCCTCAAGGGCCCTGCTCTCCCTTTATATGTATTCATTGCCCTGGTCTTTTCCCTCCCGCCTCATCCCTTGCAGCCCCGCTCAGGTTTGAAGCCCCGAGCAGAACTCGGGCCCCTCCGAAAGACTATTTTGTTCATCTTCGGGTTCTGGCACAAGGGAGGGAGAGGAATGCTGATTTTGCTTGGTTTGAGGGGAAAATAGTTACCAATCAGTAATGTCACTCTGGGTTGGAAAAATGTTAGTCATTCCGACATGGCCGTGCTCAGCCCTGTTTGTCCTCTCCTAAGTGCCAGCACGTGGAAGGAAGGCAGCCCCGTGGATTGCTGAAATTAGGTGCTGTGCTTGCGGACTGGCTCCCATAAACTGGGTGACAGTGTTTCTTGCACAGGTAAACATTTTCTCTCAGTAAGTGTCAGACGTCCTTGTTTTGGGCCATTTTTATAGTCTGACCTCTTTTCTCAAAAGTGAGGGACCATCTTCTATTTTCATTGTCAAAGGCCAGGCCCAGGAAGCATCTTCACAACCAAAGTCATTAAAACTTCCAGAAACTGAAAAGTGGTGATCCAGCTTTAGAGTTCAGAAGACTCTTTTGGGGAGGCAGCCACCTGCCTACTTGGTAGGTTATGGTGGAGAAGCTGTGTGTTCAGACTCAGACATCTGCACCAAGACACTCAGGTGAGTGTGATGCGGTGGTTCACCAACCATGCCTTAAGGAATCCCACTGTCTTACTGCTGCAAAATCACATTTACCCATAGGAGGCTCAGTGCTGGTACATGGGCCTTAGGGACAAGAAACTTCAAAATAGGTTACAGATGTAGCTGCTCTATTGAAATCAAAAAGCTACTACTGTGTGCCCAGGCCAGGCACTGTGGAAGATGTAAAGGAAATGGTAGATAAGTCTTTCCTTAGAAAGGCCATTAATTAAATGTAAAATCCAATAGGTTCACAATAGAAAAAAAAAAAAAAGTCACTTACTTGAATGACAACAGGAATCGTAAGAATGCACACTCAAGAACATCCCGTAGAGACCCATAGGACATCCTATGAAGGATACAGAATGATGCACAAATCGTTTAAAATTCAGTTCATTTTATTTATTATCTTTTTATATTTTGATAACATTTTGTGTGATCTAGTTATACTTCTATACTTTGGACAGCATTAATGTAATACAATATACATTTGATATCACAAATAGCATTTGCAAGAACCGATGATACCCAAAAATAACAAATCATTTGTCCAGACTTTACTCTTAATCTTGCATATGAGGACTTAGGGGCAAAAATTCTTTTTAAATCTCAAATTTCTGTTATGTGTCTAGTGCAATGGCTTCAGACCAGGATTCTGATTTTTCTAGCAATAATCCATATGACGTGAGCCACTGAGGCTAAGCCAATTACATCCATCAATATGCCTCAATTTTCTCATGGGTAAGAGGGGCACTACATTTCTGCTCTACTGCATATGAAGATGAGATTAACGTGAGCTAACATGCAAGAGAATCCTTTGAAGAGTGCTATAAAACTGTAAGGTGTTATTAATTGGAGATGCCGTGACAATGTGTGACCAGATGTTTATAAAGTTATTTGATGGGCAAAATGACAGGGTAATTGCCTTTTTAAGATGGGTGTAGGGTGACCAACCACGGACAGTTATAATCTAGGGACAAGATGGGACTGGTATGAGAATGGATACAGTAGAAAGAGAAAATTATTAAAGTAATGGAATTTTCCATAAAAAAGGATGTTTTAGCTCAGATTGTCCGTTTTCTGATACTCCCTTGAAGAAGCTGTAAGGATAAAGACATAGATCTTTACAAAGTTAATAACCAGTAAATATACTTGCATTTTTTTGTCCTTCTCTTAATCCCCTTTTAGTTGGAGGTTCCTGCATTTTCAATTCTGAAACTGTCTAGTACCATTACCATGGTGTAAACACAAATATTTATGTTTACCTGAATTCTCCACCAGGCTAAAGACTTTGTCCTAAAAGTATATACTAACCTTTTGCCAGTTTGGTTAGTTCTTGACCTTTTGCCACTGTTAATCTGTTGTTGAAGGAGTGATTCAGTCTATGTGCTGAGTTGTTCAGAGCCAGTCACTCAGTGACACCAGATTCGAAATCCGGAAGGGCATTTAGTTTTTTGAGTCCTGAAACATGAAAATAAACAAAAAAATGCTCGGCCTGGGAATTGTGTTGAAATCCATAAACATGTGAAACTTAGTGACTCAGATTGTTAGTCACAGAGTAACTGATTAGAGTCTGGATGAAATCCATTGTGAACAAAGGCCAGTAATAATGATGATGATATTTTGCTTTTTCTTAGTGCAGAACAAAACCCTTTACAAATGTTACAAGTACAAAAAAAAAAAAAAAGAAAAACAGTGGCAAGATACTTCCAGATATTCAGCCTAAGTAAGAACCTTGCTACCTTTCAGGTATTTTTTTTCCCCTCAACATAAATACAGAAAAAAATATAGTTGCAAATAATTGTAACACACAACCACTTAAGCAAAAGCCTAATTAGTATTCAATTAGCATAGCAAGCCCTCTTTCCTGGCTTCTTGTTTGAAGCAGACTGGATCCAATGCGTAGTCTTAGAGTAAAAAAAATGACTCCATAACGGTTCTTACAAAGAAACGCAGGAGCTACATTCAGAATTATGTTTGGCATTATTACACTTTCACTGGTAATTAACCTTCCACTGAAGAACATGGAGGATAAATTTGCCCGTTCTTTTGCAGTAATGTCAGGCATGAGTAGTATCATCAACAGTAAGTGCTGGGCTGCTTCAGAGATATCCACTCACTATCTCCCCATCTGACCGGAACAGGAATTGGATAGCTTCAGAGTAGAGGAATAATGTGTCCATGTGTTCCTCCAGATCTCAGAGTCCTGGCAGGCGACCTCAACTCTCTTGGCCACCATAAAGCAGTCATTGAAAGGACACAGCTGCAGGAACTAGAGGCTAAGGACTAAATAAATCCATAGTGCTGGAGGCACAAGTCATGTACATGACCCTAACACAATACCTTGTGGTTATGAATGAACGGATTAGCCTCTAATGGTGCAGTGGTAGCTTATGCAAAATTAATTGGTGCCTCAGCCAGTGCCAAGTTTCTAATGGAAAGATGTCCACTTCACACACACACACACACACACATGCACATACACACACAAAACAAGGAGACCTTAGTTGATGAAAACTTTTGCTGGTGTGGGGAGACTAAGGACCAAGTGGAATGGGAACTGAATGTTCTCTTGGCTGAACATGGATTCTCTTCAGATCAGAGTTGATATATGAAACCCACCAGCAATATCTCAGGAACTGATCCAGTTCTTGCCAGGTTCTGGGTTGTATTTTAGGGTCGAGGTGGAGGGAGCTTGGGAAAGAGGCTGGGGAGAAGTAGTTTGAGGTCTGATGTCTCACATGGGAAAAGAGACTGAGAAAGAAAAAAGAGATTTGGACACGGACATACCTAGAGAAACACTTCCCAAAGTGTGTTTCGATTCACTTTTCTTTTTTTAAAATAAATTTATTTATTTATTTCTGGCTGCGTTGGGTTTCGTTGCTGCACGCGGGTTTTCTCTAGCTGCGATGAGCGGGAGCTACTCTTCATTGCGGTGCGCGGGCTTCTCATTGCAGTGGCTTCTCTTGTTGCGGAGCACAGGCTCTAGGCACGCGGGCTTCAGTAGTTGTGGCACACGGGCTCAGTAGTTGTGGTGCACGGGCTTAGTTGCTCCACAGCATGTGGGATCTTCCCAGACCAGGGCTCGAACCCGTGTCCCCTGCATTGGCAGGCGGATTCTTAACCACTGCACCACCGGAGAAGTCCTCGATTCACTTTTCTTTATGCTTGAAAAAGATGTTGTGACTCATTAGGCTTGAGAAACAATGGGATAAGCAAAGCTAAACCCTTCTATCTTGTGGAATGTCTGGAAGCCTTTAATATGCCAACCTGCACTGTCAATATTCAAGAAGACTGTAGCAAAATGGAGTGTTTCCCAAACTTTTTGTACCATGCAAACCTTTTTAGAGGGTGTTTTATAAAAGTTTTTTTAAAATGCATTATTATAAATTATTTAAATTTATACTTGTTATCTTGAAATAAGCAATTTATATGGTCTTAAAGATACATCTGAGAGGACTAAATATTTAAAATATAACATTGTTTTCCAACTATGCATTGGGTTTTGTTTTTTTTTTCCCTCTTTAAAAATATGCGGGCTTCCCTGGTGGCGCAGTGGTTGAGAATCTGCCTGCTAATGCAGGGGACACGGGTTCGAGCCCTCATCAGGGAAGATCCCACATGCCGCGGAGCGGCTAGGCCCGTGAGCCACAACTACTGAGCCTGCGCGTCTGGAGCCTGTGCTCCGCAACAAGAGAGGCCGCGACAGTGAAAGGCCCGCGCACCGCGATTAAGAGTGGCCCCCGCTCGCCACAACTAGAGAAAGTCCTCGCACAGAAACAAAGACCCAACACAGCCAAAAATAAATAAATAAATTAATTAATTAAAAAAATATATATGCAAAAAGAACTTAAATGGACATGGCTAAGGGCTTTCTCAACCTCTGAAAGGCCATGACTTTGCAATTTATGCCATCCTTCCAGTTGACATGGAACTTGTCCTAAAAGACAAAGAACTTACCCCCATGCCCACCCCCATTCCCTCTGCCATGCATACTTTCTTTTTTCCCCCAGCTATGAACAAGATCAGCCTTCAGAGTAGCAAGAGAGAGGCAAGGTATCTCATTGTGGCACTTCCTTTTGGTCTCTTTCAGTGATAGTGTGGTGGCTTCCAAAGACCATTGCTTTGAGACACTGCCAGCATATAGGGTATCCAGATGAACCAAGTGGCAAAGTTGGCATGTGATATAGCAAGTCATACAAGGGCCTGGGCATACTGGGCTCCTGGTTGCTTCTAAGGAGCTATCACATCCAGGACAATGGGAATCTATTGCAGTGCCCACGTTAATAGTCCTGTGGTTTGTACTTGAAGGAACTGAGTTCCCTCTGTGTTTTCTACCTCGGGATCTCTAACTACACTCACTACCTCAGCTACACCAGTGGGATTCGTGGCAAGTTGAACTTGACTCACAGACGGTCGAATTTGCTAAGTTTTAGTAATTCTGTTCATAACTTTTAATTTGAATTTTTTGTTTTTGTTCCGGCTTTATTGAGTATAATTGACAAATAAAAATTGTGTATATTTAAGGTGTAAAACGTGGTAACTTGAGATATACTTATACATTGTGAAATGATTACCACAATCATGCTAATTAACACATCCCCATAGTTATCACACAGTTATCTTTGTGTGTGTGTGTGTGTGTGTGTGTGTGGTGAGAACATTTCAGATCTATTCTCTCAGCAAATGTAAAGCGTACAAGATAGTATTATTAACTGTAGTCACTGTGCTGTATATTAGATGGCCAGAACTTATTTGTCTTATAACTGAAAGTTGGTACATTTTGATCATTTCCCAATTTCCACCTCCACACCTTCAGTCCTTAGAAACTACCACTCTATTCTATGCTTCTGTGAGTTTACTTTTTTAGATTTTATATGTAAGTGAGAGTATACAGTATTTGTCTTGTCTTATTTCATTTAGCATACTGTCCTCTGGATGCATCCATGTTGTCAGAAAAAGGAGGATTTCCTTCTCTTTTATGGCTGAATAATATTCTACTATATGTATATAGTGGAATATTATACATATATATGAAATAAAATATAATTTATATATAAAACAGGATATATTGTATATTATAATGGAATACATAACATAAATATAATCGATAACATATAATATTACATTATATTCCATTAGATATAGGTAAAGGTATTTCACATTTTGATGAAGATTGCATTGAGTCTGTAGATTGCCTTGGGTAGAATGGACATTTTAACAATATTAATTTTTCCAATCCATGAACAAGGGATATCTTTCCATTTATTTGTGTCTTCTTCAATTTCTTTCATCAATGTCTTATAGTTTTCAGTGTACATATTTCTTTCACCTCTTTGGTTAAATTTATTCCTAAGTATTTTATTCTTTTTGATGTTATTGTAAATGGGATTGTTTTCTTCATTTCTTTTTCACATAGTCCATTGCTGGTGCATAGAAACACAACTGATTTTTGTATGTTGATTTTGTATCCTGCAATTTTACTGAATCTGTTTATTAGCTCTTAACAGTTTCTTGGTGGAATTTTTAGGGTTTCCTATATATAAGATCATGTTATCTGCAAAGAGAGACAGTTTTACTTCTTTCTTTCTGAGTTAGGTGCCTGTTATTTCTTTTTCTTGCCTACTCACGTTAAGATGTCCAGTACTATCTTGAATAGAAGTGGTGAGAGTGGGAACGTTTTTCTTGTTCTTGATCTTGGAGGAAAAGCTTTCAGTTTTTCACCACTGAGTATGATGTTAGCTGTGGGCTTATCATATATGGTCTTTATTATGTTGAAGTACATTCTTTCTATACTTAATTTGTTGAGAGTTTTTATCAGGAAAGGATGTTGAATTTTGTCGAAAGCTTTTTCTCCAACTATTGAGATGATCATATGATTTTTATCCTTTATCTTGCTAATGTGGTATATTATATTTATTGATTTGTGTATGTTGAACCATCCTTGCAACTCAGGCATAGAATTCACTTGATCATGGTGTATGATACTTTTCGTGTGCTGTTGAATTTTGTTTGCTAGTATTTTGTTGAAGATTTTTACATCTATGTTCATCAGGGATATTGGTTTGTAATTTTCTTTTCTTGTACTGTCCTTATCTAGCTTTGGTGTGAGGGTAACGCTAGTCTCATAACCAGAGTTTGGAAGTGTTTCCATCTCTTTAATTTTTTTAGAAGAGTCTGAAAAGGATTAGCATTAATTCTTCAGTAAAAGTTTGGTAGAATCCACTAGTGGAACCATCTGGTTGTGGGCTTTTCTTTGTTGGGAGATTTTTGATTACTGCTTCAATCTCTTTACTCATTATTGGACTCTTCAGATTTTCTAGTTCTTTATGATCCAGTCATGAGAGGTGTATGTTTCTAGGGATTTATCCATTTCTTCTTTGTTATCTAATTTGTTGGCATATAATTATTCATAGTAGTCTCCTATGATCCTTTATATTTCTGTGGTATCAGTTATGTTTCCTCTTCCATTTATAATTTTATTTATAATTTTGTTATTTTATTATAAAATTATTATTTTATTTATATTATGTATTTTTTCTTGGTTAGTCTCACTAAAAGTTTGCCAGTTTTGTTCACCTTTTCAAAAAGCCAACTCTTAGTTTTATAGATGTGTTCTAAAGTTTTTCTGGTCTTTTATTTATTTATGCTCTTCCTTGCTATTTCCTTTCTTGTGCTGACGGCTTAGTTTGTTCTTCTTTTTCTAGTTCCTATAGGTGTAAATTTAGGTGTAAATTTGAGATCTTTCTTTTTTCTTAATGTAGGTATTTTTCACTGAAAAATTCCCTCTTAGAACTGCTTTTGCTGCATCTCATAAGCTTTGGTATGTGTTTCCATTTTCATTTCCATTTCATTTGTCTCAAGATCTGTTTGATTTCTTCCTTGATCCATCGGTTGTTCAGGGGTATGGGTCCGCAGTGGTGTTTCATGATGTTGGTGGGCCTATTACCAGGGGCTCAGGTGGGCATGGATCCTGTTTGGTCTCTGGTTGGATGGCTCCAGGACCTTGGTCAGTAGGGCTGGTGCTGGGACAACTGTCCACTTCAGGGTCTGCAATTGGGTCTGCAGATAGCTGGCCTGTTGTCACGTACACAGACAGGTGTGTCTCCCACCAGGTTCCTGGGAGAGATCCTGCTGGGTCACTGGTCAGATCCTTGCGCATGCAGGACTACCCTGGACCATGGCTGAGAGGGACTGAGCTGAGATGAGAGGCTGCTTTATGATCCACAGCGGGAATTGAGGTCTGCAAGCCTGCTTCCAGGGGCATGGGGAGGCATGTCTCCTGCTGGGTTCTTGGGTGAGCCGAACTGCCTCTGGACCATGGCTAAGTAGCGCTGGAGCGAGGTCACAGGGCTGCTTCAGGATATGTAAACAAAGCAAGGTCAGCAGGCCCACCATCAGGAATGTGAAGGACCACGTCTCCCATCATGTCCCTGGGTGGTCAAGACTACTCTCAGACCACGGTTGAGAAGCGCTAGAGCCAAGCTGTAGGGCCACTTCAGGCTCCACCATCAGACCAAGGTTGGTGGGCCTTCCTCCAGGGTCACTGATGGGCATGGGTCCCTGGGTGAGCAGGACTCCTTCTGGATTGTGGCCGAGAGGGACTGGAGCTGGGTCACAGGCCACTTCAGGGTCCTCAACTGGGACTGAGGTTGGCAGGCCAGTTATCCTCCTGAGTCCCTTGGGGAATGGTGCTGTTGGCAAGTCCACAGGGAGAAGAGGCTGTTTCTGGGCCTGTCGTTGGGACCTCGGTCAGTGGGCCTGCCGCCTGGGTGTGGGCGTGCCTTCTTAAAATGGCCCTCGACGATCTTGGGCTCCATCAGGCTTTCACAACCTCTTACCTGGATCCAAAGCTCCCACAAAGGCACTTTTGTCTGAGGATGACCAAAGTACTGTTGCCGTGGGGGACACAAGTGGGGGAGCTCTCATTCTGCCATCTTACTGGCCTATAACTTTTTTAAAAGAAAATTAAAATGTGTTTTTTCATTTTAAAATTAGTACGTGCAAATTATTTTAAACTGGAAAATATAGAAAAATAAGAGTACAATATAAAGGCATTTTAAACGTGTTTGGTATCTTTTAATTTTGCGATTCTGGAAAGTTTATCTTACACGGTTGTGACTAAATGCTTACTCTATAATGCCTTGCTTCTCTGCTTCACACACTAAGTAAAATAAACATATAACTCAAGTGTTTTTCCATGGTATAGTAAGCTCTTTATAAATATCACTTGAAATGGCAATGCCATCATTTATTTAACCATTCCTCAATATATTTTTATTACTTCCAAATTCTGATTTTATAAAAATATATAAATAACTATGTTTGTAATAAAATATTTATATGTATTTTAACTATTTCTGGAGGAAAAATTCTCTAGAAATTGAATTCCTAAGTTATATGATGTAAATATTTTAAGGCTCTTGATATATGGTTCTAAATTTAGCTTGCAATATTAATGTCTTTCTTCAATGGAAAATCATAGTAAATCTCATGGGATTTTTAACTGAACATGAATAAAATTTTATTGCAAAAACACTGAGGTTTGAGGGAAGAGCATTCGCTAACATATGTTAAAAGCTTAGTAATTGGAACTAATAAGAAAAGTCTGTTTGAATTTGTGATTAATTCTTAACTATAGACTACTACAAAAACAATGTGCTTTTACTGTAGTCCATAAAGTAATACCTAGACTAATGAAAAGTTTATGGTACTCTGTTTTAGGCTTTTGGCTCCAAGTCAGGCAGACTCAGCTTTAAAATCAGACTCCACCACCTACCACCTGACCTTGGGCAAGTTTCTTAACTTCTTTGCCTTATTTTCTGCACCTGTTCAATGAAAATAATGTTAGTTCCTGCTTCTTAGGGTTATTGTGTGTCTTAAATAAAATATCGTATTCAGAGTACCAAATACTTAAGGAGTGCACAATACATTTTATCTATTATTAAAAAATAATTTAAAATGGAATTCCTAGTCAGTTAGAATTTCTGCATTAATAAACAGATCAGTCGAAAAGTTTTAAATAAATAAACCTACACTCTATATCATTCACAGTTTCTTTATGTAAATGAGCTAATATTTTCCATGAAATTATAGCTCTTGGGTTATCAACTTTATATATATATATAATCTATATATATATGTCATCTATGTAAAACAAAAGTAAGCTACAAGAAAAGCCTCTGTATAATTAGCACAAATAGTAATGGAATCCAAATTAATTAAGAGGTCTATTTTTTTATTTATTGCTTTATTATTTTTTATTTTATATTAGAAAGAAAAAAATTAGCTTGACTTAATGGTCTTCATGTTTGGAATATGAAGGACAACAATAAAAGTTAACTTCAAAATTAATGAATATACTTCAGATAAGTTTCCAGCAAACATACATTGATAATCCCAATATTTATAATTTACACCTAAGGAACAAGTATAAATGGATCAAATTTTAAAATCACTTAACATTTTTCTAATTTTCTCTGTAAGGAGCAATTGGGGAAAGTCTTTTAGTGGAAAGTTGTCCCTCAATGCAGGACTGGGCATTGCATTAGTATTTGGGTGAAGCCATGCTCTGTTTCTACAGGCCATTTTTAGATGCTATTTGGTTGCTGTGGTCAGTGGTTTTCTTGCTTTAGCACCCACTTTACCTCAAATTCTCCACTATTTCTGAGCTCAGCAAAACTATCATGATCCTTTTGAACTCAAAGCTCAGGCCAACTTTGTCATTATCTGAGTTTGTCTCTTGGCTTGAGAAATAACCTTCAGATTCTTGTTGGTTCATACCAAACCCACACATGGCAACAACCCTAAAAGTCGCACAGGTGAGATATTTTCAACACATCTTTAAGTTAAGATCATTTAAAGAAACAGGAGGCCAGAAAAATCTAGTTTGTATGATAAGGCCAAATGCGTAACCAGGAAATAATTTCTTTCTCACTTTACAACTGATGTCGTTGGCTTTTTATTCTCAGATTTTCATCATGTTCAGCACAATCAGTCACAGAATATACACCCAGGTCACCTTTTTTACAGAGAATAAAGGAATGAGAGATGACTCAGTCTTCTCTGTGAGTCTGGGGATTTTGCCAAGGCTTAAGTGATATAGACAGACTGTCTCAAAAATCATAAATGTCATACCTGGACTTTGCACTCATTACCTTTTCACCTTGATAGTCAAGTTCTATCACCTTTTGTATTATGTTTTCTTTTTCTCTTACCTGTGAACTTTCTGCATTCTTTATCAACATTTCTTTTTTAAGTTTTAAAACTAGTTTGTGTTTCTGAGTTCTTGCTTTCAGCATACTTCTTGGATTCAGGCCAGTTGTCTAATCAGATTGAATTTTTTAAAATAGCAGACTTTTAAAAATTATAAATATTGAAAATGGTTACTGAAATTGTCATTCGAGTAGTTGTTCAGAAACCATTTGGTGTTAATTCGGAAAACTTGGAACATAAATTTCCAATGATTGTTCTTATTCTTAGAGAGATCAGACATTTAAAAGTTTTTTTTTCCAAATATTCTTCCACATTTTCTTCCCTTTGTAAAAAAAATTAAATTAACAAAAAGGAAAAATCTGGCCTAAAAATCAAACCATGAAAAACGATGTAAAATAATAGACAAGCAAAAATTCTCAAAATCCGGTTTGCCTTTGCATAATGAGAAAGAATGGAGAAAGAAGACACTGGAAATAATTATCTAAGCCCAGTTTATGAACCTGTGAAAATTAATGGAGAATACAGGGAAAATGTTCTCTTCCCACAAAGCTCTAGGCAATTCCACTGTGCTGAGATTCCCTAGGTTTGGAGGCCTAGAAGATTTTGCCAGGGGCATGCCCAGGTACGTAAACTCCCAAGCATTTTACCAGGTCTTAGACCAGGGTTTCTCAACCTTAGCAATATTGACATTTTGGGCCAAATAAGTCTTTGTTGTTGGGCTGTTCAGTGCTTTGTAGGATGTTTAGCAGCATCCTTGACTTTTACCTACTAGAAGCCAGTACCACTCCCAGTTGTGGTAATAAAAATATCTCTAGAAAGTGTCAAATGTCCTCCTGGAGGGGAGGAAGGGACAAAATCATTTCTAGTTAGGAATCACTGTCCTAGAGTAACAGATCTTATGCCGGTCTCAACTGTTTCTACTCTGTTTTGAAGAGATAAAGGAAAAGGTTTGTCTGATAGCCAATAGACCCATAGCTAATTAGTCTGTAGCCCTCTCTCAATGGAATAATGTGAGAAAAGTTTGTGGGAGGGTTTTCTTCCTTTCATGCTTTCTGGAATAGAGAAACATAACCAAACACAAAGAAAACATTGATTATGTTTCAGACATAGAGAAATATAAATCAAAGCTTGGGTCAAAAAGCAAAATCAAAACTTGGTTTCTACACTTTCTTTTTATTATGGACTCAATCATTTTCCATTTTCTCTTAGTCCTTCAAAATGGGAATTTGAGTTTATAATATTAATAGACTTAGGGAGCTCCCTGGCAGTCCAGTGGTTAGGACTTGGCACTTTCACTGCCGTGGCCCGGGTTCAATCCCCAGTCGGGGAACTAAGATCCCACAAGGCACGTGGTGTGGCAAAAAAAAATTAATAGACCTATAGGGTTCATTAATATTATTTCCATCTCATATAAAGAAAGGTGAGTTTCAGGTGAGGCTGAGCAACATAAAGACTTCCCAAAGTACTGATATTTTAAATTCATGAGGCTTATGGCAGGATTCGGAAATAAGCTTCTCTTCTCAGACCTGTCTGTTTTTTTAAAAAATATTTATTTATTTATTTATCTGGCTGCCCTGGGTCTTAGTTGTAGCACATGGGATCTTTGTTGCCATATGCGGGATCTTTTAGTTGTGGCATGCAGGATCTAGTTCCCTGACCAGGGATCAAACCCAGGCCCCCTGCACTGAGAGTGCAGAGTCTTAACCACTTGACCACCAGGGAAGTCCCAGGCCTGTCTTTAATACAGAGCCACGCATGCTAGGCTGAGCAAGCTACTGCACAGGTGAGTCACAGCTCTGCAGTCTGTGCCCTGCCTCTGCCACTTACCGCATGGCCTTGGGACTCACGACGTTGAGATTCAGTTCCTCCATGTGAAAAATGAGAACAGCCATGATTCTCTGATGTGACTGTTGTAATGATTACATTCGTATCAGGATCCCTGTCACTTGTATTATTCCTCTTTTCCTCCATCCCCTTCCTTCCTCTCCGCTGTATCTATTCCTTGCACTCAGGCCCTCAGGGACCACAGCCCTCACATACTTGCTCAGCCCCGATTCTGAGCCCCAGCACTGCAGAGGGCTTGCCAACTTATCCAGGGTATTTAGAAAACTAAGACTGCATGCTTCATAAAATTAACTGAGAGCTCTGTCTTTCAATTTCTTACTACTTAAAATGGTTTCATTAAATTTCCAAATGTTTAGATGTCTATGAACATAAAAAATCAAGTTCCCTGTGAAAATAATCACCAAAGTCTTAGCACTGGGTCAGGAGGACTATTAGAAGTCATCTGGTCCAGCGGGGATTCCTGGCCTATGGTCAGGATGCTTTTACTGATGGCTACTCAGCCCTTTGCAGGCACCTCATCTCATTTTTGAGAAGTTTTATTTACTGGAAAGTTCTGATCTTGCCTGAACCTCTTTTGGGTTTTTTTCTGGAAAAACACTGAGTGCATCTCCTTCTTTATCTGCTAATGAGCTACACAGTCCTCAGCAAGTCATACATTTGCTACATTTAAAGACTTGATATGTGAATTTATCAAATACAAAGCAATGAAACTAATCCTATAGGTGCACAACCACCTTTGTAATTAGAGAAGAAAAATGAAACATGCAAAATCCTTAATACTTAACTGGCTAATAAAGGAGAGACCCTATTGCGTGTGGTATATGCAACTTTCTCATTAATTTTGAAAGCAGTGCCGACTTTCTCGTAGGCAGTAATGCCCTCCAGTTTCCTTCCTTTTTTTCTCCCAGTGCCTTGGGGCTTTTTCTGGACACTTTCTTCTGAGACACTTTCTTCTGAGACACTTATCCACTGAGCAGCCTATGCTGCCAGCCCACTTCCTGGGGTGCCTTCTCCATATGGTGCAATCTCGCTCTGTTAGAATGTGCCACTTCACTTACATAGGCATTCAAGTGGATGGACTATGGTACAAGAAAGATGCTGGAGTTTAAGTGAAATCTTGGCGCGGTGTACGTCATTTACCCTTCAGGTGCCTGAGGGTATGCCTCTATTAATGGGCATCCACACTCTCCCCTGTCAACACTTCTGCTGCCAATCAGTAATGGTGCGTTCTTGGACAATCACCTAACCTCTCTGTGCCTCAGTTTTCCAATTACTAGAAGAGGAGGAAAATCATACTTAACCATAATCATAAGGTTATTATGAGCATTAAGTGAATTTATTTAAGCCCTTAAAACAATACAGACCCTAGCAACTGCTATATATGTTTGCTATCATTACTATTTTAGAGAAGCAAATGTGGCAATATCTCTGTTTCTCATTTTACTGGCTATTCATGGCTTTGAAAAGTCATGTAATAATTTAGCTTTTTTTGGGCTAATTTAATAAACAAATTTACTCTTTACTGTGAGCAAGACCCGCTGCTTTGCCCACCATAACAGACCCAGAAGATTTAAGATTCCTCGGGTACTGGGTTCAGTTCCCGCCTCCACAAATTCAGAGTCTTCTTTTTCTGCTCTGTGTGTGTGTGCACGCGTGCACGCTTGAAAAAGTGGCAGAAATGGGTCCAGTTGGTCTGAACTGCCCATTCCTGTCATTACTCTACACAATGAAATCGTGTGATTTCTTTCATCATGTGCAGCTGGTACCACCTTGTCTGCCTCTGAGGTATGCCATGCCCAGAAATGATGAAAGGCTTTGGCTCTTACAAAGGAGAATAAACCTCCAAATGAACTGAATACTTATCATGGAGGTAGGGCATGAAAGATCATGAATTCTGTCTTTTCTTTCAGTTAAGCCCTAGTATTTCTCACTGCATTACTCTTTGCTTAATTCTACATTTAGATCCTTGAACAAAAATTTTACAAGAGACTTTTCAGCATTCTATCATCCTGACCCTCCCTTATGCCCTATAGTAATGACAGCTGTATACCTTTGTGTAAATATATGTGTTATATATATCTCAGCTGATTGAATAATTACGGCTTCACACACCCAAGACTGAAAGAAATTAGCTGCAGCCTAAAAATATAAGAAAATGTAGTCAAGTAATATATAGTCTTCTAAAAAAGATTTTAACCAGAGATCAGGCTTCTAGTATTTCTGGCCATCAGCTACATCATCACTGGGACACTGAAAGAGTGGAAAATATTGGTGGAAAATGTTGTTACCTGGTAGATTTTTAAACCCATATGCTGTTAAGATCCTGGGCTCCCATTCCTTCTTCCTTCTCATCCAGATGTAGGGAGCAGGGTGTTCCCAGCCCCAAGAGGAAGAAGAACTCCGTTTTCTTTCTCTGCGACAACAATCCTTTTCCGGGGCTGATGAACAAGGAAAACAAAGCATAAGCTGAGCTGTTCTGAGGTGATCCTGCCTGTGAGGTCTGAGACTGCACAAAACTGAGGTCTTGCAGAGCCAACACGGCAAGCTTAGAAAGCAGGAAATGCCTTCTATGTCTTCCGCCAACCTCTTTACACAGATGCTGACACGCTGTCACTCATCAAGCAGCTAATATCCTTCATAATATCCTCTGCCGTCCAAGCTTCCCCTGGACCTGCCCTGTATGGTGTAACTGTGCACCCGTGCTTTTTTTCAGTCCCCTATGCTGCCCTACTCTCTTACGTGCCTTCTGACTCCTTCTATTGGGGCCTTCTCCCTGTTTGGATAATCTAATTCAGGAGTGCCCGATAAAACATGATGGTGGAATTTCAGACACTGTCACATGTTGATGAGAGGGCAGGATGTTTGGAAACCCATAATACCACCTACGAATCCTGTACCTTATGCAGGGTGACCTGTACTCAGGGACTGCTACCTTCATCATTACTGTCTATAAGTCATGTTTGCTGAGGATGGGGTTATGTGCTTAAGATATTATCAACATTTTTCCTAATTCCTCTTCTATCACAGAACTATAGAATCCACAGATCTCTAAGTAAGCTCTGGAGAAAAATTCACACACACAAAAAGAAAGATAAAACAAAAAGGAGACCATAATGCAAACTTTTCTAGCGAATACTAAAAATTGTAGTTCTGATGTATTTGTTTCTTTGCTTTAATAAGATTGTAGCATATAATTTTTTAAATAAATTATTTATTTATTTTTGGCTGCGTTGGGTCTTCGTTGCTGCGCGTGGGCTTTCTCTAGTTGCGGCGAGCGGGAGCTACTCCTCATTGCGGTGGCTTCTCTTGTTGCGGAGCGCAGGCTCTAGGCAGCGGGCTTCAGTAGTTGTGGAGTTGTGGCTCGCGGGCTCTAGAGCGCAGCCTCAGTAGTTGTGGCGCACGGGCTTAGGTGCTCCGCGGCATGTGGGATCTTTGCGGACCAGGGCTTGAACCCGTGTCCCCTGCATTGGCAGGCTGATTCCTAACCACTGCACCACCAGGGAGGCCCTGTAGCATAGAATTTTTAAAGGGAAAAAACTCATAGAGAGTAACTAATTTGAAGAAAAAAGATGGAGAAAGTCTCGTTTGCAAAAATACAAATAAGAACTGTGGTTTAAATGATATCAATAGTTACAAAAACCCTGGAACTGATTAATTTTCTCATGTGGAATGACATTTTAGGCCATTATTGACATTTATCCTTTCTTATCATGAGCATTCTTAAATCATTCCCCGAGGAATGCTAAAATTTTTCTGAGAAACTTCTGCATCATCCTAAACTTGCATTTGCAAAGCTTGATTGCCTTAGGAAAAAACCCCACTCTTTTATATCATTTTTGCATAGCAACATCCCAAACACAGCAAACATGATGAGACATGGAAAACAGAAAGAGTCTGGGAGGAATACAGCCATAGAGGGATTGGACATGTATTCTCAGAAACCACTTGAGGGCTGCGTTGCTCTCCCGTGACAGCTGCAGGGGCGAGACCCATCCACGGTTCTCATTTCCTCAAGCTCTTCCTTAGCACTTCTTACAAAGTTTTATTTTATTCTGAAATCAGGTGAAAATGGGGGAAAATATCAATCTTTATTGAAGGGAGAAAATTCTTTCAAGATGATGTGTATTCCCACAAGGTTGGGCTGCATATTTTAGAAGTATAGTAAGTATGCACTGTTCTACAACAGTTACCATAGGAACAAAACTTTTCCCCCCATTAGATGGTAGAGTAATCATGGTAGTAAATTTTCACAGAAATATCTAAGCTACACAAATTAAGCATTGGTTAGGAGTCAAATCCAACAGATTGTGGATTTAATAGGCAGGTGTTACAGAGGGAGGACAAGAGCTCTAAATATAAGGGGAAATGTTTGCACATCGAATGATCAAACTATAAGTTTGCTAAACTAACCATCGAAGTGGGCACTTTGATGCCCACTGCTTTTTATTCTGCTCTAATTTCCCAGGAGGGCATCACCCCAGCTGTCAGCTGAAAGCCATGCTAAGCAGTATCAAAGAGGATTCTTACAGCCTGGCTCCTAAGAATTTATTCTGAAAAAGAGAGCAAGTGCGACATACCACTGCGTAAGTGGATACTCGGGGTTCTGTGAACAACGTGGTGTGTTGAGTGGTGTAATAATCGTGGGCGCTTCCACAATGAGCTGGACTTGAGCCGGGTTTTAAAAGAAAGGTAACATCTAGGAGGTGGTGTGATGTTTTAGTATAAGGGCTACTACTATATTACATCTACTTTAAGATGCATAGTTTTCACATCAAAACATCTCTGAAATGAGGCTGCCTTAGAATTCATGGTATCTCATAGTCACTATTGACTAGGTGCAGTTGTGATGTTTCATTATACACACATGAGCAAACTGAGTCATTGTCACTTCAACTGAGTTTTGTCCATTGTTGGCTCTCTCTATATGTTGAGTTTAACTGACATTTATAAATGGTTATACTACTATTTGTCCTGGAAATGAAAAGTTTTTGTGTCTACAGAAAAGCATGGAACAAAGCAGAGATATGGGCATGAGAAGGATGAATAAGCAAAATATGATCTTAAGAACATGCAATAGAAAAGTTCAATGTGTAAGGTGGAAGAGCAGGTAAAAAGAATCACACTACATAAGACCCCCATAAGAATACTGGTTAGCAAGTATAATAATTTTAGAATTAGTTTTCTCTTAAACATTTGAATAAAATATCTTGAACACGTGAATTCTGATGTGACTTTTAAAAGAATCTAACCATTTAAAATAGTTTTTAAAAAATCTATTTTAAGATAATTAGCCTCAATGTGTGTATTAAAGGGATTGTAATAATAAAATATCAGTCTGAACACTCAATATAATTAAGTTCCATTTACATGAAAAATACCTGAGTCCTAAAACAATACCCAAAGTGCCATATGATGAATCAATGTCAGATAACTGCTTAAAATATACTTAAACGTATGAGATATTACTAGAAACACAAGACTAAATCATGCTAGAATAATGCGTTTTTTACAAAGAGGATTATTCTCTTTAAGACCTGTGGCTTACATTTTTACTTTATGAAAAGTTTCCATTTTATTTAATTTTCAAAAAGTGTATGAGTCAATTGTCATTAACTTGTTTGGCTAATTCTGAAATAACTAGAAATTCTGAAAACTTGGAACCTTGGCACATTATTTTTTACGTTATAAAATACACTTAGAAGAAATAGAGTCTTTTAGGCTTTACTACTGTATTTTAAATCCCCAAAGGGTGTGTCACAGTGATTTTTGGAAAAGCTATGGGTGCACTGCAAAAGAATTATAGCAGTTTAATGATATAGCAAGATGGTGTTCCAAATTCTAAGATAATTTAATAATTTAAAGCCTAACTCACCAGTCTCACTGTCTACCACCCACATACTGTAAGGCCTTCGTGTTAGTGCTGGACACCATCTTACCACGTGGGTGGCAGCTGCCTGTCATCTCAATAATTCTGAAGAAAAGCCAGGGAATTTGTTTTGAAGTGTTTGTCCAGATGGAACCACATGTGACCTCCAGGGTGCTGGGCCTGAATCCTAGCCTGCTGGCTGTGTACAGCCATAGAGCTTACCCAGGAGAAAATTTCACTGTCTCCTCAAAGCCAATGAAGATAAAAGAAACCTGTATCAGTCCAAAAAGCACAGCTCATACATGTGGGAATTGCACAAGATTAAAGTTTGTCCTTTGTGTTGTCCTCAAAAAGGCCAGGAGATAGAAAGGAAAGCAGACAGCTGCTGGGTCCCTCTGTTTTGTTGCTTTCCTTGCTTAAAAGAAACTTTGAATCCTATTGGTGAATAGGGGGCCTTGAGCGTGTAATAGCAAACTCTGGTTATTATGTCCACTTAGGTGATACAAGAACCACATCATTGGAACAGGATCCTATGAAAGGTAAGACTTGACAGACTTCTGAGCCATGAAAGGTCCAATTCCTTTTAACAGTCATGAACAGGGTGGCATAAGCACAATAGGAAAGATTCTTGGGCAGGCTGGGAAGCTGCTGACCCTTGTTATTCCACGGCAAAATATTTGGTAAAATTGTCTCTTGTACTGTCACAGAAGAGAAACCACGTGACTTAGCTACACTCTCAAGGGGGACTGTTTGTAAAAACTTAGGATATTGTGGTGGGTCAACTGCTTCTTGTTTTTAACAAGATACTAAGAAAGAGAAGAACTCAGGCCAGTTTGCACAGAAAGATGGGAGTGAATAGAGTTAAGGGAGGTTTTCTGAATGTGGCCTGCAATCTAAAGTTAATAAATGTGTAGGCTTCCAGTGTTTCTAAGAAAGAGAAGAACACCAAACACAGGAATCAGTAGACTCAATGCACACCCCACCCCCAGGAAGATGAAAGCAGATCTCAGATGGTTGCAATGAACCCAGATTGGAAATTCAACATGGTGTGGCCAAGGACAGGGCAAGGTCCCATATCCATGGCCTCTCTTCCATCCAGAATGAACACACAGGCATAGTGAAAATCAATAAAACCTCTGCTTTCTTGATGGAATCTACAGATAATTGCTGATAATGAATGATGGGACGATAAAAAAGCTATTCCTTGCCTGAGTGCTTACACTGACTATATGATACCTATCTTGGCAAGAGTCTTCTGATCTCCACCGACATAACCACATATCTGTTGAATCGGAGTAATTCTCCTATAGACACATATATCATTACTTTTATCTTACACACATATGCCTAGAGTATTATTTGGAAAGTACACAGAGGCTGGTCACAGTGGTTGCTTCTGGGCAGGGGGATTCAGTGGTTACAGGAAAGAAGCATGAGGGAGACTTACTTCTCCTTACTCACCTTTGGGTAGTTATGAATTTTGAATTTTTGACCATGTATATACATCACCTATTCACACACACACACACACACACACAGAGCAAAATTTAAAAGAGTTTCTAATAAAATTACAAGTGTACATACCTTTTGACCTAGTTATTTTACTCCTGGGAATGATTTTCTACAAATATAGCCAAATGTGTAAAATGAGGTAGGTTCAAGGTCAGTTACTTCAGCATTGCTTTTAATAGGAAATACTGAAAAAACTTAAATGAAATAACTTAAATGTCCATCAGTAGGGTGCTGGTAAAATATATTATATACACCCATACAACTTAATACCATTCATCTACAAAAAGGAATGAAGAACATTATGTATTGATAAAAAACGAGCTTACTAACTGAAAAGGCAAGTGTTATTGTGTGCTCTTAGTTGAGTTTTTAAAAAGTTCATAAAAAATTGAAGCATTGGCTGTCTCAGGAAAGGAGAACTTGGTGGTAGAGGTTCAGGGGTGGGAGGAATGCTTTTTATTCCAAAAGAATTCCACAGATGTTTTCCACATCAGCAGCATCATTTAGGTAAGTGTATACCCTAACTTCATAGACAACACTCATCTGAGTGCCTAAGTGAAGGCAGGTAAACAAACAAACAAACACCCATCCAGTTTCATTTCCTATAGAGGCAGCATCTTTTAGAATAAAAAGTCTGTATCTAAAGGCCATATCTGCATGTGCAGTTTAAACAAATTATTATGTGCATGGTCGTTTTACACCAATCCTGTGAAACATTATCTTTAGTTTTCAGGGATAATTAGCATTAACTTAGTCTGTTGCTAATTTCAGTTCTTTCTCATCAGGCACATTATGTGTGAAGAAAAAATGACCTCATTCAGTATTTTTTTATTATGAAGACAAGTTTCTTGTTTTTTGTTTTGTTTTGTTTTGTCAGATATCGTCTAAAAGCATAGAGGCTCTGGTACAGTCAGAGAGAATGTTCTTCTGTAACTGGAACCACTCTTTCTAGCTAAAGGGACATTATCCCATTTCTTTTTAAACACTTCTCCTCCCCTCCCTCCCCCTGTCCCTTTCCCTCTCTCCTGTCCTCCCTTCCTTCCTTTTTCCTTTCAGCACTAGTTTTCTAGAGAGACCATCTACTTAAAATCCTTAGAGTGAACACCCTGTGATTGAAAACCTCAAATGACTATTATTAAGAAAATCTTCATCTAAAAAGATCTGCAAACAAGTGATGGTTTTCACTTTACTTAACATTTTTTCCAGTTTGTCAAATGGCAGGTTGAGCTGATGAGGGCTGGTGAAAATCATTGGCTCTGGATCCTCTTAACGATTTTCTGCATTCTGATCAGTCTAAAGACCAAACTTCTGCTTAAGCGAGGTTGAAAATAGTCATATAGTTTTATAGCGATATACCATTAGAACTGGAAGGAGGGTGAGACAGAATCTAGTTCAGTTTGCTTTATAGATGGAACTAAGGTTGAGGAACACTAAGTGATTGCCCAAAAAGTCACATAACTTACTGTCAGAGTCAGACCTGCTGATTTTTTTCACCATAGCACATCAGAGCAGGAAGAAAGAAATGCTCCAAAAAAACTACCTTGCTCTTTTTGTCCCTTATAAATGTTTGTCTCCAACTTGGAGTAATCAGTATTTATGAATAGACCACCTTCTGTGAAATTAGATTGCCCTCTAAAGAGTTAATTATGATATTAAGCAGCATTGGCTTCCTTAACTGCTGAAAAATGTCCTTGAGCTGCTGAAAAGTTTCCTTCACTTTGGTAGTCGAATTGTGTTCATGTGGGCTGTATTAATGGGCACCTTAAGTCACATGCTAATTTTGGGACATCGATCAATGAGATTAACATACCTAGAGAGATAAAAGGATTTCCACATAAGAGTTTGGACTGCAAATATAAAACAGGAGCAGAGGAGCCCATATAGAAGGTGACCTGTATCCTGCTCAGAGCAGGGAAGAGGAAGGCGTGGCCAGGTGTTGAGAATTTCATTCCCATTTTCAAAGTTCTACCTTAGGAAAAGGGCACTCCTTTCTTGAATTTTCTTGGCTTCCTGGTTTTCTTCTGACCTCTTGGGTCACTCCATCTTTCATCTCCTTGCTCCTTCCTGCTCTCCCATCTGACTTCTGAACACACCAGTTGATGGGAGCTCATTCACTGTCTCCTCACTCAATTCTTTGTCCCAGGGTCTCATTCACACTGCTGAATTTCAAAATTTATCATTCTACCCCAGATCTCTTTTCTGACTCAAATATCTACCTACCTATCTAAATTTCCAGCTAGATGTCACAAGATTATCATAAATACAACACGTCAAAAATCGTATTCTTGGGACTTCCCTGGCCCAGTGGTTAAGACTCCACGCTCCCAATACAGGGGACACGGGTTCAAACCCTGGTTGGGGAACTAAGATCCTGCATGCCGCATGATGTGGCCAAAAAATAAAGAAAGAACACTAGCTTAAAAAAAAATTGTATTTTTCATTCTTCACCATAACCTCCTCCAATCTGCTCCTCCTTTAGATTCTTCCACCTCAGAAAATGGTGCCCTCACTGCCCAGTTGCTCAAATCAGAAATGTAGCTGTCATCCTTGAAACCACTCTCTTCTCCTTTCAATCCATCACCAAGTTACATTTTTATTTCTTAAATATTTCTGGAAGCCAACAGCTACTCTTTGCCTTCACTACCACAGCCTTGGTCTATGCCACTATCTTCTTTACCTGGAGGACTATGATAGTCTCCTAATTAGTATCCCCACATTCATTCATTCTTCCACTTTAATCCATATAGCAAATGATCATTTAAAAATACTCTTTGGGACTTCCCTGGTGGTCCAGCAGTTAAGACTCTGTGGTCCCAATGCAGGGGGCCCGGGTTCAATCCCTGGTCAGGGACTTAGATCCTGCATGCTGCAACTAAAGATCCCACACATGGCAACGAAGATCCCCCGTGCTGCAACTAAGACCTGGTGCAGCCAAATAAATAAATATTTAAAAAATAAAAAAATAAAAATATTTTTCACCTCGTGCCACCTCCCTGCTTAAAACACACCAGTGGCCCCTGCTTCCCTCTTCATCTTCACCTTGCACCTTTCTCCCTTCTCTAAGTACCATCCAGCCCTAATGGCTGCCTTCCTCCTATGGGTTCAGGGTTTCCTGCCCCAGATCCTTTACACATTTTATTCTCTCTGCTTGGATTCTTTTTCCCTCCACAATATTTCTCTTCCCCATCTCTCCTAACTTTTACTCATTCTTTAGCCTATTTTTAAATGTCGGATCCTGAGAAATGCATCCCCTTAACTATAAAATCTGATTTAGGACTCACTTTATATTCCCTTGCAAAATAGCCTCCTATTTTTTTTTCTTACCGATCACTAATTTCAATTTCTAATTATAGATGCATTTGTCTGATTACTTGTGTCTTCCAACATAGTTATTTTGTTCACTTTTCTACCCAGCAATCAGAACAGTTCCTGGCACATTATAGACAGTTAGTATTTGTTGAATTACAATGAATGAGCTTTGTTAGCTGAAGAGATTTTTATAATCTAATTACTTTTTTTTACTCTGTTCTAGCCAAGATACCCTTTTGATTATGATTTTTCTTCCCACATAGCTTGATAACTAGGAGAGAACACACTGATCATTTGAGAGATAGCTCTTAGTTTAAAAAGTGATGTTCACAACACCCTTTCATGATAAAAACACAAAAAAAACCCAACAACTAGGAATAAAAGGAACTTATCTCAACATAATAAAAGCTATATACTAAAAACCTACAGTGAACATCATGGTTAAAGACTGAAAGCTTTTCCTCTGAGATCAGCAACAAGGCAGGGATGCTTGCTTTCACCACTTCTATTCAACGTAGTACTGGAAGTTCTAGTCAGAGCAGCTGGCAAGAAAAAGACATAAAGCCACCCAAGTTGGAAAGGAAAAAGTAAAATTATCTGCAGATTATTTGATATTCCATGTAGAAATCTCTAAAGATTTCACACACAAAAAATAACTGTTAGAATTAATTACTGAGCTCAGCAAAGTAGCAAGATATAAGGTCAACACACAAAAGTCAGTTGTATTTCTATAAACAATGAATGATCTAAAAAGGAAATTACAAAAACAATTCCATTCACAATAGCATCAAATATACTTAAGAATGTACTTAACCAAGGAGGTGAAAGACTTGTATAATGAAAACTATAATACGTTGCTGAAAGAAATTAAAGAAGACAAAAATAGATGGAAACACATCCCATGTTCATGGATTGGAAGACTTAATATAGTTAAAATGTCAGTACTACTCAAACCAATCTACAGATTCAATGCAATCACTAGCAAAATCCCAATGGCCTTTTTTTGCAGAAATAAAAGAACCTATCCTAAATTCATGTGGACTCTCAAGGGACTCCGAATAGCCAAAATGATCTTGAAAAAGATGAACAAGACTGGAGGATTCAAAACGTTCTGATTTTAAAACTTACTAAATCATGTATAAACATTAGCTCAAAATGGATCAAAGACCTAAATGTAAGACCTAAAACAATAAAACTCTTGCAAGAAAAAACAGGATAAAAGATCCTTTACAACATTGGATTTGGCAGTGATTTCTTGGATATGACACCAAAGGCACAGGTAACAAAAGAAAAAATAGACACACTGGACACTTCATGAAAATTGAACATTTTTGTATATCAAAAGGCACTATCAATAAAGTAAAAAGGCAACCCATAGAAGAAAATATTTGCAAATCCTATATCTGATACGGAATTAATATCCAGAATATATAGAAAATTCCTAAAACTCAACAACAACAAAAAAATCAAACAATCCAATTAAAAAAATGGGCAAAGGGCATTTCTCCACAGAAGACATACAAATGGCTAATAAGCACAAGAAAAGATACTTAACATCACTAATCAGTAAGGAAATGCAAACCAAACTAAAATGAGGTGCCACCTCACACCTATTAGTATGACTACTACCAAAAAACAGAAAACAACAAGTGTTGGCAAGGATGCAGAGAAACTGGGACACTTGTACAGCATTGGTGGTAATGTAAAATAGTATAGCTGCTGTGGAAAAGAGTATGACATTTCCTCAAAAACTTAAAAATAGAATTACCATATGATTCAGCAAATCTACTTTTGGATATATACCCAAAAGAATTGAAAGCAAGGTCTCGAAGAGATATTTGTATACCTATGTTCACAGCAGCCTTATTCACAACAGATAAAACGTGGAAGCAACCCAAGTGTCCATCAACAGAAGAAAGGATAAGCAAAATGTGGTATATACAGACAGTGGAGTATTATTCAGCCTTAAAAAGGAAGGAAATTCTGCATAAATGAGAATTTATCATATACAGTTGACCCTTGAACAACATGGGTTTGAACTGTGTGGGTGTACTTACACGTGGATTCTTTTCAATAATAAACATGGTGGTACTACACAATCTGTGGTTGGTTGACTCTGAGGATATGGAACCATGGATATGGAGGAACCAAACAGACAGAGGACTAACTATAAGGTATACGCAGATTTTCAACTGTGTGGAGGATCAGCGCCCCTAGCCCCTTCATGGTTCAAGGGTCAACTGTACTATTCTTTATTTTATATCTGTCCTAAGGTAATAAAGGAATAAAGAAATGATGCCTAGACAGATACGTGAAAAAAAGTTTAAAGTGAGTTTTCAAAAATATTTGTATATAAAAATTTTTCTCTAATGAAAGTTAGCTTTTCTACAATGCTCCCAAATTCCGTGTTTGTGGAAAAGCCTGAAAAAATTATCATTTTTTTCTGTGTTGCCAACAGGATAAAAATCAGTGTAAGCAGTAAAAATGGTTATTGCTCTGATATTTTATAGTTTCATATATTTTACCAAATTTCTCTATTTAAAATTTCATAAAAGAATCTTTTCCTTCTTGGACATTTATAGGCTCATTTATTTTGAGTTGAAGACAGCTCTACTTACATAAACTTATTGCTTAATAAATTATGTAACCTTACAAATAGAAACATTAGAATTCATGAAATAGAGAAAGCCAAAAAGAAAAAGTAATATCCATTTTAGTGAAATACACATAGTAAATTATGGAATAAAGCACCTAGAATAGCAGTTTTTAAAAGTTGGATGTCAGGAAGAAGGGTATTCTCTTCAACAATCCTTAGTAACACAATTTATAAGTTGTCTCCTTGATTTTATGTTATCTTCTTAATTTTTCTTCCTCCAAATGTAAACCTCTCAGCCTATATATAACATTATGGATATTAAAAATATTTATAGGTGTGAATAGCTGCAAATGACATAGACTACCAGAAAATATATGTAATTTTTGGATCTCTGGAATAATATGTAGAAAATACTTCAGAGTAGTAAAAAAGCTTACACCACTATTTCCAATTCAAAATACTTTACAGTTTTTAACCTTGTATTCCTTGTATTACGCAGTGTAGAAAAAAACGTGAAGTTCTGAGTGCTGACTTTATTTTTCAGGGCCCAGAAATGAATGTTTATCTGAAACAAGTACATCAAATTTTAATCAGGTTATACATGGAAACCCTGACACTGGTGAAAAAATAATTTTTTTTTTCTCTATGTAAGTAAGTAATACAATTATTCTTTAAATGTTGCCTAAGCGTTTTGGTAAAGACTAGTTTTATACTCTTCATAGTATTTTCCTCTTTGAAAAAAACTTATGATTTAATTTCTATGTTTTCTGTGGGTTTTCTTTTCTATGTTAAAATGACTATATTTTTAAAAATCCACTATTGCTTATTAGCAATATAAATAATTTTGTGCTTTTCGAGGACACCAATGTCGTGTTCCAGCTGCTTCATCTCTTCTTCCAGCTTCTGCTTGCGAATCTTCTTTGGTATGGAGTCGATGAAGACCGAGAGGGACTGAAACTCCTTATGTACTTCTTCCCAGTTCTTTTTCAGCCCCTGCAAATGGTAAAGAAAACTGTACATAGCCAAGTAAACCGCAGAAGCAGAGTAAATCGCAAAGAAAATTGCACTGGGAAGGAAAAATGTAAACAGGTAAAGAAAGCTGACAAAAATAACTAAAAAATGATATGTGTTTATCAAGTTCTTGGCCACAGTAACAAAAAATACTGTACAGAGGCCAAACCCTGTCCTTGATTGTGTGCTCAATTCCCACTGGGAGTATTTATTTTCTTTGTTTTTAATGTTACTGTACTTGTTTTTACCATCAAATACGTGTATGCAGAGTTATGAGTAGTATGAAACTAAGCTCGTAGCAAATGCTTTGGTAAAAACAACTTAAGAGTTGATGTCCCAAGCAAAAAAACAATTTTGAACAGGAAATTATTTCTTATAAAAATTTTCATTTTTTTTCTTTAGAAAAAAAATATTATCCTCATTCTTCAACAGAGAAATCACATCAAAACACTTGATTCTGACTTACATGGCCATGTTTTCTTATATCTGACTAAATGGAATTGTATAAAATGCCAAAATTCAATTTAACAAGTGATAATCTTTTATGTGTTTTCAGTATTAGAAAGAATTCTTCCTCCATATAGTTAATGGATCTATACTTCCCATTAATTTATTCTAGAAATGACTGAAATATCATTACATGTAACGCATATGCTAATTCAATAATGTAAGTTAATGTTTTATGTTCTCAGAAACCAACAAATTCAAAATTAGGAATCTCTTAGGAGCAATAAAGGTTATTTCCATCTCTGCACAGTTATCATTTCTTATCACAATGCACTAGAGGCTCCATTGATAAAATGGTCTTAAACTAATTGAACTCATGCAATGAAATTTTATAAATTAACACTGTTATTCACTATGGGTGCACAAATCATTTTATTTACACAAAAATGAAAAGTAAAACTGAAAGTAGAATTTAAAATATTGCCTGGAAATTATGATCCCTGACACACAGATGGAAAAACATATCCCATGCAAATGAAGACCAAAAGAAAGCTGGGGTAGCTATACTTATGACAGAAAAAACTGACTTTGAAACAAAGACTGTAATAAGGGACAAAGGGCATGACATAATCATAAAGGGGTTGATACAACAAGAGGATATAACATTTTTAAATATTTATGTACCCAACATAGGAGCATCAAAATATTAATGCAGGGCTTCCCTGGTGGCGCAGTGGTTGAGAATCTGCCTGCCAATGCAGGGGACATGGGTTCGAGCCCTGGTCTGGGAAGATCCCACATGCTGCAGAGCAACTAGGCCCGTGAGCCACAACTAGTGAGCCTGCGCATTTGGAGCCTGTGCCCCGCAACAAGAGAGGCCATGACAGTGAAAGACCCACGCACCGCGATGAAGAGTGGCCCCCGCTTGCCACAACTAGAGAAAGTCCTCACATAGAAACAAAGACCCAACACAGCCAAAAAAATAAAATAAATAAATAAATAAGTCAGGAATTCTTAAAAAAAAAAATTAATGCAAATATTAACAAATTGAAAGAAAAAACCAGACAGCAATACTATAATAGTAGGGGACTTTAATATTCCACTTACGTCAATGGATAGATCATCCAGACAGAAAATCAGTAAGGAAACATCAACTTTAAATGACAGGTTAGATCAGATGGACTTCACAGATATATATAAAACTTTCCATCCAAAAGCGACAAATACACATTCTTCTCAAGTGTACACAGAACATTCTCCAGCACAGATCATATGTTAGGTTACAAATCAAGTCTTAATAAATTTAAGAGGATTGAAATCATATCAAACATATTTTCTGACCACAATGGTATAAAACTAGAAATAGACCATAGTCTATTAAGTATGCATAGCATTATGTTTAAAAAACCAAATACTGTAATTAAAAAAATACTTTACCGCTAAAAAATGCTAACCATCATCTGGCAGTGCAGGGTTTCCACAAATCTTCAATTTGTAAAAATCTCAGTATCTGTGAAGCACAGTAAAATGAAGTGCAATAAAACAAGGTATGCCTGTACCCTAATCAAGTGGGATTTATTCCAGAGAGGCAAGGCTGGTTCAATATTCGCAAATCAGTCAATGTGATACACTACATTAATAAAGTAAAGGATAAAAATCATATGATCACCTCAATTGATGCAAAAAAGCATGATAAAATTCAACCTCCATTTATGATTAAAAAAAACTCTCAACAAAGTGCATACAGAGGGAACATACCTCAACATAATAAAGGCCAAATACGACAAACCCACAGCCAACATCATAATGGTGAAAAGCTAAAAGCTTTTCCTCTAAGATCAGGAACAAGACAAAGATGCCCACTCTTGCCACTTTTATTCAACATAGTATTGGAAGTCCTAGCCAGAGCTCAGGAGTAGCATAATTTAAAATTATTGATTAAAAAAAAAAGAAAGAAAATATGGTCCTTGAAAATCATGGCCATACATTTAGATTTATGAGAGAATTAGAAGTGCCTTATATAACAATACCTTCATAATAAGCCCTCATAGTACAAATTTAATCTTGTAAACTTTTCGGGGACAAAATGATTTATTTCCATGCTCAGGTAAAAATGACTACAAGTTTGGACACACTTTATAGAAAAGATCTGTTGAGAAAAAAGGCCACAAATGCTGAACATTTCTTGAGTGAGATTATATCAAGGATTTGGGAAAGGGAAAAGGTAGAAGCATCTTCTAAATTTTAAAAAGAGGGGGATGGGCTAACACAGTTGTTAATAGTGTATGAGAAGTATTCCAATAAGAAGTCCTCAAAAGAATTCTGTTTCTCTACAGCCTTTCATTATGAAATGGGAAATATGTTTCCACAGGGCTCCACAGGGTTGCCTATTGCAGAGAAGAAATCTATGTATTTATACACTTTGAAATATCAAAGGTTTCTCATAGCTCCTTGGGTGATCTTTCCCTATTATTTGTGGTCACAGCAGCTACACGTTTTGCAGTCTTTCTTTTTAAAGGATAGTCTTCTTTATCTTCCAGTGTGTACAATAACATTTGGATCAAAGTCAACCTCTAGGGATGGGAACTAAATGTGATTGATATTTCATATTATACCGAAATTGCCTCTTAGCGGTTTTGTGGTTATTTCATGTAAAAAAAATCTTTTATCCACTGCAGCGATACTGATTTTCCCTTACCTTTATTTCTTCATTTTTCTCTCTGCTAGTTTAATACTGAAATAATATTGTTAATTTTGGAAAAATTTCACATAGGAGAAGCAGTCATAAAACAATAGGAAGTGTGTTCAGGTCCATCCTCCTCTGCTGCCACCCCCATCCATTCTCCACCTTCTTGTTCTGCGCTGTGACTAGGGGCTGGGCGGTGGTGGGGCTGAGGTATTTATTCCTATGGGCTGCTCCTCCCCCAGCACTGTTCCCTCCAGCCTCTGCCTGAATTCAGCCAAGGAAGGCACCGGTGGGAGGACAGCGAGCTTGGGGCATTTCTTCCCCCACCCTTGACATCACCTGGACACGACTGGCCCTTCCATCCGTGACTACAGTGCCTGTCGGGGCCCCTCTTCCAGGCTCCAGCTCCCACCCAGCTCTGGTAATGCTGTTTCCTGCCCCTGCCCTTCCAGCCCAGGGTGGTGGTGATTCCCACTGTCCCTAGTCCTGGGTGCCTCAGTGTTCCTTGTTGGTTCCCTTAGCCCTGCTTCACCTCTGTAAATAGTTCCTTTGTAAATTCTCTTCAGAATCCCAGCCGAGTATGCCTTCTATATAATGCTGGATCCGAGGCGGGAAGAGCTTCCCTCTGTTGCCTCTCATGCACGTGCTTATCATGTGGTAGGAAAACACCGGCCTGGGAACTGGTCGATGTGCGTTTTAGTCCCTCGTCAGCTACTTGATAATGTTGTGACCAGGGGCAATGTAAATCAACCTCCAAGTTCACTGACAGTAAGGACCACGTTTGTTTTGCTCACAACAGTATATCCCCCAGGCTGGGTACAGTGAGTGGAACATGGTAGATTAGATGTTCAGTAGATGAATGGAGGGATGAATGAACAGATGTGCCCACTTAATACTGATATATTTGTATTTTCTATCCTCATCTGTGAAATGAGAAGTCTGGAATAATTAGACCAGATGATCCCTTCCTGGATAATGAGACTGTTATTTTATGAAGAATGAGCAGAATGTGCCCTACTCGGGGACATATGACCATACTGTCACAGAACTACATGCAACTCTCAACCAGGGAAGGGAGCAGGGCTCAGGGTTTGTCAGGGACAGAGCTCGTGGCTTTGTTACCATGGCAGCTACACTACCCAGCTAATACGGCATCCAAGGGAGGATCGGCTATTGTCTATCAAAGTGTCTACAAAGAAACTCTGTAGCGACCACATCAGGAAGCTGAGAGCTGCTGACCCACTAAGCAGGTGCCCGAGGGAAGAGCCTTTTCCTTCCCAGGGAGGTTCTTCCTTTCTTTTCCTATTTTTATTAGATATGAAAACCTGGCTTTCACAAAGGCATGTATGTTTTAAGAATGGCAGACTCTGATGGAGGGAGGGAAGGAGGGAGGGAGAGAGGGAGGGAGGGAGAGAGGGAGGGAGGGAACCAAAGAGCGGTGCTCTTCCTGAAAATGACGGGCCGAGTCCCACTTCCATGTGTGCCAGACTTCTTGCCTGCCTGTCCTCCTTCCTTCTCTCCAGCGCACCATTATTAATCACCTGTGTTTACACTGGGCACTAGGTTAGGCATTGCAGAGATTGCTGACAACAAAGAGACAGGGTCTCCGTCCTCGGGCCACTCCTGCTGTCTGCGATGTCCTCTTACTCTGCAGTTTAAGGCGCAGCTAAAGACCTACCTACGTCCTGCACTGGATGTTCATGCCTGTGAACCTTATAAAACATATGATCTGTACACACACACATCTTTCTATATGTACATATATACACAGCACCTCTTATCAATTAAATTACAACATTATCCATAGCAGAAATTTTATTTTATGCCCCTTGGGGCTTAGCATGATACTCTATGCAGAACAGACATTTAATAAATGTTTACTGATGATTGGGATGACACTGATAAAATGCTAAGAATTTATAACAGCATATGAATCCATTTTAATGTTGTAAAAATAGCTTTTTTTTTTCTGTTTTGAAAAGGTCACCAGAAATGACTTTGTAGAAAGCTTTCAAAGTAACAAAACAAAGAATAAAGTACTATTTTTACCTCTGCAAGAGAGCACAACTATAGAACAGTGTAAGTAGGTGCTTAATAAATACTCTCTAAAGATGATGGAGCAACGGTGCTCACATCCCCCAATATTTTAAATGCTTCAGATAGAAGTCTTGCATTAAAAACTCCAGTGTAAGTGTCTTTAAGTCTGTTTTATTCCAAATAAAGAAAACATATGTAAAGCCTAACACCTGGTTATTTTAAAATCTGGACACTTGCTTATAAGAAAGAAAAAAAAAGTTGGTCTAGGGACAGTTTCAATTATTCTAGAGCTCCACCTAGTGAAAAATATCTACCTTATGGATATTATTTTTGAAAAATTCAGGGGCATGGGAATGAAAATCAAAATGCTTTTTTACTTTATTTATGCACGTTCATTGAAGGAGAAGCTTAGCTTGCTTATGACACTACTTCAGGAAGAAACAGAAGCTCACCTAGTTGGAAACAAATTATTATTCAACAATCCCTATATCACAACTTTTTGCTCTCCCCAAAGAGCCAGCTTTGTTGCATGCAGTTGTCACTATAAGCAAAAGAGAGTGTTCTGATTTCAAAATCAAACTGCTGGCCTTAATAATCACTGATGGTGGACCTTTCTTTCACAGATGTTTTAAAGAGTTACACATGAATGTAAACTACAGACGCTTACCTGCAGAACTGCCACCCTTTCTTCATCAGATAGCCTTTTCATAGCTGCTTCCCTGAGGTTTTCCTGGATATAGTCATCATATTCTTCCTGGGCTTTCTTCACTTCTTCATTTCGCTTACGTATATATTCAGGCGTGACACCATAACCCTTGTAAGGATTTTTCAGGAAAAAAAAATTAACATCCTGAAAGTAATCTTATATATGTGTACATACCAAGCAATGATTAGGAGCAAAAGAAATGTTACAGACTTAAAGCCTTTGCTCAAAACACTGCAAGTTAACAAAAGTCGGTGATTTTTTTTTTTTTTTTCCTATTCGGAACTAGTTGATTCTGGTCATTTAAAACCATCTGTGCTGTTATCATGGCTGTTTGTTTTCCCTCTTTTGAATGTTCCCAGTGCCTGTTCTTGGCTGATGACTTGGCCCTTACTTTAACCCGAAGAACTGGATTTTCTTTATATCTTTTAGGTGCTTCAGATTATACCTTGAAATATCTCAAGTATCTTAAGGTCTCTTGTGCATGATCTCGTAAAAGAAAAAAAAAAAAGGAAGATAAATGCTTCCAATGCATTGTAAGAACAAACTCTTAAAGATGTCTAGGCACATCTGCTTTAAGAAAAAATTGACTTGGGCCCCGAAGGTTGTTTTTGGAACTACAAAATACAATTTTAGGTTCCTGGGCTGCTTACAAGGACTGACAGTGAAGCAATCAGCTATGATTCTTTCAAGTTAGTGAATGTGTCGATACCACTGTGTAGAGAAACAGAACTACTCCCTGTTCATTCTTCAAAGAATTATTTCAGGATGTACTTGGTGCTAGCTACACTAGTGAATAAGAAAGGCAAAGTTTCTGTCCTCGTGGAATGTGCATTCTATACTGAGAGAAACTCACCAAAAATAAAGTATAAAATAATATATATAAGTGCTCCACAGTAAAATACAGTAAGAAGAAAGAAAGTCATGAGAACTATTTGAGATAAATAAACATGTCAGGGAAGACCAGACGGCAGACAGCAGAAGCAAGAAGAACTACAATCCTGCAGCCTGTGGAACAAAAACCACATTCACAGAAAGACAGACAAGATGAAAAGGCAGAGAGCTATGTACCAGATGAAGGAACAAGATAAAACCCCAGAAAAACAACTAAATGAAGTGGAGATAGGAAACCTTCCAGAAAAAGAATTCAGAATAATGATAGTGAAGATGATCCAGGACCTCGGAATAAGAATGGAGGCAAAGATCGAGAAGATGCAAGAAATGTTTAACAAAGACCTAGAAGAATTAAAGAAAAAACAAACAGAGATGAACAATACAATAACTGAAATGAAAACTACACTAGAAGGAATCAATAGCAGAATAACTGAGGCAGAAGAACGGATAAGTGACCTGGAAGACAGAATGGTGGAATTCACTGCCATGGAACAGAATAAAGAAAAAAGAATGAAAAGAAATGAAGACAGCCTAAGAGACCTCTGGGACAACATTAAACACAACAACATTCGCATTATATGGGTCCCAGAAGGAGAAGAGAGAGAGAAAGGACTCGAGAAAATATTTGAAGAGATTATAGTCGAAAACTTCCCTAACATGGGAAAGGAAATAGCCACCCAAGTCTAGGAAGCGCAGAGAGTCCCAGGCAGGATAAACCCAAGGAGAAACACGCCAAGACACATAGTAAACAAATTGGCAAAAATTAAAGACAAAGGAAAATTATTGAAAGCAGCAAGGGAAAAATGACAAATAACATACAAAGGAACTCCCATCAGGTTAACAGCTGATTTCTCAGCAGAAACTCTATAAGCCAGAAGGGAGTGGCATGATATATTTAAAGTGATGAAAGGGAAGAACCTACAACCAAGATTAGTATACCCGGCAAGGATCTCATTCAGATTCGATGGAGAAATCAAAAGCTTTACAGACAAGCAAAAGCTAAGAGAATTCAGCACCACCAAACCAGCTCTACAACAAATGCTAAAGGAACTTCTCTAAGTGGGAAACACAAGAGAAGAAAAGGACCTACAAAAACAAATGCATCACAGTTAAGAAAATGGTAATAGGAACATACATATTGATAATTACCTTAAACATGAATGGATTAAATGCTCCAACCAAAAGACACAGGCTTGCTGAATGGATACAAAACCAAGACCCATATATATGCTGTCTACAAGAGACCCACTTCAGACCTAGGGACACATAAAGACTGAAAATGAGGGGATGGAAAAAGATATTCCATGCAAATGGAAATCAAAAGAAAGCTGGAGTAGCTATACTCATATCAGATAAAATAGACTTTAAAAT
Source organism: Balaenoptera physalus (assembly GCF_965194825.1). NCBI lineage: Eukaryota > Metazoa > Chordata > Mammalia > Artiodactyla > Balaenopteridae > Balaenoptera > Balaenoptera physalus. Next base: position 169,126,622 of record NC_138883.1, read on the forward strand.
AAAGAATGTTACAAGAGACAAGGATGGACAGTACATAATGATCAAGGGATCAATCCAAGAAGAAGATATAACAATTATAAATATATATGCAGCCAACACAGGAGCACCTCAATACATAAGGCAACCGCTAACAGCTATAAAAGAGGAAATCGACAGTAACACAATAATAGTGGGGGACTTTAACACCTCACTTACACCAATGGACAGATCATCCAAAATGAAAATAAATAAGGAAACAGAAGCTTTAAATGACACAATAGACCAGATAGACTTAATTGACATTTATAGGACATTCCATCCAAAAACAGCAGACTACACTTTCTTCTCAAGTGCACATGGAACATTCTCCAGGATAGATCACATCTTGGGTCACAAATCAAGCCTCAGTAGTTAAGAAAACTGAAATCATATCAAGCATCTTTTCTGACCACAACGCTATGAGATTAGAAATCAATTACAGGGGAAAAAACGTAAAAAACACAAACACATGGAGGCTAAACAATACGTTACTAAATAACCAAGAAATCAAAGAGGAAATCAAAAAATACCTAGAGACAAATGACAATGAAAACATGATGATCCAAAACCTATGGGATGCAGCAAAAGCAGTTCTAAGAGGGAAGTTTACAGCAATACAAGCCTACCTCAAGAAACAAGAAAAATCTCAAGTAAACAATCTAACCTTACACCTAAAGGAACTAGAGAAAGAAGAACAAACAAAACCCAAAGTTAGTAGAAGGAAAGAAATCATAAAGATCAGAGCAGAAATAAATGAAATAGAAACAAAGAAAACGATAGCAAAGATCAATAAAACTAAAAGCTGGTTCTTTGAGAAGATAAACAAAATTGATAAACCATTGGCCAGACTCATCACGAAAAAGAGGGGGAGGACTCAAATCAATAAAATTAGAAATGAAAAAGGAAAAGTTACAACAGACACCACAGAAATACAAAGCATCCTAAGAGACTACTACAAGCAACTCTATGCCAATAAAATGGACAACCTGGAAGAAATGGACAAACTCTTAGAAAGGTATAACCTTCCAAGACTGAACCAGGAAGAAATAGAAAATATGAACAGACCAATCACAAGTAATGAAATTGAAACTGTGATTAAAAATCTTCCAACAAACAAAAGTCCAGGACCAGATGGCTTCACAGGTGAATTCTATCAAATATTTAGAGAAGCGCTAACACCCATGCTTCTCAAACTCTTCCAAAAAATTGCAGGGGAAGGAACACTCCCAAACTCATTCTATGAGGCCACCATCACCCTGATACCAGACAAAGATACTACACAAAAAGAAAATTACAGACCAATATCACCGATGAATCTAGATGCAAAAATCCTCAACAAACTACTAGCAAACAAAATCCAACAACACAGGGGCTTCCCTGGTGGCGCAGTGGTTGAGAATCTGCCTGCCAATGCAGGGGACACAGGTTCGAGCCCTGGTCTGGGAAGATCCCACGTGCTGCAGAGCAGCTGGGCCCGTGAGCCACAACCACTGAGCCTGTGCGTCTGGAGCCTGTGCTCCGCATCAAGAGAGGCCACGATAGTGAGAGGCCCGCACACCGCGATGAAGAGTGGCCCCTACTTGCCACAACTAGAGAAAGTCCTCGCACAGAAATGAAGACCCAACACAGCCATAAATAAATAAATAAACAAATACTTTAAAAAAAAAATCCAACAACACATTAAAAGGATCATACACCATGATCAAGTGGGGTTTATCCAGGCATGCAAGGATTCTTCAATATATGCAAATCAATCAATGTGATACACCATATTAACAAATTGAAGAATAAAAACCATATGATCATCTCAATAGATGCAGAAAAAGCTTTTGACAAATTCAACACCCATTTATGATAAAAACTCTCCAGAAAGTGGGCATAGAGGGAACCTACCTCAACATAATAAAGGCCATATAAGACAAACCCACAGCAAATATCATTCTCAATGGTGAAAAACTGAAAGCATTTCCTCTAAGATCAGGAACAAGACAAGGATGTCCACTCTTGCCACTATTATTCAACACAGTTTTGGTATTCCTAGCCACGGCAGTCAGAGAAGAAAAAGAAATAAAAGGAATACAAATTGGAAAAGAAGAAGTAAAACTGTCACTGTTTGCAGATGTCATGACACTATACATAGAGAATCCAAAAGATGCCACCAGAAAACTACTAGAGCTAATCAATGAATTTTGTAAAGTTGTAAATAATTACATAATTAATGCACAGAAACCTCTTGCATTCCTATACACTAATGATGAAAAATCTGAAAGAGAAATTAAGGAAACACTCTCATTTACCACTGCAACAAAAAGAATAAAAACCTAGGAATAAACCTAACTAGGGAGACAAAAGACCTGTATGCAGAAAACTATAAGACACTGATGAAAGAAATTAAAGATGATACAAACAGACAGAGAGATATACCATGTTCTTGGATTGGAAGAATAAATATTGTGAAAATGACTATACTACCCAAAGCAATCTACAGATTCAATGCAATCCCTATCAAACTACCAATGGCATTTTTTATGGAACTAGAACAAAAAATCTGAAAATTTGTATGGAGACACAAAAGACCCCGAATAGCCAAAGCAGTCTTGAGGGAAAAAAACGGAGCTGGAGGAATCAGACTCCTTGACTTCAGACTATACTACAAAGCTACAGTAATCAAGACAATCTGGTACTGGCACAAAAACAGAAATATAGATCAATGGAACAGGATAGAAAGCTCAGATATAAACCCACGCACATATGGTCACCTTATCTTTGATAAAGGAGGCAAGAATATACCGTGGAGAAAAGACAGCCTCTTCAATAAGTGGTGCTGGGAAAACTGGACAGCTACATGTAAAAGAATGAAATTAGAACACTCCCTAACACCATACACAAAAATAAACGCAAAATGGATTAGAGACCTAAATGTAAGACTGGACACTATAAAACTCTTAGACGAAAACATAGGAAGAACACTCTTTGACATAAATCACAGCAAGATCTTTTTTGATCCACCTCCTAGAGTAACGGAAATAAAAACAAAAATACACAAATGGGACCTAATGAAACTTAAAAACTTTTGCACAGCAAAGGAAACTATAAACAAGACGAAAAGACAACCCTCAGAATGGGAGAAAATATTTGCAAACGAATCAATGGACAAAGGATTAATCTCCAAAACATATAAACAGCTTGTGCAGCTCAATATTTTTTTTTATAATAATTTTGTTTTAATTTTAGGAATTTTTTTAAAATTAATTAATTAATTTATTTTTGGCTGTGTTGGGTCTTCGTTTCTGTGAGGGCTTTCTCTAGTTGCGGCAAGCAGGGGCCACTCTTCATCACGGTGCGCGGGCCTCTCACTATTGCGGCCTCTCTTGTTGGGAGCACAGGCTCCAGACACGCAGGCTCAGTAGTTGTGGCTCACGGGCCTAGTTGCTCCGCGGCATGTGGGATCTTCCCAGACCAGGGCTCGAACCCATGTCCCCTGCATTGGCAGGCAGATTCTGAACCACTGCGCCACCAGGGAAGCCATCGTGCAGCTCAATATTAAAGAAACAAACAACCCAATCAAAAAATGGGCAGAAGACCTAAATAGACATTTCTCCAAAGAAGACATACACATGGCCAAGAAGCACATGAAAAACTGCTCAACATCACTAATTATTAGAGAAATGCATAACAAAACTACAATGAGGTATCACCTCACACCAGTTAGAATGGGCGTCATCAGAAAATCTGCAAACAACAAATGCTGGAGAGGGTGTGGAGAAAAGGGAACCCTCTTGCACTGTTGGTGGGAATGTAAATTGATACAGCCACTATGGAGAACAGTATGGAGGTTCCTTAAAAAACTAAAAATAGAATTACCATATGACCCAGCAATCCCACTACTAGGCATATACCCAGAGAAAACCATAATTCAAAAGGACCAATGCACCCCAATGTTCATTGCAGCACTATTTACAGTAGCCAGGACATGGAAGCAACCTAAATGCCCATCGACAGATGAATGGATAAAGAAGATGTGGTACATATATGCAATGGAATATTACTCAGCCATAAAAAGGAACGATATTGGGTCATTTGTAGAGATGTGGATGGATCTAGAGACTGTCATACAGAGTGAAATAAGTCAGAAAGAGAAAAACAGATATCGTATATTAACGCTTGTATGTGGAACCTAGAAAAATGGTACAGATGAACCAGTTTGCAGGGCAGAAATAGAGACGCAGATGTAGAGAACAAACGTATGGATACCAAGGGGGGAAAGTGGCAGGGCGGGGGTGTGGTGGTGGTGGGATGAATTGGGAGATTGGGATTGACATGTATACACTAATATGTATAAAATGGATAACTAATAAGAACCTGATGTATAAAAAAATAAATAAAATTAAATTAAAAATAAAAAAAGATGTCAGGGAAGACCTCTCTGAGGAAGTAGCTGTTGCGAGATATGAGTCATTAAAACTATTCGCAAATATTCTGGTTCTTCTCCTTCTAGGCACTTGGTATGACAATATTTTCCTGCTCTCCTTCACGTAAGATGCAGCCATGTGACCTGAATTTCCCCGTGTGAGTGGAAGTCATGTCCTTTTTGGGTAGAAGCCTCATGAACTAATGGCTGACTTGCCGTGTTCTGTTTCTCTCTGGTGTGGTGATGGGTGATGTTTTCGGTAGCCTGGGTCCTGGAATGAGGACGAGAAGCAGAGCTCCCGACGGTCCTCAATGCACAGGTCGCACGAGCAAGCAATAAGTCTTAGTTGCTTTTAGTTACTGAAATTTGGGGGTTGTTAACCACAGCACAACCTAACCTAATCCTGACAACAAGGGATAGAAATCCTAGCTACAGATGTGTTCTGGAAAGTTGCAAAGCACTATACAAATAGACTCTAAGAGCTCAGTATTCTGGTAAGTTAGTTTCATGGTAACCAGTTCAATCCATTTCACGAAACACTGAGGGCAACACCTCATTTCAGCTTAGTACAACCACTGAGGTTCATAATGATGATTGTGTCATCACAAGTGATTAAATTATATTTAGCATACTCTGTTTAGGAAAAAGAACTACCTCACAAATGGGTAAAAGCTGCAGTGATCTGAAATATTCCCATGTGTTGGATCATTGAGGGCTAATGTATACTATAAATATTAATAATTGCATATATTATAATATCCACTCTTTACTGAACTTCTATTAGGTACCAGGTATTGTGTCAAGTGCTTAATATATTTTATATCATTTAATCCTCACCATGCTGTGATAAATCTAATAACTTGTTAAAAATCAGAGTTAAGTAAGTGGCAGATTTAGAATTTGAAATGCTTGTCTTCCTATTATTGCTATGTAACTCAGGCATACATCCATGTTTCAGTTTGCTTACACAAATTATTCTCATGGCACAAATGGGCATGTAATACTTTATATGGAACTAAAACATGAGGTTCATTCACTTTTAAAAAATGGCCTTGCCTTTAAAAGGACTTACTATCTCACTTACCAATAATAGATTTTAAAGCTTAACTCAGATAAGTAGAAAGTAAGTTGAGTTAGTTCTTCGTAAGCCCTGACTGGTTAGCCATTGAGAGTACACTAGGAGCAGAGAATTTGCGTGGCTTCATAGACAAGCACAGGTAGACTAACCTTGTATTTTTCTGTCTCTGTGATGGAGACTCTCAATTTCCTGTTCAAGGCAGAAAATGTATTGAAATGGACAGCTTAGGTGGAAGGCAGCCAGTGTGGCGGTTTGTGGCATGACCATCAAAGGAGAAGGGTTTTTACATGATGGTGGAGAAATGATGGATTGGAAATGGCTTTAAAAAGTCAGAAAAAAAAAAAAAAGTCAGGAGAGCGGCTTCCCTGATGGCGCAGTGGTTAGGAATCCGCCTGCCAATGCCAGGGACAGGGGTTCGAGCCCTGGTCTGGGAGGATCCCACATGCCGTGGAGCGGCTGGGCCCGTGAGCCACAGCTGCGGAGCCTGCGTGCCACAGCTACTGGGCCCGTGCACCCTGGAGCCCATGCTCCACAACCGGAGGGGCCGCAACAATGAGAAGCCCGTGCACCGCAACTGAGAGTGGCCCCCGCTCGCCGCAAGTAGAGAAAGCCACGCACAGCAACAAAGAACCAAAGCAGCCAAAAATTAAAAAAAATAAAAAAAAAAAGATCCAGGAGAATGAAATTTCTGCTTTTCCACACCCTATGGGACAAGGACCCTGAAGAACCTCCAGGGGCCATAGAAGGAAGACGTATCCAGAGAAACTTGAAATCTTTGTAAGCATGAGCTGCCAACTCCTAGATTCCGACTAAGGTCTTCCAAAGGTGTCTCAGCCAGCTGAGTGACAAGGATTTCTCAGGGAATAAGTAGTGTTCTCTGACAACAGCCTTGACGTTCCTGTTTTGACGGTGAACAGTCATTGGATTCACCATGGTAGATCACTGGATGACCTCAGTACAAGCCCCTCTTACATCAATGTTACAATTTCCTCTTTTTCTCTTCTTTTCTTCCTTCTTTCCTTCCTTTCTTTTTTGCCACAAGTTATTATTATGCATTATTATTCTTTAGGATTTTGTACTCATATTATACTATGTGTGTTTCTAGCACTTTTATGCTCTATAAGTATGCAAAGTAAAATAGGTCTTATATAAGGTATTTTTCATAAGCTTTTTAAATTTTAAAGTTCTATACTTAAACTGCTAAACCCAAGCTTCTATAATTTTCAACAATGAAATTATATGCCTATCTGATAAGCACCTTTTCAGATAGAAATGAAGGTCCTGAAAAGACTAAATATTGTACAGCACTTTCAAGGTCTGCTTTACTCCAAACCAAACACAAATGAGTATATTCAAACTGAAATAGTACTGTGAATTATTTACAGTACACTGATAGGATGGATGGTTCTAAAGTTGTTTTCCTCTTCATTTCTCTCATTCTGTTAACAAGATAATGTAAACTAATGACTAAATCTTAGGATCTTCTGAAAGGTTATTCCTTCTAGATTTATAGTAACAACTGTGCTTCTAGTGACAATTCCACCTCACCGAAAATGAGTACCTTTTAGAGAATGTTTCTTATAAATGTTAAATATATTAATAATTGAAATTACGAAAAACAATTACAGTTTTCCTCTACTGAACTATATGTTGTTGTTCATTCCAAATTCTCTGTAATTTCATCACACTAGATTTGGACCAAACACAGACTTCAGAGGAGTGAGAACTGGCATTCTAGATAATTTGTCCAGTGAGAACACTATTTTTTTAATTGAAGTACAGTTGATTTACAATATTATATTAGTTTTAGGTGTACAACGTAGTGGTTCAAAATTTTTATAGATATAAACTCCATTTAAAGTTATTATAAAATGTTAGCTATATTTCCCTTGTATCTTATTTATTTTATCCATAGTAATCTGTACCTCTTAATCCCCTACCCCTTTCCAACCCCTTCCCCTTTACCTCTCCCCACTGGTAACCATTAGTTTGTCAGTGAGGGCACTATTAGTGATAATACAGACAACCATTATGAATACCATATTTAAATTATCTGAATATCAGGTCTTATTAATATATCACAAGGCTACCTTTTTATTGATGTACTTTGGAACTAGTCCTGAAGTTTCAAGGTCATGCTTGTCTCCAGTTCTTTTGTCAACATAAATTGGTTTAGGTTTTTTAGCCACTCCCATAATGACATCGGCTGCATTTGTATTTATAAAATTTTTTTCACTCTGTATTCCCATGACTGGATGGTCCGTCCTCAATGGCACAGGAGGCTTTCTGGGCTCATTCCGTTCAAACTTTTTTTCTGTTAAACATAACATTTCCTTGTTAATATTGAACGATAAATGTGGCTACTCAGTACTATTTATAGCATCCAGATATTTTACCACTAGTATATTAGAGTTTTATTAATAATATATTCAAATATTTAAGGTAAAAATCAGTAATCATAAATGCAAAAAATTAAATGTGACATAATCAATTAATATGTTGGAGAACAATATAAAAATCTAAGGGAAGAAAATAAACACCCCAAATCATATGCTAGCTAAAACATTTTTATTAGCTATTATAAAAATATTTTCTTATAAAGATTTCAATAACAAATGTTCAGTATGCCCACTGAAAAAAGTCCAAAGAAACATTAACACTTTTTTCTGAGTACCTTCAATATTATGAATAATTGCCTCTTCAGAGGAAAGTTACTGTAAAATCGCCAAGTAAATAAATCAAACTTGATGTATCTGATGTATCCAAGAATCTGTGGATGTTTTTCACTAAAACGATTACTATTTTAAGGTATAAAAATCATGTAATAGCAATGTACCTAACATGCAGCTTAAGAAATGATAAATGACCAACACTGCTGAGGTTTCCTATTCACTCCTCCCTGATTACAGGTCACCTCCTAAAATAACTGCTCTCCAAAGTGACTTATCTCTCTCTACCACATTCTCTTCATTAGCAGCAGATGAAACTGGCCATTTTTATACAGTCTCTTTGACTTGACCATTCCAACTTATCTATTTTGATACAGCCACATCAAAGTGGTTTGTCAAAATGCTAAAATGTAAACACTTTATTTCCAAGAACCGAAGGCAACAACTATCTTGACAAAACCTTACTCAAAGGCTTCCCTGGTGGCGCAGTGGTTAAGAATCTGCCTGCCAATGCAGGGGACACGGGTTCCAGCCCTGGTCTGGGAAGATCCCACATGCCGCAGAGCAACTAAGCCCGTGAGCCACAACTACTGAGCCTGTGCTCTAGAGCCTCCGAGCCAAAACTACTGAGCCCACACGCCACAACGACTGAAGCCCGCTTGCCTAGAGCCCATGCTCCACAACAAGAGAAGCCACCGCAATGAGAAGCCTGCACACCGCAATGCAGAGTAGCCCCCGCTCACCGCAACTAGAGAAAGCCCGCATGCAGCAACGAAGACCCAATGCAGCCAAAAATAAATAAATTAAATAAATTTAAAAAAACAACAAAAAACCCCACCTTACTCAAATCTTTAACCCCATCACAATTACTATGGACTTTGACTTTATTCATTTCTGTACTGTTTGAACTTTTAAATCATTTTATATAACTTTTATTATCAGAAAAAAATACTTATTATTAAAAGTTTATGGATTATCTCTTGTTATAGGCTGAATTGTGTCCCCCCCACCATATTCATACATTGAAGCCCTAAATGCCAGTACCTCAGAATGGGACTGTAGTTGGACATGCTTTTAAAGAGGGACTTAAGTTAAAATGAGGTCATTAGGGTGAACCCTAATCCAATATGACTGATATCCTTGTAAAAGGAGGAAATTTGGACACAAACACACACAGAAGGAAGCCATGTGAAGACACAGGGAGAAGACAGCGATCTATAAGTCAAGGAGAGAGGTCTCAGAAGAAATGACCCTGGAAACATCCTGATCTTGTTTTTTTGTTTGTTTTGTTTTGTCATTGGTTTTTTTTTTTTTTTTTTTTTTTTTTTTGGCCATTCCGTGTGGCATGTGGGATCTTAGTTCCCCAACCAGGGATCGAACCCATACCCCCTGCAGTGGAAGCCCAGGGACCACCAGGGAATCCCCACTGGACCACCAGGGAATTCCCAGTAACACCCTGATTTTGGACTCTAGCTCTCAGAATTGTCACAAAATAAATTTCTGTTTAAGCTACCCCATACTTGTTATGGTAGCAGCCCTAGCAAACCAATATACCCCTGATAATTCTACACCCCACCCCCGGAAACATTATAAAGGAGGTTTTGAATGTTCACTTATTCATTAATTCATGCAATATATTTTTGTTGAGCAATTAGTATGTCCCCAGGTAATGCTCTAGGAACTGTGGATACAGGAGTGAACAGAAGAGACAAAGTCCCCTTTCTCATGGAGTTTACATTATAGTGGGGGATGAAAAAATAAAATATAATATGTAGACTATACTGTATATATTTGCTTGAACTATATGTAAAATTGTTTATTGTTTTTGACCTACAAAAATGGTTATCCTCTTCCTATTTAACATACTACTGAGATGTTGTGAGCATTGTCAGAAATTGAATTAGGGAGTTCTTCCAAAGCCCGGAGCAGAGAATAAGCCTGTTACAACCCAAATAGCTCCCTTCTACCAGATATACCTAAGTCAGGTTGGGTATATCAAGTAAGGTTGGCATAATCAGTTTGCCTAAAAAACCAGAGGCATCACATCTTATAGATGTTCACATGGGAAACATTTAGAAGCCAGATTTAATTATGAGTTGAAAGCGCATGCAAAGGACTCCCATAACGATAGCTTTAGAAATGCAATTAAGAGGCAAAACTGAATTCTCAGAAAATGAGGAAACAGTTTAGAAAGACTGATAATTCATTCTTAGTTGAGTAAGTATATTATAAACCTTGGTTGTTTGTGGTTATGCACTGGATAGAGCCTAAAGCCCACCCCATCTTACCCTTATATCTATCAATATCTAAACATCATATTTTTTTCATCCGAGCAGTAGGGGTGGGCAATGTGGGGTGGCTCGGAAAATGGGGCGAGGATGTCTCTTTACAAATTATTCGGTGGTACTGTTAATAAGTCTGAAAACCAAATGACTGGGTTTCTTTTCAGGCTATAATAAAATGGCGATATCAACACGGTCTCGTAGTCATGCAGATGTTCTACTACTTAAATTTAGAGAAATCTTCTTGTACCGGTTAGGTATTTTTCAGTGTGTCTAGCAAATTATTGTGTTCAGAATGGCAGAATATTCACCAAGAGACTGGCAGTAGCTTTGGCCTATATTACCTTTAACTTTGTCTCACTGGACGGGGCTTTTAAAGCTCTTGCAATGCCTTGAATTTCTTTATTCCTAAGGCCAATGAAATATTGTGTTTCTTTTGCCTTATAATGTTTATAAGAGAAGAGACAGACTTCTTCCCTTTCTCCTTATTTGAAACTTAGGCTATATATAGTTAGGTTATGTAATATGCTTAACCTCGGAGAGGATTCATGAGGACCCAAGTAGTATCATTGGTTCTAAGGCACTTAAAGTATTAAATTCCATTTTAAGACTTTCCAGTGTTCTCAAGTGCTTGTGGGTCACAAAATAATAAGACTCCACTTAAGGGAGCTACAAGAGAGGCTTCTGAAGACATGAATTTCAGCATGAATGTTGTATTTTCAGACTTGCTTCTTCCACCTTTCCCAATAATGTCCTCATCCTCTGTCACGGCATGAGGGTTATGAGAGAGGATTGTGGGACACATAATATTGCCATAGGGAGAAATAGTTTCATTTTTGTCAAAAGGCACACCCTAGTTGGGCTTGAGATACTGCATTATTTCCTTGATGCCAGAAGATGGGAAGAGGCTTTTTTGGACTGCGTCAGGTCTTCGTTGCTGCGCACGGGCTTTCTCTAGGTGCGGTGAGCGGGGGCTACTCTTCGTTGCGGTGCGCGGGCTTCTCATTGCGGTGGCTTCTCTTGTTGCGGAGCACGGGCTCTAGGCATGTGGGCTTCAGTAGTTGTGGCACACGGGCTCAATAGTTGTGGCTCGCGGGCTCTAGAGCGCAGGCTCAGTAGTTGTGGTGCACGGGCTTAGTTGCTCCGTGGCATGTGGGATCTTCCCCGACCAGGGCTCAAACCTGTGTCCCTGCATTGGCAGGCAGATTCTTAACCACTGCACCACCAGGGAAGTCAGCGAGGCTAACTTTTTAAAATAGATAGACTCATTGCCCTCTTCTCTTTATTATCTGAAAACATCAGGGAAGACATACCCAAGATGGGAAGAAGTTGCTTCCATGAATACCAATAACAATTCCTTTTTCATCCACTCTCCACTTTCCTGATGGCCTTTTCCCCTGATATCCATATTCTCTATGACCACAACTGACTACATAATTTGTGAGGCCCAGTACAAAATGAAAATGTGGGGCTCCTTGGTAAAAAATTATTAGGCATTTCAAGATGGCAAAAGCAGAGCATTAAACCAAGTGTGGGATCCTTGAAGCACGGGGCCCTTTGTGACTGTACAGGTAGCATGCCCAAGAAACTGGCCCTCATTCATGAAGGCTCCTCCATTACATCTAACTCTTTCAGTGTCCTAATGGTCTTAGAGATCGGAGAGAGTTAAAGTCCATACTCAAGGCTAAAGTGAGCCTGACAGTTGCTTCGACAACTGATAGTAACGGTTGTAGTTTTCATCTCTTGGAGAAAAGACTAGACAGGGTTTAGATGCTGAGCTATCTTGCCCACTGAGGTTTAGAACTCTTCTTATGATCCTTGTTATTGAAGTCATATAGCTAGTTATGAAGATGGTGGGGCATGTGGTGCTGGAGGTGGGGTTTTACCAGATAGTCCAAGATGTAGTTCAAGATGCTTGCACCATCAAAGGAAAGTCTATTTGGGGGGCAACTTGGCATTCTCCACTCTCTTTTTCTACTACATTGTGGGTCTTTTTGAGAACATTTATTTAAAAATATTTTTTCACTGAAGTATAGTTGATGTATAATATTGATATTATATAAGTTACAGGTGTACAATATAGTGATTTTAAAGGTTATACTCCATTTATAGTTATTATAAAATATTGGCTATATCCCCTATGTTGTACAATATATCCTTGTATCTTATTTTATACATAATATTGTACCTCTTAACCCCCTACTTCTGTTTTGCTCCCTCCCTCTTCCCTCTCACAACTGATAACCACTGGTTTGTTCTATCTGTGAGTCTGCTTCTTTTCTGTTATATTCACAAGTTTGTTGTATTTTTTAGATTCCACACATACGTGATGTCATACATTTCCCTGTCTGACTTCTTTCACTTAGCATAATACCCTCCAAGTCCACCCACGTTGCTGCAAATGGCAATATTTCATTCTTCGTTATGGTTGAGTAGTATTCCATTGTATACATATACCACATCTTTATCTATTAATCTGCTGATGGGCACTTAGGTTGCTTCCATGTCTTGGCAACTGTAAATAATGCTGCTATGAACACTGGGGTGCATCTACTATGTTCTTGACTTCTGCTTTCTCCTAGTCTCTCAAATTCTGTTAATATGAGGTAAAGTTGCTATCACTGTAAACATTTAATATTCACAGACAAAATAATTTTAAATTATCTGCTAATACTTTTAATATTAAAAAGAGTGATAAAACCTACTGGGCGGTAGAGTTTTTTCCTTTGAATGTTTCTTCAGGAAATCCTTTGGAGAAGGTACTTCAAGTTTTGCTGGTCCCATAGTTTTCATTGCAGTTTTAAATTTTTGCTTGTCATCTTTTACAGCTGCCTTAAAAACTGATACATACCTAAAATTTAAAAAAAAAGTTGTAGCATTTATATTTCTAATAAAAATTATTTAAAGTTTAAAAAAAGATATACATTTCTAATTTATATATATCTATATTCATTTGGAGATAGCCATAAAGCATAATTATCTGAATTATCTGAGCCCTGTCCATCAGGCTTAGGCAATCTAGATGGAACCTTTGCCCTAAGAAAAATGTGCCAGGATAAAGATGGTCATAGTAGTTCCTTATTATGCTTTGAATATGTGTAGCATCTATAGTGATGTCACCGCTCCCATTCCTGATATTGGTAATTTATGTCTTCTCTTTTTTTTTTTTTTTTTTTTTGCTGATAAGTCTAGCTAAGGGCTTATTAATTTTATTGATTTCTTAAAAAACCAGCTTTTCATTGATTTTCTTTAATGTTCACATGTTTTCCATTTCAGTGATTTCTGCACTGATCTTTACTATTTCTCCTTATTTGGAGTTTAATTTGCTTTTCTTTTTCAATTTTTTTTTTTTTTTTTAGTTTCTTAAGGTACAAGTTTAGATATTTGACTTTAAACCTTTATACTTATTTAACAGAAGCTATAAAATTAAAAAATACCTTTTTAATTCCCTTCTGATATCTTCTTTGGCTTAGGAGTTTGTTTAGATGTGTTTTGCTTAATCTCCAAATATTTGGGGATTTTCTAGATACCTCTTTGATTTCTAATTAATTTCTATTGTGGTTAAAGAATATAATTGTAAAATTTCAATCCTTTAAGATTTTCTGACACTTGTTTTATGGCACAAAGCATAGTCTATCGTGGTAAATGTTCTACATACACTGGAAAAGAAAGTGCACACTGCTGCTGTTGGCTGTAGTGTTCTATAAATGACAATTAGGTCAAACTGGTTAGAAGTATTTTCAAGTGTTCTAATAATCATTGAAAGAGAGATGTTGAAATCTCTGACTATAATTGTGGATTTGTCTATTTCTTCTTTTAGTTCTATCGGGTTTTGCTTCATGTATTTTGAAGCTCTATTAGTAGGTGCATAGCATTTAGAATACCTTCTTGAAATACTAATCACTTCAATATTATAAAATAATACTCTATATCCCCTTTAAAATTCTGTACTCTAAAAATCTACTCTATCTGATATTAATATAACCAGTTCACATTCCTTTGATTTATGGTAACAGTATTTTTCCATTCTTTCACTTTTTACTTACTTGTGTCTTTATTTTTAAGGGGATTTTCTTAAGGAAAGCACAGAATTTTTATCCTTTCAAAGGGTTTCATTTCTTTGTTGTATTTAGACCATTCACATTTAATGTGATTTTTAAAATATGTTTGTGTTTAAATTTTCCATCTTGCTATTTCTTTTCTACATACCCCATTGCTGGTTCTTCCTTATTTTATTCTGCCTTATTTTTTGTTTTTGTTTTATTTTGTGGAAGTTCTAACGTTTACAATATACATGTTTAACTGATCACAGCCTACCTTCAAGTATTATTATGTCACTTCACATAGGACATAAGAACTTTACAAGGGCTTCCCTGGTGGCATAGTGGTTGAGAATCTGCCTGCTAATGCAGGGGACACGGGTTCGAGCCCTGGTCTGGGAAGATCCCACATGCCGCGGAGCAACTAGGCCCGTGAGCCACAACTACTAAGCCTGAGCGTCTGGAGCCTGTGCTCCGCAACAAGAGAGGCCACGATAGTGAGAGGCCCGCGCACCGCGATGAAGAGTGGCCCCCACTTGCCGCAACTAGAGAAAGCCCTCGCACAGAAACGAAGACCCAACACAGCCAAAAATAAATAAAATAAATAAATTTTAAAAACAACAACAAAAAAAACGCAAATGAGTTTTAAAAAAAAAAAAGAACCTTACAAAAGAATACTTGCATTTACCCCCCGCCACCTTTATCCTAATGTTCTATGTGTGTTATAAAACCCGTAATTCATTGTGATTACTTTCCCTTTAAAAAGCCAAAGAAATTAAAAAGAAATTCAGAAGTAAATTTACAAAGAAGAAACTTTAATTATTTACCCATATATTTACCATTTTATGTGTTATTTCATTGTGTAAATCCAAATTTCCAACTCATACCCTTTTCTTATGCATTATGGACTTTTAAACTTCTGGCTTCCACTGTTTCTGATATTTGCTGACCTTCTTTCTTCCTCTGTATGTAATGTTTCTTTTTTCCTTGGCTGTTTTTAGGATTTTTCTCTTTATTACTGGTTTTAAGAAATTTTATGTTAATGGCCCTTGGTATGGTTTACTCCCCCTCCTCTTGCTCCTCCTCCTTCTCCTTTTCCTGCTTGGGGTTCATTATGATTCTTGGATTTGTGGATTTAGAGATTTCATTAATTTTGTCAAAATTTCAACCATTATTCAAATATTTCTTCTGTATCTCTCTACTCTCCTTCTGGGGCTCTAATTACACTTGTGTTAGGTTGCTTGATGTTGTCCATAGCTCACTGATTCTGTTTTCCTTTTCAGTTTTTTTTTCCCTCTCATTTTCATTTTGTATTGTTCTAGTATAACTATGTCTTCAAATTCAACAATATTTTCTTCTTCAGCGTCTTAGCTGCTGTTATTCCCATTAAGTATACTATTTTCGATTTAGACATGGTATTACTTATGTCTTCAAGTTAGATTTGGGGTTTTATTTACCCTTCTATTTCTCTCCATATCTTGCTCATGTTTTCCTCTGTCTTTTTGAACACATGGAGAATATTTAAAATAGTGGTTTTAATCTCCTTGTCTACTAATTCTCTCATTGATGTCATTTCTTTGTCTGTTTGTATTGACTGATTTTTCTCTTGGTTATACATTGTACTTCTGGGTCCAGGAGCTTTTAGTCTATTTCTGATTTGGCCCTACTACTGAGGCAATATATTTCTGAGGGCACTACTCAACCCCTTGCATCTTAGGAGGAGTCTCCACTCTGGTTGGTGGGAATATAAACTTTATCTGGCTCTGCTGCCTTCTGTTGGTTATTTCCCTGGCCTTGGTAGTTTCAACATACAAAAGTACTGTCAACCAAAGACTTCAGGGAAATTCTCCTGCATACTTCTATAGTTCTCTATATATGTAGTTCTTTCCTCTCTGGTACTCTTGTGCTGTGAACTCTACATGCCTTGACCACATCAAACTCTGAACTCTGTTTCTTTAACTCAGGGAAACTGCTGGATTTTGTTTTAATTTCTCTTTCCTGGACTTTTGTCTGGAGAGTCTCTCCAGAGAGTATGTTGAGACAATTGTAGGGCTTGTTTCCCTTCTCTTAGGGGTGATTGCTCTGTGTTGCCTATTGTCCAGTGCCTGAAAAACCACTGTTTTACATATATTTTTCTGGTGTTTTAGTTGTTTAAGGTGAGAGGGTAAATTCCACTCTTGATTGGAAGCAGAAGTTCAGCTATACCACTTTTTTTTTTTTTTTTTTTAAATTTTTATTTATTTATGGCTGTGTTGGGTCTTTGTTTCTGTGTGAGGGCTTTCTCTAGTTGTGGCAAGTGGGGGCCACTCTTCATCGCGGTGCGCAGGCCTCTCACTATCGCGGCCTCTCTTGTTGCGGAGCACAGGCTCCAGACGCGCAGGCTCAGTAATTGTGGCTCACGGGCCTAGTCGCTCCGCGGCATGTGGGATCTTCCCAGACCAGGGCTCGAACCCGTGTGCCCTGCATTGGCAGGCAGATTCTCAACCACTGCGCCACCAGGGAAGCCCAGCTATACCACTTTTAATAATTTGTATTCTCATCTTACTATATAGGTAAGTTTGTGTGGAGAAACATTAAATTGTTTCTTGCTTTTAGAAGCCTTTCCTCAATCATGAACTAAATGGCTGGGAATTAATTATGGTCCAAACTGAATGAGCTCACTAGATACCATCAGGAAATAATGTTCAATCCAAATCTGTGCCTTGAAATTCCCATGGAAGTTGGAATTGGCAGATATGATCCCTTAATAAAATAACTTCCTCTGGAGTAAAAAGGAGTGCATATACTCTCACCTTTTTAAAATTTGCAATCTTGTGATTCATTACACTATTTTGTGTGAGTTGAAAGCTCACCATCTGTTATAGAAAACAAGATATTCTATTCTATATGAATAATAATTTTGTAATTTTTCCAAATTACAAAAATTTTTTTAAATGATGAAACTAATGTAATGGTATATGTCAATTATATCTCAACAACAACAAGAAGGAATAAAGATCTAGGTTCCCTCCATCTCCTCAATTCATTTTCCAGAAAAAATTCTGTTTTCTATATCTCTATTTATGTATGAATTGTAACTTGATTTTTAAAACTTAATATAGGGGCTTCCCTGGTGGCGCAGTGGTTAAAAATCCGCCTGCCAATGCAGGGGACACGCATTCAAGCCCTGGTCCGGGAAGACCCCACATGCCACGGAGCAACTAAGCCCGTGTGCCACAACTACTGAGCCTGTGCTCTAGAGCCTGCGAGCCACAACTACTGAGCCCACGTGCCACAACTACTGAAGCCCGCGCGCCTAGAGCCTGTGCTCAGCAACAAGAGAAGCCACCGCAATGAGAAGCCCGCGCACCACAACGAAGAGTAGTCCCTGCCCACTACAACTAGAGAAAGCCCGTGCACAGCAACAAAGACCCAACACAGCCAAAAATAAATAAATAAAATAAATTTATTTTTTAAAAAACTTAATATAATGTGATACCTTTCCATATTAGTACACATAAAGCTTACTTTCTTTTCTTTTTTTATTGCATGAAAGAGTCTTTAAATTCTATAGCACTTTACAATTTTCAAAAGTTTCACCCACATCATTTCATATAATCCCATAATAATCCTTTTTTCCCCCACCCCCTATATTACCCTTCCCCCCTTCCCTCTCCCCACTGGTAACCACTAGTTTGTTCTCTATTTCTGTGAGTCTGCTTCTTTTTTGTTTTATCCACTAATTTGTTATATTTTTTAGACTCCACATATAAGTGATATCATACAGTATTTGTCCTTCTCTGTCAGACTTATTACACTTAGTAAAATGCCCTCCAAGTCCATGCATGTTGCTGCAAATGGCAAAATTTCATTCTTCTTTTTATGGCGGAGTAGTATTCCATTGTATATATATACCACATCTTCTTTATCCATTCATTTATTGATGGACACTTAGCTTGCCTCCACTATACTTTCTTTTCAATAGTTGCATTTTATTCCATTTTCTGGATAGTGTGGTTTTATTATAAAGATCCAGAGGGTGACTTTATTAGACAACTGGCCTTACTTTCTACTTTTTATTAGATGTGGGCTATAGATTAATTATTCTAAAACTAAAGTTATCTTCAATAGATGTATCATACTTGCACTTATTTTCTTGCCAATAGTCACCACATAGTCATATTAAATCTGTACATACACAGTTCTAGAGCAGTTTATCTTAAAAAGCACACAGAGAAATACAGACCAAGAGTTGGTACAGATTGAGATTTTTTTTATCCTAATGGGTTAGATGAACATCTGGTTAACTACTGTTTTTTGTTTGTTTTGTTTTAAATGTCAGGCCAATATTATTGCAGCACTAGTCAATTGTGTAGAATTTTGGGACCTAGACTGCTCATAGCTCATTGTTCAACGGGAAGAGGGTGCCCTTCATCCCACTTTGATTACATATATCCATTTTCTAAATTCTCATTTAGCATCTGCATCTCTCATTAGGGTTTTCAATAATATATGGTTTTATTGTTAACCAACATTTTAATGTTTATCTTTCAGTTCCCCAAGGAGCCTGTAACATCTGAGGTAAGGGAGATCACAGTGCTGTCAATTGTTGGTTTCCCCAAGGAATCCACCTCTTTGTGAAAGCTGGACGATCATCTTGCCAGTCTTGCAAAGAGCTGCAGTGAGCTTTATTGAAGCTGGGTTTATAACTCAGTGATGCAAACAAGGCTCGCAGCTTAATATATTTCTTTCTTAGCATGAATTTGTACTGCAGTAAGGGGATTGGGTAAGGGCAAGTATGTGTTATTGTGGTGAGAAAGAATTGGTTAAATGTTTTATTATGCTCTGTTTTTTATAAATTAGTGTTTTGCATGCATGACATCTTGTCAAATTAAAAACTCATGGTTGTGCTGACAGTGTAGGCTAACTTCACCCTAATGCAATGAGTTCTTTGCCATCACATTTGGATGCCTTCTGCTCCTTTCACCGTAGGTTAGTTTTTTCTCCTTACTCCTTCAGAGTAAACCAAGGAGTTTGTGCTGTCACTCCAACATTGCCCAAGGGCAATGTTATACACTAATAGGGGTTCAGTAAGTGCTTGCCAAATGAATAAAGATTTTTCCTATAAGATTTCTTGAAAAAGTCACCTAGATGCAGTAAAGCTTTTAAATTTACCAAAAAACAAAACACCTATTTAATAAACTATCTTAACATTCAAATACAGTATTCTATGGAAAATATAATCTGTCAGTGAGTTATACAAAGAAACTTTATCTTGTACAATATACAGGAATTTTTGACCAAAAGTCCATTCAGCAATAGTTAATTTGAACACTTCTCATAAACTCTGCAACTGTACCATATCGTACTTTGAAGTCCTATTTCTAATTTCTACCAGATTTTGAGACGCTAATGAAAAACAAAATAGGTACTGGTTTGGTTAAAAACAGATACTCAGGCTTAAAAATGGAAGGATCTGCCCTCTTGTTGAAGATGTTATGCACCCCAAGTAATTACTAGTAAAGATAATTGATAATTAGATGTGAAAGACCTTAAAGATTATCTAGTTCATTTAGTTTGTTTTACAGATCAGAAAACAAATGAAAATGTATTCATGATCACAAAACCAATTAGCTGCAGAGCCTGTTTTTTTCTGTTTTTTTGTTTTTAGCCCAGTGCTCTTGAAATGCGGTTTTGATTTGGATCAGGAAAAAGAGAAAGGTAAAAGCTGCAAAAATCCTAGGAGGAATGCGATTTTCTCTATCAGTTACCTTCTTTTCTCCCCATAGATTTAAGTAAGCGCTAAGTCCCAGGAGACTAACTGGGATGTTTACTGTGTGGTTACCTTTTCGAAATTTGGGGAATTAAAGGGGGTCCTAACACCTACATGAAAATCTTAACTCAGTTACATATTTTTGGGTCTCTATCAATCCACTCTTCCTTCCATCAACTATCAGATCAAAAAAAGACCTTAGAGGGACTTCCCTGGTGGCATAGTGGTTAAGAATCCACCTGCCAATGCAGGGGACACGGGTTCGAGCCCTGGTGCAGGAAGATTCCACATACCGTGAAGCAACTAAGCCCGTGTGCCACAACTACTGAGCCTGCGCTCTAGAGCCCATGAGCCACAACTACTGAAGCCCGTGTGCTACAACTATTGAAGCCCACGCGCCTAGAGCCTGTGCTCCGCAACAAGAGAAGCCACCGCAGTGAGAAGCCCGCACACGGCAACAAAGAGTAGCCCCCGCTCGCCGCAACTAGAGAAACCCCGCATGCAGTAATGAAGACCCAATGCAGCCAAAAATAATAAATTTATTTTTAAAAAAAGAAAGAAAATGACAACTTAGTTAACAAAAAAAAAAGACCTTAGAAACGATCTCATCCATTTATTTTGTTTCACCAATCAAAAAACTGAGGCTCAGAAACAAACAGGAATTTATATTTGACAATACTCTTGGGGAAAAAAAGTAAGTATTATCCCTTTATAGAGGGAGCAGCAGTGTAGTCAGAAACAAAACAATGAACTCCTGAAACCAAGTTTCAAGCATCCTAACACAGGATAATAAAATTGTGATTTTCTCTTTTCAACAATAAGAAATTTCAGGCTATGATGTATGCCACATCATACACGAACAATTAAATTACAAACACTCACACACGTATTAAAAGGAGGCTAACATAAGAAAACGGCCCTCTCACAGCACCAGGCCACCCTCTCTGTGAATTGTGAGATGCTAAATACTTATATTTTGCAAACTCTTCTTTAAGAAGTTGTCATCCAAGGCTACTTCATTGAGACAAAAATACATGTTATCTCGTTTTGAGAGTGATATGACGCTTATTTAATCCTGAAATGGAACAATAATTCCCCATTCTTGTTTCAAGTGGTAATCTTCGCTTACCCACATACCTAGGAGGCGGGGGAGGTTCCTTCCAGTCACTGGGTATGAGGTTATAAATGCTCTCAGAAGAGCACGTTGGATCCATGGCCACCAAATGAGTCCTTAAAACTACTCAGCTTTTTTCTCAATATACCAATATCTCCATCCCTTTCTTCATCGCTTCCCCTTTCCTCTCCTACTCTCTTGCCTTCTCAAGGAACTAAGCCTTCTTTCACACAATTCCCCTTTGACCTCTTCTTAGCTGTCCTCTCTTGGGAAGAAAATAAAATATCTCTTCTATTACTCTTGGGATCACTTAGCGTTGTTGACGGCGCGACTGCCCTGGAAACAGTTACTAGGCAACGGGGAAGTGGAAGGTGGCCCTGCAAACTACCTTTCCTCTCTTCCCTCTCTCTGCAGCTCCTTTTCTCTCAGAGAAGTTCAACCCGAAAACCACTGTTTATATGTACCTTTGGTAGTAAAGGGGTGAAGAGTGGCGTCCCCTTAAAAATGTTGCTCTTTCCTGTTTCTGTATATTTGGAGAAAAAGATAAACTCTACCAGAGACACGCGCAGCAGCAAAGCTGGCGTGCAGACGCCGCACAATAACATTCTTGTGCGCAGGTGCCAACCCGGTGGGGGCGGGGCGAGCGGCTGAGGCCACGCTGACGCACGTCCGACGTCGGGAGTGGGACGAGGGTGGGAGGAGCCCGAGGAACGGAGCGGGCTCGGGTGGGTGGAGCGCGGGACGAGTCACGTACCCGGTGCTGGGCTGCTCCGGCGGTGGGCGTCGCACGAGGACGCGGAGGCCGACCTCGGCGCAGGCGCAAAGGCCGCTGTGCGGAAGCTGGGTGGGCCTAGCGAGGCCTGGGACCGAGGGTGTGGGCCGTCCTGGGCGGGCGCCCGAGGTGGCACTGGCGGCTCCCGGACGCTCCTTCCCATTTCCTTTCCTTTCCCCCGTCTTCTCAGTGTGATTTTCTTGGTGAGTTATTTGAGGAGAAAGGGAAACTGTAGAAACCAGTTCATTCCCATCGCATGCCTTTCCCGCTCCGCGCCTTCCCCTTTGCGCTGCTCGGCGGTGATCCCAGCGCTCTGTCCGCGCCTGCCTTCCCGGCTGCTTACGTCCCGGGCTCAGCCCTGCCGCCACCTGTGCGGGCGCGCCCGCGCCCCGCCGTCCTCCCGGTTCACCTGTCGCGGCCCGTCCTCCCCTGGGCCACCTGCCTCCCTTTCTCCCGCACCTCGCCCCTTCTCCGCCAGTTTACCTCTTGATCGGGCCCCTCCTCTTAGGTCTTTGTTTTTTAAACGAGAAGCCTAAGCCTGAGGGAGAAGCCTTTTAAACGGGCCCTTGAGTTGTTGCCCTTTTTTTTTTTTTTTTTTTTTTTTTTTGGTGTCCCTTTTTGAAAACGATCTTAGGTTTTATTCCGTTTGAACCATTTGGTCTTCCGTGAACCTACTTATTCGCATATGACTGCTGAAGGAAGCTCACCATCCCGAGGCTTTGAAAGACATTTTGGCAATATGGTTCTGAACTAACCTTATAGAGGCCACTCTGCCCGAAGGGACTAAGGATGCTCTAAGATAAGGGAAGGCCAGTTTTGGTCATCTCACTGCCAGGGTGCTCGGTGGAGCGATTAAAACAGCCTGGTGGCTTGGTTAACTTAAAAGGGTTTGCTGAATGTGTGGGTCCTTATCATCTTGGGCTCTTAGTGAATTTCATTAGACAAGAATAAATTTAGTTTTTTCTTATCCAGTCGGTCAGGTTTTTATTTTTTATCCCAGGCGTTTAACAAACATTTTATTTCAGATGATTGGCACCTTGGGGGTAATGCTCCTGTTCTTCACATCGGATTTTCTGTTTTGAAACAAAACAGTTTATATGTATATGCCACTTTGCCCTTTTCCTTTCCACTTTGAGTATTTTACGTTTTTGGGTTTTTTGCTTAGCATGTATAGAGAAGAATAATGTTCTCTCTATATGCTGAGATTTGAACTAAGGACTCAGAATGATAATACCGTTAAGCCAAGTGGACAGTCATTGGCCAAAGTTTATAAACTTTCTAATTAGAAGGAACGTTTTAGGACTGTTTATGTGAATCAGTTCCTAAAAGAGCCAGTAAAGGCAAAGCATGATTTCTCCAGTTAGTAAGCACCCACTGGCTTTAGCTAGTCTTGACTTTCTGCTGTTAATGAATACAGTAATTTCACTGATGTCAGTATATTTATTATGGTTTTAAAAATACTAAACAGACTTTAAGGTCTCTATGTAGTGTATTCAGTGCACCATTTTTTTTTTTTTAAGATGTTAGCTATGAGTTTTTCTTTTTTTTTTTTTATTAATTAATTAATTTATTTTTGGCCGTGTTGGGTCTTCGTTTCTGTGCGAGGGCTTTCTCTAGTTGCGGCAAGCGTGGGCCACTCTTCATCGCGGTGCGCGGGCCTCTCACTATCGCGGCGTCTCTTGTTGCAGAGCACAGGCTCCAGACGCGCAGGCTCAGTAGTTGTGGCTCACGGGCCTAGTTGCCTCGCGGCATGTGGGATCTTCCCAGACCAGGGCTCGAACCCGTGTCCCCTGCATTAGCAAGCAGATTCTCAACCACTGCGCCACCAGGGAAGCCCTCAGTGCACCATCTTAATGAAGTTGTTAAATCATTTGGAAAGGAACTTATTTTCCTTTAGATACTTGGTCTGTAATTCTTGCCTTTTGAAAGTATGTTTACAAAGAATACATTTCTAATTTTTATAATTCCCTCAAAATGGCAGTCCTGTTCAAGGAAATGCCTATGTTCAGTATGTCCACAGAGAATTAGTATTGGTGTACCATCAGAGGTCGTGAACTTTTTCTGTAAAGGGCTAGATAATAAATATTTTAGGCCTTTGCAGGCCAGATGGATCCTTTCGAAACTACTCAGCTCTACCATTATAGCTCAAAAGCAGCCAAAGACAATACTTAACAAATGAAAAAAATGAATGAGCAAAGTTTTGTTCCCATGAAACTTAATTTACAAAAATAGGGGTGGGCCAGATTTGGCCTGTGGTTGTAGTTTGCACAGACCCCTTATATGAATGGTTGTACATACAAATTAGGTTTTTTCACTAAGTATTATTTTAATCTACTTAAATGAATAAAATAGGCAGAGGTGGGACTATAAATAGGACAATTGGGAGGAAAATAAACCCTTTCTAAAGACATATTCTTTACACTATTTTTCTAAGTTATAGAATTCAAAGGGTACTTAAAGAGGCTTTTGAATTAGATACGCAAGACCTTAAAGAGAATATTTAAGAGCGTTAAGACTACCAACAGGAAAGGCTTAGTCAGCTTGATTCTAAGATAAAGGCAAAGATGAGTGGTGAACTTGGAAAATACTTTCATTGTAAGACCCCTGTGATTACCACATGGCACTGAAGTGTGGTCCTTCCTCCTTGCTGTTTCAGTCAGCTGACTGACTGAAGGCTTGTTAAGAGGATTTTTACTTAGTAGTCATAAGCAGCAAAGCTTCTAACCTTCTGGTTAGTTTATATACTAATGTATTTGCATTTTTTTCATATTACTTATGGGAAAACAATTTATTGTAAAAATGCAGTAATTTTGAAAGAATTTTTTAAAAACCTTAGAATGTCTTTCTTCCTAAAATAGTGGACTAGATTTAGTCATTCTTAGAAATTTAAATAGAGATTGTATTAAAACAGGATGACAAGTATAATCATGGCATAAATATTTTCAAAAGTTCATTGAACTGTAGCCAGTTCTCATCATGAAATAATTTTTGAAGTGCTATGTCTTATGTTTTATTTTGGGAGAGTAATAACAAATATTTTAAATGGGTGACAAATGCTAAATCATTTTCACTAAATAGATTTTGACAATTTCCCAGAAGTATTCTAGGTAATTTTATAATGGAATTGAAAATTTCTGGACTATTTTGGAAGTAAAAATTGATAATGGGTTTAATATAATTTTGGCTGATTATCAGTCATCTAGTGGTAAATGTAGGAAAATATCACTGTAAATAGTTTCCTGAAAATTAATATGTATTTCTGTTTTAAAAGTATATAACTTTGTTATCATTCTTAGGAAATAATTTAAAAACCTTTAAAAAAGTGGTTTCTGTACTTTTTTTCCCTTGAATTCTTCAGTTTTGATCAGCTTGCCACAGTAAAATTGTTAAATTTCATACTTGGAGGTCACACAGTACTTAAATTAATACGTACATGTGGACATTCTGTTTTTGTTTTTTAAAGTTCTTGCTGTGATACTGACACACCACTGCCTTTCCATTTATCTATTTGAATGGCAAGTGTCTTTCATGTCAAAAATGTGTCCATTAGAACTAGTGGATCAAAAAACTCCACTGTAAGTGATAAGAAAACCTATTTAAAAATTATTAATGTATAATGGAGTGGTATATATCTTCTATCCCCTGAGAAATTAGAGAGTTTACTAAAATATTTTTTGTGTAGGACTTGACTCTACAAAAAATATTTGAGAACATCAATGATTCAGTAAAACCTGAGTACTTAATGATCAAGAGATTTAGTCTTTAAGTACTGTTTTTGTTTCTTGACTCTTATGTGATTGACTTGCATTTAATTTGAAATA
Organism: Balaenoptera physalus; assembly: GCF_965194825.1. Classification (NCBI taxonomy): domain Eukaryota; kingdom Metazoa; phylum Chordata; class Mammalia; order Artiodactyla; family Balaenopteridae; genus Balaenoptera; species Balaenoptera physalus. The sequence goes on from NC_138883.1 coordinate 169,152,579, forward strand.
GTTTTGTTCTTTGGCTGAAGAAAAATTGCCTATTCATAACCCCTGTACTGAAAAACGTATTAAAATATAAGTAAATGAAAAAGTCTAATAGCATGGCTTTGAATCATAAAGGAAAATGATATGCAGTTGGTCCTCACTTTTCACAAGTTCTATATTTGTGAAGTCTACTCGCTAAAATTTATTTATAACCCAAAATTAATACTTGTAGCACTTTTGCAATCATTCATGGCCACGTGCACAGTGGTGAAAAATTTGAGTCACGAGATATGCATTCCAAGCTGGAGTTAAACAAGGTGATGCTCTGCCTTCTTGTTTCAGCTCCTACTATAAACCAGTGTCTTTTTTGAATTCTATTTAAGTGCCACATTTTTTGCATTTTTGTGCTTCTAGCTGGTGATTTTGCTGGTTAAAATGGCCCCCAAGCAGAGTGCCGAAGTGCTGCTCGTGTTCCTAAGGCACTAAGGCCACGATGTCCCTTACAGAGAAAATGTGTGTGTTAGATAAGTTTCCTTCAGGTGTGTGTTAAAGGCTGAGTTCAATGGTAGTGAATCACTATTTATATATATTAAATAAGACGTCTTTAAGCAGAGACACACATAAAACCTTACGTATTGATCGGTTGGCAAAAATGTTGTGACCAGAGGCTCACAGGAACCTAACCCTGTATTTCCCCTAGGAGCAATGGTTCAATATGCACTAATTCATATTCATGGTGACGTGATAGAACATAACTACCATGAATAATGAAAATTGACTACATTACCTCTTAAGTAAAAATGCAGTTTCCAGATAAAAGTTACATGCTGTGGGCATTATTCCATCTTCTCTTGTCTTTTGGTTTGCTTACAGTGGATGTTGAAACCCTAAAATGAGTTTGTGGCTAAATGTTACAAAATTTAGTATGTAGCTTCTTTAATTTTCTTTAAAAATGATAATGTTAGAGCACTTAATACCTGCCTTCTGCTAGTTTCAGGAAGATTTTCATGGTGAAGTAATGTTGATACAGAATAAGTTGAACTGTCATAATTTTCTACTTTGAATTCATATAAAACAAAGGAAGAATAAGGTTACGAAAGATAAGGTGAAGTTAACATGCATAATGTTTGTGTTACAGTCTTCTGCTTTTAATGGAGTTGATGTTAAGCACTGTAGCAACCAACATAAACTGGAAAAGATCAGATAAAAGATTTAATGCCCATAAAAACAAACCAGCTACTCAGGTAATACACAATTATTACCAATATAGACCTCAGAAAGTTATGCGTTGGGAACTAAAAAAGAAGACACTCTGTGATGTTATAAGCAAAAGCCACCTGAATAGGAGGTTAATCAGGCTGTTTTATACAGTGTCCTCAAAATAATGTGTTAAAGAAGAGTTCCAGAATAAAAGTAGTTTAATAAAAGAAATTGCTGATAGGGTTCAAGTGTACAGTTCTCTGATCCTTGGTTTGTTTCAGGGAAAGGATTAGACTGTGCTTGACAAAACAGTTCTTGATTCACAGACGAGTACCCCTGTTTTCTCTGAAGGTTTATAAACAAACCAAACCATAAAAAAATATGCCTAGCTTTGTGCCTAGCTATTCTGATTCAATTTATATGTTTTTAGTCTATTGTCATTGAGTGACAGTGGTTAATATTACTGTATAAATGGTCTTATGTGCCAGCCACCATGCTATGTGCTTTGAATTTATTATAAGATCATTTAAGTAGCCAAGAGGTACCCATGTGTGGCAGACACTTTGTTTGCGCTTTTTACAGGAGATATTATTGCATCTAAATCATGTAGTGATTCAGATGGATAAAACAACCTAAAAGAGTAATTCAGATACTCATTTCATAGCTTCAGTCCACTGATCACTAAACATACAGTTAAATCATTGAAAGTTTTAGGTGTCGTGTGAAAGATTTATATTTATCATTTGGTTATGTTGCCTTGTATATTGCTTTGTGGCAGAAATTCGGTACTGTCTAGTAAAACTTTATTTTTTTTTTTAGTAAAATTCTTTTTTATCATAAGATGCACATATTGGAAAAAGAGACAGTATTTTAATTTTTTAATAATAGTTTTAGGGAACCATGAAAAGGGTCAGTTTATTATTTTTCTGTACTTAAAAAATTTCAGATGGACATTTTAACAATAGACTGTGTGGAATTTTATGATACTGTTATGATTAACTTGAAATTTTTTCCCTTATAGATTCCACTTTTTGCAAAGATGGCTTTGCCTCAGCATCCACAAACTCTTCACCTAAGATTGGTTCCTGTGTGTCATATGTTTACAAGTCAGTGGGAGTTAAGCACATACAAGCTGAAAAGCCAAATAAGGAAATGTATTCCTTCTCTTAAAAGTTCTAATTTAAGTTAAATTCAGTGTTAGCTTAAAATAGTTTAAATGTTTTATTAGAGAACAGTTTGAGTAGCATAGATGATCAGAGTGGCAAATGACTGAAAGTTTTCAGAACATGTCTAAACATACGATCTGACATTTAATGTGGCTTAGTTGCATATTGGTTCTACCACAGAACACGTGAAAAGCCCCACTACATGTCTGTAAAGTTACTTTAGTCAATTTAAATAAACATTGCAGCAGTTATTAAATGGTACTTTACATATGACTAAAAATTTGACTTGTCTTGCATACATTTGTGTTTTAATGGTGAGTATATTTCCAAAGACAGGGATTTGACCAGTATGGGGAATTACAGAGCTTCTCTGGATGCCAGAATAAGTTTGTCCTCTTATCATTGGAAACATTCCTGAGTTTTTTTTGCTATCACTCTGGAGTCTGGAATTTGAGTTAAGTCTCTCCATTGATGATGTTTATAGGACAGAAATTAAAGTGATGGTCCCATGCAGAGAAGGTTATAGATATGTAGCCTTTGACTTTGCTGCTGATTATCAATTTTTCTTAAGTATCTGCATAATGTTATATCTTTCACTAGCTTTTTTTAAGGCCTTCAACATGAAAAATGTGTAAGAATGATTCTTAACAGTATGCATGTAAAAGGCATGTAAGAAAGAAAATGTCATACCTTTGCCCTATAGTTTGGAAAATTATTTAAGCATCTTATTTATTTATTTTTATAAACAAATGTTTTATTCTGGTTCCTTGTGAATTCTTTGACTAAGAAATTTATGAGTAACATGATAATCTATCAGCATTTTCATATAACTAAAGAGAAATTAAATATAAAGAGTATTGTTCAGCTTTTTGAATTGCAAGTAAATAGCATTCCAATTCCAAATAATCCTTATTTACATGGGTTATAAACCATGAGACAATTTTCATTATAGGAAAATAAATACTAATTTGATTTAGTATCTTTTTGAAAAAGCATCTATGATACGGCGTTTTCTGAATAAAGTGTTGCTCATAGTTACAAGTTGTTAAAGTTTTGATTACTCAATGTCTTGAGACTTGAAAAGATTGTTAAAAGGATAATATGAAATAAATGAGAATTTGGGTTTGAATACTTTTTTAAATATCCCATAAATTTGGAAGCATTTTAAACAGTTTATGTACTGTGGGCATGGTTATACTTAATCCTATTGGGATAGTCTTTTGAAATTAGTAACCAAATGTCTTTTTTGTTTGTTTTTATGTTTGAAAGGGCCAAAGCCAGTTTTTATGTTGGATTGCGCAGAAAAGTGAAAAGAGAATGCTCCACTTTAACCGATGTCAGCATCTGAAACAAATAACTCAGAAATGCTTTTCTAGTACACATGTGAAAACGGATAAACATGCACAGCTATTTCTTTCAAGAACCTTTGCACTTGCAGAATTAAGGAAGTCATGGCACTCAATCTACTCTCTTGTTGGAGACAAAAATATTATCCTGATGGGACCACCCGGTGCTGGGAAAACAACAGTAGGCAGAATAATAGGTCAGAAACTAGGTTGTTGTGTCATAGATGTGGATGATGATATCCTTGAAAAAACCTGGAATATGAGTGTGTCTGAAAAATTGCAGGATGTTGGTAATGAGCAATTTTTAGAAGAGGAAGGAAAAGCTGTGTTAAACTTCTCTGCATCTGGAAGTGTGATTTCCCTTACTGGGTCCAATCCAATGCATGATGCTAGCATGCGGCATCTGAAGAAAAATGGAATAATTGTTTATCTGGATGTACCTCCAATAGATATAGTTAGTCGTCTAAAATTAATGAAAATAGATAGGATTGTAGGTCAGAATTCTGGAACATCTATGAAAGACTTACTTAAGTTTAGAAGACAGTATTATAAGAAGTGGTACGATACTCGTGTTTTATGTGAAGATGGGGCTTCCCCGGAGGAGGTGGCTGACAAAGTGCTGAATGCAGTTAAAAGATACCAAGATGTGGACTCGGAAACATTCATTTCTACAAGACACATTTGGCCTAAAGACTGTGAACAGAAGGTTCCAACAAAATTCTTTAGTGAAGCTGTGATTGAGGGGTTAGCTCCTGATGGTGGACTTTTTGTTCCTGAGAAGGAGTTTCCGAAATTAAACTGTGGGGAGTGGAAAAGCCTCGTAGGAGCAACGTACATAGAAAGAGCACAAATACTCTTGGAAAAATGTATACATCCTGCTGACATACCTGCTTCCAGGTTGGGAGAAATGATTGAAACTGCTTATGGGGAAAACTTTGCCTGCTCAAAAATTGCCCCTGTCAGGCACCTGTCAGGCAACCAGTTCATCCTGGAGTTGTTCCATGGACCAACGGGATCATTTAAAGATTTGTCTTTACAGCTCATGCCCCATCTTTTTGCACACTGTATTCCACCAAGTTGTAATTACATGATACTTGTAGCCACCTCAGGAGACACCGGGAGTGCAGTCTTAAATGGCTTTAGTCGTCTTAGTAAGAATGACAAGCAAAGAATAGCCGTGGCCACATTTTTTCCTGAGGATGGAGTAAGTGATTTTCAAAAAGCACAAATAATTGGCAGTCAGAACGAAAATGGATGGGCAGTAGGTGTCAAGTCAGATTTTGATTTTTGCCAGACATCTATAAAAAGGATTTTTCAAGATTCTGATTTTACTGGCTTTCTTACTGTGGAATATGGAACAGTCTTAAGTTCAGCTAATTCCATAAACTGGGGCCGACTGCTTCCCCAAGTAGTTTATCATGCTTCTGCATACCTTGATCTCGTTAGCCAAGGATTTATTTCTTTTGGAAGCCCAGTCGATGTGTGTATTCCCACAGGAAACTTTGGTAACATTTTAGCAGCAGTGTATGCCAAAACCATGGGAATCCCTATTCGAAAATTTATTTGTGCTTCTAATCAGAACCATGTTTTGACTGATTTTATAAAAACAGGACATTATGATCTAAGGGAAAGAAAATCAGCACAAACCTTTTCACCAGCAATTGATATTCTCAAATCTTCAAACCTGGAGCGACATTTACACTTGATGGCTAATAAAGATGGACAATTAATGACAAGATTATTTAATCAATTAGAAGAGCAGCATCACTTCCAGATAGAAAAGATTCTAGTTGAGAAAGTTCAGCAGGATTTTGTAGCTGACTGGTGCTCTGAGGAAGAGTGCCTAGCAGCTATTCACTCCACCTACAATACTTCCGGGTATATTTTGGATCCACACACTGCTGTTGCAAAAGTAGTTGCAGACAGAATGCAAGATAAAACCTGCCCAGTGATCATCTCATCTACAGCTCATTACTCAAAGTTTGCACCTGCTATCATGCAGGCTTTAAAGATCAAAGAAATCAGTCAAACTTCATCAAGTCAGGTTTATTTACTGAGTTCATACAATGCATTACCTCCACCTCATGAGGCTTTATTAGAGAGAACAAAACAGCAAGAGAAGATGGAGTGCCAGGCCTGTGCAGCTGATGTGAATGTCCTGAAGAGTCACGTGGAAAAACTAGTACAAAATCACTTCATATAGAAGTTTTCTGAGTAAAAAAAATTTCTGGTGATAAGCATGCAATAATAGATCACAAAAGTTGATTTGGAATACAAATAACATTTTGTTTGTTATGTAAATATGTATGTCTATATGTAGATCTGTTATCTTTTGGAATTTCAATAGCCTAATCTCTAGATCTGAACATTATACCTACACATGCTCCTTGGATCCTTAATCTGGAAGTGACAGGTAGCATAGTGCACAGACCCTTGTGCTGTGCTTTGCACTCATGAGGGATATATCAGTTTCTACTCCCTCACCCCCACTTTTAAGCAGACCAAAATGTCTGGTATTCAATCTGGCAATTAAAACATTTAAGCCTAGTTGTTACGTAGTACATCTGTAACCATTACCAGTTCTCTATTGAATAGAAAGATAATTTACCACTCTAATGGTTAACTTCTCTGGAGGAAGTAGTAAGCTCATCTATTAAGAAAGGGCTAGTAGTGTTTTTGACTCTCCATTTCGGACTTGTAATTAATTATGTGTATTCTATGCTACCCAGATTAGATAAGTGCTCTGGCCTTCACTCCCCTTTGGATATGTATAGTTAAGGTGATGTAGTTTGAAAATCAAGACACAAGATTTAAATCCACGATGTAATAATCAACAGAACTACTTAGTAGTGGATACAGAAATAAAATTATGTATCTATTTCAAGAGAAAAGCTTTCCAAAATTCAGGGTATTTGAATAGTCTTCATGGAAGTATGTTTCTAGTTCTACCCGTTTTCCTGTATTATTTGGACTCCATTCCTATATAATTTGTCTATTGTCTCTCTTTTCAATGAACATTGTCTTTTTTGGTAACTAAAATCACATACAATTGATGCACATATTTAGTTTTTCCTTCTTTGTAGTAACAATACATTATAAACATGATTTACATTTGTGAATTTCCTGGGTGTTTTATTTCTGAATTAAAGATTATCAGTGAAAGGACCTGTTGTGTAATGGACTACTCTCAACCACAAGATGGCATTCCTAACATAATTTGTCTTTGCTGATAGCATTCTGCTTCATTTTCTGGGAGAACTACCTCCATAAAGAAACACATTACAGGGGCTTCCCTGATGGCACAGTGGCTAAGAATCCGCCTGCCAAGGCAGGGGACACGGGTTCAAGCCCTGGTCCGGGAAGATCCCACATGCCGCAGAGCAACTAAGCCTGTGTGCCACAACTACTGAGCCTGCGCTGTAGAGCCCACGTGCCACAACTACTGAGCCCGTGTGCCACAACTACTGAGCCTGCGCTGTAGAGCCCACGTGCCACAACTACTGAGCCTGCGTGCCACAACTACTGAAGCCTGTGTGCCTAGAGCCCGTGTTCCACAACGAGAGAAGCCACCGCAATGAGAAGCCTGCGCACTGCAATTAAGAGGGGCCCCCACTCACCACAACTAGAGAAAGCCCACGTGCAGCCACAAAGACCCAACACAGCCAAAAATAAATAAATAAACTTAAAAAAAAAAAAGAAACATATTACAAGTAGTCAAGAAAAAATTGTAATCGTTCAATGAGCAAAAACAATCTGTTTAAAAAATTTTTTAATTAAACTAATTATGTTAACTTTGGATCTATGGCTTCTAACAAGTACATTTTAAAACCAAAACTTGAAAACCAAGAGCCGTTACAAGAAAATAATGGAAGATTCAAAGTTTACTTATTCACATAGGTCTTAGTTATTTTATCATTTGCTTTTAAGAATATTTGTTTCAGTAAATGACATGTTTAGAAAATGCATGTAAATTATCCTGTGTGTATGAGAATGCACTATTTTTCTGAAAGTGGGAGGGACAGTGTTTAAAAAAAAATGACATGATTTTTGCCCACAAGAACTGTAGTTAAGGAGACAACATGTAAAATTAAATCATGTATTGATACAACACAGAAGAGTTATTGCAAGACAGGTCATGAGTAAGTGAAAAATGATACAGTCAAGAGCTGTAGGATTACCATGGACCAGTCAGAAAAGGCTTCACAGAGGACAGAGAAACAGAGGTAAGTCCTGAAGGATGGCAAGATTTTCTAGGTGAAAAGGAAAGGGAAATACATTTTAGGCAGACAAAGGAAATAGGTATGGTGAGTTGTTGAACAGGGCACCTGCCTTTATCTGTGGTTGGTTTGTTCTCTGTCCAAAACTTATTTCATGCCTTCACTTTTTCTTAAAACCAACTCTAGCCCTTCCCTCTCAGCTAAAAACCTTGCCTCAGTCAAGAGGGACAAGCCAGCAGTGAAGACATGGTTTCCCACCACCAAATGTCTAAATCTGCTGTACCTGTTTTCTCTGCTCGCCTGCCTGCCGCTGGGTTGAACTGGGTGGTATTCCTTCAGGTGTGTCTTGGCTTCTGTTCCCGTCAGGGCACTCACGTCACTTGCCTCATCAGTTCTCTCCTCTGCTGTTTCTTCAGCCTCTCCCCTCTGATGGAAGCTTGCTTTCTATGCCATTCAGATGCTCTCTTTTCATATCTTATAAAGCATAAGAGCAAAACAAAACTAAACATCCACATTTCCCCCCATCTACTCTTATATTTCTTTATGTTCCATTCAAGACCAAGCCTCTTCAAAAAGAGTTGTCTGCATATATGGTCTCCACTTTCTTACCTCCCATTTTCTCCAGAGTATGTAAAGTACACTCACAGTTTAAGGAGGAATAGTAAACAACCATGTGCCCCACACCTTGCTTTATGAATAGACCATTCCTCCTCTCTGACACCCGCTGTGGCTCCTCTTTGATTACATTTACTTCTCTCCCTCAGAGGTAACCACTATCCTAAATTTTCTCTTCATCATTCCCTTGTTTGTATTACAATTTTGCACTGTTTAGTTTTGCCTCTTTTTAAATTTATGTAAATGGAATCATACTATATATATTCTTCCATGACCTTTTATTTAAAAACTTTAAAATTCATCCATGCAGATGAGTGAAACCATAGTTCATTAATTTTTATTACTGTATAATATTCTATAGTATGAATACCATAATCTATCCATTTGCCAGTTAGTGGACATTTAGATTGTCTAATATTTATATGTTCTTGTATCCAATAGGTATACTGTTTTGTAAAATTGTGTTGAAGTCTAGTGAAAATGGACTTCCAAACATTTGTGATTCTTTCTAATGACGTAAAAATAGATTTCATATCTTGGCTGTATTAAAATAAAAATGTATGGTCTGTTTATGATATGAAAAATTATTATCAGTTCTTAGGCTATGGTTATAATTTCTACCTTATCTTTGAAATTATTTTATCACGTCAAAAATATAGTGAACTTGTAAGATTTTTGAGAAAAAAGAAAGGAGATTTTTAAATTACATATTAATGAAAATTGTAAAATATTTTTTCATCAAAATAGAGTTTAGAAGGTAATAAATTGTTCTCTTTGAAGTTTTTGTTAGATTTTAATAGCAACTCACTTTCAAAAACAATCATGGCAAATACTGTTTCTCTCAATCCATTAAAAATTGCCATTTTTCAAAATGGAAACTTTAAGATAGATATTCCAGAGCTCATAAGAAATGCTAAAATAAGAAAAAAATGCTAGGAATCATTTTGAACAGAAGTTAAAAACATTTTTAAACAACAACAAAAACTCTTGTTGGCACTCTTTAAGGCACAAATATCAATGCACGTTGATGTTTAAATCACTCAATTTTATTTCAGATTAAACTAGGCTTGCTTGTATTCATAGCAACATTAAACTTTAATTTATAACTATATGCCCAGCAATAGGTTTTCTTTTGAAGCCACATAAAAAAATACTGTTTGGGGTATACTTGACAGCACACGCCCCAGATTTGCAATCCATGTTGTAGTATATCATTTTCTTTAAAATTAGAGAACTTCTAGGTTTTCAATATTTTAAAAAAATATTTATTCATTTATTTATTTAGGCTGTGCCAGCTCTTAGTTGCGGCACGTGGGACCTAGTTCCCCGGCCAGGTATCCAACCCAGGCCCCCTGCACTGGGAGCGCGAAGTCTCACCCACTGGAGTGCACTGGGAACACGAAGTCTCACCCACTGGAGCGCCAGGGAAGTCCCTCAATATGTTTTGTTTGCAGCACTTACTATCTCATGTTCTCATTGAGTCATTCACTTGCTTTCTGTGCTGCTGCTGGTCTTTTCTTCTGACATTTTTGTCCATTTACGACTTACTTTTTTAATGACTTTACTGCCATTTTAGTGGTCCCCAAAAGCAATTCAATGATGTGACCTGGGTATTGTTTCTGGTGCCAACCTCTAAAGTTGATTCTCTGGTTTTCTGGAGATTCTTTGGTCCATTTATTATCTTTTAATAAATTTATTTTAATTTAAGCTTAAACTTGTTCGGAGTAACTTCTGTTATTTGCAATTAACAACCCTGCTTAATACAGTTCTAAGTGATGATTACAGGTAAAATTAGTGAGATTGGCACCAAGTGATATAGAGTAGTTAAACATTTTGAGCTGGGCAAAAATAAGTTAAAGCATTCGGTGGAAATTGGTTATATACAGTTACAGGAAAGAGTAGTGTATATTTTATTATTATTTGTAATTTTGTGTTCTACATTGTTTAATCAGTAAAAGTCTTAATAAACTTATGTATACACACACACACTTTTTTCAGAGAGCCATTTATTACTACCACACTGAATATATGGCAAACACATGACATTGCCTTTCTAAGATCTTAAAATTTTGGAATTGCAAAACATTTAACCCATGATTTTGCATAATGGATTGTTAACTTGTTCATTTTAGCACAACAGTTTCCTAATCTAACAGAAAAGATATGCAAGAAAATAGCATTTCTACTGGATCAAGTGGCCTGGTTAAAATGATTTGACATCCTGGTTTGACAAGATTGGAGATTATTCATATTTGTTTTGAATTTTACAAGGTTCAAATCAAATAGCAGAAGTTTTCAGAAAATAATTTTACTTGCCCTCGATATTACCTTTTTTTTCTGGGACTATCTCTCCAATCTGTTTGAGATTTTAAATATAATTGGCTGACATAATATTTAAACAACTGCCAAATCAACATGGGTCATTACCAGAAAAAACATCATTTCTTGTAAATTCCACATCTGTTTAGGGTTCTTCTCTATTAAAGTAATGTAACTTAATCCTAAAAGATCTGAAAAGCTTATTTATTCACAGTATTCTGTATACTTTCCAGAAAAAGAGTCAAGTCAAAAGGTACCCCCTTTTCCCTTCAGTGTTGTAGCCTACTATGAAGAAACAGAACGTATTTCTCTTGACAAAAGTTGAGTATAATAATATTTTACTAGCAAAAGAAGGAAGGAAAATATTAGTTTAAATTGGGTCAAGAGCATAAAATTTCTACTGGCCAAAAGTCATACCGAAATGAAATGAAATTTTAAGGAGAAAACAATCAAAGTTAAAATATCCTTTGAAATATGCAGGACATTCTTATCAAAGAGGAAAAAAATACATGTAGGAGCTTTATAACTTTGAAAATGATTACACATAAATTATTTGATTTTCCCAAGACCTCAGAAAGGGACATAGTGCCTTGATGCAGTCACCAGAGTGAGAAGTCCAGAAATTAAATTTTGTTCAGGTACACAAAGTTGATCAGATTTAGAGATTTTTATCTTCCGCTAATCACACTTATAGAAGAATTAACATAAACTAAAATGTACATTTATTGATTTATAATGGTTGATATATCTTTCCAGTGACCACATACTTGGTCTTCTCCACCTAAGACTCTCCATCCCTTTTAAGAAGATACCCTGGAAATAGTAGTTTATTTGGTAAATATGAAGTCAAACCAAAGAGAGAAGGATAGTTTTCAGGGATGTTTTACTCACAATTAACTGTAGTTATCCCACAATATAGAATACCTCTTGGGCTTCCCTGGTGGCGCAGTGGTTAAGAATCTGCCTGCTAATGCAGGGGACACGGGTTCAAGCCCTGGTCTGGGAAGATCCCACATGCCGCGGAGCAACTGGGCCCATGAGCCACAACTACTGAGCCTGCGCGTCTGGAGCCTGTGCTCCGCAACAAGAGAGGCCACGATAGTGAGAGGCCCGCGCACCACGATGAAGAGTGGCCCCCGCTTGCCGCAACTAGAGAAAGCCCTAGCACAGAAACGAAGACCCAACACAGCCAAAAATAAATAAATAAATTAATTAATTAAAAAATAAAAATAGAATACCTCTTGAGTGAACAGAATATTCTTACCTGTTTGACTCAAGGTCGTTCTTCTCTGGACAGTGCTAAATATACACTGCTAACTCTTGATCTTTGTATCATCATCCCTCCAGATCACACACTTTGAGTGAACATGTACCTTTTTCAGATTTGTAACAAAACAAAAAAATCATACTCTCAGTCCTTGGGAAGCTTATGGAGAACTTAGGCAAGTAATTCAACTTATTACAAGATCATATGATATATATTATGACCAGAACCAGCCAGAAACATGGTGTACCCTGAAAAAGCTAGTTAGATATTTGGTTCCCCTTCAAACTGATGTTCTTTAAGCATTTGTTCCACTTTCCTTCTGGGGAGAGACCACAGTTTTTGCACAGACCCCCCACCACAAGCACAGTGCAGGGAAGGACAGAGAAGGACACCTATTGGCAGAGGTTCCCTCTCGTGTGCTGTCCTAAGCAGCTCAGCTTGGACTCCTAACTTGCATACCTTACTAGCAAAACAAAAACATGGAAACCAACCAAACTCACCCTCTTTGAAAGGCAGTTTAGAAATCCTTTATTGTTATTCAAGCATATTCTTGGGTCTTCTCACCTTCTGATTCCTAGAACCCTGTTGAAGTAGTCCTTCTAAGCACCAGTGGTATTGATAAACACTATATTCTCTCTCTGCAATGTTCCTAACCACGTGTAAATCTTTTTGAAGACTGGTGCCCTGGACAACTGCCTGGCTGGCTCTTGCCTAGTCTGCTTCAGGCCATGATCATGTTTTAGACCTGGGGCTATGGATGGGAGCCAAAAAGAGAGTCATAGATATCAGACTGAGGGATTAAAGACGGCATTCTAGAAGAGATGATCACGTGGGAGTCAAAGTTTAAAAGTCAAGTGACAGTTGTGTAGGTGAATTGGTGAGCAGAGGGAAGAACATGGTGGCGAGTAGGGATGTATCACTCAGCTTGCCTGGAACAAAACATGCATGTATGGGGTTGTGAAGATGAAGCTAGAAAATCAGGCAGGATCCATGAGTTTACACGTTTCTGAAAGCTATGAGATATCACTGAAGAATTTTAAGTAGAATACCATAATTAACTCTTTATTTTAGAAGGATCCTGCTAGCAACTGGGTGGGGTGGGGGGATTAGACTCACAGACCTGAGACCCATTAAGAGGCCAGAGTATAAGCTGCAGTAGTGGAACCAGAAGGAGTATTTTCAAGAAATACTTAGGACGTCACTTTATAGGATTTGATGACAGATTAAATGAGAAGGGCATGGAGAAAGATTCAAGTTTGTAAACTAGATGGATGGTTTTACCATTCACAGAGATCAAGAATATAGTAGGATGAGCAGACTTGGTGATGAATAGAATGGAGAGGAAATGGTGATGGTTTTGCATGCCTAACTCACTAGACACTTAATTTTCACTCTAATTTTCCATCACATCTTGAAATAAATAGTCTCCAAACCCTCTTCAAAGAAGAGAAAGTAAAGTGACTCCCTTACTGATGAAAGCATGTGGGGATCTGGAGAACTTTCACCTCCAAACAAATGCATCTCTGTTTCTCCCCTAACACACACCCAAACCTGTCTTGCTCTTCTTTCCTCCTGTCTTTCCTTACCATGTTCTACTAAAAATGCTTCCTAAATCCTGCCCATCTATTTGTCAACATTTTCAAGTTGCAAATCAGAATTCACTTCATTTAAATTATTCCCTGAGCAACGACCATTCCTGTTCATTTTAGCTTTAGCATTTATATGCTCTTCTGTAGTTAACTTGCTAAAATCCTGGCTTTCTTTCTTATAAATATGTATCATTTAAAAAAATTATTATAAAATTCTTTACAAGTTCAAATTCTTTGATATCAGCCAAAGTACCAGTGTATTATTGTCTAAAGGATAAAGTCTTAGTTAATTGACTTCTTGGTATACTTCATTCTGATAACTGACAATAAAACAGATAACACAACAAATTATTGAATTTTAAGCTTGTTGGGCAGCCTTCTTTATGTAATGGAACATTTTGACTTGCAGTCACTTTCTAAAGTACAGAGTATTATAGGATATTTCAGATTATTTGTGGGTACCTTTTTTTTTTTTTTTAATCTCTATTTTTTTTTTTTTGGCTGCGCCTCTCAGCATGTGGGATCTTAGTTCCCCAACCAGGGATCAACCTGTACGCCCTGCAGTGGAAGCACGGAGTCTTAAACACTGGACCGCCAGGGAAGTCCCTGTGGGTACCACTGTTGTTCAACATCTACTCACAATTTTTTGGTTTGTTTTCTAGGGTAAGGTGTCACAGGAAATGGTTTCCCTTTAAAAGGAGTTGTTTTACTTTTTTGGTTATCAGGAAAGATGATAGAAATCTGATAGCTGTCTGAAGGATGCCCATGAAATTTACACTTTAAATAGACATGGAATGGTGCTGTGTCCCCACTTCCCCATGTCATAGTGCTGCCTGTCACAGGTTGTGATCTCCACTTTTAATAGTAAGTGAATTAGGCATTAGACATTTGTTTAACTCTTAAGGAACTTAGGTTTACATTTAAAAGATACTCTTATTACAGTATCAGTGAGTACCTTTCTCATCTGTACAGGCCTCTATTTTTTAATCTGTTTCTTAATCTCTTAATCTTAAAATTGGTATATACTTGCTATGGGGATCTGGTAAATTGATGTATGTGAGAAGTTTTAAGGAATACATCATATTATTCTCAGGGTGCCGTAAAAAAAAAAAAAAAAAAAAAGGACGTCGAAAAACAGGGACTTCCCTGATGGTCCAGAGATTAGGACACCACGCTTTCACTGCCATGAGCCTGGGTTCAACCCCTTGTCGGGGAATGAAGATTCCACAAGCCGCGTGGTGTGGAAAAAAAGAAAAAAAAAAAAAAGATATTCTTAGGGTGCCATTACGAATACTGCCTTAAATTTTGAGAGAACTGAGAAGCACATTGATTTTTTTTTTTTTTAAGTAGTAGTTTTCTTTTCTGAGAATGATTTAATGTATTCAAGAAAAATCCCTGCAATCCTATTAGGTTGATTTCTGAAATGAATGCCAGTTTTTGACACTGGAATAGAATGGGACAATATGATCTTAAATGCACACTTTTGTTTCAAACTATGTTTTTTTTTTCTTTCAGTAGTTCATGAATGGTATCTGTTTCTCATAATGTCAGTGATGTGGAATGACCTGGACATTATTTCCTGAAATTGCTTAAATCAGCCTTTGGTTTGATTTAGCACTGATTAAAGCCTTGCTCATCTTCTCAGTATCCTTTTTTATCAAGAGTAAAAGGATTAAAAAAAAAAAACTGCAAGAGGATGTGGAGCAGTGCTTAACCAATGCTATGGAGGGGGGTTTATTAATTATTATGATTCAATCTGGCTGTTTTCTCTTCTTCACAGGGGAAATGAGAAATCTCCTGGTGGTACAATCAGAATGATACTAGAAGCCATATCTTTGCAAAGCCAAAATGATCTATTTAAAACTTAGATACATTGTATCAAGTCCAGAATTAATCTCACTGACACAAAAGAGGAATTCACGATCAATAGTATCATGGGCTTTTTTTTTTTTTTTATAGATCTTTATTGGAGTATAATTGCTTCACAACACCGTGTTAATTCCTGTTGCACAACAAAGCGAATCAGCCACATGCATACACATGTCCCCATGTCCCCTCCCTCCCACCCTCCCTATCCCACCCCTCTAGGTGGTCACAAAGCACCGAGCCCACCTCCCTGTGCTATGCTGCTGCTTCCCACCAGCCGACTAGTTTACATGTGGTAGCGTGTGTATGTATCATGGACTTTTGATGAGAGCATTATGTCAATCATTAGAACTATCACCTCCATTTTCTTGTGTGGGTGGTAAGCTCTAATTCCATACTTTAAAGGTTTTCTTGCATCTTACCATCTTTATAATATCCCAGAGGTGAAAAACTTTTCCCGTATGATTTATAGAGGCAGTTCTGAAGCTGGATCACCTGTATCCAGGCCCCGGTTCCAAAAGCAGCTTTAAGACCCTGGGAAAGTTACTAAATCTTCCTGTGCCTCGGCTGCTCATCTAGAACATACGGATAAAAATACCTGCCTGGTTGGGTTGTGAGAACAACATGAGATAGTACATGTGAAGCACCACAATCCTTTGCTTTCTCCAAAAACATGACCCTTCCAAAGGCTAAGCCTAAAATAATTTTGTTCCGTAAAATACTGAAATCTCACTATACCTTTCCTTAAACAGATTGACTTCTTTTTTACCAAACTGCTGTGTTGTATTCCAGCCAAAACATTTATTTACTGAAGTGCCCAAAGGTCTTTAAAGTTAAGTCATATATGTTAGTTTCAATATCCTAGAAATTCACAATGTTTCAGTAGAAGCTATTTTATTTAGGTGGAGAAAAAAATGACAATTTGTCATTTGCAAGTTTCGGCCAAACCAGTAGACTCTCACTTTGCTTTCCGCCAACTAAAATTAGTTTTTGGCAACAAGATTCAGGGTTATTAACTCTGAAGCTGCTGGCAGTTTAAGTTTTTATCTATCCAAATTCTTACAGTTCAGGGAACAGAAAAACCCAATTTTTCCTCTTATAAAGTTAATCCAATGTGAACACAAATTTTCAAGTTTCGTTCAGAGATGCCAAATCTTTCCGTGTTCAGTTTTTCCATGATGAAGCTCTTCTTGGACGCTAGTGAGCAGGATTAAACCTCAGGAGCATGTGAGGCCACCTGAAAGTGCCTCATTGTCTTTTAGTCTTTCTGGGTCACTCAGTATTTGATTATCCAGACTAATTGTGGGCAAGGAAAGCATGAATAATCAAATTGTACAGACAAGCTCTTGTATCTTATTTTGGCTGATGGCTTCATCCTTCTTCTCAAACCTTTTTTCCAGAAGAGCTAACAAGGAAAGTAGAAGCTTTGTTTCCTGTCTTTGCTTGACTTCCTCTGTCCTTTTAAAGAAGTATTTACAAATGACATGATGTCTTCCTCCCAAGTGTCCCCTTCCCAGCCATAAAGAAGTGGCATCAACAATATGCCTAGGTAGTAATTCCCTGAAAAGGTGGACTTGTGTGTTCTAGAACTTTCTGGTATAAAAAGGAAGACAGAACTTAAGCCTGAACTTGGCTTCTGGCTTTTTCTTTTCTTGATCATTTTCCAACAGTCTTAAAGGCTATTTTCTTCTTTCTTCCCATTACAGGATTTTTGGCACCTCAGAAGTAATAATGGAAATAAACATTTAACAGATGGTCCCAGCAGTTTCCCTGACATACACGCATAGTACAGAAGGAAAGCATGTATAATGGAGTTGATTAGATCTTATTTTAATTTATTTTATTTCTCACAGAATATTTTCCTGGTCACATTTTTCATTTTTTGTTTATGCTTTTTATTTCCGTGGTCCCTTACACACAGTTTCTGAATCATTTCTCAAGGTCAAGACCCTGTTCCTCCCTTTGCCCCCTCTCTGCACCACAGAGAAAGTGTATCAATAGCATCAGCACAAATGGTTTCGCCACAGCAGCTCTGCAGAGGTTCTGCGGGAAAACTTAGGGAGTGTTCCCACATCTGCATCTGGTTCTCTCGTGAAACCAGAGGTCATAGGGTGGAAGTAAGCCAAGGAAATATTAGCAACAGGGGGAAGAAAGGAAAGAATTGAGAGAATATACTAAGGGGTTTTCACTGATAAGTGGGAAAAAAAAATCCTAGAGTAAAAATGTCAGCCTCAGGTAAGAGGGACAATAAATACTCCTGGGTGAAGCAGTCTGCGTGTTCATATTCCCACAGAACTCTGCTGGGTCCCTTCCTGAAAGTTTGAGAGAGCACTAAGCTGTTGAAGCGAACAGGGCAGAAGCAGGGGTCTTGAGGGGCTGAGGACAAATCCAGCTCACCTTTCTGCACTAAGACCTATCCTGGTGATCCTCTGAAATGAGACTGTAATTCGCCATTGTGACACCTAGTGGCTGGCAGCTGTATCTGCATCAGCAATGTACACATGTATAAAATAATGTTATTTTTGATTTATAAAAATGGAAAAAACTTACCTTAAGCTGCAAGATCACAGTGTAATCACCGGAGAACAGAGCAGAAAGCCAGTTGTCTTTAATCACTGATTTGAAAGCTACATTTCTTAGAATTCTTGGATAGAATGTGCAGAAGCAGGTGGACAGAAATGTCAAATCCTAGGCAAGGTCCATTACTATTTAATATCTCTCGTACAGGCTAATGAAATAAGTGAGAAAATGTTCCCTTAGTTTAACAACTTGATAAGAGGAAGGAGACAAAAAGTCAACCTAAATCAAGCCTTCTCACCTGGAAAGTAAAGAGGCAAGTATGCTAACTAAAGGCTAACTTTTGTAGGTCCTGATAGTAGGTGGCCTCGCTTGGGCCTTGCAAATTTTTCCTTCTTCATATCTCCTTGTTTAAGTATTAAATATTCTTATATGTGTGGGACGATGCACAATACTGACTGAACATTTCTAAATCCTCAGGCATACTCACCTAAGTGGATACATTTAGACCGATAATGGGCTTAATAAAGTACTGGAGAAAATGAAGTGGGAGGAATCAAATTTTCAATTAGGTGCCAATTTTCTGTCATCTTCCACTCTCAATGGTAGAGGCAGCGGCTAGCTCAGTGAAATGAGGTGACTTAAGGTTCATAGGACAATCATAATAATATTAACAATATTATCTTCCTTCTTTTTTTACTGTGCCAAAATTTATTTAACCAATTTTCTATTGTTGGTCAGTTTAAAATATTTTGATTGTTGCAAATTAATAAGCATCCTTACACATAATGCTTTGTACCCAGCACTGATACTTTGTTTTAAAAATTATAATGAAATATTTAAAACACATACAATACATAAATCATTAAAAAAATACTTGCGTACCCAGGACTCTACTCAAGAATTTTTTTTTTAACTCTAATGGCTTTTAAAACAAAATTTTATTTATTTAATTTATTTATTTTCCTTACATTTTTTGGCTGTGTCAGGTCTTAGTTGTGGCACATGAGATCTTTTTCATCACCGCCCGCGGTCTGCTCGGGCTTCTCTCTAGTTGTGGCATGCTGGTTTTCTCTCTCTAGTTGTGGCGTACGGGCTCCAGAGCGAGTGGGCTCTGTAGTTTGCGGCACACAGTCTCTCTAGTTGAGGCATGTAAGCTCAATAGTTGTGGCATGCGGGCTTAGTTGCCCCGTGGCACATGAGATCTTAGTTCCCCGACCAGGGACTGAACCCTCATCCCCTGCATTGGAAGGCGGATTCTTTACCTCTGGACCACCAGGGGAGTCCCTACTTAAGAATTTGATCTTTACCAATACAGTTGGAGCTTTCACGCATTCTTCTCCATCCCATCTCCTTTCTTATCCCAATGGTAACCTTATCCTGAAGTCAGTGTGTAACATTCTCCCACATTCCTTTATACTTTCACTACATGGTGTGTATCTCTAAGCCACGCATGTATTAACTAGTTAATGTAACTTTCTTGATTGCAAATGTAATGCATGCTCATTGTGGAAAGGTTGGCAAGATAATGAGGTACAAACAGAAGTATAAATAAAAATACAAACAAAATTGTTGCCCCAAACACAACATTATGAAATAGTAACCATTGTTACTATTTTGATCTATTTTGCTCCTCTTATTACACACTTTACAAAATCAGTTGGGTTTAAAACAATTGCTTTAAAATGAATGGGGCTGGGACTTCACTGGTGGCGCAGTGGTTAAGAATCCGCCTGCCAAAGCAGGGGACACGGGTTCAATCCCTCGTCGGGGAAGGTCCCACATGCCGTGGAGCAACTAAGCCCGTGTGCCACAACTACTGAGCCTGCACTCTAGAGTCCGTGAGCCACAACTACTGAGCCCATGTGCCACAACTACTGAGGCCAACGTGCCTAGAGCCCATGCTCCCCAACAAGAGAAGCCACCGCAATGAGAAGCCCGCGCACCGCAACAAAGAGTAGCCCCCGCTCGCCTCATCTAGAGAAAGCGCGCGCCGCAACGAAGACCCAACACAGCCAAAAATAAATAAATAAATTAAAAAAAAAATGAACGGGGCTGTTGCATTTACAAGGTGCTTTTGTTTCCTACCTCACTCAGTTCCCCCGCATCCCTGTGAGGTCGGTGAGGTACTTTTATCTCCATTTCAGAGATGAGGAACAGAGGTCCTGAGAGATGAGTCAATATCTGAAGCTCTCTCAGCTCTCTAAGTGAAGGAACCAGAACTCACATCTGGATCTTTGGATTCGGAGTCCGGTGGTTTTTCTGTTACAATATTCTAGTGTCACCACCATTCTCCCTCACTGAGATCCCTAAGAATCAATGATGGCCCTTCCTTCTCACTCTGTCTCCCTGCCCTCTCATGACCTCTTTTTAGTTTAAGTGCCATCTTTATTTTAAATCAATTTTGCCTGTGTTCAAAAGTTGAGTGGGGAGAAGGAATACAGTGTAATTTACCTTAGAGGCCACATCTCAAAGAAATGGTCCAGGTTTTCAACTGTTACTGCTGTTACCCAGCTTTCTTCCCAGCTTGCATTCCGCGTAGAGGCACAGCTTTTACAGGATGTTATCAGAAAGGTCCACGCTTCCAAAATATGCTTCAATTACTCCGATGTAGTAGAATCTCTCTCTGCGGACATGAGCTCCAGGGAGCAAATAAATTGGCAAAAAAAAGTGGGGGGGATTTCCATTAAGATGGCTCTAGATTTGGTCTAAGTTGGAATGTTAACAAACAGAAGATTCCACAGAAATACTGATGATCAAAAAATTATCTTTTTTTTTTTTGCAGGGGGGGAGATTTTATTATATTCCCTTTTGCGTGGTTGATAAAAGGACACAGTGAAGCTCTTTTATGTGTCTTTTCAGCTGCTCTTCTTTTTACTTTCATTGAAGACATCTCCAAACATTATGATTCATCTGTCTATTCCTGCAGCACTGCCAACCTTCTTTTCTATTAGAGAAATTCCAGTCACCAACTAAAGCATTTCTAGCATGGCAGGTGTGAGAAAGACTCTGGAAATTCTTACGGAATAGTTGTTTTCTGGTGGCGTCAGTTTTATTATATTGCTCATACACAGAAGTTGAGGATGTTACGTCTTTATCCACCATCATCATTATAACACGGGTCAGACGGTACAGCATAACCACCACATTCCTGGTACTGTCTTTAGACTCCTTTGAATCGCTTCTCGGCCTTTTGGCTAAGATCAAGTGTAGACTCCTTTGAGGTAACTGTTATCTCCATTTTACAGTTGAGGAAACTGAGGTTCAGGGTGGTTAATCAGCTTGCTGAGTTCACCTTGTTAGTAAGAGTCAGGGTCAGAATTTGAATGCAAGTCTGTCTGCAAAGAGTGGTCCATTTGTGAAGCGCTTCTGTCACGTGCCATGTACTATAAGCTATACAGAGGTGACAACACCTGCCTGTTACCCCAGGAGTTCCCAGTTCAATGGGAAGAAAAAGACACACAGAGAAACAATCGCAGTGCAGACCCAGTCTGTGAATTGTTATTAAGGACTAGAAACATGTCGTGTGGGCCTGGGGGAAGATTAACTCATATTTGGGGGAGGGTTAACTCATTTGGGGAAAGTTAGGGATTGGAGGAGGGCCTTGAAAAGATCAAACTTCATCAGGTATCACTATGGAGTAGTTCCCATAAAGAGAACATTATGAATGTAAGTCTGGAGTCGGGAGAGTATGTGGTTGGTGTTTAGATAATTGTAAGTGGCTACTGCCAGCCCCTCTGCCAGCCCTCTATCATTCAATTTTTTTTAAATTTATTTTTTAAATTAATTTGTATTGGAGTATAGCTGCTTTACAATGTTGCATTAGTTTCTGCTGTACAGCAAAGTGAATCAGCTGTACATATACATATATCCCCTTTTTTGGATGTCCTTCCCATTTAGGTCACCACAGAGCACTGAGTAGAGTTCCCTGTGCTATACAGTAGGGTCTCATTAGTTATCTATTTTATACATAGTAGTGTATATATCTATCATTCAGTTTTAAATAGAGCAGGGATTGGTTCTCACCTTTGACCTAATCCCACCCTGATTAGAAATGACAGAGCCGACCAATGACATCAAAGGCGGGCAGCAGGGAAGAAAGCTGTGGCTGGCAGATTGGGGGGGGCACGTGGCAGTGACCACTAAGGCTCAGAGACCAACCAGCTGCTCTGAGAAGCCCCTGCCCACTCCCTCCCCACGGCCCAGGCTTCCATTGACAGTTTCCCCTTTGTAACTTATTTTTCTATGTAAGAGGACACTTGATTGATGTTCATTTTGTCCTTCTGTCTGTACAAAGTATAAAGAAAAATGTATATAGCAAATGTCATGGCAGCTTTCAACCCCTCCATGAGGGAGGAGGCTTGTCTGTTCTGTTCACTGCCACGCCTCCAGGGCCTAGCCCAGAGCCTGGCACACACTGCTTGGCCAAATAAATGTCAACACACACTTACCGTATGAAGCTCTGTCTGGTGGGAATGGAAGGATATGCTGGCTAGTGTTGACATAAAGAGAGATGAGAAAAAAGTCCTGGATGAACTGGACGTGTTTCACCACTTTGCCTAGGGCAGCCTGGTGAGAGTTTTGTAGGGCTGGAGGTGATAAAACCTTGTTACCAAAACCTGGCTGTCCCAGGTGAGTGGGCATCTAATATATGCAATCCTTTCATCTGCCCAGGCCTCTCTGCTTCCTTAAAGGAGAAGCCAAGGTACTAGAACGCTGCTGAGTTTAATGCAAAGTGATACCAAGAAGAGAACGTAAGGTGACTCGGAGTCTAAAACTGTATTGTGCAAACAGACGGGGTGCCAGTCTCCTGGGTAAGAAAGACTCCGGATGAGGAATGCTGGTCTCCGCTCTCAACATGCTCTCCAACAAAAGGCCAAAGTAACCCCCCACCAGAGGCAGCCAGGCCGCTCTGATGTCTCAAACAGATCAGCAGCAGAAGCAGCGCTCATGCTCAGCAGGTGAGGTCTACTGAGGAAGAAACACTTGACAGCCTCTGAGTACCCAATGAACTGAGGAAGCCTTCAGCCCCTTCCCACGTGCTCCCCACGTGCACAGACTCACCGCACCAAAGCCACGGTGCCCTTTTCCCAGGAGGAACGTCTCCAATTTTTGTGGTCTTAAGTCACAAAGCTTGAGTGGTGGTTGAACTTGAAGCGAATGGTAGGCAGTTCACCGTGTTGGCCAAGTAGACAGCACCCCAGGGGTGTGAGGATGTAATGCAATGATGATCTCAACCTTTCCTGTTTCTTTCAATGAGACAAGAGGTCTCTCAGGTCCGCTAATGGGCTGGCTGCCCAGATGCAAAATCTTTGGGCACAAGAATGTCAGCCCTTGCTGGGGAGCCACCTCCAGCCACCTGCTCTGTCTTCACGCTCCATGGCAACCGAGCACCACGGGAAGCTCCCAGGCGCCTGGCCTGTTCGCGGCTGCCAGACACGCCCAGCTGACGGAAAGAAACCTTACGCCAAGCGCAGCGCCGAGAGCGCCGTCAGGGTGCCCCCCCTCCAGCCGCCTTCCCTGTTGGGGGCGGCCCCCTCTGTACCCGGGCTCTGGGAGGAGCAGGGCCAGGGCAGCAGGCGGCGCGGCAGACGCTCCCAGCAGGAGCGAGCCCTCTCTTCCCCCTTCTGTTCCTCACCGTCAGGCTAGTGTCGTGTTCCCCACGCATTTCCGGTTTCCCCGAGAAGAGGAAAAAGCTTCAGTGAGCTACGAGCTCTGGGCGAGCTCTCCTTCGGCCTTTTTGCTTTTTCCTCACATTCCTGCCGAGGGTCCTGCTGAGGGGGCAGGAGAGGTAACTAAGCCTGGTTTTTTCATAGCTGTTCTGGAACGTTTGAGGAAAACCTTGGGCTTTGCACAGCCGCTCCCTGTCTGGGAAGTCTCTTGCAGTTTTTTTCTTCTATTTTTCCTCTTTGTGTGCCCCCCCCCGCCCTACCCTGAGGGTGCTGTCCTATTTCCCGAGGCAGGAATCTGTCTGCAGGCAAGGTCAGGGAGTTGATGGCACCTCTGGCAGCTGATGACGCAGCGGGCCTGGCCTCATCTGTTAGTAATTGTTGACACCTGGTCCAGAGGAATGCGTTAGGAATAGGGCTCACCTCCATCAGGTCGCTCTCAGGCCTGCTCAGAGAAGACAGGCCGTGACTCACATCACGGCGGGAGAGACCCAGCCACTTGGGCTGCAGGGCAACGACAGGAAAGAAAGGGCCGGGAGAGGAGGGCGCGTCTCTCCCATCCCCCCGCCTTCTGCGCCACCCCAGTCTACTCTACAGCCCGCATCCTGCCATGCTCTCGGTACTGAAGCCAGGCCCCCTACTCCCGCCTCCTCAGCGGCTCCAGCCCGTGGGGGATGTGTCTTCCTCTGTATGTACCTCGCGCCTCACGCCTCTGTGCTTTCGCACGCCCTTCCCTCTGCCTCCAGTGCTCTTCCTTCAAGTCTGCATGGGTTTGGTCTTGTGCTTCAAAGCCCAATTCAAAAGTTTTCTCTCTTTGGAAACTTTCCTCTGTTCCCCTTTGCAACCGGGAAGCCCTTTGGGCAAATCCACGCTCCATAAGGCAATTATTAGATTGTCACAGCTTTTGTATCACAATCTCAGCAGATTTGGATTACCTGAGGGCAGGGACTGCCCCTGGTTCATCTTCGGATCCACTTTACCAGCCAGGGGCTGGCACATAGCAGACACTCACTAAGTGTTCATGGGCTGATTGTGGATCGAAGCAGACATACTGTGCCAGGGACACAGGACGCTGGCTTAGTAAGTGGATGATTTGAGTCCAAAGTCTGAAATTCTAAAGAGTTTGCCATCCTCAGGCCCCTATAAATCTGTTCACTCTTCCCAGAAAGATCCTCGCCACGTATCTGGTTGTAGGAAGGGTCCTCTCACGGGCCTCCAAGCGCAGGGACTGCCAGTTGCAGGGTACAGCATTAGCGGATTTCCTTGGCCGTCATGTCTGCGCCGTGTCAATAAGAATTTATAAACTACCTACTCAGTGCTCAGCTTTACAATAAATGAAGTGGAGGATCCAAAAGAGGTAAAAGATATAACCTCTACTCCTATTGACCGTAAGGACAGTGTGCTGAAATGAGAACATATCAGTCAACACTGGCCCACCCACGGTTGCTCGGGAGAATCACTAAATGTTTTTAAATAAAGAAAATCCTGCTTCTCATTTCCCTGGATCTCCCTATACACTCACGTTAGAAACAGCTGGACTGAAAATCAGCGCTTGCAGTTACGAGCACCTGCTCTTGAATTTCAGCTCAATGTGTTGATTCACCAGGCAAGGTGGAATCACAGGATGGAAACTCTGGTTTTGGCAGGAGGGAGGGATGAAATGGAGGCAGAGAATTGTCAAGAGATTCTTGGAGTAGTTCCCGCAGGAGATCGCAGAGGCTAGAGGAGGCTGCCACGAAGAGAATAAAATAGAAGTGGGGGACAACATGGCTTTTGTCAACCTCTCCTAAGACTACACACAGCTCTTGAAGGAGGAGGGAGGCTGGAATTGTGCCAGGATAAAGAGGGTAGCACAGAAATGGAACCCCAAGCAAAACAGGGATTCTTCTGTTGCTGAAGGCTGACGTTACATTTTAAAGTATATGTGCTCAGGTTGTGTTTAGACTCTCTTTGGCAATATTCAGTTTGTTGGATGCTAATTTGCTTTGATGTATTGCCTATGCTTCCTGGCATTGGTGATTAGCTCCAGGCATCCAAAGAAACCAAGAGCCACTATTTCCCAGAATTACTTCATCATTAATATTAATTAGTATTAATTAGTTCATATTTATTATCATTAATTTAATTATTATCATGTCTGGTCTTGAGTTATCCTACCGGGCCTGCATCCAACAACAACGATGGGTTGTATTTCTAAATAAGAACTTGCATTTTAAAATATTGTTATTGGGACTTCCCTGGTGGCGCAGTGGTTAAGAATCCACCTGCCAAGGCAGGGTACATGGGTTCAAGCCCTGGTCCAGGAAGATCCCACATGCTGCGGAGCAACTAAGCCAGGGCACCACAACTACTGAGCCTGCGCTCTAGAGCCTGCGAGCCACAACTACTGAGCCCACGTGCTGCAACTACTGAGCCCGCGTGCTGCAACTACTGAAGCCCGCGTGCCTAGAGCCCGTGCTCCGCAACAAGAGAAGCGGCCGCAATGAGAAGCCCACGCACCGCAAGGAAGAGCAGCCCCCGCTCGCTGCAACTAGAGAAAGCCCGCACGCAGCAACAATGACCCAATGCAGCCAAAAATAAATAAATTTACTTTTAAAAAACGTACATTAAAAAAATATTGTTATTGCTTTAAAAAAATATCAAATCGTTGCAGAAAACATAGGCAATCCATATAAAGATATGTATAAATACATATAACAAAATTACTTATAAGCTCATAACCCCAAAGTAATTACTATTAACATTTTATTGTCCCCTTTTGGTGTTGTCTTAATGTTTGTGTGTATGTTTTACTTATTTATTCTTGGCATATGCATTCTCTTTTTCTTCAAATAAGAATCTACCCTCTCAGGCTTCCCTGGTGGCGCAGTGGTTGAGAGTATCCCTGCCAATGCAGGGGACACGGGTTCGAGCCTTGGTCTGGGAAGATCCCACATACCGCGGAGCAACTAGGCCCGTGAGCCACAACTACTGAGCCTGCGCGTCTGGAGCCTGTGCTCCGCAGCAAGAGAGGCCACGACAGTGAGAGGCCTGCGCACCGCGATGAAGAGTGGCCCCCGCTTGCCGCAACTAGAGAAAGCCCTCGCACAGAAACGAAGACCCAACACAGCCAAAAATAAAATAAAATAAAAAAAGAATCTACCCTCTCTTTTTGCCTGGGACTGGGAGTATATGTAGGAGGGGGTGAGGAGGAAACAAATTCCACCAGAAAACTGAACTTTGACCCCCTAGGACTAGCCCTCTAGCCCTCAAGTACTCCTAATTGCTCATCTCTGTCTTCTTAGTCCTGGAGGAAGTTTGATTCCTAGGCTTGCTTTTCCTGCCCCCGGTCCCATCCCCCAGTCCCCACCCACTCTGTGGGCCTAAGGGAGTTGGGAGTGAGTAGACTTGGTAGGTAGGGGCTACTGACCTCATGGATGTTAGAACTGATCCTGATGGAGACCTAAACCTCAGACGACCTTTGACCTGACCGTGGGAAGATGAATTCTCCGTGACTCCTGAAGATCCTTCAGCATCTCCTTCCTTGGGGTCATATGGGTGTGTTGGAGCTCAGGGTGGACCAACCCAAAACATGCCACAACAGCATATTGACTATCTTGAAATGAAGTCGCTTGAGAAGCAGCCGATGCAAGAAGGAAAACTGACCTTCCTCTGTCCCTCTGAAAGCAGGATATCGATTTCTCATGTGAAAGGTGCCCTCGCTGCATCTGGAAGTAGAAGGACACCCTTCCTGTCAAAGACAGGGAAAATCCACGGAGAAGCAGATACAGACAAACGTGGTTACTTTTTAAATTGACTACCCCAAGCCCAAACTCTGTTTAGATTTTTCACTAATCGGGCAGCCAAAACCCGAGTTTCTTTGTCCTGTGAATTCCTCACAAATGTATTGTTCCTTTGTCTAAAAAGTATAAAAACTGTCTGCTTTGGCCATTTCTTAGGTCCTGTATCTATGAGACAACCACATACATGAATTAACATTTGTTTCTTTTTCCCTGTTAGTCTGTCTTTGATGTGTCAATTTCACTATTAGTCCAGACACAAGAACTCAAGAGGAATAGAGGGGGAAACTTCCTCCTCCCCAACAGATATTTCAAATGGAAGCTCATAGACTCTTAAGGGTTGAAAGGCCTATGTGTAAGGCGTCTTGCCCAATCTGCCATCCAGTATAGGAATCCCCTCTCTAGCATCCTTGCCAGGAAGCACCCAACCTTGGCCAAACATTACCAAGAATAAGGAAATCAGGGTTGTTTATGCCACCGCCCGACACTCCAAAGACCAGACAATTCTGTTTTTATTTTGAGCTAAATTTGATTTGAAATGAGATGAAATTATAGAAAAGGTATTTATTGTGATTTTTTTTTTTTTTGGCTGTGCCATGTGGCATGTGGGCTCTTAGTTCCCCGACCAGGGATTGAACCCGTGCCCCCTGCAGTGGAAGCACAGAGTCTCAACTACTGGATCGCCAGGGAAGTCCCTTTATTGTGATATTTTTGCCGTCCCAAGATATTTCTATCTTAGGCTGCACTGAAAGATACATAGTTTTTTAGGGAAGGGGAAGGTCCATGTTCCTCCTGAAATTATATACAAAACCATGTATGTGCCTATGTGGTCTTTCATTGTTTTTCTGGGAATGGGGGCCAGAGCTTTCATGGGATTCTCTCAGCCCAAGGGTCCCACAGGGCTCTGTGCCATCTCTGAAGTGCTGTGTTAAGTTGATTTTGTCACATGTAAAAGGAAGACAGACGGGATCTTGCTCAGATCTCTCCCAGAGGGAGACATACTGACACCCCTGCCTGGCCTGCTTGTTGCAGCGGTGCCAGGGCTTCGTCTGTTTTTAGCCCAGAATAAGCCTCCCTTCCCCAAGCAGAGCCCAGAGACCGTGCCTCTCTCTCAAGGCCAGCCACGTGGAGACATGATGCCGTCGGAGCCTTGGTTTCAGATCCTGCTCTCAAGTCTCAGATGTGTCAGCCTGTCTGCCTTGACTTCACGTCTGTACTTTGGAGCTATAGGAAAGGCATGAGGGATAATGGTCGTGTTTGTAGAGCCCAAGTGTGTCACGAGGGTTTTCAGACAAAGGGGTGCAGAGGCTCACGCATTGCTAAGTCACCCGCACACCCGGTCAGGAAAAGGAAATGACTAGGCCACATCACTCAGAGCATGTCTCTGCTCGTCCTCCAACACACACACACACACACAAAGGGACACTTTTCTCTCCTGTTTTTAGTAGCAAGCCCTATCTAAGGGCTACGTCGTCTCTATGTCGATTTAGTTTGAAATATTTTGGTATAATCTACATCCTGCAAGTAGTGAGGAAGCATCTGAAGTGTCTGAATCAGGCACCGACATTCCAAAGGTGGTTAGTTAGCATCTGAAATGCCCTAATTAGGGATCGACACTTCAGAGGGGGGTGACTTAGCACTTCAAATATTATTACTGAAATCTGCACCACAAAGGGTACGTTCATAAGCATAATGGATGTTAGGAGTAAACTTTTCATTGGTGGAATGGATGGTATTCAAGTCATGCAAACTGGCAGCACCAGGTCTCAAATAAAATAAAGGTAAACAAACTAAAGCCTCCATATGTAAATATACTCTTTTTTTTCCTGTCCTGTGTGGGATCCTTCAAGAGGTTTCATAGCTATGGGACTAAATCCAAAATACTTAACTTAGCCACTCTGCAAAGCTTGGCTACAGCCCGTCTACGCATGTCAGCAACCCTCACTTCTGCACGTACCGGTTTTGCTTCAGATGCACAGTGCCACCTGTGTGGCTCACACGGGCAGTCTATCTCCCTTCTTAAGACCTTCTCATATGCTGTTTTCTTGGCAGGAGGCTCTCTCCTAGATAGAGCTACGCTACTTGCTGTGTGAACTTGCTTAAGGCACTGACATTTCTAAGCCTCCACTTTCTCATCTATAAAATGGGGGGCGGGGAGGAAATCACTCTCTACAGTATTACTAAGGATTAATGAGATTATGTCTATAACGGGTTTAGCTCAGTGCCTGGCTATGTTAAATGGGATCATTGTGGTTTTTTATTAATCACCCAGCTAACTCCAACTTGATCATCAAAACTCATCTCAAGTGTCTTTTTTTCTAGGGGGTTTCTCTGGTCACCCACCCCCAAACCAAGATAATGTGTCCCTGCTCTAGGCTTTCACAAAGTCTGGCCAACCTCTGTGGAAGTACATACCATACTGTATAGTAAATTTATTTTTATGCATTTATCTCTACCTAAAACCATTAGTTCTATAAGGGCAGGAAGTGTGTCCCACCCCCCCTTTTTTTTTAATGTCCCCAGTGCCTAGTATATAATAGATACTCAATAAATATTTAATCAGTGAATGAACAAGTGCATGAATGAACTAATTAGGGATGTGTGGCTCTCTGCAGAGACACCTGGGAGGGGCTTTGAGAATTACCGTCCAGTGGTGGAATCCGAGTCATGCAGAAGAGGAGTAAACCAAGTTTGATTTGGAAACTGTAGATAAAATTCAGCTCAATACATGGAAGCCCTTCTGTGACTTGAAAAAATGGAAGGAGCTGCCTCAGTGGTATTTCTTTCTCCAAAGTTATTTCAACAGAGGTTAATAACAAGGCAAAATGGATTTACCCACAGGATAACATTATCTGACATTATCTGACATTCTATGAAAATTCCACTCGAGAAATAAAGTTTTGTGAAACATTCTCAAATGACTATTTAGGCTTTATTGCATATTGGTTCTATATCTTAATATCCTTAACTCTTCTCCTAAGTATATGTTTTAGTTTTCAAATGATCTGTATCTCTTTTTGATCAGTTCTATTACTTATCCTATATGGAGCTAATATCAAAGCCAGTCTTATTGATAGGATGATATTTTCTGTGAGACTTTTGCTTGGCTTTTGGGAAATGGAGGTAGAGTTGTAAATTATTTGCATCATACTGTTGGGTTTTAGGTCCATTTACTGAAAGCATAGGGATGGCAGAGGAGGCCATTTTGGCTTAAAGACCAGAATCACTTTAAACCTACAAGGGCTTTAAAACCAAAAATCAAGTATCTTGAGCTGAACTAAACCTCTATATTCAGTGTTATTGAATGTTGAAAAAAATGTTAAATTTCCAGAGAATAGCCAAACCCCAAATAAATCCAAAGCCAGAGATACTTTTTCCAATTTGCAGTAGCCATATTAATCACTGAATGGGGAATATTTTCAAGCTATAGCTTGTGTACAAACTTCATGTAACCAGGAAATTCCCATGTTCCCTCTGGGGCAAGTCTTGCTTTCTTTAGGGGCTTTCCACTAAGTAGACAGTTTGTGAATAGGTAAAAAAAATAGATCTAATCTACTCATCAAGAATGATCTTGTCTTTTTATTGGCAAAACTGGATTAAACATTTAGCAATTTTTCCCGAGGCTTTTTTGGAAAAGCGGAGAGACTCATACTACCTTATGAAAGAACCAGATCACTCCAAGTATTTATATCTTACAAGCATTTTTCTTCATTACTTTATACATTTTTCTCTGCATCCATTGGGCAAGTGTCTAGAATAGGATAAAAGCTATGCCTTAAGACTAAGGTGGCTCTTTTCAGCACCAAGTAGAATGAAGACAAAAATAAGCAGCTGAAATGTGATGCTTTCTGTAAAATAGGTTTGAATAGATTTGAGAATTATTTGGCTCCCTATTTTGGTCAGATGAACAGAACATGGGCTATATCTTGACTCCACTTGTGGCCATGTAGATCGGGTTTATTGACGTTCATTCCTAAGAATTTTCCTCGGCTTTAACAAAATATAAGTATGCTATTGTTCTTATGATGTATGTGACAACTGGTCACACCTTGTAGATTGCATTAGGAAGACTAAAATTCCTGTCAAAAGCCCACGAATTACTAAGAGGCATCACAGCCACAGACAAAAATAAGTCATTATAAGTTTTCTGTAGGTATTTCATTATCTGAAAATAGGTACCATACGGTGCTTAGGACAGGCTCATGATAAAGTTTACTAAATTTCTTAGAAGATTTCATGTTGCATAAAGTTGATAAAAGAATAACAGTCTCAATCTCATTATACCAAGATTCCATTTTTATTTTCTTTTCTAATTTTCCATGTCAAAAATAGAGTGAATAGGGCTTCCCTGGTGGCGCAGTGGTTGAGAATCTGCCTGCTAATGCAGGGGACACGGGTTCGAGCCCTGGTCTGGGAAGATCCCACATGCCGCGGAGCAACTAGGCCCGTGAGCCACAATTACTGAGCCTGCGCGTCTGGAGCCTGTGCTCCGCAACAAGAGAGGCCGCGATAGTGAGAGGCCCGCGCACCGCGATGAAGAGTGGCCCCCACTTGCCACAACTAGAGAAAGCCCTAGCACAGAAACGAAGACCCAACATAGCAATCAATCAATCAATCAATCAATCTTTAAAAAAAAATAGAGTGAATAAAATGATAGCAAGCATCTCAACAGCTGGATAGTGAAATTAATCTTATAAGGGTGCCTCACTCACACCTATATGTCACTATGATTGTTTAATGGAATAATTTTAAGGAATACCAAGGGAATATCAGGCTCACAGTATTTTTAACCAGGGAAATAGCATGAACTTTAAAAAAATTCTCACAACTGTATTTTACAAATTCCCACCTTTTTTGGCCTTGGATACACTTAGAATTTCATTTCTTGTTTAAAAGGTTCCTCACTTATAAAGCAGGAGGAGGAGGAGAGTGCCAATAGTCAAAGTTTGGCTGAAAATTAACCTTAAAATCCTATAATTATATACGAGGAATAATGTCATGTCTCTGAATTTATAGCAAGTGCCCTGGAGGTAGTGTTTAAGAGGCTAGAATTTTCTTAGATTAAGCAATCCTGTGAGAATTCTAAGATACTGGCAGATGTGAGAAAGTCAAGTATCTGAATTACTTACCACTTCTCTTAAATACTGAAATCAAAATAGCCTTGAGCTTTAAGAAGATATTCGGAAACCATGACCCACAGGATTAACAGAGGCTGGTGACTAGCAGAAATTCTTGAGCCTGTTTTACAGAACAGATAAAGCAACAGCTTGTTAAAAACCCCTCTACTTGTAAACTGCCTTCACTGATTAAGTCCCCTTTAGTTATTTCTTTTTTTTAAAAAATTTTTATTTATTTATTTATTTATGGCTGTGTTGGGTCCTCGCTTCTGTGCGAGGGCTCTCTCCAGTTGTGGCAAGTGGGGACCACTCTTCATCGCGGTGCGCAGGCCTCTCACCATCGCGGCCTCTCTTGTTGCGGAGCACAGGCTCCAGACGCGCAGGCTCAGTAATTGTGGCTCACGGGCCCAGTTGCTCCGCGGCACGTGGGATCCTCCCAGACCAGGGCTCGAACCCGTGTCCCCTGCACTGGCAGGCAGACTCCCAACCACTGCGCCACCAGGGAAGCCCTAGTTATTTCTTTCTTTTCTTTTCTCCTTTCTTTAATTGCATACCCTCCAAGCTTCACAAAGCCTATGGAATGTATCACAAGACTCCTTAACCACCTCTATAGATAACACCTCTGACATATGGGTTGCTATAGTAACAAGACTTACGTTGTTTTTTAGGAACTTGGAGTCAGCTTTGTACAGGTCAGGCTAGCTAAGACTAGTTGGGGC
Source organism: Balaenoptera physalus (assembly GCF_965194825.1). Taxonomy (NCBI): domain Eukaryota; kingdom Metazoa; phylum Chordata; class Mammalia; order Artiodactyla; family Balaenopteridae; genus Balaenoptera; species Balaenoptera physalus. Next base: position 169,185,941 of record NC_138883.1, read on the forward strand.
CACCAACCCTAAAACTGGGTCTTCAATAAATGACCTTCTGACATCAGAGGGCCGAAAACTCCACTGTCAGGTCATGTTAAGTGCCTCCATTTTCAAATATGCATCCCATGAAGAAGCACGTAACCCAGATACACCTGTGTAGAACACCGATTACCTCACTTTTTCCCTACCTCCAATGACCTTTCCCCATGCCTAAGACCACCTTGCTTCTTTATCCCATAATTACCTCCAGCACCTCACCTTCAGGGAGGCAGATCTGAGACTTGTTCTCCCATCTTCTTGTTTGGTTGCCTTGTAAATAAACTTCTCTGCTGCAAACTTCAGTATTTCAGCGTCTGGCTTGCTGTGCGTCTGGCAAACAAACCTGGTTCGGTAACAATTCTGCATAATGCAACGTTCGGGGAAAAAACACATCAGTGTATCAGTGTATCTCTAAGCAGATACGTACGCAAAATGAATCAGCTCAGGCACCGTTCTATAGGGTATGAATTAAATACTCTGCCCATTCAGGACACTATGAGAGTGACCACACATGCCATCTAGGTCCTCCCCATTTATTTACTGTTTCTCAAAAATATCTTAAGTTGAATACTAAATAAGCAACCTCACCCCACTACTGAGAAGCACTTTACTCTGTGGTGGTTCTTTGTGTTCTTCTACCATGTCCACTATGGCTATGGTAGTATTCCCTTTACATTTCATTGTTCCTTAAATATGTTTATTTATCTTGATGTAGTGCCATAATATTTAAAGTAGAAACCTCAATAATTTCCTTCCCTGGAATGATTTTCCCTGTAAAACCAGAAACAATTTTCAAGCTAAGGAAGGTACAAACTAAATTGTCTCTGTAAATGTAGAAAACCATAATGACCTCTTAAGTTACTTGCGCAGCTGTATGCTTTAAATAGGGTTGGGAAGAAGGAGGTTGTAATGGGGAATCTTTGCAAACAGCATTGCAACCTCCACTGATTTGGGGACCTCTGGGCATACCCAAGCAAGCTACTGTTCCATATATGCCACAATACATATAAAGTTAGCTTAGAATGGCAATATTCAGTGCAATCTATTGTATTTTTTGGCCCCAGAGATCTGCGATCTCTTACCCAGTTTTGCTGGGTAAGAAAGCAAAAAGAATATGGGGGAAAACCGCTCTAGGCTCTTGGCTACAAAATAGTGGCTGAGGTGAGGTTAAAGTGTGTGTGTGTGTGTGTGTGTGTGTGTGTGTGTGTGTGTATAATCAGATTTTTAATAACCCTTTCTTTAATTACAGTGGTACTCACAGTGATACGTACAAGGTAATTTTTTCCATTTTAATGAAAGAACTGAGGATATTTACTTTGAAAAAAAATGGAGATCTGAAGGATGGTAAGCATTGTGTAGAAGGGACCAGATGGATGTGTTCAAGAGGAAAGATCTGTCCCATGGCAGAGGGATTTGATTCACCTTCAAGGATATAGGAATGCTAAGGGCAGAGTGAGAACCAATGAGTAGATGTCATCATAGTGGAGAATATTTTAGCTCAAAATATGGACAAACTTTCTACCAAGTCAAGCTGTCTGAAGCTGATTGATCGAATGGTTACTTTTCAAGGACTCTGTAAGGAGAATTTATGCGTCAGGTGGAAATGGCCTCTAAGATTTCTTCCAACAATGATGTTGGGGGAACCTATTGTTCTAAATCTAAATGATGCTTGCTCTCTGCTGAATTTCCCTCTGAACTAATTTCTTTCAAAACCTGGGACAGAGATCAATTACATGGCTCTTAGAAGAGTGGCTTCCTAGAAGACTTACTTTTTCTCCAGCACATCCTAAAGCCTTGAGTGTGCTACTCAGGTGACTGGAGTAATCCAGACTAAGTATGACTTAGCCAGGAGCTTCTCTGAATGTCTCAAGGGAGACAAGATATATCTTTGGCCCAGGAAGGTCAATGACATTCATTACATTAACACATTCAAAAGGGAAAATTAAAGATGAGGAAGAAATATGTGTGAACTCAACATCTTATATTGTTTCATCCACCAGTAGAACTCAGGCAAGCAGCAGATGAGCACATAATGTAATAAGAACTAAAGTTTGTTCTAATAATCTCTAATATTGCTGGAATGTCTATCATTTCACAGTATTGTTTCATTTTATCTTCAAAAAACTTTTATGAAATAGGTAGCTATTAGGCTCAGTTCTTAAGCACAGAGATGTTAATTATTATCCAAGCATGAACAACCAGTAAATGGCATAGCTGCGATCCAAACTCAGGTGTGCTTCCACTTGACCGTCTTAACTACTATCTCAGAGGAGACTGGGGCCTCCCAAATATCTTGGATGCCTGTAGCCCAGGTATCCCTGAATCAGGTTCTCTGAGAAACATCTTCAACCAAGACCTTGAAAGGACAGCACCAATCCTGGATCACACAATCCCAGAACTATTTTGAACTTAGGAAACAATTGGTACCACCTATGTATAAAGAATCATGTATAAGGAGGAATTGAAGAAATTAGTAACCTGTGATTATTTGAATTGCATGGGAGAAAGTTGAAGGAGTAGACCAGTATCACACGTAGGCGAAGATGTACTATTGAATTGTATTCAGTAATATAATGTTCTTTATTTTTTCTGAGGACAAAATAAGAGACAATTTTGTGAGACATGGCCTAGATCCAATATGAAGAATTAAATTCCCGAAAGAGAAAATTGTAAAACTTAGGAATAGATTACCAAGGAAAGTTGCAACTTAAAAAATCATTCATCTCTATGGACTAATTTGTGTTTTGACTACTGGAATGACTACATGATACTCAAAAACATTCAGTAGGGGAAAAAAGTCAGCTAAATTGTTGTTTACTATCACGTAGTCTTAAAAAGAAAAAATATATAATTTTTTTCTTTTGAACTAGTTATTGAAGAGAAAACTAGGACCCATCTCACTTTTCCCAAATGACTGTGCTGTGACATCAATGGCACATTGCAGAGCAATGCGTGTTCACATTTTAGGTCTTTGCACTTCGGTTGGCCAATTTCTGATTGGGAAGATTAAGTCGAGGCTATTCGGGTTGAGCCTCCTGCTGCCTCTTGCGGCTTTTGGATTATGGATCCTGGTGCTCACATAAAAGGTATGATTCTCTCCAGTCCATGTGCTAAGCCTATGTGAGTGAGGAGCAGCAACACGCCTGGCTCTGCCAGCAACACAGGTAAATCAACACTTAAACCTTTGGGAAGCCATTGAATACATAATGTTCCCTTGTTGATTCAATGTTTCTCTCATTCCAGGATGGATAAAATACTAAGTAGTACTTTCCAACATGAAATTTGGATGTCACCCAACCCCTTGGAAAAGCTGACAAATCTGCCCCCTGGGAGTTGGTAAAACTTTGCCAACACAGAGAAAGCGAGATCTACAGGGGACCTCCAGCTTGTGGCAGTGTGTCCAGAGGCTTTTCCTGACATGCTCTCTGAGTTGAGTCTTTGTTTCTCTTCCTGTAAAACAGGGTCAATGAGACCACACATACGAAAGCACTTGGTAAACAGCCAAGTCCAAGAGACATGTTATGTTAGGTATTGGTACAATTATTGGATTTCCCATTGATGGGGCATCATTTTACAATTCCGATCAGATATACACTGTTGAAAAATTGCCTTCCAAATTAATAATAATCCCCAATTATCTAGCCTTTACTATGTGCCAGGTACTGGGCTAAGCTGATTAAAATACAAGATCTTGTTTAATAAAGATCTTGTTTAATACTTATCCCATAGCTAAGGTAGTATTATTATCTCTAATAATAAATGTATTTATATTTATTATTAATTTATAAATGAGAAAACTGAGGTTTAGAGAAAGTGAGTAATTTGCTCCATGTTATAAAGCTTGAAAGAGTTAGTAGGCATCTGGTCCACATTTGTCTGATTTGTTATGTGAGCGTTCTACTATTGATTTAACTTTATCTCCTGCACTTCCAAAAAGGAAGGACTTTCATTCTGGTGAGGTGGGAATGGATTCGAGTGAATGTCCGTAGTAGCTTCCTATCATGTTCAGCCACTGCTCTGCCCAGCATCTCTCCCACTCTGTGCATCAGGTCATGGCCTGACACTCGCTTGGTACAGTGAATGCCATGGGCGGCCCCATCCAGACGCCCTTCACCAGCGAGTGCACCCATCCAGTAGCTGCTGTGACCCACAGCTGCCCCCACGCTGCAGACTGCCCCGCTCCGTCTGCTCCAGCCAACCCGGCACCCTTGGGTAGCCTCCCCCCCTGCCCAACGGACCTTGGCAGCAAAAGGTGGATGGGCACAGGCCAGCCCCCTCACTAAAGATGGGACCTAATTCAGGTGCGATTTGTGCTCCACAGTGTCCCAGTGGCAGCCATACTGAAGCTGGTCTCCAGCTAAGACTAGATTCTTGCTTAGCTTCCCCCTCCACCCCCAGACGAACTCCTTCCCCTTATTCCCCTGTCCTGAGAGCAAGAGCCAAGAAGTCACTGGAGCAAGAATCCCCACTTTAGGCTCTGCTTCTAGGAAACCTGAGCTAAGACAGTTGGGCATTGTTGAGTTTTTCTATGCCTTGTTCCTTACCTCTTCTTCAAAGAATTCCATGCCTTTAAAGCCTTCATCTAAATACATTTTCTCCCTGAGCTTATTTAGGTTATTTTTGTTGTTGTTTGGAACTAATCCTGGTTTCTTTGTTTTCATCTGGGGGGGAAACAAACCATCTTACAGTGAGTGAAGGTGTGATATCACGAACACTTGTGATGAAGGAGTTGCTGGGACGCAGTTGTTTCTGTGATCTAATTACTGACATAAGAAATGGCTTAATACCATTTATTCGCGTCCCTGATTCTTGTCATATGTTTACAAAATTGTTGAGATTCCTTCTCAGACAACCTACCGGATAGTTCCTATTTGGTGTACGTGATCACTATAGCACTAAGTCCCTGGGATTGGCAGGCATGGAAAGGACAGTTGTCTTTTTCCTTCTCACGGTGTCTGAAATGTCTTTTTCTTCCCTCGGGGAAAGCACCTTCACCTTCTCATGGCTTTCTCTCTTCCTTCCCTGCACGCTTGTTCCTCAGGCTCCAAGGGAGACTGTCGTGACTGCACTGAGGCACGATGACCAGGCTCTTATGTGTTACCCTGAAGCAACAACACAGCACTTGTTTGAGCTGAAGAAATAAATAAAATAAAAATGCACTTTCCAAAGGGACCAATCTTACAATTTGAAGGAAAAGTTTCTCTGATAAACAGGCACAGTATTGGCTGTGGAGGGAAAGTATCTTCGGAAACTGCCAAAAGGATTAGGCATTTCGTTTCTACCCGTTAATCATTTACAATTGTAAGCCTAGGCAGATCAGTAAGATCCACCACAAAGAGATAAGAAAGTTGGCAAGCAGCAGAGGAACACTTACAAGTTCAAAGTCTCGAGGTTAGTCTCTGGCCAGTGCAGTCATTTCATGGTTCCGGTTCCCACCCCGCAACCCCATTTTGGGCTACAGGCTGAAGGCAGGGTGACGACAAGAGGGAAGATGATTTCAGGTTCACAATGGATGGCTCCAAGTTCTTAACCATGTTGCCGCGCCTTCTGACACTTAGGACAGAACTCTTTGTCTTCCACAACTTTCCCTGTGTTTTTAAAATAAATTTATTTATTTATTTTTATTTTTGGCTGTATTGGGTCTTTGTTGCTGCGCGCAGGCTTTCTCTAGTTGCGGCGAGCGGGGGCTACTCTTCGTTGCAGTGCACAGGCTTCTCACTGCGGTGGCTTCTCTTGTTGTGGAGCACGGGCTCTAGGCGTGGGGCTTCAGTAGTTGTGGCTTGTGGGCTCAGTAGTTGTGGTTCGCGGGCTCTGGAGCGCAGGCTCAGTAGTTGTGGTGCTTGGGCTTAGTTGCTCCCTGGCATGTGGGATCTTCCCGGACCAGGGCTCGAACCCGTGTCCCCTGCATTGGTAGGCGGATTCTTAACCACCGCGCCACCAGGGAAGTCCCACAGTTGTTGTTTAGATTCCCATAGATAAATAGAAAAATCCTAGGTACTTATTCACATATTCACAGATATACTAGTCAGCCATTCTAGTTTTCTCACCTCTTACTTCGCATTTTCCTTCAATACACTGTCTCTCTGGGTTGCCCATAGTCTAGCAAAAATCTTGGAAGGAAATTAGCTCTAAGAGAGACTTTCTGTGCCTGGAAGAGATACCTCTAAGCTTTCTTTCAAATTGTAACATATGCTTGAAACACCCCCTCATCCAGGTGGTAATTTCCTGCTAACATCACTTTACCAAGTAATGTTTGTTCCCTTTCTTCCATGCTAAATATATTCGCTCCATGGTGTATAATGCAAATGTCTTTCTATATATAAAACACCCAATCATAGACACCTGCAAGTGACCAAATGAGTTCTATGAAGGACAGAAAGCCATTTAGAGCTTATTAAACATTATTTGGGCCATTCATAATCAATGGGAATTGAGCTGAGCAGAGTAAAAATAAAACTTTAAATGGTAACTAATTTTTCTGTTCTCTCTGCCTTGCAAAGCCATCAAAGCAAAGATCTCAAAGTCCGTGTATTAATCTGTCTCTTATTAAAAGTGCTTGTTTTCATTAGGCAAGGTCTTCAATAATGTCATTCTTTTTTTCTTGATTTTTGACCCTGGAGAACAGAGATTGGCTGGGCCCAGTGCTGCCCTCCGACCAGGGAGGGAGGTGAAGCAAGGCCTTATTGTGACAAGGTAGTAGTAGGAAAAAAATTGTTTCTCAATCTTTCCTTCCCATCCCCCTACTCACTCCCCACCCACTCCCTGCAGGCCTGCTCCTCAGTTCTCCTGTCAACCATCCCTAGCTCTTGGTTAGCTGTTAAATCTCCCTTTTTCTTTTGACAATCCCAAAAAGTTAGCTATCACTTTTCCCTGGACTAATAGTATACAAAAAATTCTTTCTTATTATAAAACTAATAAATATTCATTTGAACAGGTTTTTGAGGAAACTACAAAAATAAGACAAAATGTAAGTCCATCTGTAACTCTACCTCTTAGAGATATTGATCTCAGGATTTGGGTGCCTTTGCTTTTTTTTTTTTAATTAAAAAATCGAGATTTTTTTTATATCAGAACTCCAATATGCTGTTTTTCACTTAACACTATTTGGTAATCATTTCTCATGTCATTAAAATTATATTAAAGCATGATTTTAAAGTTGTCATCATATCACATCCTGTGGCTTCATCATAGTTTATTCTGCTGTTCCCTTGGTATGGAGCCTCTAGTCTCTTTCCGATTTTGCTATTGTAAATTATACTGTAACATACTCTCCCCCCACATATCGGTGGTGTTTTATAGGGGATTCTTGAAGACTCCAAGGAATGTCTCTTTAACACAAAACTGCAGAAACTGGTTACAGGAAGGAGTTATAATTTTGAAGGGAAAAGAGACTCTTCATTTTCTTGCTAAAAGGTTAACTACCTCTGTATGTGGCTGAAGTCGGAGACAGATGAAGCAACTGCTGCTTTTCACTTAGGTAGGATGAAAGTGGGGTGAAAGTTGACCAGTTTTCAACTAGTAAATCGAGATCACAGGCTTCCTAGCTTCTACTTTCCATACATTGTTCGAAAATGGAAGTGAGGCTGGCCCTTCCGTGTGTGCTGATGTCCACTGTTCCCATTGCCGACTTTAGACACACATGACATAGCCCTTCAGTGATTGTTTGTGGAAGGAAGAGCTAAATCAATGAATTAATTAAGCGTTCTTCAAAGAGAGGTGTGTCCGAGGCAGAAGTGACACCTTCGTCCTCTCCCAGCTTCCATAGTTCTGTTTCTATTTCAGATGACTGCAGTTTGGGAAGTTCGTCCCTGTAGAAATCCACAGAAGGACCCTGACTCCCCCTAGTGGATGTCAGCACTAAGCAAACAGGCTGATTCTCCCCTGCAAGGTCCAGAAGCCAAGAATCAGTGTCCTTAAATGCCCTTCTGAAATAATGGAAGCTGTGTTTCTGAAGGAGAGTCTTCCCACTCCATGGAAGTTTTTGTCTTTAACAGGCCATCTGTGTCAACTGCTGCCACAAGACAAGACATCAGGGGATGTTTTTTTCCTGCAGGGCAGTATCCTGGCCTCTTTTTTCTTTTAATTAATTCAGCAGTCTACTGGGTTGTGCTTCTTTTTCACCAGTGTTAGAAACTTGTTATGTCCAGATTCACTTTCTGCTGTGTCATGAGCTAGAGGCATTGCAAATATGAACAGAGCCCAGAATAAAGCAGCTGGGAACGTGAGAAGATTCAGATAAACTATTGGAAAATGTCATAAAATCACTTTCTTTTGCTTTCCTGTAAATGTAAAATTTTAGGAACGTTGAGAAAAACAGAAGAGAATATTACAAGAGTTACCGGCAAATCACTTATTGAGGGCTATGTCTAAAGTCTCCATGGTATTGTTTTTCAGAATTTAGCCAATCACCTCAGATAGCCATGTTGCTATTTTAAGAATGAACTGAGAAGCTTTCACACATGAATTGTCTAAATTCTATATTGATCTCTTCATGAGCTTATAAAGAAGTCGAGCTATAACCTGATGAGGTGAACTGGTATCTGGTAAAGAACCCACCTACCTACTTACGGTCTCCCTCCCTCCTTGCATCCTACCTACCTACCTATCGCCTTCCTTTCTGCCTGCTTACCTACCTACCTACCTACCTACAGCAAACTGCTTGAAAGCTCTGAGTCTAGATTTTATTTGCAAAATTAGAGGATTGAATTAGATGAGATGTAAGCAGCTCTTCCAGTTATAATCGGCATGAAAAAAACAGCACTTAGCTTCTTCTTAGAGAGCAATCTACGAGAAAGTTCCTTTCCTCCGTCCACCACCATCACTGTTTGTTCGTGATCTAAGGCAAGTTCGAACAGCAAAGCAGGAACTATTTCCTTTTTCTAATTCCCGGCCCAAGTGTCCCCTGAATAGTTCATTGCTGTTCCGCCCAGGGCGTCTGAGCATCTCAGTCTGCGCCCTGACAAGCAGGCAGCCTCCAGCATTCCATGTGTAGTTGCAGTGGGTTAAGAAAACCGTCCCCCATGTCATGGGAATCTCGAGACCGAGACTGCTGTACTCAAATTCTTTGCCTTTTATTTAAACTGAGATCAGAGCGAACACTATAGCTCTGACCTGTGCAAATACAATAAGCACTTCAGCCCAGAAACAGTTTTACCTCTTTTATTAAATTGGGCTTTCAGTTTGTGTTTGAAGAGGAGCTATTTATGGGCTTGCAAACAAAGTGCTGGAGGAAAGGAATTTAAAGGATGTCCTTGAGCAAATTCAGGGGGTTTTATTTCAAGAGGCTAAGCTTCATTATTAACCCTTCATCTCCTGGTGCACATTAACTCCATGCTGCTTCTCTAGATGCCTGGGAGAGATGAGTGGTCCCGTGGCCTTGAGAAAGTCACTTCCTCAGTGTGCTGGCTCATACCCTGGAAAATGAGAGGGCTGATGGTGACCTCCTGACCACAGGAAGGAAGAGAAGTTCAAGATGTGCAGGTCTGCTGTGGGGGGATATAGGGCCCGGTGACGGTGACTTGGTTATTTGGCTCATTCGTGACTTGCTGTTTCCAGACCTTAGTCATGGCTATCTCGTTGAAAGAATGCATGAACTTAAAAAAATAATGCTAATAAAGTAGCCTACTACTGCTTCGGTGTGCCCGATGTAAAGTAAGGCTATAGTTGCAGATTTTATAAATCAATCCGTTGGACAAAAGTGCAATTAGCCAGGGTGGAGTTAATTTGATCACCTGCAGATTACTCCTCTGGCTCTTTAGGTGTAGACAATGGGCATTGTGATTTCACCATATCATTTTGTTTTCAGTCTTTTCTTCTGCGATCCACAGCTTAGTCATTTGACATCTCCGGGTTAGAGAAAGTAAGAAAATAAATCTTTTATTTGATCACTTGGTTACCTTTTTAAAAGTCGGATGGGGGAGGCAGTTGAATCTCCCATTAGAACAGGGCAGTACCGTAATTCCCCAAATTCTTGCATGTGATGTTAATAGAGGAGACTCCAGAAAAAGGGTCTGTGCTCAAAGGAACTGAGTTAGCATTTTTCAGTGTGAACAAAGTAATACCTGTTCTCACCGGAACCTCGGTTGACCCTGCTGCTGTGTCATCCCCTGACTGGTGATAGAAGGAAGGAGAGCATCCTCGTGCCCCCTGGCACTTGGACTTGGTTGGAGTAAAGAGGCTGGTCAGTTGCTAGGGAGTATGTGTCTCCTGATCAAATGACCGGACTCCAGTGATGAAAAAATGGCTGCATTCAGAGTTGCAGGCACCCCATTAGGCATTATCCCCTGCAATGTCTCAGGCTGCCTGGTATACCTTCTGCCACTGCCAAGTAGCCCTGGACAAGAGAGCCCTGTCCTGGGCCCCGTGTTTAAGAAGACCCTGCTCTGGCTCTCCTCCAAAGGGCCCTCCCCAGAGGCCAATGAAGCTATGCCCGCCCAGAGCCCATCTTCTTTCTAGGCCTGTGGCTCTCAGAATGCCGCCTCCAGAACAGCAGCATCACATCATTTAGGAATTTGTTAGAAATGCAGATTCTTGGACCCCAATCAGAACTACTCAGTCAGAAACCCTGAAGGACGGGGCCAGCAATCAGTGTGTTAACAGCCCTCTTGGTGATTCTGTCTGCTCCAATTTGAGAACTGCTGCGCTAATCTGGATCAGGCTCTGGGGTCTAATACCCAGAGATTCCCCTCTCAGGTGGCTCTGCGCCCCCTCCACGGCTTGCACAGGCCTCTTCCCCCGGTTTGAGGACAGATGTGCCTCCAGAGGCCAAAAGCAGATCTTGGAGGAAGAGTGGGAGACAGAGTTTGAATGTGGTGGGCTGGGTTGTTCGCAGTCATACCCCAAGTACCTAAGTCATTATGCAAGTACATGTTTCAAAGTATGAGGATAAAACAGTTTACTAACATACAGTCTGTTAGTTTGACATATCTTTTAAATATTTAGATATGTAGTAGGCAGGCCTCCATTTTTCACTCTTATCCTAGACCCTGCAAATATTAGGGGTAGTCCTGCTGCTAAAAGTCTATTCTTTCGGGGCTTCCCTGGTGGCGCAGTGGTTGAGAATCTGCCTGCCAATGCAGGGGACACAGGTTCGAGCCCTGGTCTGGGAAGATCCCACATGCCGCGAAGCAACTGGGCCCGTGAGCCACAACTACTGAGCCTGCGCTTCTGGAGCCTGTGCTCCGCAACAAGAGAGGCCGCGATAGTGACAGGCCCGCGCACCGCGATGAAGAGTGGCCCCTGCTCGCCACAACTAGAGAAAGCCCTCGCACAAAAACGAAGACCCAACACAGCCAAAAATAAATAAATAATTAAAAAAAAAAAGTCTATTCTTTCATTTACCAGTTCATTCATTCACTCATTCATATATTAACTTATTTCTTCATTGATGTTCTTTCTCTGATGTGATGTTATCATCATACCTTTCTTTACTTTCATCATAGTTTCCTTTCCTTCACTGAACAGATTTATAACGGCTACTTTGAAGTCTTTTTTTTGCTAATTCTACCATCTGTTTGCTCTCACAGGCTGTTTCTGTTGCCTGCCCAGGATCTGGGTCATACGTTCCTGTTTCTTTGCATGTCTTGTAATTTTTTGTTGGAAACTGGACATATTGTAGCAACTCTAGTACTTTCCTCGCTCCCCCACCCCAGGGCTTGTTATTGTTATTTGCCAGTTTCGTTTTTGAATGATTGGCTGGATTGTTTTAGTGAAGTTTCCTCCCCCCCCACCCTGCGTCCTCCCACACACAGTGTTAAGCCTCTGATAGGGCTCCTCAGGGAAGCACAGCTTTGGGGGCGCCCAGTCACCCCGGGATGGGATGGGATGGGCAGAGCTTTAGTCTTCTCTTTCCCTGACCACACCCAGCTGTTAGGCTCCACTACTGCTGGCTGATTAATCCTTCTATTATTTTCGACAATACCCTAGAGGCATAAATTGCTCTAGAGACAAATTCAGTCACATTCAGGTTCTCTTGAAGGAAAAGTTCCCAAGGTCACTGGTATTTGTTCTGACCCCAGGAGGGGTCCACCCAGCCACCTCCACCCTCAACTCCCTTCTGAGAATTAGCCAACTTCCTCCCAGTTACCCCTACAACAACATCCACTGTCCTTGAGAGCTCTTAGGCTTGAATTTCTCTATACTGTGCTGCAAAAATAATTCCTCTGGAAAGAGGTTAGGATTTATCAGTTTTAGGATCTGTTTCTACCTCCAGGCAAAATTTCTGAGCCAGGGCTCTGGAGCTGGGAGCAGGGACAATGCACCCCTTCTTCAGCATGACACCCTCATTTTAGTTGTTGACCGCTTGCTACTCCTAGCGTGAACCACTGCCTTACAAGCTGGTCCCGGAGTGATGGGGGCTCCAGGATTCTCAGCAGTACTGCACCCAGGGTAAAGCCTACCTTCCATCAGTGGGGGCTTGAGGGAAACCCCACCTCTCCACGGCACTTGCCCACAACTTAGCCTCAGCAATAGGAAGTTGAGGCTGGATAAAAATGCTGATGTCCTGCTCCTCCTAGGAAGACAGGCCTCCAACTGGGAGCTGGGGGGAGGAAGCCCTGCCATCTTGGCTCCACCAGCCTGGAGGGGAGTCTCTGCCTCACTGAACCCAGAGGGCCAGGAAGGGAATGGCTCAAATACCAGTGACTCCTTTTTCATAATGAATTTTCATAGATTTTCTTGGACAGATGTTTTTTTCCTTTACTGTATGCCCTTCAAACCATTTCTAGGGGTTTTACTTATTTATTTATCTATTTAAATTATTTATTTGCTTTTTGGCTGCGTCGGGTCTTAGTTGTGGCCCGTGGCATCTTCCGCTGTGGCGCGCGGGCTCTTCCTTGTGGGGTGCGGGCTTCTCTCTAGTTCTGGGGCACGGGCTCCACAGTGCACAGGCTCAGCAGTTGCGGCGGGCGGGCCCAGACACCCTGCGGCATGTGGGATCTTAGTTCCTCGACCACGGACCGAACCGACGACCCCTGCATTGCAAGACAGATTCTCAACCACTGGACCACTGGGGAAGTCACTCTAGGGGTTTTAAATGGCTATTAAAAAAAATAATTTTCACCAATTTCACTGGGAAACAAGTCTGCAGAGGTCCTCATGCTGTCATGGTGGAAACTGATCTTTGTCTAAATTTATTGGGACATTTCATATTTAAAGTCTTTTAGAGCACCTTTTTGAGATTGTTTTTGAGTCACATTTATGAGTGATAAAATAATTACCTCATTGTCAGACTTCATATATAATGGAAATGTAGCTGAAATCATACCCTTTAGTCAAAACAGCACTCTCGTATATTAGTCTGGTAACGTTGGGCTGCGTATCAGTTTGAATGAAGAAAATATCAAACACCAAAAAAGAAAAAGGAAAAATGTTTCATTTCATATACTGAATTAACTTCCCCATCAAATAAAAAATATATATATTTGGACATTCTACTGAGCACCTACTATGTGCCGGGTACTATACTAAGTGTTGGGAGTACAGTAGTGAGCCAAAGGGACACAGTCTTTTAATTTGTGATCTAACCAAAGGCTTGGCATATGGAGGGATGTCAATAAATATTTGTCAAATAAATGTATGGCTAACAAAAGTGTTTTTCTTTGATTTTGGTGCGTTTGTTTGTTATTTACAGGAGGTCTGGGAAATTCCTGGAACATCTTGCTAGCTGAGTTTCTGGACATTTAGAGGCACTAGGCATGTTGTGAGGACAATAGCCTTGTTCTATCACGGAGTTTGCACAATCTTCTTCTAACCCCAACTTTATGAAAGAAGCACAGCTGGCAGTTGCCATCATTATTCTCTGTTATTTTTTTCCTTTGCCTTTGGGGACCTTCACTAAGGGTTAAATGTGTGCCCTTACCACACGGCCACAGGCTTGGTGACTACAAGGGCATCTTCTTGGCATGGTCCTGGCCAGGAAAAGCCCTATTTGGGGTTTGCAATCTCAGAAGACCAGCTGGTACTCATTTCCTTGGAATCCTCTAATTCACATTTTCTTCCAGCATCTGATTATGTCCTTTCCAATGACCCACGATGCTACATCTTCCCAATTCTTAAAGTTCTCTTAGGGAAACACGTCAGAAATGCTGGGGCTGAACTGCGGTAAGAGGAAAAGTACGGTGTCCACTCCCAGAAAACCCTTGCTGCCACGCTCTGACCCTTGCATTTCATGAGTGGAGGGGACAGTCTGATCAGCTGTCCAGGTGGGTTGTGTTTAGCAGGATGAGGCTGAGCACATATTAGCGTAACTGGGGAGCTTTATCAAAATATCTGCAGATTCTGTGTAGGTTGAAAAAGCTCTCCCTAGAAACACAGATTTAACTTCAGGGAATTAACTGATGTCTCTAGAAGCTTGCAGGTCAAGACTGATTTCAGTAAATTCCCAAACAAGCATGTCCTGTCTCCAGCTCACTTTGTCTCTATTTCTGCTCTGAACTGAGGTGCAACTAGACCCAGTGATAAGTAAGTTATTTCAGTGCCATGAGAAGTGCTAAATAAGCAACCCCGGAGAAAAATGTCCTCCACGCACAAAGGAGGGCCATGAGTCCCTTCCTGGGACTTGAGAAAGCCAGGCTAGGAGCGGTTAAACTGGCCCTTGGGCAAACTTTCCCCAGAGTGACTGGGGTGATCGCATGTTCACATGACTTTGTTTTTACATAAAAGCAGTTCTTCAAATGTTTTGACTTTTCTAAGAATATATACTTAAGTCAAAAAAGCTACTTTGTCATTCAGATACTCACTTAATTCATTGAACAAGCACTCATTAAGGGCCAACTATGTGCCAGACATTGTCTAAGCACTAAGTAAACGAATAAGATCCAGTCTCTGACTTCAGGAATTCCTGGCTAATAAGGTTAATGGAACCATATGCACGTAATTACCATTTGAGAACATACAGGGAATGACAGAGGAGTCTGAGGGAATATAGAAGGGATGGACCTAATTCTGACTGGGTGAAGTGTTTCCAACGAGGCTTCCTGGAGGAGGTGACTCTTAAATTGAGTCTTTAAAGGTGAGTAGGAATCAACCAGAGAATGGAGGGTTGGGTAAGGGATTGGGGTATAAGGTCAACCTATACACAGACACAGAGGTGAGAAGCCTCATAGGGTGTTCAGAGAACTACAAGAGCTGGGTTTGTTAGATCATTAAGAGCAAGAAGAGGGACAAGAAATAGATGTGCTATCCTGGAGAGCCTATTTATGGCTCATTAAGGAGCCTGAACCTTTCTTTCTAGGCAAAGAGGAGCTATTGGAGCATTTTATACAGCGAGGGGCATGGTCTGATTACTGGCCTTGGGAAGGATGGGTGGTGGGACTGAGGACAATATTGAAGGCAGGGAAACCAGAAGGCTGTTGATTAACAAATGGATAGGAAAGGTTAGATTTGAGAAATAGTTTGGAGTTATAGTCTGAAAGAATTGGAGACTGATTGCATGTGGGGATGTGGCAGGGAGTAATCAGTGCTGGTCAAACCCAGGGTCCCACTGTCAGCCTCACCTGTGTTCCCTCCTACTGCCCCAATAACTTGGATTGCAAACCACAGAACTTGGAAACCTACATTTTTATGTCTTCATGTCTTGAAATTCTCTTTTTTTCCCCCCTGAAAACCCCAAAATAAAATGTAAAGGGACTTCCCTGGTGGTCCAGTGGTTAAGAATCTGCCTTCCAATGCAGGGGACGCAGGTTCAATCCCTGGTCGGGGAACTAAGATCCCACATGCCTCGGGGCAACTAAGCCCGGGCACCACAACTACCGAGCCTGCACCTCTGGAGCCCGCGTGCTACAGCTAGAGAGAAGCCGGTGTGCCGCAACGGAGATCCTGTGTGCTGCAACTAAGACCCGACACAGCCAAATAAATAAATAAATATTTTTTAAAAAGTAAAAAATGAGTAAGAAGCAAATACCTTTAAACCTGTTAATGTGGTAGCTGAAAAAAATTGTTCAAGTTGATGAACTGAGATCTTTATAATTATGATTGGATTACATAAGAGTATAGTTTGGGGACATTTTTCTTCCTCTGGGGACTTTTCACATCTGAACCTTTTAAAAGAATTTTTTTGTACTTTTTTTGAGGGGAGTAGATGAAGATGGAAAAGCCAAGGTATGTTGCCCTTAGCAACGTGACTTGAGCTATCATAGCACCACTGAGCAAAAAGAGCGACTTAATTAAAGGATACGGACCTGCGGTTCAAAGTCCACCCACTCTGGCTTCACGGACCATCCAGAGGTCAGCATTTCAAGACTGGAATAGAAACTTGCCTTAAGTTTAGGTTGTCTAATTAATTAATTAATCCACTAAATGTTCTTTAACACCTTCTACATACAGTACACAGACAAATACAGTCTCTGTTCTCCTGAGGTCATATTCTAGTTGGAGGCCTGAGAGAGAGAGAGGGAGAGAGAGAGAGAAAGGAGAAGAAGGAGGAGAAGGAGGAAGAGGAAGAGGATGATGGAAGAATTGCAGGTAGTGCAAAAGGCTATGAAGAAAGGAAAACAAGATTAATGAGTAGAGAAGGACTAGTGAGAGAGTGGCAGGGGCAGAGCTGGTCTGCAATGGGTGCAGTGCTTACACGGTATGATTTTAGTGCCCTAGATTTCCCCATGGCATTACTGGCTTCACATCTGAAGAGGATCACATTTTAACAACCACCTCCTCTATACAACAAAACTATTTTCAGTAATAATTGTAAAATTAAAAGAAGAATAATAATGTCCAGAAAAGAAACATAGTGGAATTTCTCTTTCCTTGTTATTAATACTCAACAATAAACTGCAGCAATTGCTTACAACTTAGACCAGCTAAAGATTTTTTTGTGGGGGGAAGAGGTATTTTATCAATGACATTAAAATTGCTGGCTAAGGTTATAATAAAAGTAAACCAATCTTGGTCAGATTTCTTATTGCTTTTAAATTCTCTACCGACAAGGTGCCACCTTATTGCCTGTATCCTGGGCTCGAAGGGCTCTCTGATTGGCCACTGGATTTTCCCCAAACTCTTCTCCCTCCCAATGACCTGGTGTTTAAAATTCTCCAATTCCTTTCAGGTTGGTGAAAGGCTTTCAGGATGCAAATATCCTGGAGTAGTACCGCTTGGTCCTCACGGTAATCTTCACTTTAATCTGGGTTTGTCAGAGCCTGTCCTGGGAGTTTAGTCAGTCGTTCATTTATTCGACATGTTTGATCATCCCACAATATGGGCCAGTGGCTATGTCTGGGCCGTGTCCTCAGGGAGCGCAAGGCCTCCTGGGCAGACGCGTGAAGCAGCGATTGACATTCAGCGTGGTCACGGCTGGGTGTCAGCCTGGCTCTGCACAGAGAAGCCACAGCTCTGCGAGGGGCTGACGGAGGGGGTGCTAACAGAGGAGAAGCGCCCCCGGGAAGCGGGGGGCCCAGGCTGCCGAGCAGCACCCTCAGAGCCTGCGTTTGCAGCCGAAGGCACTGTGACTGCCAGCTGGGCCTCACTGCAGAGGTGGGCTCTGCAGGCGCTGAACCTCCTGAAAAGACTCATTTCCGCTGCTGTTGGGAGACAATGGAGAGGAAAGTGCCTCATTAGCATGAGGAGGAGGGACAGAGACTTTGTGCGAGGCTCTGGAGGAAAGGCAGGACCACCTCTTCCTTCACGCACACCCGCTACCTGCCCGACACTGCGACGCGCTCCGGACTCCGGCTTCCTGAGGGGGGCTTCGCTCTGATACGTGGCACGAACCTCCTTCACATGAATTTCCCATTAATTAACACGTTAACTTCCTCTGCATAGACAGCTGGCGAGAGTTCCCATGATCCAAGGTAACTGAACTGCCAAACTGCCCATCTTGTGTCTGCTTTGCATAATGTGCCTTGTCTGAGGCTGGACTTGGGTAGAGAAACAGCTTCTGGGACACCCTCCCCCAGGAGCTGATTTTCTAAGATGTGGTACGTGAATGGTTGATGTCAGGGAGCCCTACAGGGTGAGGCCCAGAGCTGGAGTGAGGCCAGCTTGCCTTGTTTTATGAATCCTGGAGCTGTTTTCTTTGGGGCAGTTGGGGGAGATGCAGAGGAAGTGGTTTAAATCAGAAAAGCCTAGAGAAGTCCTGAGACCAGTCATTTGAGGTCAGTGCTGGGCTGGACTCTGTGACCAGGAGCGTGGCCAGGAGGGAGCGGGCCAGGCTCGCTAGCATCTGAAAGCAGGGGCGGGGACTCCTCAGCAGCCAGGCTCCCCGCAGCTCCAGAGCCTGGCAAAAGAAGCAGAGACAGACAAACTGTCAGACCTGCTCCCTCCTCCTCACCATCATAAAGCAAAAGGGAGCTGCCTACTTGATGAAGGCCGAGCGGGCCAGTAGAGAGCGATGATGTGGGTGATACGGAGAGGGGACATTTTCTGGGCCTCGGTTTCCTCCTCTGAAATACGCGTTGCTCTTCTGGATTCCTAAGGTCTCTCCTCCCGTGCTGAGAATCAGCCTTACAGTTCAGTTCTGCCCCGGGGTGGAGGGCAGAAGGGGCTTATGGGCGAAAGAATGGGCTAGCTCAAGTCCAGAGCTATCTCATGTCCTTCAGTTCCGATGAGCAGAGAAGCACTGAGGGGACCTGACTGTCATTTTGTTCACGAAGGGCTTATTCTTGCGTGGAGATGACTGTATATTAGGGCTTTAAAAACAACAACGCATAGCCCTGGCTCTCAAGGAGTTCTAACTGTGAAAACAAGACATATACCTGTGACAGATGGAAAACCACTCAAGACTGCAAAGCAGCTTCCGAGTCCTCGTAGGGTAGCGTCAAGTGCCAGCTGAGTGTTCAGGGGCACAGCCTCTCAGAATTCACAGAGGGACTGATTACAGCGTGATGATTCACGGCTCAGGAAGCAGCCACCAGGTAACGTTAACAGAGCTCTTCGGGGGAAAATAGAAGTGGCAGAAGCTGGAAACTAAACAAATGAGGTCAAGGTCACTGAAGCCATGTCTTCTAACAAGGATTCAAAACGTGTTCCTCAGCCACATGCTGGGCCCGCTGTGTTGGGCCCGAGGCAGGGTGAGAGAAGGTAGGGGGCCCGTCAGGACTGGCTCTTCTGATGAACGGAATGAAACTGCAAGGGCTGTCAGAAGAGTGCCAACCTCCTGAGCCTACAGGCCTGCTCGCAGGACCAGCCTCCCACCCGCCGCAGCGCTGTCGGCACTGGCTCCTTAAGGGGCCCCAGGCTCAC
Organism: Balaenoptera physalus; assembly: GCF_965194825.1. Taxonomy (NCBI): domain Eukaryota; kingdom Metazoa; phylum Chordata; class Mammalia; order Artiodactyla; family Balaenopteridae; genus Balaenoptera; species Balaenoptera physalus. Next base: position 169,205,135 of record NC_138883.1, read on the forward strand.
TCAGTCCAGCCCCCGTCAAAGGGCCCTACGGTGGGAAGCACAGCCAGGTTCCACTGGGGCTGAACAAGTCAGGACCTGAAGGTGTTCTCCCATCTCCGCAGGACACTCGGGCAATCTCTTATCTCCTCTTCCTTCTGGGTATCTGATTCTTTCCGCCCTTTTTCCGTAGCGACGCATTCTCCGTCAAGGCGCATCTGGTGGCGAACCAGCTCTCTTGGTCTCTCAGCTACACCGCCTGGGATGATCGTCTCTGGGTTACGATTCTAATCCTCAAGGCAAAGCATCTCTTAGCTCCTCTTGGGGCCCCTATCTAGTTCCGATTCCATCAGCTGTGGTCAGAGGACACCCTGTCCCTTCACCAGGGCCTGTGGGGAGCAGCCAGTTTCCAGAGAAGGGAGTGTGGACGGAGCCTTTTCTCCAAGAAGCAAGATCGGAGCTGGTCTCATCTTCTTAATTACCCGCAGGCAGGACAGTCTCCTCTCTGGCTAAGCTCTCATATATGAATTTCTGAGGCCAAAAATCCCATCTGAGAGTCTTTTCTGCAGCCCCAGGGCCTAGGACCAGGCCTGAAACGCAAAATATGGAACATTTTCAATATTCTATAAACTTTGTAAATGGCGGCAGTGAATGAATGGTCACTCAGGGTCACATGGCTAATGAAGAGGGGAAGAAGTCAGCAGAGAGGGTGATGAGTGTTTGGGCTTTATTCCTAATGCCATGTCCCCCACCCAGCCCTGGAGAAGATCAAGATCCTCTGGCTTTAGAGCCAGTGGCATTTGCTGTGATATTTATTTTCTTCACGCACATTTCCTATTAATTAACACAATTCTTCCTCAGCACAGAAGTTGGCAGGGACCTGCAGGGTCAGAGCACTTTGAACGACGCCAAACTGCATCTTGTGCCTCGTTGGCGTGATGGTCTGCATGTGAGGGCCGGCCATCCAGCCCGGATGCCAAAGAAGTGACACTTGGCTTCTGCTTTGACGGGAATCTCTCCACCTTGCTGTTCTTTCCCCAACACTAAGTTTACCCTTGGCCCTTCCCAAAGTTCAGGACCAGTTTGCACTCATGAATAAGCTTGTCGTACAGGGAAGGAGTTATCTTTCGGAGCAGGGTCCTGTCACATTCAGCCCCTGCTTTGGGCGGGTCGGGGCAAGTGTTAACCACTGACCATTTAATAGCAACTCCATTTTCTGTTGATTTCTGTTTCTAGTACACCCCCCCGCCCCGAATTTACTGAGTCTCCATTTACAGAAGGCCGTCTTGTCCTTGCCATGGAGTAGACATTGGTGCCTGACCTCGGACTAGCCTGAGTACCTTGAGTCCTCCTCCTCATCCTTTTGGGGAGCTGTGCTCTCCAACTTCACAGATCTGTTTTGCTCTGAGTGAAAACTCATTGTCTTAGGCATACTGCCGTAGTTCACATGATTAAAGTTTGGATTACTTGTAGGGGGAGGGTGGTGACTGGGTAGATTGCAAACTCTTCTAAAAAATCAAAGAAGTCCAAACTTCAAGACATTGTCCTCATTCCTATTCCTTTCGAAATAAAGCATGTTGAGAAGGGTTTATACAGGACACTCAGTTCACCCTTCTGGAGAATGTCCTGATTTGGGCCATTTAAGGGAGGTGAGGTCATGATCAGGTGCAGAAATTCGCAGGGGCTGCGAGGGGAGGCATCTGGTGACTTCTGAGTGTATTTGGCTCCGACTGCAAATGCATTTTACAAATCTCCTTTTAAAAAACACAACTTTTCGTACTTATAATCAATCACAAAATACAAGATAGTGCTTTTTTGGATGTGTCGTGGATGTTGTAAAATTGTCAGAGTTCTCATAATTGTTGGCTGTAAAAATCTGCATGGACATGTGTTTTTTATTAAGACATAACCTCACACATCATCCATTCATAACACATTACTGACTCTGCTCCCTCTATTAGCAGCTGGGAAAAGAAATGGAAAGTTGAATTGGAAACAAATTCATATGCTCATTTAGCTTGGTTAATTACCTGCTGAAATAATGTCCCCAATTCTTAACGGGTGCCCCTCTTGATAGATAAGGCAGCTGCCTGAGAGGAGGTGACGGCTCAAAAAGGCACCTGGCTTATGATAATGTTTGTCAAAAACATGACAGGATAAACCAGGTTGGAATGTTCTATCTGCCAGCACAGTAGATGCTGCCAAGCCTGGAGGGAGCTGACTGACAGCCTGTTAAAACTGAGACTGCTTACATAGTAATAGGACCATTTTGTATTCTTGATAACGCTAATGTAGGCAAAGTTACCAGTAACATATTCCCTTAGAATGCCCTGGACACGAGGGCGGACTGTGAATGCCAGGGAGGCTGAGAGCCTTGCAATGGATGGAACCTGAAGCTCTCTGAGGGACTGGGCAGGATGCTTACATGTGATTTTTCAAAATTTTAAATTATCTGTGTTGTGCTTTCAGTTCTATTAATTGACACTACCACTGTCAACTTTCTGAGGCCACCTCTAGTTTGCACTGGTCTTGTTTTTTTTTCCTTTTTAAAAATATTTATTTATTTGGCTGCATTGGGTCTTAGTTGCAGCACTCGGGATCTTTAGTTGTGGCATGCGGGATCTAGTTCCCTGACCAGGGATCGAACCCGGGCCTCCGGCATTGGGAGCACAGAGTCTTAACCACTGGACCACCAGGGAAGTCCCCCCCCTTTTTTTCTAATGCAGATCTCATCTAAATGGTATAGTATACGTTTCTGGTTTTTAAAAGTCTGCCCGACGTTGATTCAGAGTGTCTCCATTTTCTTTTCCTCAAGCACTCCAAAATTCCTAAAGTTCATTTTACTAAGTTTAAATCACTTACATTCCCAAGATTGCTGGGAAGTATGTTGAAGGTAGACAGTGTCCTTCCTCATTTTGGAGAGGGGATGGATCTTGGGGTACAGAGAACTTGTGACTTCCACCCAGTTGGTATTGGAGCAACAGGTCGAATCTGCATCTCTGATTTCTAGTCAACGCACTTTTCATATTCCCCTCACTAGGTCAATACTCAGTGACGCCTAATTAGACCAGATGAACTCGGGGCACAGAGATGGAGTCATCCGTTGGAGCCGGAGGAGGGATGCAGACGTCTGTTTCAGATGAGGTCAGGGAAGTGCTGCGCTCAGCTCCACCATGCCTCGCAGTGCCGTTGGCTACCTTTTCTTCCAGTTCTTTCTTTTCCTCAGTCGCCAGACAACAGTATTCACTAAGCTCCTGATGAGAGTATGATCTTACCCGGCCAGTTGTTGCTCTTCGAATACAATAGAATGTTAGAGCTGACAGTTACCTTAAAGAAGAGCCAGCTCTAAACTTTTCAATTTATGGAAATTTTACGAGGAACTGGACCCAGAGGGTTTAAGCAACCTGCCTGGAGAGGCTGCAATTCTCATATCTAGTTAGTAGCAGTGCCTAGGCTGCTACACGTGTTGATTTTTCACCTTCTTTTGTTTCCTATTGACAGTTACTATTACTGCTAGCTTTGGTTGAGCACCTACTACATGACAAGCATTACACATGCTTTTAGTCCCCACCACGATCCTCAAAATGGGCCATGTTATCCTCAGGACAGTGTAGTCCAAAAAGGAATTAAAAACTACTCGTTCACATCAGGATTTTTATAAACTATTGTAAAAGAGAGCAGACAAATAATAATAATAATAATTTATATGCCTAACACACAACAGCAAGAACAACAATAGTAATAGCTAACACACAGCACTTATAATGTGTCAGGTTCTATTCTAAGGGCTTTATACATGTTAACTCATTTAGTCCTCTGGGTAACCCTATTAGGTAGTTGCTATTATCCCTGATTTACAGATTAGAAAACAAAAGCAGAGAGGTGAAGTAATTTTCCCAAGGTCACAGAGCTGGTAACTGATAAAAATAGGATTTCATTCTGGGCTGTCTGGCACCAGAGCCCATACTCCCTCAAGTGATCTTTATACGTTAATTACTATTAACTGTAAATAATGAGTAACATCTCTGACTGAATCTCAGCCCGGAAACCAAGGGCTCCTGCGTCAATCCACAGGGAAGCCTGCAGGGTCAGCCCTGGAGTCTGAGACGGCTCTGCAGCTTGACCTCCAGTCTCCTTACCAGCATGCCGACCAGGAGAAGGGAAGGAAGCCTCTTTCCGTCTTCAGAGAGGTTCCGGTTTGTTTCCAGACGAACAGGCAAGAAATTGAAAGCTCAGTGTCCACAGAGGTTGTACCTATTAGCCTGCCCCAGAAACTACTTAGGGAGAAGGTTTGATAAGGGATAATAAGTTTTCTTGAAAATTCAGTGTGGTCTCTGCCTGGCAAGCATCTCATCCTTCCCCCATACTGTCTGGCAGAGGTGAGGCACGTGGCCTCTGGTACAGCCAGTCTGGCACACCCATTCATCCCGGGGAGGGGAGAAAGCACATTTCTAAATAGTCTTCCCATCACCTTTCAGGATCCTGCGTGCCTTCCAGGTGGTGAGGGCTCTCTGCAGCCATGGCACAGACCTTTACCACTAGGGGGCGCCTAGACATCTCAGCGCGCTCCCTGGAAAGGGGCCCTTTCAGGACGTGAGCAGGGTTCTCTGACAGAATGGATTCCTGGTTACGAGCTGGAGGTTATGGTTACAGCTATGCTAAGCATAAACATGGGGGAAATGCTTCTATAGGATTACATGAGGTCAGCTTGAGTCACTCCAAGAGACTCAGCAACTCTGGCAGCCAACTCATGCACTCTCCCTGCCGCCAACCTAGCAGGCCCTCCCAACCCCCAACCCCAGACTCCCGCTTACACGGGCAGCTCTCTAAGCAGGGGGCGTCCTGATGCAGCACCCCTCCCCCCCGCCCCCAATGTTGACTGGATTACTGGTGGAAGCAGCCATGTTGGAGGCAGGCGTCACTCTTGGGATCACTCACTGCATGTGGCTTTACAGATGTTTGGTGACTCATTAGTTGGCTAACTTTTCTTTATTTCTCTCACATTTTTGTCTGTGTCCTTTCCTGTTCCAGCAAAAACGATGACAATAAACCCAAGGAACCAGCCCTGGGAGGAAACCAGCAGGAATGCTGAGCAGGGCTGGAACTAGGGTGAGGCAAGTGAGGCATCCCGGCAGCCCTTTGATTGCCTGAGCCTGAGAGCAATGCCTCCTTTTGCATTGTGCCCAGGCAACTCTCTAGCCTCCCCCCTAGTCCCAGTCCAGAATTGCCATCGTGGGAGGTACCCAGCAGCACTGAAAAGCAGCCAGCTATTTGTTTTCTTTCTTTTTTCATTAAATTTTATTTATTTTTGGCTGCGTTGGGTTTTGGCTTCGTTGCTGTGTGCGGGCTTTCTCTAGTTGTGGCGAGCAGGGGCTACTCTTTGTTGCGGTGCGCGGGTTTCTCACTGCTGCGGCTTATCTTGCAGCAGAGCATGGGCTCTAGGGTGCGGGCTCAGTAGTTGTGGCGCACGGGCTTAGTTGCTCCGTGGCATGTGGGATCTTCCCTGACCAGGGATTGAACCCGTGTTGCCTGCATTGGCAGGCAGATTCTTAACCACTGTGCCACCAGGGAAGCCCCCAGCTATTTATTTTCTGCTACTCTTTTAACCCCACTTCTCTTCACCTCCAGCCTCCTAAACCTATAGCTCTTCTTGCTCTTTCCTATTTGGGTGTTGGTTGATAAGGATTAGTGAGAACTTCCTAGTCAGGGGCCTCTACAGTAAAAGTTGCTAACATTTATTCAGTGCTAACTATGTGCCAGAAATGCTTCTAAATGCTTTCCAAGTGTTGGGTCACTTAATTCTCTCAACAATATTGTGATGAAGGTATCCATTTTACAGATAAGGTAACTCAGGCACTGAGAGGGGAAGACGCTTACTCAAGGACACAGTTAGCAGATGGCGGAGCCATAGTTTGAATCCAGGGAGTCTTTACTCCAGAGCCTGCACTCAGACATTACGACTTGCTCAAGATACTGAAAACCTTCAGCGAGGCTCAACAGTGGATTATGAGTTTCCAGGGGACTAAGAGGGGTTGTGATTTGATGTTTTTAACAGAGAATCCCTAAAATCACAAGTGATGTCTATTTGGCAGACTGGCCAGGCCTTAGAGCTTACTGCCTTTGGCTTACATTTGAACAGATTGCTGTTCTTATGAACAAATGGTTTGGCATTTTTAAGGTTGGTTTATTACAACTCTAAAGACTGGATTCACTTATATCTTTCTTATTCCTCTTCTGATCTGGTTCCCAATAGATGGCTGTGAACTTGAGAAGGGAGGAGTCTCTTCTTATTCATCTTTGTGTTTCCATAGTCTCCAGCCCTTGGGCTTAGTAGGTGCTCACTAAATGTTGGTCCGTTGGAATTAAACCCCTTTAGTCTGTATCAGCCACCTTGAATTATGGGCCATGGTAAAGGTGCCCCTCTGGGACCACCAGGTAACCCTGTCCTGCTTGCCATTGACCTTTTTTTCTTTTTCCCTGCACACAAAAGCAGCATTTTTTTCTTTATTCAGATTTAATGTGTGTGCGGGGGTTGGTTCTCTCTGGTAACTACAACAGAGAACATATCATGCATTTTTGATTACTCTACATCTTTTGAATGTATGAGTAGAAAGGACTAGAAAATTTACCCTTCATTTCTAATTGCTTGCCTTCAATTTAAAGAGTAAACTAAATCCTGTTATTCTAGCTCAATCTATTTTATCTATTCTTTCAGATGCTTTCCTCTGTCATATCTTTCCTTTTTCTCCCTGTATCAATTTTCTTTTTTTTTTAAGTTCTCAGCACAACCTCCAAGCTTGACCAGCATTCCTAGGTGCTCTCAGACTCCACCGAAGAAGAGGCAGATTGCTCTTCAATGATTTTATTATTATTATTAACTTAAAATTATTTATTTATTTATTTACTTATTTTTTGGCCACGCCGCGCGGCTTGTGGGATCTTAGTTTCCCGACCAGGGATTGAACCCAGTCCCTCAGCAGTGAAATTGCAGAGTCCTAACCACTGGACTGCCAGGGAATTCCATCTCCCTGTATCTTTTTTTTTTTTTTTAAAAGACTTATTTATTTTATTTATTGATTAATTGATTGATTGCTATGTTGGGTCTTCGTTTCTGTGCGAGGGCTTTCTCTAGTTGCGGCAAGCGGGGGCCACTCTTCATCGCGGTGCGCGGGCCTCTCACTATCGTGGCCTCTCTTGTTGCGGAGCACAGGCTCCAGATGCGCAAGCTCAGTAGTTGTGGCTCACGGGCTTAGTTGCTCCGCAGCATGTGGGATCTTCCCAGACCCGGGCTCAAACCCGTGTCCCCTGCATTAGCAGGCAGATTCTCAACCACTGCGCCACCAGGGAAGCCCCATCTCCCTGTATCTTTTTATGAGCATTGCAGATCATTCATTTTGTACAACTTCTGATCCCCACCTTTTTGACAAACTTAATATCCACGCAAATATGAGTTTAAAGACTGAGGCACACTGACCAAACTCTCTAATCCCAGGCATCCCCAGGAGGCTACTGTCTCTCCTGAACAACCTTATCTCTGAGAGACCCTAGGTTCCTGGAATAGGGCAGATTCTGCTTCAGAAAGGAAATTCAGTCATACTCAGAACAGCCTGGGACCATCCCCTAGGCTGACCCAGAGCAGCCAGGGATCTCCATTCCAAGGTTGACTCTGAGCAGATCTGCTCCTTTCCGGATCCGTGCATGAAGTGGACTGAGCTGCCGCCTGTGGACATTCCAGCCCGTGCCTGCTGTGGACAGCCTCACTGTCTTCAGACCTCTCTGCTGGTATGTTTCCAACACTTTCACAAGAAAATTCCTAAATCACTTCCTCCATGTGGCCTTCCTCCGATCAACCCCAAAGATCTGTGAGTCCTCCTTTATTCTGTATCCCATCATCATCTAAACCCCAAAATTTAATTAAGGATTTTCCAGACTTCTTCTTTAGAATCTTTTCTGAAATAAATGGATTTGTGAGGATCTGGAAGTCATATATAAGCTCTGTTACAGTTATAGACTTTAAATGAAGTTTGGCTTCTATATTATATTGATACCTGTGAATCTGTTGCTTAATATCAATAAAAGTTCCCCAGACTCTCTGAGTGTGATGCTTTTCTTTCCAAAGGCACAGACCTAGGCTTCCTGGTGTCGTCCTTCTGTATATAGCTGTGCTCAGGTCAGCGGTGATGATCAGCAGCCTGCCCGGGGTGAGAGTCTCCCTAAAAGGGACCCCAGAAATTTATCTACCTTTCAAGAGGCTCCATCAGCATCCAGAAACACTGTACCCTATCTCGAAAGGCATCAGTCCTGCTGCTCTGCAAATTAATGTTCTCCAGGCCTCATTTTGGCAGCGTGGGCCCTGAAAGTCTTTCTGTGCTGTACTTCTGTAGCCTTCCTTGTGCACCCGCACTGCAACCTCTGCAACTTCCCCTTACTTGGCGCTGGGATTCCAGGACCTAGGAATTTTCCACGATGTCCTTCTACACGCTTTTCATCGGCAGGCCTGGGCTGGCATGTCACACAAGGCTAGCTCCTTCAGCCAACCCCCTCTCTGTTTCTTAAAGGCTTTGTTTAGTCAGTGGCAGCTCTGCAAATGCTGCCACTGACTAAATTGAATCTGGCCAGCATGAATGCTGGAGGGCTGACTCAATGCATGGGAGTGTGTCCTAAATACTGCATTTGAAAGTGATAGTTTTCCTGAGCTTCTCATGACAATGATTAACCACTTTGAATGTTTCTTTATGCCTGTGAATAGCTTATCGAAATGGATTAAGCATCTTTTTATGCACGTTCTTAGTAATATTGGCAATATAGTTCTTTTTAGTTTGTTATGGAAATAACCCAAATTGGGAGAGGTAGCTTTAAAAATCCCCCGCTAGAGCAGAAGCAAGAAAAACTACAATCCTGCAGCCTGTGGAACAAAAACCACATTCACAGAAAGATAGACAAGATGAAAAGGCAGAGGGCTATATACCAGATGAAGGAACAAGAAAAATCCCCAGAAAAACAACTAAATGAAGTGGAGATAGGCAACCTTCCAGAAAAAGAATTCAGAATAATGATAGTGAAGATGATCCAGGACCTCGGAATAAGAATGGAGGCAAAGATCGAGAAGATGCAAGAATGATTAACAAAGACCTAGAAGAATTAAAGAACAAACAAACAGAGATGAACAATACAATAACTGAAATGAAAACTACACTAGAAGGAATCAATAGCAGAATAACTGAGGCAGAAGAACGGATAAGTGATCTGGAAGACAGAATGGTGGAATTCACTGCTGCGGAACAGACTAAAGAAAAAAGAATGAAAAGAAATAAGACAGCCTAAGAGACCTCTGGGACAACATTAAATGCAACAACATTCGCATTATAGGGGTCCCAGAAGGAGAAGAGAGAGAGAAAGGACCCGAGAAAATATTTGAAGAGATTATAGTCGAAAATTTCCCTAACATGGGAAAGGAAATAGCCACCCAAGTCCAGGAAGCACAGAGAGTCCCATACAGGATAAACCCAAGGAGAAACACGCCGAGACACATAGTAATCAAATTGGCAAAAATTAAAGACAAAGAAAAATTATTGAAAGCAGCAAGGGAAAAATGACAAATAACATACAAGGGAATTCCCATAAGGTTAACAGCTGATTTCTCAGCAGAAACTCTACAAGCCAGAAGGGAGTGGCATGATATACTTAAAGTGGTGAAAGGGAAGAACCTACAACCAAGATTACTCTACCCGGCGAGGATCTCATTTAGATTTGATGGAGAAATCAAAAGCTTTACAGACAAGCAAAAGCTAAGAGAATTCAGCACCACCAAACCAGCTCCACAACAAATGCTAAAGGAACTTCTCTAAGTGGGAAACACAAGAGAAGAAAAGGACCTACAAAAACAAACCCAAAACAATTAAGAAAATGGTCATAGGAATATACATATCGATAATTACCTTAAACGTGAATGGATTAAATGCTCCAACCAAAAGACACAGGCTTGCTGAAAGGATACAAAAACAAGACCCATATATATGCTGTCTACAAGAGACCCACTTTAGACCTAGGGACACATACAGACTGAAAGTGGGGGATGGAAACAGATATTCCATGCAAATGGAAATCAAAAGAAAGCTGGAGTAGCTATACTCATATCAGATAAAATAGACTTTAAAATAAAGAATGTTACAAGAGACAAGGAAGGACACTACATAATGATCAAGGGATCAATCCAAGAAGAAAATATAACAATTATAAATATATATGCACCCAACATAGGAGCACCTCAAAACATAAGGCAACTGCTAACAGCTATAAAAGAAGAAATCAACAGTAACACAATAATAGTGGGGGACTGTAACACCTCACTTACACCAATGGACAGATCATCCAAAATGAAAATAAATAAGGAAACAGAAGCTTTAAATGACACAATAGACCAGATAGATTTAATTGATATTTATAGGACATTCCATCCAAAAACAGCAGATTACACGTTCTTCTCAAGTGCGCATGGAACATTCTCCAGGATAGATCACATCTTGGGTCACAAATCAAGCCTCAATAAAATTAAGAAAATTGAAATCATATCAAGCATCTTTTCTGACCACAACACTGAGATTAGAAATGAATTACAGGGAAAAAAACGTAAAAAACACAAACACATGGAGGCTAAACAATACGTTACTAAATAACCAAGAGATCACTGAAGAAATCAAAGAGGAAATCAAAAAATACCTAGAGACAAATGACAATGAAAACACGATGACCCAAAACCTATGGGATGCAGCAAAAGCAGTTCTAAGAGGGAAGTTTATAGCTATACAAGCCTACCTAAAGAAACAAGAAAAATCTCAAGTAAACAATCTAACCTTACACCTAAAGAAACTAGAGAAAGAAGAACAAACAAAACCCAAAGTTAGCAGAAGGAAAGAAATCATAAAGATCAGAGCGGAAATAAATGAAATAGAAACAAAGAAAACAATAGCAAAGATCAATAAAACTAAAAGCTGGTTCTTTGAGAAGATAAACAAAATTGATAAGCCAGACTCATCAAGAAAGAGAGGGAGAGGACTCAAATCAATAAAATCAGAAATGAAAAAGGAGAAGTTACAACAGACACTGTAGAAATACAAAGCATCCTAGGAGACTACTACAAGCAACTCTATGCCAATAAAATGGACAACCTGGAAGAAATGGACAAATTCTAAGAAAGGTATAACCTTCCAAGACTGAACCAGGAAGAAACAGAAAATATGAACAGACCAATCACAAGTAATGAAATTGAAACTGTGATTAAAAATCTTCCAACAAACAAAAGTCCAGGACCACATGGCTTCACAGGTGAATTCTATCAAACATTTAGAGAAGAGCTAACACCCATCCTTCTCAAACTCTTCCAAAAAATTGCAGAGGAAGGAACACTCCCAAACTCATTCTACGAGGCCACCATCATCCTGATACCAAAACCAGACAAAGACACTACAAAAAAAGAAAATTACAGACCAATATCACTGATGAATATAGATGCAAAAATCCTCAACAAAACACTAGCAAACAGAATCCAACAACACATTAAAATGATCATACACCATGATCAAGTGGGATTTATCCCAGGGATGCAAGGATTCTTCAATATACGCAAATCAATCAATGTGATACACCATACTAACAAACTGAAGAATAAAAACCATATGATTATCTCAATAGATGCAGAAAAAGCTTTTGACAAAATTCAACACCCATTTATAATAAGAACTCTCCGAAAAGTGGGCATAGAGGGAACCTACCTCAACATAATAAAGGCCATATATGACAAACCCACCGCAAACATCATTCTCAATGGTGAAAAACTGAAAGCATTTCCTCTCAGATCAGGAAGGAGACAAGGATGTCCACTCTCACCACTATTATTCAACATAGTTCTGGAAGTCCTAGGCATGGCAATCAGAGAAGAAAAAGAAATAAAAGGAATAAAAATTGGAAAAGAAGAAGTAAAACTGTCACTGTTTGCAGATGACATGATACTATACATAGAGAATCCTAAAACTGCCACCAGAAAACTACTAGAGCTAATCAATGAATTTGGTAAAGTTGCAGGATACAAAATTAATGCACAGAAATCTCTTGCATTCCTATACACTAATGATGAAAAATCTGAAAGAGAAATTATGGAAACACTCCCATTTACCACTGCAACAAAAAGAATAAAATACCTAGGAATAAACCTACCTAGGGAGACAAAAGACCTGTATGCAGAAAACTATAAGACACTGATGAAAGAAATTAAAGATGATACCAACAGATGGAGAGATATACCATGTTCTTGGATTGGAAGAATCAATATTGTGAAAATGACTATACTACCCAAAGCAATCTACAGATTCAATGCAATCCCTATCAAATTACCAATGGCATTTTTTACGGAACTAGAACAAATCATCTTAAAATTTGTATGGAGACACAAAAGACCCCAAATAGCCAAAGCAGTCTTGAGGGAAAAAAACAGCTGGAGGAATCAGACTCCCTGACTTCAGACTATACTACAAAGCTACAGTAATCAAGACAATATGGTACTGGCACAAAAACAGAAACAGATCAATGGAACAAGATAGAAAGCCCAGAGATAAACCCATGCACCTATGGTCAACTAATCTATGACAAAGGAGGCAAAGATATACAATGGAGAAAAGACAGTCTCTTCAATAAGTGGTGCTGGGAAAACTGGACAGCTACATATAAAAGAATGAAATTAGAATATTCCCTAACACCATACACAAAAATAAACTCAAAATGGATTCGAGACCTAAATGTAAGACTGGACACTATAAAACTCTTAGAGGAAAACACAGGAAGAACACTCTTTGACATAAATCACAGCAAGATCTTTTTTGATCTACCTCCTAGAGTAATGGAAATAAAAACAAAAATAAACAAATGGAACCTAATGAAACTTCAAAGCTTTTGCACAGCAAAGGAAACCATAAACAAGACGAAAAGACAACCCTCAGAATGGGAGAAAATGTTTGCAAACGAATCAACGGACAAAGGATTAATCTCCAAAATATATAAACAGCTCATTCAGCTCAATATTAAAGAAACAAACACCCCAATCCAAAAATGGGCCGAAGACCTAAATAGACATTTCTCCAAAGAAGACATACAGACGGCCACGAAGCACATGAAAAGATGCTCAACATCACTAATTATTAGAGAAATGCAAATCAAAACTACAATGAGGTATCACCTCACACCAGTTAGAATGGGCATCATCAGAAAATCTACAAACAACAAATGCTGGAGAGGGTGTGGAGAAAAGGGAACCCTCTTGCACTGTTGGTGGGAATGTAAATTGATACAGCCACTATGGAGAACAATATGGAGGTTCCTTAAAAAACTAAAAATAGAATTACCATATGACCCAGCCATCCCACTACTGGGCATATACCCAGAGAAAACCGTAATTCAAAAAGACACATGCAGCCGAATGTTCATTGCAGCACTATTTACAATAGCCAGGTCATGGAAGCAACCTAAATGCCCATCAACAGACGAATGGATAAAGAAGTGTGGTACATATATACAATGGAATATTACTCAGCCATAAAAAGGAACGAAATTGAGTCATTTGTTGAGACGTGGATGGATCTAGAGACTGTCATACAGAGTGAAGTAAGTCAAAAAGAGAAAAACAAATATCGTATATTAACGCTTGTATGTGGAACCTAGAAAAATGGTACAGATGAACCGGGTTGCAGGGCAGAAATTGAGACACAGATGTAGAGAACAAACGTATGGACGCCAAGGGGGGAAAACTGAGGTGGGGTGGGGATGGTGGTGTGCTGAATTGGGCGATTGGGATTGACATGTATACAGTGATGTGTATAAAATTGATGACTGATTAAAAAAAAAAAATCCCCCGCTAACCAAAGCATGATCAATTGGGAAAAAAATTTTGAATTCTTTTTTTTTCTTGTGCGAGGCATGGGAAATAATAGGAAAGGGAAAGTGGGGAGCACCACTCATCAAAAAAATATTTTAAGAAATGTGCTGGCTTCTATTTCAGGAAGGTTTACATCAACACTGTTAACACAGACAAATGAAGGAAAAGGAAATGTGGCTCATTGGTATTGGTATTTTTCAGAAAGGCTGATTGATAATATTTTCTTGTATTTGAGATAATCAAGGACAGAAAGCAATGTCACAGGATGTGAATTTACTCCTCGTGACGGTGAGGAATGAACTTGATATATGGGTGCCTATTTTCTGTCTGTTGTACAGTATGTCTGGGAAGTCCCTCCCACACTGAGTCCTTGGTCTTTCTTCCTCTGACCCTTTCACATGACTTTGACTCCTTATTGGCAGGGCCTTTTCCTAAGATTCTTTTGCTGATAATCCAGTCATGCTGTTCTCACACAAAGGCGAGTGCTAGAAATAGGCACGTCAGGCTATGACACAGCCTTCCTCCTCCTTTGAAGGGGTAATGACCTTATTCAAGATGCTTTTATTAGGTCTTCTATGCAAGTTACCGGAGAAAAGTCATTGCATTTCACACAGCCATGCTGCCACTTCCAGTCTGGGTGGTTCTTCCAAGCCTCAGTCAACCCCGTTTTACATGGCTGAGGCGAGGTAACAAGTTGGGCAATGAATTGTAATAACCTGGCTGATTTCTTACTTTGATTAAAAAAAACAAACAACTAGTTATTATTTTTTTTTTCTGCCTGTAAAAGTAGTCATTCTGACTGTAGAAAATACAGGGAAAACATAAAGAATAAAATTAAAATCCCACAAAATATCATTGTTATTAAATTTTGGTATTTTTCCTTCTATATCTTATTTTCTGAAGACAAAAATATAAATACTTGATTAAGTTTCAGTATATGTATATATGTGATTTCTATTATAAGATTGGAACCATGTTCTGCATGTAATTTTGTATCCTGCTTCTTTTCACTTAGCATTATAAGGTGGCATAGCCTGCTGTCTTTAAATATGCCTCAACAATGTAATTTTTAAAACAAATTTATTTATTTTATTTATTTATTTTTAGCTGTGTTGGGTGTTCATTGCTGCGCACGGGCTTTCTCTAGTTGTGGCGACCAGGGGCTACTCTTCGTTGCAGTGCATGGGCTTCTCATTGCGGTGGCTTCTCTTGTTGTGAAGCATGGGCTCTAGGCACGCGGGCTTCAGCAGTTGCGGCATGCGGGCTCAGTAGTTGTGGCTCACAGGCTTAGTTGCTCTGTGGCATGTGGGATCTCTCCGGACCAGGGATCGAACGCGTGTCCCCTGCATTGGCAGGCGGATTCTCAACCACTGCGCCACCAGGGAAGCCCAACAATGTAATTTTTAATAGATGTACAATACTCCACCATATATGACTGTACCAAGATTTATTTAACTGCTCTCCTACTCTCAACATTTTAGCTGTTTTTATGGTTTTTACTATGACAAAGCAATGATAAATAGCCTTTAGGTAAATCTTATTCTGAACCTCATTCCCTAGGGTAGATTTTTAGAAGGGTAACCACTGGGCCAAGTGGTAGGAGCACTTGTGATATATGAAAAAATATATATGTATATATGTATGTCCTGCTCAGTTTCCTTTGAGAACAGCGGTTGCAATTTAAAAATCCCGCCTGCCGTGTATGAGAGGTCCAGTGCCACTGCAACTTCATTAGCTCTGTTCGTGTGTGTGTATGTTTGTGTGCATGTAAACATACCTCAGCAAGTAGATAAAATGATATAGATAAGAAGATATGGTGTCTCATTTTTTCAAATTAACGTTTTTAACTTGGCTCTATTGAGATATAATTGACATATAACTGATGGTGTCCTATTTTAACTTGCATATTTTTTAACTAGTAAAGTTGAGTACTTTTACTTTGATATTTCCATAGATCAAACGATCAGCCATTGACCTGAATTATATTCATTTGCCCAGCAGGTTTGTAAGGATGTTAAGATAAGATTTGTATATATATATATATATATTTGTCTTTATGTTCCTCTTTATAGCAGCTGATACAAAACTTGCTTTGCCTATTCAGGAGTGGGTACTCTATATGTATGCTGAGTCATAACCACCTGGGCAGCTCAGAGAACAGTAGTTAAAAGCATTAGCTTTGCATCAGGGTTGGCTTTGGGCCAGGTATTTTCTACTTATTCCCAAGATACCTAACTTCTCTTAGCCTCAATTCCATCAGTGGCTAAGCGAGCACAATAATGCCTACTTCACTGTATTGTGCAGATGAAAGAATTTATGTAAGCCCTTAGCACAGGGTCTGATACATAATAAGAACCTGATAAATAGTAGCTGTCACTGTGATCACTGACGAGCATAAAATGTCATCTGCCACCAGCATCTCGTACTAAGGTCATTGCATTGTATCTGTCACTCTTGGACAGTAAAATGATGGTGAGATAAGTCTAATTTCTTCTTCTCATTAATGCAAATTTAGCCATGTGGCCTGTTAGCTGGTTTGATTCACAACCCACCTCCATCATGTTTCAAGTGATGTTGCTTTTCTGAACCCAGAAGGCAATGAAAATGATCCAATGAGAGGAAATGCAATAAAAAAGGTCAATCACCCAGCAAGATACCAGTACACACCTATTAGAATGGCTAAAATTCAAAAAGACTGACCATTCCAAGTGTTGGGGAGGACGTGGAAGAAACGGAACTCACATGTACTCCTGACGGTATAATCATTCTGGAAAGCAATTTCGCAATTTCTTAGAAAGTTACCATACACATACCATATGATCCAGTCATTTCACTTCTAGGTTTTTACCCAAGAAAAAAAGAAATATATGCTCACACAAAGACTTGTACACAAATGTTCAGGCAGCTCTGTGGGTAAGAGCCCCAAACTAGACACAACCCAAATGTCCATCAACAGATGAGTGGATAAACAAATTTCAGTATGTCCATACAATGGCATACACTTAGCATTAAAAAGGAACGAAGTATTGGTACACAAAACAACATGGATGAATGTCAGGATCATTATACTGAACAAAAGAAATCAGACCCAAAAAAGTACATACTGTCTGATTCCATTCATGTAAAACTTTAGAAAATGCAACTGAATCTATACTGACAGAAAGTAAATCAGGGGTTGCTTAAGTGTGGGCTGGGGGTGGGCAGGAAAGGATAGGAAGAAGAAATTACAAAGGGGCATGAGGAGACTTGAATATATTCACTTGATTGCACTGATGGTTTCAAGGGGGTGTACACACGTCAGAACTTATCAAATGATACACTTTAAATGTGCTCCACTTATTGTATGTCAATTATACCTCAATACAGCTGTCTAAAAAAAGACCAGTCAATTATATACTGGTGTGTTTTATTCACTCTTCACTCATTAGTCTCTGGATTTGACTAGTAGTTATGATAATAAACCGGGATGCAGACCCTCAGGTCTCTGACTCCAAAGGCTGTGCTTTAATTGGGTCACATACTTCTTATTACCAACAGCGTTTGGGATTCTTGAACTCATGCCTTTGGCTCCTAAAACAGTTTATTTCTATTCATTTTTCAGTTCTTTCATAGTTTAGATGAAATTTTAATCATATAAATCACATACACATGCGTAACTTGAATTTTAATATTTGAACTTACTGTTCTATACTACAACTACTCCCAGCTCCCAAGAAGCAAAACCCACCTCTCTGAATGTTAGATTATAATTAGTTGAGGGAGGTACCCGAGGAAACTCAAGAACTGAGACAAAAATAAGGAAATTCAATTCACATTGCAATTCAAATGCTTCCCGATGACAAAGCCACTGCTGAGAGGGATAGCAACTGTCCACTTGTTTCCTTCAGCTGCTCCTTTCGGTCCTCCGGCTTCACTAGTACTGTCCTTTCATGGAAAAGAGCCAGTACCCAGTTCGTCCTTACAGATACTACAGGAAAGGGCTGGGCTCCCAGGGACGCCTCTGACCTAAGACAGACGCTCCCCGTACAGCCAGAGTGGGAGCCCAGAGCTGGACCGGCAGGAGCGGGCTCCGCTGCAGCCCTTCGGCTTTGCTGCTCTCCCTCCTTCATGGTTTGGTGGGCAAGGAATCAGGTTGCCACGGCAACTTCCAGCATCCATTTCAGGCTAGAGGGAACATTCCCTAAGGCTCCTCTCCATCTGTGTGTCTTTGGCGATTTCCCTGCCTTGGTGAAGTAGGTGGGGAACCACTTCCTCCAGGGATCTCCCCCAGCTCACCGATGGTATAAATGGGCAGGGGAACTGCATTGTCATGGCAGCAACTCTTCTACTTCTTCCATTTGAAGAAAGTCTGGCTCAAGGGATCTGCCTGGTGCTCCCAATGGCAAAGTCAGCAAGGAAGGAACTGCATTATCTTAATGGTTTCCACACGCTCTTTCCAAGAGAGGGGTTGGCTTTGTGGGGTGGATACTGGGGGATGGGCAGGGAGTTTGGCTGAAGAGCCCGGTTCCCAGGGACCTCACTGCCATGACAACATCCCCAGCGGCAGAGACTGGGCAGGTCTCTCACCAGCTAAGCCCTGATGTCACCTTTCAAATCTGTTCTTGTTCTTCTCTGCTCCCTTTTTTCTTTTTCACAACCCCCAGGGATTCTGCTGGCTTCTCCTCTCCAGATTCTTGAGATCACTGTGATTATGCCTTTCTCCTGCCCAAGACTAGTTTCAGGGTAGGCTGCAGTCTTTGCATACATTCACCTTCCCTGCTGTACACCAGAATTCCACAAAAAGTCTCCTTTGAAAAAGGCAAGTTTTGTATGCAAGAATATGGGGATAGGGGGAATCACAAGAATAATAACTATGGGAAAGCCGAACCAATTCTGTTTGTTGTAACTGTTCATCCGTGGGAGGGCAACCTTCCCTTCAGCCCTCAGACTGTCTTCCTACTCCTGGACTTGGAGTCCTTGGTGGGAACAAAACTGGCTTTGGTGTTCAAACATCTGGGTTTGAATCTTGTTTCAAGCGATTCCTACCAGCTGAGAAGTCACAGGTGAGTCACATACCCTTTCTGGGTGTCCACTTTCTTATCTGCTGAAGGAGAAAGCAAAATGTCTTCTTTGGAGAATTGTGGTGAGAACCAAGAGAGGTAATCGATACCCAAAAGTACTTTGTTCATACTCAGGCACTTTACAAATCTTCATAATTTTGGTAATTTTTGTTCTCATGGAGCATTCTTAATTGATTGGCTCAATCAATTATTCATTCAATGAATGGATTAGGGAGCGCATTCTAATACTTCCTTTAAGGCAGGTTACGTAACCTCCAGGAGGGTCACTGTCCTCATCTGTACAACGGGATAACCACAGTCTCAAAGTATGATTTTGAAGGTTAAATTAAGTACTGACTAATAAATGTGTACAGCAGTGCCGAGCAGAGTACCTGCTCAATTCATAATTACTCTTATCGTTTGCCAACTACATACTCTTCTCAGTTTCTCCTTGGAAGTCTTGAGTCATGCTGACGTGACTCAGGTCTGCTTGTGATGCTCTCTACCACTTGGAAAGGCCTAGAATTAGCAAAGAAGGGCTGGGGCCAGGAAGCCCCCACTGCAGATAGTGACTCTGCCCAGGACCGGGGGTTATTTGAAATAACCAGGGAAGCTGTAATACTTCTCAACTCCCTTTATATTCCATGGAGGGTTAGCAAATTTGGCCCTGAATGTGCAGCAGGCACAGACTGCTTTGGGGGAACTTCCCTTTGGTTGCCTCTTCTTCCCTTCCTTGAGGCTTTCTGTCCATGTGGACCAAGGGTCAACCCCTTCTGCTGACACCCCCAGGACTCTCACCCAGGCCTGCCCTTCCTCACGTGGCGCCTCCAGCTCTCAAACCTTCTCTGGGACCTCCCCCCCTCCAAGCTTACCTGACCCACTGTCGGCTATTCCTCTCAAGTACAACTCAAGTGTTCAGCGGTCTAATCAATAATTTATAGATAAGACATTAAAAAGTAATTAACACTTAAAACACTGCTCCTCCCAGAAAGTATTTTTGTAGTTCGACTGGGGCTCTCAAAGGCTTCACTCCTGACCCCTTAGTAAAAGCTTTCATTACCTACATCAGCCTGCGGTTACTAGGCTCTCCCCTCCCTGAACTTCCACTAAATTTAGAGTATTTTAGATTTCATTGTGCTTTTTTTTTTTTTAAATGAAAGCTTCTTTCTTTCTTTCTTTATATTTATTTTTGGCTGTGTTGGGTCTTCGTTTCTGTGCGAGGGCTTTCTCTAGTGGCGGCAAGTGGGGGCCACTCCTCATCGCGGTGCGCGGGCCTCTCACTGTCGTGGCCTCTCTTGTTGCCGAGCGCAAGCTCCAGAGGTGCAGACTCAGTAGTTGTGGCTCACAGGCCTAGTTGGTCCGTGGCATCTGGGATCTTCCCAGACCAGGGCTCGAACCCGTGTCCCCTGCATTGGCAGGCAGATTCTCAACCACCGCGCCACCAGGGAAGCCCTCATTGTGCTTTAATTATCTCATGTGCTAGTGTGTTCTCCCCAATGAGATTATAATTTCTCGAGGGCAAGACATTTTTTTTAATACTTCTTGATACACTCTCCTCTGACCAGTACTGTGGAGCATAAAGTAGACTCTCATTAAAAAATGTGCAATTGATTTTTAATGGTGAGAATTTCCTCAGCCAAAAAAATGTCTTCTCATACACTGGAGTTACATTTGGAAAGTTGAATTCTCTTAAACTCCTGATTGATTCTAAAAATAACTATTTTGGAGGTTCTGTCTCTACATCCTTTTCCCTGAACAACTGCACTGGGATAATTCTATTTAAGTGAGGACGTCATTTCAAGTGGAGTGGTTTTACCAGCATTCTTTTGATGGCTTTGTACAAATTTATATACAAAGAGGCAGTTGTGGACCTGCAAATATACTTTATTCAAACTGTCTAATTATTTCTGATAAACTATTGGATATCTTAGTTCTGGAAGTCCAGGTTTAAAATAGGTCCTATTAAAGGAAGTGATGCATAATGGAATTGCATCGTCTTTATTGATTAGATATTTTTAAGATGTGTCTTTTGCTCAAAACCAAAGGACAGAAATATAAGAAAAGCATATTCTAAAACAGTTAAATCAGAGAAAAATAGTGGGTAAAGGAAAAATGAATGTCAAAATTAACTACATTGTTTCAGTTTGTAAAGAAAGCTTTTTCTTCACTCTCAGCAAAAGGCAGGTGAGAGTTCCTCACACATAGGGCCCCTCCAGAAAAAGGCTGTGGGCCTTTGGTTCCCCTAGGTATAAATTAAGGAAATGTTAATAACATCACACAAGGGGACTGTCACAAGGATATATAAGGGTAGAGCTGTTCTCAAAGGTAACATTCAACATACCAAATTCTTTTTTTCTGAGGGATAAATTAAAACGCCCTTTAAAAAGCAGTGCTCACAGGGTCAAAGTAACATCCCCTGTACCACTAAGGAGCCTGGTTTCCTCTGAGGGCTGTTTGCATGATTAAGTCAGGCTCAGTCACAGCATCCGTGAAAGCCAGGTGAGGGGGACTGCAGCATTAGTCTTCCCTTCAGAAAATCCCTAGAGGGAAAGCTGGGTGCCTTGGGCCATCATACAGGGACAGAGACTAGGAAGGGAAGAGACATGGCCCCTCCTTGCGCTGGTCCCCATGTTCAGAGGACACGGCTGCACGACATGCAGTGGGTGCTGTTGCCTGTCACTCAGACCCCCAAACCCCGCTTCAAGACAGAGGCATTCTGTCCCTGGTTTCCAGGGGTGTTGGCTGTTTGAAAGTTCACAACTGAGTCCTTCCCAGGCAACTGCCAGCAGCTTAGGAGAACGGCCTTGCCCCAGGTCTGGCGCTCTCTCTGCGGGGAGCTGCACCCTGTGCCTTGTCGATAAGACCCAGCCCCCTCCTCAGTGTGGGCCCTGAAGGTCCATCCAGCTCCACTGCTCGCTGTGTGATGACTGCGAGGTCTGCACTGAGACCGCGCCGCAGTCAACCTGTCCGCCTCCCAACCCTACTTCTTTCCCTCCCTCGGGAGTGTTGATCCTGAGAGCACTCCCGCCAAGTCCCTCACACGGATCTCTTTCCTGGGGCGCCAGGACTAAGATAGAACATCTTTTCAATCTTGAACTCGGATGGAGACTCTTCTACCAGGGAAGTCTACCATAAAAACTTAGGCTCTTAAAATGTGATAGGGCAACGTTAGCTAATTTTACAAGAGGAACTGAGACTCAGAGAGACAAAAGGACTGAGGTCCCACAACAGACACCGCACTATGGCCAGGTCCTGGCCCCAGCTGTGAAGACTCCCAAACTGGGGTTCTTATCCACATCGTGTGGCCAGTATGATATCTCCTCCATGCAGGTGGCAACTGACATGCTCCCTTCAGAGAAGAGAGCCACATGAGATACTGAACCACGAAGGGCCCTGCCCCACGCCCGGAAAGGTGTTTAGATTTGTGTTCAGAAGGGGCTAGAAGGAGGTGTATTGGTTCCATGGCTGCTGATCTTCCTCCAATTTTTTCTTTTTATGTTGAGGGGGCTATGTACCAAGTAGGTAATAAATGTCTCTGTGATGAATGAGGAGCTAAAGAACCCTCCAGGCTGCTACAGCTCAGCTGGTCCCATAATAACAATCTTGGCAAGGAGGGCTTGCTGCCAGAGTAACAGCAGTAAAATCACCCTGAGCTCAGGCAATCTGCAGAGTTAGTATGTGTACAAAGCATCCCAATGATTACATGCTTATTATTTAGTGGCTCATTCTTACAGAATGCTTTACAGGGACTGATTCATTTCCCCAGATATCACTTACCATCTTATTGCCG
Organism: Balaenoptera physalus; assembly: GCF_965194825.1. Classification (NCBI taxonomy): domain Eukaryota; kingdom Metazoa; phylum Chordata; class Mammalia; order Artiodactyla; family Balaenopteridae; genus Balaenoptera; species Balaenoptera physalus. Next base: position 169,227,864 of record NC_138883.1, read on the forward strand.
TCTTTTAGTGAATGAGTCTGAATCTTTCCAGTTTCGAAGGGTCTACCTGTGATGTACGTCGTTGCTTTCCTTTCTGCCAAAATGCCCCCCCCCCACCACTTCCTAACACATTGTTTGTGGGTGGGATTGACTCCTGACTACCTCAACCCGAAACCAAAGGGGGGAGGTCCTGAACCAATCAACATATTCTCATCCCTGTTCCCATGGTAACTGGCCTAGAGATTACCTTTTTTTTTTTTTTTAGTTTATTTTATTTATTTTTGGCTGCGTTGGGTCTTCGTTGCTGTGCGCGGGCTTTCTCTAGTTGCGGCGAGCGGGGACTACTCTTTGTTGTTTTGGTGGCTTCTCTCGTTGCGGAGCACAGGCTCCAGACACGCAGGCTCAGTAGTTGTGGCTCATGGGCCTAGCTGCTCCGCGGCATGTGGGATCTTCCCAGACCAGGGCTCGAACCCGTGTCCCCTGCATTGGCAGGCGGATTCTTAACCACTGCGCCACCAGGGAAGCCCTACCTTTTTTTTTAAAGATGAAATTTATTTCAGAAGTCCTCAAATAAGCCAATCATGAATAAACTTTTATAATGAACTTCTCAAACAAATCTTTTTACTTATCTACCTTTTTTCTTGGGATGACAATAGCATTATTATGATAGTATTAAGTTTTCTTTTTTATTCAAATGAACTGTTTCCAAGATTAATGATTATTAGCAAATCTTGATGCAAGATAAACATGATACTTTAAAATTACTTTTCAATTTCCTATGAACTATTTTAAAGTAAAAAACTATTTGGTACTAAGTGTTCTTATGTTCAAATTCTAAAAGTAATCTTTAGTCCCGATGGAACTTGGTACTCCAAGATTTAAAAATTTTTTTAATGATATTGACATAATATATATAATTTTAATCAGTACATTCCTCCTCATCACTGAAATCTGTGCTTTTCTTTATCCCTGGGTGTCTTGTATCATCTGATGTTGAGGGACCCCCTGAACTGGATTTCCATTTTGGCTTGCTGGAAAGCTGTGGCCTGACTGAGGCTGTCAAGAGTGGGATCTTCCCCTTCATCAGCACTTTCTTCTACTTCTTCAATTTCTTCTTCTGGTTCAGGAATTTTCTTTTTTTTCTTTTTCTCTTTCTTCTTTGGAGGTTCACGTTCTCCAAGCATATTTTTAGGACAGGCATAACTTAAGTGTCCACTTTCCCCACATTCATAACACTTAGATTTATCAAAGTCGTTTCGTCTTCGGATGAACTCAGCTGCTTTTCCATTGTCAACAGCAATGCTTGCTTTTATCACTCTACCGAATAACTGTTTGTTGTTTATTGCCCTGGTACAGTTTTGTGCAGAGTCTTTATTCAAAAATAAACTAAATTCAACCCCTTTACTCTTCCTGGTATCTTTATCTTTCATTATAGTAACCTTTACAACTTTGCCATACTTGGAAAATATCCGGTATAAGTCATTGTTGGTCAGGGAAAAGGGCAGGTTGGATACACACACTGTGCTTTTACTTGGGGCCAACCCACCACTCATTTCTTCAGGCGGGGCAGGCCCGGGAGACTAGAAGAGCGCGAGCCCTCAGCTCACTCGGGGCTCAACCCCGAGTGTTCGTCGCCCCTTGCAGCTGCGTTGGCATCACAGGTCCTGGGCGAGATTACCTTCTTATTTCTAAACCTATGTCACTCAGCCCCTGACACTCCCCTAATCTTAATGATTAGTTCCAAGGGGTATGAGAACTAAGTTGGGTCAAATAGAGTGGAAGACTTTTGGTGGTTGGAGAAATAAAAGGTCCCTTTTCCTCCAAAATGGTGCCATGTGGAAACCGGAGGCCTGGGACTGATGTATCCATCGATCCATCCTATTTTATAAGAGTCTAGCTTAAGTTGAAGCAAACACACAGAGGAGGGCAGAGTGGAGACAACTACCAAGGCTGTGCTGGAGTGATCAAACAGCATCTGAATTTCACTGTATCTCTGGACTTTTCAATGGCACATGCAACTTATGTTCTTGAGTTGGTTTTTCTGCTTCTTGCAACCAAACACATGTCACTGTACATGCTTCCTGTAGAGGCTGCTTCCTCTACATCAGCCTCTCTCCTATGCAGTCCTAATCTGGACCTTCCTAGGGAAGAGCAATTTCAAATAGGAAATAAAACCCTTGCAAAGAGGAAGTTGAAGGACTAGCTCAAAGAGCATCCATCGATGGATTTTACCCAATAGTTTTGGCTCAACTTAACCTGGTGCTCAAGGCCTCAAGTTGTAGGTCATGTATGTTGACCTGTCCAAATATTGGCCTTTCCTAAGTAGTTTGTAGTACCTGTGAGGGCAGGGGCAATGTATTATATGACTTGAATGTAATCCTACAGTGCTGGATAAAATGTTTTGCACCATATAGGTGCTTAGGAAATGAGAGTTGAACTCAAGTAAATGCAGCTCCTGTCACTGCCATCAGCAAATCTTCTAGAAGTTGGGGAGTAAGGACATTCCTCACAACACTGTCAAGTTTTGGGGTATAAACTTCCTTGGCCAGACTCCTCCCTGTTAAACCAGCAGCAACTAGCACAGGGTCTGGCCCAGAGTAGGCGGTCAAATATTTGTTGAATTAATTCACTTTGAATCTGTAACCACAAAACTCACCTGGTCACTTAACAGTTTTGAATTGCTTGTTTGAGATACTTTGAATCAGGTCTCTTTAAAGTCTAAATTGTGCTACGTTTGTATTTGACTGACTTTGCTTTCTGTCCACCAGCTGTTACTCTGTCATTTCACTCCAAAGACCAAGATGCGGTACATTGATGGAGGGGCTGACAGATAGGCATTTCTAGAATGAGGGAGGGATGTGTGTGTGTGTGGGGGGGGGTGAAGGTGACGGTGGTAGTAGGGAGCATTGGTGGAGCTATCTACCTGCAAGCAATATTCCATGGAAATGGCCCGTTGCTGACTGTGGATGATTATTCTGCTGAAAGAGAAAATGTATACAAGGGTGCCTGCTGGGCTGTACGAGGTGATAGTTCTCTAAGCAGTTGGTAAAATAACTGAGTCATGATTAATATTGAGTTGGGTAAGCTGTTTTATTAGGTGATAATCATCTTCTCCGGTATAATCTTATCTTGGCAGAGAACTGCCATAGCTTAGCGAGAGGAAGAGTGGTCTCTCATGTTTATCAGGCTGAACAGCAGAATAACAAGGGTTCAGGGAAGGCTCCTTGTTCAAGATTCTTTGCAAAAACAAGAAGAGTATTTTCTGGAGAAAAGTGAACCATGATTGGCCAGCGGGGAGTGTTCTGAGCCCGATGTTGATGTGCCCTGGCCAGCTGGTCTTCAGGAGACCTGGCATGGAGATGTCTTTGTGTGAATCTTTTCTTTTTATAAGACTTTTTAAAAAAATTAATTAATTAATTAATTAATTAATTTATGGCTGTGTTGGGTCTTCGTTTCTGTGCGAGGGCTTTCTCTAGTTGCAGCAGGTGGGGGCCACTCTTCATCACAGTGCGCGGGCCTCTCACTGTCGCGGCCTCTCTTGTTGCGGAGCACAGGCTCCAGACGCGCAGGCTCAGTAGTTGTGGCTCACGGGCCTAGTTGCTCCGCGGCATGTGGGATCGTCCCAGACCAGGGCTCGAACCCGTGTCCCCTGCATTGGCAGGCAGATTCTCAACCACTGAGCCACCAGGGAAGCCCGACTTTTTTTTTTTTTGATGTGGACCATTTTTGAAGTCCTTATTGAATTTGTTACATTTTGCTTCTGTTTTATGTTTTGGTTTTTTTGGCCACCAGGCATGTGGGATCTTAGCTCCCCAACCAAGGATCGGACCCATTAAGGCGAAGTCTTAACCACTGGATCGCCAGGGAAGTCGTGTGAATCTTTTCAAAACATGCATAAAGCTGTGGCTGCCCCTTGCTGTGACTACATCCCCAATGAGCTAGAGCTGCTAACCAGGTTGGTGCAGAGTTTGTCTAATCTGTTTAAGAGTACCTATCTGAGCTCATTAAAATGTAAACAAGATATACCTTGCTGTTTAAACAACATCAGAGTTTGTCTTCTATCTGATGCCCAGAAAAGAATCTACCCTGGATGTACTTTGCTCCCTCCTCTGAATTCTCTTAGCTCTCCTGTTTCATCTGTGCTCTTTCCACTGTTATACTCTTTATCTTGTCTGCTTAATTACAAGATCTCGTAGGGCAATTCTTGCCTGATTTATCATCGCATCCTCCATAACTTATAGTGCAAGGGCTTTTGGATACAAAAATTAATAGTAATGCTGGCAATAATTAACATTTATCGATCCCATACACTGTGGCCATGTGCCAGTTTCTGTGATTCATCTCTATTAACTTAATTCTTCCAACAACCACTCGAGATACGTATTTACAATTAAAATTCCTGTTATCTGATGAATTGACTAAGACACAGAACTGTTCACTAACTTCCCAGTGTTCACACAGCAAGTATTTGACCAGGCCATTGACCCTAGAACCTGTGATCTTAACCTCTATACTATATAATAGGTGATGAATAAATGTATGTTGAGTGATGAAGACTATTTGACTCCAGATCACAACAAACTTGGAGGATTCCTATTGGTTTTTAGCAATTTTGAGCATCATTTAATCTGGAGATCAAGTTAGGATGAACCTTTATGCTTATTCATTCACTCATTCAAATATTAATATTCAAATATTCATTCATTTATTCAATAGGTATTTATGGAACACAAAATATGTGCCAGGCACTGGCTAGGTGTGAGGATATGACAGTGAACAAAAGAAATATCGTCTGGGCGCTGGTACAGCTTACCTTCAAGTGGGAGTGACGGTGACAAAATAGTTATACTAATAAACATGCATTACTACAAATTGAGGAGCTTCTCTGAAGGAAGAAGATACTAGTCCTAGAGAGCACATAACAGAGGAACCAGACAGACCAGGGTGTCAGGCAAGGCTTCTAGGAAGAACGCATCTTTTACCTGTCTTCTGAAGAATGATTAGAGGGGGAGGAAGGGAAGGAGGATAGGATAGGTAGGTAAACGTTCTAGGTAGCTAGTCAGAGGAAACAGCACATGCCAAGTTCTGGGCCAGGAGAGATACTGGCACCTCAGGACCTAAACACTAACCCTGGCCACAGTGAGTGAGCTCACTCTTTAAAAAAATTAACTATAAATTTTTATATATATAAACCTTCTCACCTTCTACTATACGTATATAATATGACAAGAGCTGAAATCATATGTAATATTGTCCTATAAAGGACCTTTTAAATTTAAGTAGAATGTAAACATTCTTCATGTTTATATATCCTATGATTTTTAATATGCTCCATAATTTATTTAATAAATCCTTTAGGTATATACCCAGAAGTGGAATTGCTAGATCACATGGTAGATCTATTTTTCATTTTTTGAGGAACCTCCATACTGTTTTCCACAGTGGCTGCACCAACTGACATTCCCACCAGCAGTGCACAAGGGCTCCCTTTTCTCCACACCCTCACCAACGCTTGTTATCTCCTGTCTTCTTGATGATGGTCCTTCTAACAGGTGAGGGGTGATCTCTCACAGCGGTTTTGACTTAATTATTGCTACAATGGCAGTCATATTGCAATATAGAAATGGGTCAAATTAACATGTTTACATTTTAAATTTATACAATGTTCTATGTCAGATATACTTCAATAGGAGAAATAAATCCTTTAATGTTGCATTTTTTTTCTATTTTTTCACTATTATAAAAACACTAAATAAATATCTTTGTATAAAACTGTTTTGGCATATTTGTGATTGCTTTCTTTATGTAAACTTTCGTGAGCTCTGGATACATATTGCCCAATCTTCCAAAAATGGTTATACCAATTTATAATTCCACAAATAGTATATGATTATCTATTTTACTCTTTCCTCACAAATCTTGGTGTTTTCTCTTTTTGATTTTAAGTCTTTACTAATACAAAATGAAAAAAAATGGCATTTATTTTTATTTTTAAATTTTTTTGTTGTTCTCTTGATTACAAATGAGATTGAGTTTTTACTCCGTAGAATTATCAGCCATGTGTGAATTAGCATTTGAATGTTTTGAGAATAGTCTTTCCAGACTGAAAAAGCCCAGCCTCCCAGGACCTTCTGTACAGATGATGAACCAGGTTTTGGCCAATTTCTATATGATCCTGAAAAAAGATATAATAATCAAACTTTTCTATTAAAAGAGGAATAAGGTCATATTTGGTACTGAGCTTCTGCCTGCAGCAATTTCCTCCATCATCTGCCCCCCTTCCCCTGAGAGAGTTCAACCTTGCTAGAGGTCACTGCATCGAGTATGGTACCTCCCAAGTTGGTACGCAGAGTAAGGCACGCCAGCCAAAGGTCCACATCCAAGCTCAGAAGACAGGAAAGGAAGGAAGTGAAGGAGGTGGGGACGGAGACTAGAAAGGACAGGGGAAAGGAGGAAGGAAAGCAGTGAGGAAAGAAACAGATTGCTGAAAATACATCCCTGTTTGCCTCCACTGTCTATTTCTCCTGCCCCTTTGATGGAAGGGCTCCCATTCTATGTAATTCCTTCCTAGACACAGTCTCATTGTCCCTTTTAGGGTTCTCCTTCTCAGCCTAGTCTCTGAAATGTCTTTGATCTCTTGTCTTAACTTTGTAAAGTGTTCCCAAGACAGGATCTATTCTCTCTTCCCATCTCCCTTTCTGAAACCTTTTAAATACTCTCTTGACTAAAGTCAACTCTTTACTTTTCCATTTGAGAAAGTTTCTTCCTATCTATTTCTATTTCTCCTGACCAGCGCTGTTCAGGAAGCTCGTGCTAGAGCATCCCTCAGTGTCAAGCAAAGGGGAGCTTGTGGATGTTGGGGATAGTGCCAGAGAACAGAACCCCTTGTCACCATATGCATCCTGCCCTGTGCCTGCCTGACTTGGCTTGGCTGGAATGCTGCCGGTTCTTTGTAACAGCTTGTGTATCCTCTACTTCTGACAATTTTTTTCTCGTGTTTAATTTCCAAATACATGCCCAGGGAGTCCCCAGCAGTAATTTCCCTGAGTCATGCCTCTTTTAAATTTTCACATTTCTCTTAGTTTCCAGGATCATTCATTACTATGTGCCCCCCACGCCCCCCTCCCCCATCTCTTTCTCCCTGTCGGTCAGGGGTGTGAGCAATGGCTCATGTCCTCTCCGGTCCCTCATGCCATCCCTGGCCTCTGATGCATCACTTGAATGACACTGCTGACACCTACACAGTTCTAAAAGTCCTCCGTTAGTCATTCATTTGGTCAGGGCTCTTAAGGTCCTTTTAAAATTCATAAATTCTCTCTGGAAGGTGGCACATCTAGCTACTTTTTAGCTATTAGTTTTTTTCATCAAGTAGGTTCAGAGAATGGGGCCATGAGGTGATTTTTAATAAAGAGGCTTGGGAGGTATGAAGCAATAGCTTGGAAGAGATGCTTCAGCGTGGCCTAAGCAGCCCTGCAGTGGTTCCAGCAGGAAGCAGGAGGTGCTGACAGAAGTGAAGAGTGACTCCAAGGCCAAATGCCAAAGAAGATGGGTGGGTGGGGACAATCATTCTGTTGCTGTCCTTCATTTCTTCAGACTGACTTATTTTGGCAAGGTGGGTTCTAGGTGACCACACAACCTGTTGCCCAAACTGGGACACTTTTGAGGGTGAAATGGGGGGAGGTTGCTCCTAAAAATTATATAGCACGGACAGTTGTAAAGAAGATTGTCCTGGGCAAATGAGGACACACAATCCCCCTAATTACAGGAGGTACTGGAAAGGAATCTCTCTGTAAGCTCTAATGGGGAATTCTGCATTTTCCCCTAGAAGTCAAATTAACAGACAAACAAACAAACAACTCTGCTTCCTCCTCCCAGGTCCACACAGAGTCACAAGACAATCATTCATTTGAATTTTTAAAATGCACGGATTCCTATTTATGTATTCTTGGTTCAAAGTAAAAGGTGAAATATGAAAACAGAGGTAGATTGGGGGGTGAGCTGTGAAGGGCCTTGAGTGCCGAGCTGAGCAATGTCAACTTAATCCTGTCTGCAAAAAGAAACTGCCAGGGGAAGGGCGCAAAATCCCACCCTGGCGTACAGAATGGATGGATGTAGCAAACACATTGTTAGCGGAGACGCTTTTGACAGAAAGTGCCGAGGATGTGAGCGACAGCAGGAGTGGAGGACGCACAGTGAGGACGCTACGTCTGAGAGACTGTGGAGCTTGAATCGTAACACTTGGTGAGTTACTGGATGTGGGGAATGAGGAGGAAGAAATCAAAGGTGACTCAGGTTTCCAGAAAGACTGACTAGATGAACGGCAAGGCTATATTAGCCCAGATCAGGGACGCAGGAAGAGGAACAAGATTAGGGACAAGACAGATTTCATTTTTTTAATCTAAAATTTAAAGAATGTGTATTATGCGCCAGGGCTTTGCTGATACTTTACATGCCACCTCACTTAATCTTCTCAACAGCCTTTGGAAGGAGGTCTTGTCATTATTCCCATTTTACAAAGGAGGAAAAGGAAGCGCAGAGAGGTTGAGAGCCTCGCTGTGGGCAGCCAGCCAGTGTGAGTGGAGATGGGGGCCACAAGGGCTCTCGCCCTTTAACCGTGCCCACCTCTCTGAGATGCACTTGGAGTATGTTGAGGTGGTGGTGATCTGGGGCTGTCTAATTGTTGGTATAAATTTGGCAGATGAAAATCTATCTCCTTTTATGATTTGTTTTTCTTTTCATTCTATTTAGGTGAGTATTTATCAAGGCTTATCCTTTCTTTCTAGATTATATCCACTATCATGTCATGTCCAGGGGATGACTCCAAAGCATTGATCTCAGTCCCTGACAAACAGTTGTATATCTTCAGCTGTCTGTTAAATTGAGGATCTGTAACTAACTAGCTGCATTAACCTGGAACAGTCATATATCTTTTCAGAGCTTCAGATTTTCCTTGGCCGACAAGAGGTGGTTTGAAGTTGAATATCTATAGTACCAGTCTTTAAGGCCTAGGAGAAGCCTTAGCTATCTAATTATTGATAAAACCTCTTTACTCTGCCTAGGGTTCCTATGGTTATAACTTGTGCTATCTAATACAGTTAAAGTATATACAATTAAAAATTCATTTCCTTGGTCTCACTAGCCACATTTAAATGCTCAGTTGTCACATGTGACTAGTAGCTACAATAATGGACAATGCTGATATAGAACATTTTTATCATTGCAGGATGTTTTACTGGATGGTGCTATAGATTAACCAACCATCATGTCTAAAGCCCAAATTATCTTCCTCTCCATTAGCTCAAACTTCGTAGTTCCTTTGTCTCATAGTAGCACATAACACCATTGTTATGGACTGAATTGTGTCCCTGCCCCACTCCCTGCCCCAAGTTCATATGATGAAGCTCTAATCCCCCCTCCCCAATGTGACAGTATTTGAAGATAGAGCCTTTATGGAGATAATTACGGTTAAATGAGATCATAGCGTGTGACCCTAATCCAACAGGACTGGTGTCCTTTTAAGAAGAGGAAGAAATCTCTCTCTCAGCACGTGCACAGGGGAAGGACCATGTAAGGACTCAGTGAGAAGGCAGCCACCTGTAAGCCAGGAACAAAGGTCTCACCAGAAACCATCTGCGATGGCACCTTGATCATGAATTTTTGGATTTCAGAACTGTGAGAAAATAAGTGTCTGTTGTTTAAGCCGACCAGTCTGGTTTTCTGTTATGGAAGCCCAAGCCGACTAATACAACCATTCTCTAGGAAACCCGACCTCAAAATCCAGGTATGAGGACAAAGGATGCCTACTTCCATCCATGCCTTCATATCTTAACCTAACACCCTTTTCTTCTGTTTTGAATTGATTCTTTTCTTTTGAATATTTCTTCAATGTTCTCCTTCCTTTCAATTTCCACTAACCTAGCATCATATCATATCTGAGGTACTGAGCTACCCAGCATCATTTTTCCTACTACCGCTCTCAATTTATAAATTAATCTCACTAAAAGGTTGTTTTCATTTATGTTATTTTTTTTGTCATAAATCTTCAGAGGTTCTGGATTAACTCTGGGGCAAAGCCCAAACTTCCTATCCCAAGATTCACAGTGTGGCCACTATCTACTCCTTTTTTTAAAATTTAGATATAATTGACATATAACATTATATTGGTTTCAGGTGTACAACATAATGATTCAATATTTGTATATATTATGAAATGATCATCACAATAAGTCTAGTTAACATCTTTCACCACACATGCTTACAAAAAGCAGTTTTTTTACTATCTACTCTTAACGCCTCCCTCTCAGGCTGCACACACTCTGAACAAACCGATCTTCTGACTCATCCCTGCACTTTTAACAATCACTGCCCCTGCTCCGTGTTGCAGTGTCTTGCCCCAGGATGTAGGCGAATCCTGCTCTACATTCTGACCCTTCCAACTACTCGCTGTCCGTCATCCATCATTCCCAACACAACCCACAACTCCCTCTCTTTCTTCTAAACTTTACTCATCATCATCAGCAACAGCATCACAACAGACATTACAATAAGAACACTTTACTGAGTGGTTACTATGGGCCAGCAACTGTGCTTAGGAGTTTAATTATTTTACACAATTTTCATAAAAACACTATGCAATCAATATCGCTGTTACCATTTATAAATGGAAAAACTGAGGATCACATTGCTCAAGTTAAGGCAAGCCTTAGCTTAACCCTCTTCGTTACACTCTCTCCTTAACACTGATTTGGGGCTTGGTGCCAGAATATTTATCTTTTCAAGCACAGATCTTGTTTCCCCTACTAGCCTGGAAGCTTCCCAAAGGCAAGTTCTGTGTCTAACACTTCATTCAGTCATCAAAGCAGATCTCAAGCTGTACTGGTTTTTGTTCTACTACTTACCTTTCTGAATCCCATCCCTTGAATGTTGGCATTCCTCAAATACCAGCCTGAGGCCCTCTGCTCTTCTTGCTCTATACGCTTTGCACTGTAATTTCATGAGCTCTTGGCTCCATCTCCAGCTGTACACGTGGTTCAGACCTGCCTGGCCGACTCCTCTGGTAGAGAATACCTGTATGGAGAGAAAGGCTGAAATCCATCAGGAACACTGGAACTCTCTTGTAACCTCTGGCAGGGCCAAGGCTAGGAGGAGGACACCCTAGGAGACCCCTAGGGTGCAAAATTTAAAGAGGTGCTCACTCAGGATTGTTGAGTTACTGACACTGCACTTTCATGACCCTGAGAATGAGTCCTGGCCATGACCTCTGGGGTAGGCCTAGGGAATATGCTTGGGACACCAACAGTGTTGGATAGTCCCAGAGCCCTTTAACGTTTTTTCTAAGAGAATACATTTTCCCTTATAGTATCATTAGTGCTATGCTGGGCTTTCCCTTTATTAGATGTTAAGTTTCTTGAGAACAGAAACTTATTTATCTCTCTAACCCCTCCCCACCAGTGCTTTATAACACACCAGCCACTCAAAAAACTGGTTGTGGGGGCTTCCCTGGTGGCGCAGTGGTTAAGAATCCGCCTGCCAATGCAGGGGACACGGGTTCGAGCCCTGGTCTGGGAAGATCCCACATGCCGCGGAGCAACTAGGCCCGTGAGCCACAACTACTAAGCCTGCGCGTCTGGAGCCTGTGCTCTGCAACAAGAGAGGCCGCGATAGTGAGAGGCCCGTGCACCGCGATGAAGAGTGGCCCCCGCTTGCCGCAACTGGAGAGAGCCCTCGCACAGAAACGAAGACCCAACATAGCCAAAAATAAATAAATAAATAAATAAATAAATAAAATTAAAAAAAAATGGAGAAATTAACAATACTATATAAAAAAAAAACTGGTTGTGATGTTGAAATGAATTCCCACTATTTTTGGCCGATCTCCACTGTGGAAGCCTGTGTGAGCGCTCCCATTCCCTTTCCCCCTCTGAGTTTCATCCTGGACCAGCAGAGATAAAATCTGTAAAAGATTTAGGGGCTAAAGGGAGTCAATGGCAAAACAGGCACAGGAGGTAGCAATTAAGGAACCAGAGCCAGGGCAGTGGTTCTCAAAGTGTGGTCCCCGGATCCACAGTCAGCCTCACCTGAGAACCTGTTAGAAATGCAAATTCCCAGGCCCCACCCCAGACCTACTGAGTGAAAAACGCTGGGAGTGGGACCCAGAAGACTACGTTTTTATCAGCCCTCGGGTGATTCTAAGCTGAAGAATGACCAGGTAGTGAATCAACCTTAGGGCAGGAAAGGATTTCTTGGAGCTAGCCAGAGGGAAGAAACTGTAACCTTAGAATATTAGTCTCGTTCAGTAGCAGAGCTAAGCAAGCCTAACCTTGGGGAATGTAGTTCTAGTAAAGAAAAAAGTTGAAATCTGAGATGCTTTTGACATTAAAGAGGAGGGTTTAGTTTATACAGAGTTTCAATCTGTTAAATAAAAACTCAAAGAACAAAAAGGATCCTGAAGAGACTGGAGTGTCAGGGGACACTCAAGATGAGACAAGCCTGGACTTCCCTGGTGGTGCAGTGGTTACGAATCCGCCTGTCAATGCAGGGGACATGGGTTCGAGTCCTGGTCCGGGAGGATCCCACATGACGCGGAGCAACTAAGCCCGTGCGCCACAACTACTGAGTCTGCGCTCTAGAGCCCTCGAGCCACAACTACTGAGTCCGCATGTCACAACTACTGAAGCCCGCGCGCCTAGAGCCCGTGCTCCGCAACAAGAGAAGCCATGACAATGAGAAGCCCGTGCACCGCAACGAAGAGTAGCCCCCGCTCACCGCAACTAGAGAAAGCCCGCATGCAGCAACGAAGACCCAACACAGCCAAAAATAAATAAATAAAGTAAATTAAAAAAAAAAAAAAAAGATGAGACAAGCCTGCTCAGAGGAGAACCACATGTCAGAGCATCACACAATCATGGCAGGGGACCAGAGCCTGGCACAGATAACTCTCCCCCAAAATGCAGACAGTCTTCAGTTTGGTCCCTATAAAGACACAGAAGAAATGGTGCAGTTTGAAAGACTGGGAGGAAAGGATGTGTTTAAGACTGATTTTCAGAGAGAATAGAGGAACTTACATGGCAGGCTTCACTTAGGACCAGGAATGCAGTGAAGCCAGTACCATTCATGCCAGGCTCATCCAGGTATCCACGTGGGGGAATTGACTCTTCCCAGATATTAGGCTCTGTATTAGTCAGACTTTTCCAGAAAACAAGAGAGGGTGTGTGTGTGTGTGTTTGTGTGTGTGTGTGGGGGGGGGGCAGGGGGTGCACGTGCACACGAGAGAGAAAGATCGATTTTAGGGAACTGGCTCACATGATTGTAAGAGGCTCTGTGAGGCCAAAATCTGATGGAGTAGGTTGGCAGGCTGGAGACTCAGGGAAGGGATGCAGTTCAAGTCCAAAGGCACTCTGCTGGCAGAATTCCTTCTTGCTGCAGGAGGGAGACATGGGGTGGTGGTGGTGGTGTCTGTCCTGGTTCTATTGAGACCTTCAACCAATTGGATGAGGCTCACCCACGCTATGGGGTGAGCCTCATCAATTAAATTAATTGATCAATTAAATAGTAATCTTATTCAAAAACACCCTCATAGGAACAACCATAACAATGTCTGACCAAATATCTGGACACCACGGCCCAGCCAAGTTGACATATACAATTAACTACCATGGGCCTGCACCCAGGAAAGCTGCCTGCTACCAGGCTGGTGGTAGGGGTGCCAGTGGTGTGGTATGCTGCTACGGTGTTGGACAACTCAGAGGAACAGAGATCTGACAGGGAGCTCCTCACTGAAGGATATACTACTTTGTGTTCAGTTCATTTCTATTTCTAAGCTGTGTGTGTATAATACTCTAGTTAGAGGAAAGGAATGAATTATATAAATTTCTACAAATAAATCAAGTAATAATAATTCCTTAATTATTTGGAATTATCCACCATATCTAAAATGTTAAATTTATTTCCCCCTACCATTGTCTTACTCAAGGCTGTCCTAATTTCTAGATCCTCTCCCTCAGCATAATTTGATTGCTTTTCAGGCATTTCCTGATTACTCTTCATCTGTTTTGATTCTATTTTCCTTGCCTTATTTATCTCTTTATTGTCTATAAAAATTAACAGGCATTTGGACTCTTCTAATTTTTTTGTTATTATGAATAATATTACTATGAACATTTATTCATAAGTGTTTTGGTATATATGCCCACTCATTTCTGTTGGGGATATTCCTAAAAGTGATATACATGCACGTGCTCAATTTTATTAGACTATGTAATACCAGTTTCCTCAAGCTGTGTGTCTGAGAATTCCAGATGCTCTACATTTTCACCAACACTTGTGAGTCTCACCACTCCAATGAGTTTAAGATGAGTATTTTACTGTGGTTTTAATTTGTATTTTCCTGAGTAATAATAAGTTTGAATTCCCTTTCATTTGTTTGCTGGCCATTTTGTCTTTTTTTGGAGGGGGTAAGTACCTATTCAAGTCTCTTGCCCTTTTTTCTATTGGGTTGTCTAACTTACTGATTTTTTGGTCTTTCTTTATATATTTTGTATACAAGCCTTTGTAGCTTATAGTTACTGTATAGTATTCTCCTACTCTGTGGCTTGCCTTTTTACTCTAAATGGTATCATTTGATAAACAGAAAAAGTCTTAATTTTAATGTGGTCCAATTTATCAGTCTTTTTCTTTATGGTTAGTTTCTTTATGGTTAGTCCTGTTTAAGAAATCCTTCCTTAACTCCAAAGTAGTGGAGGCTCTGTTATGTTAGAAACTCTCACAGAAATTTTATTTTTTACCACTCACATTTAGGTATACTCTCACCTGGCATTAATTGTATGTAAGGTATGTGTCAATGTTCATTTTTTCAGTGTGTTCCAGGGTGAGTTCCCTAGGAAACAGCATCTGGGCTTTTGAGGTTTGTGTGCAGGAGTGTTGCTGGCGTAAACCCCTCAGGTACAATCTGAAAGGCAGCAGAGGAAGCAGGATTGGGTGCAGGGAGACAAGCTGTGAGGACACAGCTGCATCAGTGACCTAAGCTGCTCCCAAGGGGCGCTCTTGAACTGGAACAGCCCTTCAGAGACCAATCTAGGCAAGGGCCAGGACTTTGCATCCTTGCATGACCAGTCACTGGAGGTGGGGTACCCTCAGGGAGAGAGAGTAATCTTGGGTGATGCAGCTGTCTTTGGCTGAGGGAAATTCCCAGAGCGAGATGCAGCTGTGAGCAGCCACCTAACTTTCCCAGCAACTGGGAGAATGAGAGCCTCTGTCCTGAAGGTGCATCTGAGTAAGCCAATTGATTCAGAACAATTTATTGAAAAGATTATCCTATTCCCACTGTTATGCAGTGCTGCCTTTGTCATAGATCAAGTGACCACATGTGTGGGTCTGATTTTGAACTCTATTCCGTTCTATTGGTCTCTTTGTCAATCCTTGAGGCAATACCACAGTTGTCTCAATTACCGCAGCTTTATCTTAAGTTTTGATAACTGGGACATTTTGTTTTTCAAGATTGTCTTGGCTATTCTTGGCCCTTTGCATTTATATTGAAGTCCTCAAACTAGTTCATCAATTATCACACATACAAAATGTCTGCTGGGTTTTTGATTGGGTTTACGCCGACTCTATAGGTTCAATTAGAGGAGAACTGACATTTTCAAAACATTGATTCTTGTAATTCACAAACTTGATCTATCTCTTCCCCTATTTTGGTCTTTAATTTCACTAAATAATATTTTATAGTTTTCTGTGTAGAGTCCTTGAAAATCTTTTCCCTTCCTTTTTTTTTTTGACGCTGCTATAAATTTTTTAAAAAATTTCATTTTCAAACTATTTATATTGGTATAAAATTACAACTGACTTTTGTATATTGCCCTTGTATCTGGCAACTTTGTTAAACTTACTAATTCAAATAATTTGTAGATGATTTTGGATTTTATACATGCATAATTACGTTGTCATTGGAAAATGACAGTTTTATATCTTCTTTTCCACTCCTTATATCTTTTAACTTCTCTTCCTTACTATAGGAACTCTGATTTAATGATGACTAGACTATCAGATTTAATAGCCATAGCATGTAATTATAGCACAATTTATTTAATCAATATTTGATTAAAGGGCACTTAAATCAGTCCTCTCTTTATCATAAATAATGCTGCAATGAGCATCTTTTTACACACGTTTTTGTGCAGTTGTCTCATTCATTCCTTAGAATGTATTCTGGATTTCTTGGAATAGTCCAATCAACAATTAAATTAAACACATATAAATATATTTAAAATACTTTTAAAACAAGTATATGTGGTTATCAGACAACCATGCATTTTCTTAGTAACTTCTGTTTTGAGTTACAATGGGATCACACTTTTACAGAAAAAAGTCTAGGGTCTTGAAATGTAAATTTAGAAAAAGTATTTTTGTGAGATGTGAGCATACCTACTCCTTTGTATTTGCGTTCTAAGGTACTCTGACTTCCTGGGCTTCATATAGTCTTACTGTATTTTCATAAATCTCTTACATAGTGTAAGAACTGCCTGATCTCTTGACCTAAATAAAAATGTATTTTTCCAACATTTTCCTTTGATATTGCAAAAAGAAAGCAGAGAGGAGAGGAAGAGAGAGAGAGTAAGAGAAAGAACAAAAGGGAAAAAAGGAAGTATAGATAAACAATTTGAGACCTTAATTCCTGCCTTGCCATTTCAAGGTAGTAGACTAATTCACTGCCTCAGGGCAGTTATGTGGCAGGTGGAAAGCAGAACCATCTGCAGGATGTTCCCAGCTTTGTTTCAAAACATTTAATCCCACTGAGAACAATGATTCCCCAGAAAAAAAGTTCCCCTGGTCTAGTATTAGAAGAGGTTCATAGAGACACAGCGACCCAGGTCCTGCTTATAGAAGATATGTTCCAAATATTGCATGGAGCGCACCTACACTAAAAAATTAATTTGTTGTTTATCTGAAATTCAAATTTAACTGGATGTCCTCTTGTGTGTGTGTGTGTGTGTGTGTGTGTGTGTGTGTGTGTGTGTATAATTCCTCCTAAATCTGGCAACCCTAGATCACAGGCACTTCAGAGCTCAGCTCTGCACCAGACAGAGATTCCTGAGGCCGATGTGTGGTCTGGAATGCATCAGAGAGCCACCAGGTCTGGGTCTATACAACCAGGAACAGCGGCTATCTTGGTAGTAAGTGGAAATAAACAGATGACTGAGGACCAAGCTCCCGCACCCTGTCACTGTGTGAAGCCTTGGAAACCTGGTCCAATCTGGTATGGGAGAGGCAGATCTTTCCAGAATGTCTGAGGCTGAATTTCTGATTTGCTCATTGAGATGAAATATTCAAGTAACAATTAATTTGTTTCCTAGAATATTTAAAAGCCATAATCCATTCACATCTGAATTTGTAAACCACGATTATAACCTTGTGATGATACAAAAACAAGAAACAGAAAAGTCTGTTGCTTCAAAATCTGGGTGATTAGCATCTTGACTCTTGTTTCCCAATGGTCAGAGCTCAAGAAAAGGCTTTGTTTGTGTAGGTCAGGAGCGGAACTAAGGATTCAGGGGGAGGCATGGTGACAGCTGCCTATTCTTGTGTCTAAATACCTCCTCATGGTGCCTCTGTTTTCCCCTCCGAGGTGTCTCTGAGTTGCAGAGTACAGGGTATGAGGCAGAGATCTGCCCAGCTCGGCCCGCAGGGCCTGCACCCACTCACCCTGCTTAGTCATGGGCAGCACTCCCGCCTCCCACCATCAGTCAGTGTTGGTCACGGAGAATGTAGTCATGACCAGGACCTGCAAACTCAGCCCAAATGAATGAGGTTCCCCAGCGAGCTCTGTGTGGACGTGAAAACCACCCCCAAGTCGTATGTATTGTTTATTTCTACAGAACTTTGACTCCAATTTGCACGCTGCTCTTCTGATCCTGGTGAGTTCAGCTGGACCTGAGCTGTTGGGAGGACTCCCTTTTGTTCTCCGTGACTCAGAAGCCTAGCCTGAAGGCAGCCAGGCTGTTTTCTTGGCCATTTTTCTCCCGGCTCACTCCCTAAACTTTAATGCCTTACCACTCGTATGGTAAGACAACAAAACGAAAATGAAAACAAAACACAGAAGTCAAATCCAACCAGGAAAAGATAGCTTATGAGAGAGAGAACCTTGAGCTCTTAGAAAGATCCAGTGTAGCCAGGCCGACCTGCTACTCATTGCGACTTTCCCCCCCTCCCTTCTGATTTCCTCTTGACCTTTGATTGGAGGCTGTTTTCATTGATTTCTTCTGGTGAGGATGTTGGAGAAGAGGTGCTTCTCTCACTCAGAAGGAGATCCTGGGCCCATATTTTCACTTCAGCTGCTCAAATGACAGGTTTAAATAAGGATAAAGAATCCAAAAGAGGAATTCAGGTGGGTACATTATACAGAGACAAGATTTTTTTTATATCCTCTTCACTCTTCACGCTTCAAAAGTCTACCCATTAGCACTTTGGCTCAGTGTTCTCCTGATCCTTGTCCCAAACCTGCCCCCATCTTAGGAGGGAGTGGGTGCGAGGGGGGGAAAACCCAGCTTCTTCGGTAGATATTGTAACACAAAGCCAGTGAACTGGAGGCAAAAACCACTTCATCATAATTTGCAGGAAGCTCTGTCCTGGTTTTTAGGAATTCACCAATCCCGAACTCATTGGCAGCACAGAGACCTATTTCTAGGCTTTTTTTTTTTTTTTCCCCCTGAAGTTACTCTTTCCATAACCTCCAGGTCAATTTTAGAAATGAATTTATTGATGATCAAGGAACTGGTGTATGAAGTCTAAAATCCTCTGCCTGTATTTAAGAGGTATCCTATGATCTGGCCTTTCTCACTTCAATTCCTAATTTAGTTGGAATGAGTTAAGTAGTAAAAAGCTTAGATTTAAGAAAATACCTGGAGCAAGAGTTATTATTACGCTGCACTGAAAATACGGCTATTCTTCCAGCTTGCTTGTATATCTAGCTGTCTTTCCCACCAGCTCTCACTAAACTGTAGCTGGTTTCCACAGTTTCTTGATGTTTGAAAAACGCCCCACCCTCTCCATCCCCTTCCCAGGTAGGGCTTCTCTCTGCTGTTATCAGAGAGAGATCTGACCTGATACTTTGGACTTTTAAATGAACACTGAAATCAGCCTCTCTGGGGTATCTCACTATTTTCTTCTTTCAGGTACTATGGGACACCCTCAGTCCTTTTTAGAGAAGGAGGACTGGAGCAGTGCCCTGTGCCCTTCTGGCAGGAGAGAAGCTCATACACTTTATCTTTTCTCTCTCCCATCTTTTGTCTGAGGGAATCCCAGAAATAGCTATGATGGTAAAATATGTGAATGACTTACTATTTATATCTGGTCTTCAGATGCCATAATAATCATAATACATATAATTAAATATGTCCAATTAAGTTGGTGGTAAGTCTTATCTCATTTCAGTGTTACTGTTTGTATTTGAAAATCCAGGATAGTTTCATCTGGAACCGGCTGTTCTGTCATTCATCAGAACTGGCTTTCTGGAGAATTATGTTGTGCCTCTGTGATCATGCTGTGCACCCCATGCTGGAAGCTTCACTCCCCTCCCAGTGGGAGCGCAGCTTCTCATTTCCTCAGCCTTCTGTTCATGATTTATGGATCAGACGGAGGATGATGTTGGCTCCATCTGGAAAGTGGGTCAGCCAGTCTTTGAGGAGACACATCGGAGGTCTTGAAATAGTGCTCTGGATACCGACTCCGTAAGTAGAGAGACTGATATGGAAGAGAAGAAAGGGCTGGACTCTCCGGAAGTGGAATCAAATTTCTCCTAGAGTGGACTTCGTCAAAGACAGAGGCTCAGCACAGTTGAAGGCAGGCATTAAAAACCCTTCCTGATCTCAGATACCTCCCTCAGATCCCTGTCTGAGCACCGAAACTGGCCACAAGTAGATTGTTGGCCACTGGGCTAAGTCAGTCAGAAAAGCTGACTGTGTTACCGAGGAGGAGTACTATCTTGGCACCTACTGGAACAGTTATACCATTTCTTTGCCAGACTTGTCAGTCCAATGAATTGCAAAGGGTGAGGGGTACCCTATCCCATTCTCATACCTCCCCCCAACCCAAGGAGGTCAGCCATCTCTCTGAATCCTGTGTTCATAATTTCCTTGTTTTTATTTTCATCTGTGTGAGGATAACACAGTTCATTCGTCTGTTCTCCTGTGGATAGGCATTCAGGATTTCCAGGTTTGTGCTGTTTAAACAGTAATGTTATTAACATTCTTGTATATAACATAGGGTATACATGGGCCAGAGTTTCTTTTGTGTATATATCAAGAGTGGAAGTGCTAGATCATAGAGTAGGTGAATGTTTGGCATTACTAGATAATCCAAAATTATTTTCTAAAACGATCATACTAATTTACATTTCTACCAGCAGAGCATAAGAGATTTTGTGAATCCACATCTCCTCCATCCTTTCCACAACCAGTGCCAACAACTTGGCATTATTAGACTTTTTAATTTTTGCCAAATATATAGATATAACTCATATGTCTCATGTTTTGATTTGCATTTCCATGCTCACTAATGAGGTTGAACATTTGCTTTATGTGTTTACTGGCCATATATGTTTCTTCTGTTTTGAAATTTCTGTTCATGTCTTCTGCTCATTTTTCAGTTGGGATATAAGTACTTTAAACTGATACATAGGAACAGTGATTTTTCTAAGGAATAGAATTAATTTTTATTCTAAAATTAGGATTCTACTCCCAAATGAAGTTGGCACGCATTATTTTATATATTAATATTATTCTTACTCTAGGAAAACCTTATTTGCATCTGAAATTCAGAGGGTATGAATGGGAAGCCACATTCCAGACCTTTGGAAAATTACAATCCTGAATTCAACAATTTTCAACCATCTCAACCATTATCATCCTGCTTTCCCATCCACTTCTAGTCTAAACCACCCTCGTCTCTCACTTTGACTAATGCAACAGCTTCTTAACTAGTCTCTCTGCTTCTATTCTTGCCCTCCTCAGTCAGTCTATATAGCAGCCCCCATGATTTTTTTACTCCTGTCAAAACCCTCCCATGACTTTCAACTGCCCTTGTAATAAAACCAAAACTCATTGCCACAGCGCAAGAAGCTCTATGTGATTTGATTGTTGCCTTCTCTCTCCATCCATTTTTCCTTGACCTCTATCCACACAGAAATTTTTGCTGCTCCTGGGACAGACCAGTCTTGATACTCTTTCAGGGGTTTTATGATCATTATTTTCTGCTGGGAAAGTTGTTCTCCTGAGTCTTCCCATGTATCGGTCTTTCACACCGTTCACTCTCCTACTCAATGCCACTTAACCAGAGGTGCTTTCCCTGACCTCCAATCTCTATATATCTTCTTATCCCACTTTATTTTTCCTCACAGTACATATTACATCTGAATGTAAGTGCCACAATGGCAGAAACTTGACTTGTTTCCTGCTGCATCACTTTTATATAGAACGGTGTCTGGCACATAGTGGACCCCCCAATAGGTATTTGTTAAATAAAATAAAATAATAAATAATATAGATGAGAATGCTACCCAAAACTTCTTCGGTTGTTCACCTAGACGTTCACAGATAGCATTAAATCAGCATAGGTAAACCATATCATACAGAATCGGTTCTAAGAACTAAGATGATTCTAGCTAGAATCAAAGGCTGATTCTAGAAAATCAAGTCAATTTTGGAGAATACTTAGAGTTGGTAGTTCTTTTTTTTTTTTTAACAAACTTTATTAGGTACATTTTACATATCACCAGTTTCTAGTGTAAAACACAAATGATTTTAAATAACTTCACTGAGTGGTACAGGTACCATCATCAGTTTTAGAACATTTTCATCCCCCTCAGTAAGATTCCCTTGTGCCCATTTATAGTTGATTCTTTTGTTTTTTTTTTTTTTTACAGTTGATTCTTATTCCCATTTCCAGCCCCAAGCAACCACTAATCTACCTTTTGTCTCCATACATTTGCCTTTTCTGGACATTTCATCTAAATACAATATGTGGTCTCTGTGTCCAGCTTCTTTCACTTAGCATAATATTTTTGAGCTTTATCCGTGACATAGCATGTGCTGGCAATTTGTTCATTGCTATGGCTGAATAGGATTCTACCATATGGCTGTACCACACTGTGTCTATCCATTCCCCAGTTGATGGACCTTGTCCGTGGTTTCTGGACTTTGGCTATTGTGAGTAAAGCTGCTGTGAACATTCATGTGTGTGTCCTTGTGTGGACATAATGCTTTCATTTCTCTTGAGCAAATACCTAGGAGTAGAGTTGTTGGGTCACAGGATAGTTTATATTCAACTCTTTTGAGAAACTGCTAATCTGTTTTCCAAAGTGACTGTGCCACTTTACACTCCCACCAGAAGTATACGAAGGCTCCTGTTTTTCCACATCCTCACCAACATTTGTTATCATCTGTCTTGTTTATTATAGCCCTTCTAGTGGGTATGTAATGGTATCTTGTGGTTTTGATTTTCATTTCCCTAAAGACTAATGATGTTGAGTATCTTTTCATGCACTTATTAGCCAATCGTATATCTTCTTTGGAGAAATGTCTACTCAAAGTGTTGGTAGTTCTTAAAGGTCTTAAAGGAGAGGAAGTGTATTTGTGGAAGTTTTCTCAATACACAGAACTAACTTCTACAAAGGCAGACATAGGATGAGAGTGTGCAAATTACTTATAAAGGAAGAGTGTAAACAGCATAGCTTTGTTAGAATGGAGTACCTCCAAAATGTAGTGGAGGACTATTGGGATGGGCAAAAAAAGTTAGTAAATGGCCTTGAATGCCAGGTTGAGTAATGCAGTGGGAGAGGAGTGGTAGGTAGCACAAAGAGACTGGATTTTGATGCCTAAAAGAAGTACTTGGGTTAAATATGCATGCACTAGTTTTCTTGTTTGTGGGGACATAACAGGATATATTCCTCAGTCTATTATAGGACTGTAGGAGAAGAATAGATTCCAATGACCATTTGGTTCATTTGTCTATCCAGGCAGAATTAAATATAACTCATTTCTGATACATGGATATAGTTTCTACTGGAGATCACAAATTATTCTTCAAGGAAAGATATTCTCTTCTGCTCTTGGCTAATCCATTTCAATTAAAAACAACCTTGACATTCAGAAAAGCCTTCTTATTGCTTTCTTATTTCTTTCTTTTTTTTTTTTTTTAATAAATTTATTTATTTATTTGGCTGTGTTGGGTCTTCGTTGCTGTGCACAGGCTTTCTCTAGTTGCGGTGAGCGGGGGCTACTCTTTGTTGCGGTGTGCAGGCTTCTCATTGTGGTGGCTTCTCTTGTTGTGGAGCATGGGCTCTAGGCGTGCGAGCTTCAGTAGTTGTGGCTCGTGGGCTCAGTAGTTGTGGCTCACAGGCTCTAGCGTGCAGGCTCAGTAGTTGTGGTGCACGGGCTTAGTTGCTCTGCGGCATGTGGGATCTTCCCAGACCAGGGGTCAAACCTGTGTCCCTGGCATTGGCAGGCGGATTCTTAACCATGGCGCCACCAAGGAAGTCCCCCTTACTTCTTTCTTGACTTTTAATTACATTTTAATTTTTTACTCTAAAATATCTGATTTGAGATATAAAAATGAACAGTTGAGACAGCTACTTTTCATCACATTTGGTCTTCATGATACTGCAGATTCTTGAAAACTGTTTGTCTTTTTAGCCTCTGTTCCCTAGTGTGCTTTTTCTATACTCATGAAGAACCCATCCCTCCACAGACAGTGTGATAAATGATGGCCATATAGACTGGAAGCCAGCCCCATCACCCAAGAACATTCAGTGACACAGTGAACAAAAGGAACTGAAAGCTTCTTGTGCCAAAACTTCTCTAAAATTCTCCTGCGTTTGAATAGGGTGCTGTTGGTAAAGACCAGGCAAAATTTTCCCTGAAACTACTGATTCCCAAGGGTACATCAAAAGGACAAGTGGAAATGATTTATATATGCCACAGGACTCAGGCTTCTGCCTCAGACCTACTTAAATGCTAGTACCGAAAGTAATCAAAAGAAGACACTTCTAAGTAAACGTCAATAACTATCTCACAGGTATGGACGTTCTCTCTTCCCTTTCCCTGGGGACAACCCAGACTTACAGCTAATCTGTCATTGAGCACTTACTGTATGTAAGAGGAGGAGGAAGAGGAGGAAGAGGAGGAGAGACCAACTGACCACAGATTAGATAGGAAATCTTAAAGTAAATTTCTTTGCCTCCTTTTTTTTTTTTCTTTAGGGATAGCAGAGGTCTGGAGGAAACTTTTTTTTTTTTTTTTAAGTAGGCATACATAATATTACTGTTAAAATAAAACGATAGATTTGCAGAACTGTTTTGTACCTGGATTCATACTTAGGTTTGTCATTTTCTTAGCCTGCGGATATTCCTGAAAAGTGCAGTGATTGTCTTCTTTCACTACATTTTGTTGGCATATATTTCCATGTTATGTTTCTTTGTTTTCCTTTTCCATACAATCCTGATGTTAAGATGATGTCTGCAATTTCAACAATATCAACGTTACTGGATTAATTTCCTTCAAGTTTTTAAAAATAACAGCAAAAAGTTTATAAGCAGCTTACTACTTTAAACTTGTTCTTTATAAGTTTGTTTGGATTTACAAGTTTCTGCTCTTCATCAATGAGGAACCGTCATTGGTTAGTGTATCCTATGTGTGCATGATCCTGGGCACCTGAAGATCCCAACTTTCAGAAGCTCCTGTGTTCAGATGGAGAGACAAGTCCTAAAGTGAACATGAAGTAAACCCCCATTATGCCCAAGGTAATATGCTGATGAAAGCTATATCATGAATTATAACAACATATGGGTACATATGGTGTGAGGGGCTTCCCTCCAGCAAGGGAAGCAGACAAAATTGAGCAAAGACAAAATAATCCATTTCCCATCTTTTGCTATCCACAAAGTCCATATTTCAGTAAACTTTGTTTCAAATTTTTTGGTTGTTCTTATTTCTTAATAAGAAACAGAGACGATCCTTGTATTGAATGGAGTTGGGCTTTGAATAATTAATTTGGTGTGATTTTTTTGTGAAGGTCATATTGGTCCTTTCCTGCACTGCTGAATGTCAGGTCAGTGTCATGGGACATTGGGGAAATACTTCACCTCAGCACATTCAGGATTCTCCTAACATAAATGCCATTTCCTGGCGTTTTCTTCCCTTGTGGTCAGGAAGTTCTTCAAGTGTCTTTAGTTTGCAGAACCATCTTGCGTGCATGGGGGTAAGGGGATTAGGGAAACTAGCAATTTGGGTCAAAGCCCTAGTGACTCTATAGATGATACTGTGTTTGCACTTCACTGGGAATGCAAGAACAGCCCAAGTCATGACTTCACAGTGAAAAACAGAGGAGACGACTCTGGAAAGAGCAGGAGTGTTGTTAGAAGTGATGCTGACAGGGAGTAAGAGTTTTAAGGGTAAACTGGAGGCAGATGAGAATAAACTGCTAAGTAAAAAACATAAACATCTTGAGTAAGCTTTCTAAGTTAGAAATAGAAATAGTTTTTTTTTTTTCTTGGTAGATTTCAGGCATATTTTCATCCCTTAATTTGACTTTCTCCTCTTTCCACATTAAATGGATGGAAAGTGTTACCAAAAAGTCAGGGATTATAATGATGAAAAGCACATCTCAGAGCAGTGGTTCTCAAAGTGTGTTCCCTGGACCAGCAGTATGAACATCACAGGGGAATTTGTTAGGAATGCAAATTCTCAGGCCTTATTCTAGACCTACCAAGTCAGCAGTTTTGGGGCTAAGGCCACTAATTTGTGCTTTGACAAAAGTTCTCCAGGTATATCTAGTGTGTATCAACATTTGAGAACCACTGGTGTAGTGATTAAGGGTATGACATCTGGAGCCAGATAGCTGTATTACTTAGGGCAATTCATTTGTTTGTTTGTTTCCCATCTGTAAAATGGTAGCTGTACCAAACTCACAGTGTGGTAAAGAAGACTAAATGAGCTAAAGTGTGTAAAATCCTTAGAGCAATGCCTGGCCACTGTAAGTGCTATATAAATGATTAGGTGATGATGATGATAATCTCTTTATAGGTGTTATTTTCATTTTTTCCCCCCACACGCTACATTTCACAATTTACAGCACAGCTTTGTGTTTACCAGGAGATCTTCTCCCCTATTATCTTAGAGTTATTTTCCGTGGCTCAAAGCAGCATTTCTCAGCATGTGCTCCATGGATCATTTGCATCAAAACCACCTGTGGTGCTTATTAAAATGCAGATTCTTAACCTCTCCCCAGACCTAGAGCAGTGATCAGAATTCTCTAGTGATACTTCTTCACCCAGAAATTTCAAAACCACCGCCCTTGGAAAACAAAGACTATGATCTTCATTTTGCAAATGGGAACATGAGGCACAGGGGGTAGCATAAGCTCAGGGAAATCCAGAATCTCAGTAAGACCAGGAATAAGAACTGGATTTCTGATTTTGTGTTATATTGACAGATTATGCTGCTTCTTTGTGGCTTTATTTGCTTTATCAAGAATTTGATTCGGGTTGTGCCACTTTGTTTACTGAGACCTAGCATTATTTAACCTAAAAATAACATTTACATTATAAATCTAGAACTACCAAAAATGACGAGTTCCTGAAAAATATACCTGGACCATTATCCATCACTCAGCTAAAATTGCTCCAGTTGTGGCTGTATCTAATACATCACTTTTTTTTGGTTAAAGTTAAGTATTTTTAAAAATTAATTAATTAATTAATTATTTTTGTCTGCGTTGGGTCTTCGTTGCTGCGTGTGGGCTTTCTCTAGTTGCAGACAGTGGGGGCTACTCTTCGTTGTGGTGTGCGGGCTTCTCAGTGCGGTGGCTCCTCTTGTTGTGGAGCACGGGCTCTAGGCGCACGGGCTTCAGTAGTTGTGGCTCACGAGCTCTAGAGCGCAGGCTCAGTTGTTGTAGCGCACGGGCTTAGTTGCTCCGCAGCAGGTGGGATCTTCCCGGACCAGGGCTCGAACCCATGGGCCCTGCATTGGCAGGTGGATTCTTAACCACTGCGCCACCAGGGAAGTCCTTAATACATCACTCTTATGTTAAAGATGAAGCAAAAGGGCTCAGAGAGGTTGAGGAAATTGTCAAAAGTCACATGACTAGATATGAGCAGTGTGGAAATTAGAGCTTGGTCTCCCAACTGCCAATCCAGTGTCCTTTCGCCATATCCCACTGTCCTAATCCTTGCTGATTTAAATGATTTAAAGGAGCACTTAAATTTTAGAAACAACTTTACCTATACTGCTCACATAAAATCTGGTCTCAGCAGTTTTTTTTTTAACCTCCTTTAATTTCTTTTACTTAAAGATATGCTAATATCACATCTTCCTTTTTACAGTCATGATAAATCAATAATATACTGACAACTAATAACTCAAAGCTCCATTGCATATTGCTTTTTCATCAATGCAAATTTGACTGTTCTAAAGCAGTTAGATTGACTTTTCAGGCTGTGATGAAAATGCTCTGGGCCTTTTCACACAGGGCCTACGGGTCTTGTATACATTGCTCTATTACAGTCAAGCTCCCACACAGTATAATATGCACTTAGATAACTTAGCTCTTAACTTGAGGTTACACAGGGATATTTATCTCCTCTACAAATCACACTCATGTAATTGGTGGTGGGACAGAGGTGCTATTCATGCCAGGATCACTTGATTATCTTATAAAATGATTTTCTTTTTATCTCAATTGTTTGTACTTTTTATATTATATATGAACTTCATCTTAATGCAGTCATCTTTTTCCATTTCTCTTTCCTGCCAAGTTTCTTTTCATCTTACCCCTACCTAGTTCACTACTACCTACTACCTAGTTAACTACTCCTCATTTTTACATCTTAGCTCAACTGTTACCTCCTCATAGAAGTCTTCCTTTTCTTTCTCTCTCTATATAAGAATCTCCCCGCCCCCATATCATGCACTCTTTGTAACTTTACAGCGTTTATTTCTTCATGGCACTGATCACAATATGTAATTTTAAAATTTATTTGTTTGCTTTTTTATGTTTCTCTCTCTATACACTTGATGGTGAGGTTCATGTGTCCATCATGCAGGTGTTTGCCCGAGTACTAAGCACGATGCCTGATACACAGCAGAGGCTAAATCAACATTTGTTGAATGAATATGTCTATGAGTTGCTGTGGAATTTTGTAGTCTGCTTAGAGGGGTATGAGTATGTGTTATATCTTGGTCCCCTTTAATAACTTCTTTTGGATGATCTCCTTCAGTGACAGACACTAACATAGACATAGGGTTGTCTATCTACTCAGTTAGTTACCTTGACTCCAGACCTATTAAATGGACAGGCCTCTTAGATCATTTGGACCATGGTACCTTATCGTAAGTAAACCTAGGTTTTCTAGATCATTCTAGACCACAATGTACTATCTTCCAGAGCTTGTATTCTATGGTAGCCTCTGGTCACGGGTGGTTATTGAGCACTTGAAATGTAGCTATATGAAGTGCCATATGCTGTGAGTGTAAATTATACACTGGATTCTGAGGATTTAGTATAAAAATGCAGAATATCATTAATAATGGTCATACTGTTTACTTATTGAAATAACACTTTGGATCTATTGGGCTAAATAAAATATATTATTACATTTAATTTCACTTTTTTTTCTTTTTACTCTTAAAATGTGCTACTGGAACATTTGAGATTATGTATGTGGATCACGTTTGTGACTCACATTATATTTCTATTGGGCAGTGTTGTTCTAGACCTAACTAGTTTACCTCTGTTGTTTGGCAATGTAGACTGAAGGTGATCCCCTGAAGGGAATGCCCAAATTGCAAGAGCCTCTCATAGCCTGCTCCATTCTTGTTAGATGTGCACTAGGGGAAGGACTGGCACTCCAGGAGAGTGGCTCAGGTGTCATTTCAGTACTCCCTCAATGTCAAATCATGAGGCCCACATACAGTTTGCATCCCGAGACACAGAAACTTTAAATATCTTGCTAGTGTCCATATATCTTGCTTAAAATAATGATAGGACCAGAACCCAGGGCTTTCAATTATGCTAAGTCATTGAATTACTTATAGAAGGACCGACTAATAAAATTATATCTTCCTTTTAAAATGCAATACTAGAAATTTTAAAGGATTGTTAATAAGTTATACAGGTTTTCTTTAAAAAATCAATTAATGATGAAATTACACCAGTCTTTAGACAACTAAATAGAAAATCATATTGTATACTCTGATAAATTAAACAAACAGAAACTCCTATTATTGCCACATTGCTATAGTAGAGGATTAAACTGGGATGACCTTTATTTAGCAAAAGCATATACATTGCAAAGCAAAATTTAAATAAGTCAGATATGAACACGAACTCTACTTGTAAATAAACACAAATCTAATAACCATTCTTTGCAAAGCTATAAAAACTCCCTTGGAGACCATACATGGCAGTTTGGAAACCGGTTGCTATGTCTTATTCCAAAAGCCCTCACCACTGACACAACAGGCAGACTTCTCTTCTTAGGTAAGGAGATGGATTGCTAAATAACTAGCTTCATTATCATTATCTTCTGGTTCATTCATTAGTTTAGCAAATATTTAGTGGGAACCAACTATGTGCCAGGCATCTGTGTGTTCTAGGTGCTCAAGATACTACAGTGACCAATGCAGACAAACTTTTGCTCTTTGGAGCTTAAATTTTTGTGCTTAGGTATTTTCTCAACAGGAAGAATAAAATGAAATGATAAAGCAAATCTAAGCAGTGCTACCTTAGAATGCCACAGGTAACTTTTTTTTTTTTTAAGTTGGGAATTGAAGTGAATTTGAGACTTTCTATCTTGTGTCTTTCTTGGGGAATTTGAAAGTGGAGGTGCATATGGAAGGTGGAGGTGCATAAAACACTACCTATCCAAAGTATTAATTAGTATTTTCAGAATGAAAATGTCAGAAGACCCTCTTAAAGCTTCAAATAAAACAATTAGACTGTGTTAGGGATTTTCCAATCATTCTGGGGGGTCTTGGCATACTTATTCAGCTCTTCTTTCTTCGGCTGGGACATCCCAACCTATAGTTAACCAGATGTCTTAGTTCTTACATCCATTAATTCTAGGAACTCCCAGTCAGAATGGCTTCCCTTCCCGCTCAACAGACTCATTCTCATTCTTTCACAGTCCGAGTCCTGCCCCGGCACATGTTCTCTCCCTTCCACATATTCATTTGCTTACACTTCCACAGGTTCCCCTTCATCCCTTTCAAGCAGAAAGGTTCCTTTAATATGGCATTTCTCCCTTAAAGTTCAGCCGGTAGATGTCTCTATTACTCCCTTATAGCTAAGACCTCGGCAAGTAGGGTTTAATCATTTCTTTAACCGACAACAAGGAGGAAGATTTGATAATTTGCCTAAAATGAGCAGATGTTCGGGAGGACACGTCTTCATCCTACGTCCCTCCTCTCCGATTTAAGCCACAAATGAAAACTACTTTCTCCCTCTTTTCCAGGCGAAAGGAAAGGCTGATTTAACTAAGCATGCTATATGCCAACACCCTCCTCCTCTGTACGTCCAAGTTTCCTTCGCTCTGAGCCACCAAACCTCTGCTTCTCCCTTCACTCCGCCCACCCCACCTCTCACCCCCTCAGGTTCCCGAGTCATCAGGGAACGCGAGGGGGTGAAAGGACTCAGCGGAGCTGCATCCCGCGCCACCGCCTCCTCCTGCGCCTCGGGTTCAGCACTGGACAGCTCCCGCCCCAGCCCAACAAATGGCAGTCGGTTGATTGACAGAGGAGCTGGCCAAACAGCGCACAAGACGACTTGAAGCCGCCCTACAAGGGTTTGGTTGCGGCCAAGCTGCCTCTTTAAACCGGCTTTCCTCCCGAGAGCAGGGAGAGGTAGGAGTGTGGTTTGTGGCCAAACTTAAAGACTCCAATTAACCAGCTGCCTAGCCCTCGTGGTTCCGGAAAGACAAACGCCTTAAAAGAAACCCTAGCTGCTGCGCTCGCGGTGCGGGTCTGGGCGCGCGCGCTCCGCGCCTCGGGGCGAAGCGAACGAGGAGGAGCCTGAGCCGGGAGGCGGGAACGACCTGCCACGGGCGAGACGATGGAGCAGCGTCTTCGGCGGCCGCGGCGGCGGCAGCAGCAGCAGCTCCCGAACACACCTCAATGAGAGCGGCGGTGGAAGCTGCTAAGCAGAAAGACGTAAGCAGGCTAACTATAGCTGCCGGCGGCGAGAGGGGAGGTAACCTGCTCGGCTCAAGGCTGCGAGGTGCGTAATCCCGAGCCGACCCTCTGTGGAGCGGGAGCAGCCAGCGTTGCCACAGGTGATTTGATCTCCAGTGACGGTAGCTTAGTCAGCCGCGCATATTTCAGACCATTGCTATTTTAAAGTCCTTTTGGACTGGGTGCCAGCTGAAAAGGGGGAAGACTCCTAGGAAAAGTCTTACTGCTGATAGACACGACCAAAATTTAAAAAGTGACTCCTTCCGTTACCTCCTCTCCTTTATGCGAGGCAGATGGGAGCCATGGCTTATCCCTTACTCTTCTGCCTCCTGCTCGTTCACCTGGGATTAGGAGCTGTCGGCGCCGGCCGCGACCCTCCAAGTCGGACGGATTCCCCTCGAGAGAAGACCCTGAGGGCGAAGCAGCACGCCCAGCAGCCGGCTCGAGCCTCTGCCTCGGACCCCTCGGCTCCCTGGAGCCGCTCCACCGACGGCACCATCTTGGCGCAGAAAATCGCCGAGGAGGTGCCCATGGACGTGGCCTCTTACCTCTACACCGGGGACTCCCACCAGCTGAAGCGAGCCAACTGCTCCAGCCGCTACGAGTTGGCGGGCCTGCCGGGGAAGTCGCCGGCCCTAGCCAGCTCCCATCCCTCCTTGCACGGGGCGCTGGACACGCTGACACACGCCACCAACTTCCTCAACATGATGCTGCAGAGCAATAAGTCGCGGGAGCAGAACTTGCAGGACGACCTGGAGTGGTACCAGGCACTGGTGCGGAGCCTCCTGGAGGGTGAGCCCAGCATCTCCCGGGCGGCCATCACCTTCAGCACCGAGTCGCTGTCCGCCCCAGCCCCGCAGGTCTTCCTCCAGGCCACGCGCGAGGAGAGTCGCATCCTGCTCCAGGACCTGTCCTCCTCAGCACACCACCTGGCCAACGCCACGCTGGAGACCGAGTGGTTCCACGGCCTCCGGCGCAAGTGGAGGACTCACTTGCACCGCCGCGGCTCCAATCAGGGGCCCCGGGGCCTGGGCCACAGCTGGCGGCGCAGGGACGGTCTTAGCGGGGACAAGAGCCACGTCAAGTGGTCTTCGCCTTATCTGGAGTGCGAGAACGGCAGTTACAAGCCCGGGTGGTTGGTCACTCTCTCCGCTGCTTTCTACGGGTTGCAGCCTAACCTGGTCCCGGAATTCAGGTAGGGAGGGAAAAAAGATAAAAGCAAAGCCTTCCTTCCGGTTTCATGGGTAGGTGCGCGTGTGGGGAAGGAACGCTGGCTGTGACATTTAGGCCTCCCACCTTCAAAGCCGAGACCCAGGCTGAGGGACACCCCACGCAGGCGCAAGTGCTTAGGGACAAGAAGTGCCCCGCATCTGTCAGCTTCAGACACTCAGCAAAAGCTTTTCTCTCAAATCAGTTCCCCTGCAAGGGGCAAGGGACGGGAGCTCTTGGTAGAGCTGAGAGATGCTCTCTGTTTCTCTCTAACCCTCGGGAGAGCAGGGAGGGGAGTTCCCGGTCAGGGGTGATGCACTGCACCCTGGCAAGCTCAGGGCATGCCAGCCAGGCACAGAGTGGTGAGCAACTCA
Organism: Balaenoptera physalus; assembly: GCF_965194825.1. NCBI lineage: Eukaryota > Metazoa > Chordata > Mammalia > Artiodactyla > Balaenopteridae > Balaenoptera > Balaenoptera physalus. Next base: position 169,260,640 of record NC_138883.1, read on the forward strand.
TAAGAGTAGAAAAGGGAGTGGGAAGAGAGTTCGTTATTTCTGCTGCTTCGGGATAGCCTCTACCTACTTCCTCCTACGTGTGTAGTTTGAGGCGCCAGTCTGTTGTTAGTTACCAGAGCGCATAATGAAAGCACTGCAGCCCCCTCGGCAGTTCTGCCCCTTGAGCAGTGAGTCAGTCTCAGCAGCATAGCTGTCTCTAGGAACCATACTTCGCAATTCGATAGGCGTGCTCCTTCTACTCATCTCCCTCCTTCCCTCAGCTCATCTCCCATTCCTTGGTCCCCTCTTTCTCCTGTTTTCTGTGTTAGGCACACCTAAGGGTTCTCTGGCCCTTCACATACACACACTTTATAAATGAACCTGGTTGAGTTATCCTAGGGAGGGAGGAATCAGTTCTCACTGAATTCACTCAGGGAGCTCAGAGAAAATTTAGTAATAGTTCTGTATTTCCTGCCTCAAGGTATAGCATTTGTGGGAAGATGAGAATTTGCAGATTAGCAGGTGGTATCTTGTGCCCTGGGACGTGCCTGATTTTTGGGGTGAGGGACTTTTAGAAGTAGCCCTGTTGAGTGAACATGAGGAACAGAAAGGAAAGAGTAGAAACTCCAAAGAGGGCCTGGGAGAAGGCCACAGATTGACTGGGACCCTCCCCAATTCCCAGTGGGAAGAAGGTCTTGGGGGTTGAGGTTGCTTCTGTACTTTTTGGGAAACTGGGCAAAAGTGAGAAACCTGTGTGTGTTTTAATGCCCTTTTGGTACAACAAGGACAGGATGATGACCTGGTGAAAGTTACCAGGGGGAGTACTGGGTGGGCAAATGGGAGGAGTCAGAAAGCTTATTTGTCTTGGCACTGTTATTTACTGCTGAATGACCTCAAGAAAGTTGCTTAATCTCTCTGGGCCTCAACAACTTACCTATCAAGTAAGGGAGTTGAACTAGATGGTCTCTAGGGAGCCATCCAGTTATAAAATTCTGTGGCTTTTAATGCTGGCAACACTTGAGAAGGTATAAATGAAAAGTAACCTCCTTTCTCTAACTCTGTATGACCATATTAAATGTTTTTTGTGTGTGTCTATCTCTTTAAAGGATCTTGTCTTAAACCAGCGTAACTCTTTCCTACTTTAAGGATAATCTTATTTCCTCCTGATTTCTGCAGGATCCTATTAGTAAGAGCTGAGCCCAGCTTTGAGTCTTTGCTATATTATTTGCTCAGAAAAGATCTGCAGATGCCATTCACTGCTAGAAAATTGCTTTTGGCCTTCACATAAGCCTTTTCAGGGAGTCCCAGGTCCCAGAACTGAAAGATCGATCGATCAATCAACCAATTGATCTATCCATTCATCCATCTTACTAACGTATATTGATACTTTATGTTAGGCTCTGTGCTAACTGCTTTGCATGTATTAAATTGATTAATCCTCACAACAAACCTGAGTTAGGTTTTATTAGTTTCCCTGTTTTACAGAAAAGGAACCTGAAGCACAGAGAGATTAAGCTTCTTTCCTAAGATCACGCAGCAGTTAAGTAGTAGAGTCGGGATTTGAGCTCGATTCACACTTTTAACCACTATGCTAAACTCTGTCTCATGAAGGTGTCCTAGGAGTGCTGCATGTATTGCAGCTCCTGCATAAAAATATATGTATTTTCAAGGGTCAGATATGAGACTGGGGATGAGAACCATTTATTTTCAGAAGTATTTCTCATAAGGCTCAGAAAGCATAGGTCACCTAAATGAACTCAGGCCTTCCACAGGCCAAGATAAAAGGCTGAGACACCAGGGGTCATGTTGTGTAGGCTCACACGACCCTATCTAATTTTTGGACTATGTTCAGAAAATAGATTGTTTCCTCTGGCTGAGTCTCTGTAAGTGCCTTCATAGTCATCGATGGTGTTCTTTAGCCAAGGCAGGAAGCCAGGCCATTTAGTGTCTGGCTCTCTACAGAATCTGGCTCCTCCTAGCAGCACACATGAAGAGCAGAATAAGTGCTCTCCTGTGAGTACTTTTGCCCCATGTCCCATGCTCCTCAAGTACTGTATTGAGGATTCACACAGATGTTAATTATAGGAACTGGAAGAAATCTTAGATCAGATGGTTCTTCCTGTTTCATAAAGAAACAGATAAGAAGGGTGAAGTGACTTGTCCAAGAATCACATATCAAGCTTTTAACAACAGCAGAAATAGGATCCAGGCCTTCTGCCTCTGGTTCACACTATGCCATATATATATACATATAAATTTCAATAGGCCTTTTCTGTCTCTTCATACTCATAAAAGGCAAATGTTTTTGACGTTTTATCACCTAAGATGTGTATTCTAAAATTTTATAACATAAGTGAATAATATTGTACAGGTATGGTAACAGGGTAAACCCCAAATGAATTTCTGAGAAACCATGACTAGGCTCTAATCATGATTTTAAATCTATTTTGAATCTATAGAGTGTTATTTGCAAAAAGCCTTATCTGTAATAAAAAAAATCTATTGCTAATGATTTCCTCATGGAAGAGAAGAGGAGGATAAACTTTGTAGTTCAGATTTTCATTTAACTTCAGTTACTATTTTAGCTAATATTTCCCCAGGTCTTACTTACAAGGTTCAAGATTTAAATTATATTTTATTTTTAGAGAATGCAAATCTGAAATATGAAATTCAAAAGTAATGTGGAAAACATGGTCAACTACCTTCTTATATTAATGCTTATCACTGTAAAACACCTCTCAGAATAAATTTTATTCCCCTCTGCTTCAGAATGACACAGGTTTCTTAAATTTTAAGGCCTAGTATAAGACTCACATGGGAAGAGTTTATTGCTTTTTTCCCCCCAAAAATGGCATTAGTGCTTTACCTAAATGGCTCCTGAGTCTTGTTATAGACCTATAGTATAAACACTTAAGTTCTCATCTTCTATTCCAGCAAAAAAAAAAAAAAAAGACTAACAATTTAAGGTATACCCTAAATTATTTTTATTTATCATATTAGGTTTGTGATGTCCTTGCAGAGTTTTCTTCAAAGTTAAGTCCTTTGCTTTTGTATACTGATTTTTCTGCGTGGAACTTAAAGTATTATGGAGTTGGAGCCCATTCTAATGAAATCATAGACACATTCCTGGTGGTGATTGGAACTGTTCAGTGCCTAGGATGAATATAAGGTACCTAAGTGTTTGTTGAATTTAAATTAAGGTAAAGGAACCTTTGGGAATTCTTACTTGATGAGCTGTAAGGGATTTTGGAATTCATTTGGTTTCTTTCCTCTTCTCATTGTACAGTGGAGGAAACTGAGACCCAAAGGGCTAAAGGAATTTGCTAGAGTGGCACAGCTCTTTTGCGGTGGGTTAGAATTAATGGGAACCAATATATATTGAGCATCTACTATGTGTCAGATGTTTTATAAATATCCCACTGCATTTAATTCTTAGTATTCTCAGGTAGTTACAACTTCAGGAAAGTTGAGCAACTTGCCCAGGGCAACACAGCTAGTAAATTAGGGAGCGTGAATTAAATTTAGATCTATCTAGCTATGAGGCTTGTATTGTCTTTCTACTACCCTATGCTGCTATCTCTTAATTACCAATTTTGTTTTCACCTTGTTATTAAAAATGTAACATGGTATTGGCTTGAAATAATTAATATATTTGGCCAAATAAGTGACAGACACTTGTTCTTTTTGGCCAATCTTATAATCAAGTATGTTGTATAGAGAGAAGAGTATTAGACTTGAGTCAGAACTTTGCCCTAAGTCCCAGTTTTGTCTCTGACTGGCTGTATTACCTGTCTGAAAATCAGTTTCTGCACAATTAAAACGTGGAAAGAGACTTGGTGATATCCATATACCTTTATAACTCTTTGTTCTATGAGTTCTTAAGTGACCTATCCAACGGGCAACAAGGAGGCTTTGGAAACAGGGCTGATACACATAAATGCAGTACCTTGTGGAAATGACATTGATGGGGGAGTAACGTGCAGAAGAGGACACCAAATGAATACCAGACCTGCATTTTTCCACAATAGTGTGGAAACGCCTTTTTAGAAACTTACATAATTAACATTGGTGTCACTGAGTCACTGACTCCTGAGGGGTTACTTCTCTCTCCTTCACAAACATGTGCCCACACACCTCCATCAGAGATTCTGGTATAGATTTCTGCAGATGGCAATTTACATAGTATTAGAGAAATGACCATCTTGCTCTAGGCCAAACATATCTTGTCTCTCTTGTGGGTACTGGTAGTGGTGAAGAGGTTACCTATAGGAACAGTACAGAGTTGTCTACCTGGGTAATAGATCAAACAGTTTTTAGATGGATTTCTGCTATTGAGGCTTTTGAGTCTCAATTATTTCATCTTTAATCTGTGAATAGTAAAGTAAAAATCTTTGGGATTTTGTAAAGACTAAATGAAGAACTGTCATCACACAGGAAGTTCAGTAAATATTTTGTGTCACAGCTTCTGTCTTCCTAAATACTGAACACTTTTAGTAGTATTAAAGTCGCATGATTTGTAGTAATTTATAATTTATATAATGACTTAGTTTCGTTCCTATTATTGCGAAGGCTTGTAATTACAGTGGATCATGGGGGAAATACTGGCCTTGGAGACAGGAGACGTTGACCCCAGCCTGGACCACATCCTTGACTATGGTGTTCCCATGGGCAGCAGTTGCCTTTCTAATCCTGTTTCCTCATCTGTAAATTAAAGGGGGTTGGACTAGGTGACCTGTTGGGTTCCTTATAATCTAAAAGTCTAAGATTATGTACATAATTAACTGTGTCACTTTAACTTGTGAAGTTTTGATTGTTATGCTGAAGCCAGTTAATGTAGCCTCACTTAAATGCAGATCATGTTCATATATGTTCAGTGTTTAACTTTATCACGGTCATTTACTCATAGGATATTTAGAGAAAGCCCTCTCGGTGTACACTGAACTAAGTATACTAAGGGAAATGAGAACTCCATTTCAAAATAAGAATAAGCATGATCTGAGTTTCTAGATCTTGAAAGATCACCTGAAATTTACTTAAAGTCAACAAGAAGCTGTTTCACAGATTTCTAAACCAAGGGCCTCAGTATACTTGTGTAATTTCCCCCAAGGTAATCAATGTTTAGGCATCCTGAAGCTCCTACTTACTGTTAAAAAACAACCTGTCTCTGACTTACCTCTGTAGTTGGTGTTAATACTTCAAAGGAGGCTATTTAGTGTGGTGTAGCAGTGGTACAGCATTATCTTGCCACCTTCTAGAACACGCATTTGGAAGCTGAAATGGGATTTCAAGACTGCTAAATAAATGACAAGAGTTTAGGCCTCCCCTCTGGGGAGAGAACTCATGCCTCACAAGACTGATTTTATGGCCTCAATTGCTGGATAAGTCAAATTTTACTTTCAGCTTCATAAACGCAGCAGTTTGTTGTTCACTGTTCAGGGTTTTAAGGCTACCCTTTTCCAACATGCACCGTGTTTTATGATTATATTGTAATATACTGGGATGCCAAGAAGTACGTTGTTGGTGTTATTTGTACTTGGTTGGTACAGAAGCAGTAGGGCCTTGTTTGTTTTCTCTATTCAGTACTGGATTGATGTTCACAGGGTTATTTAAACACAATTACTGAAATAGTACGTTGGAATTTTGGTAACTTTGGCAGCTTGATGGCCACTACGTGCAAATGGGCAGTTCACCGGCCTGGGGCTATGTTTCGGAGACTTTGCAGACAACGGCATCATTAGGCTGTTGCCTAGCACAGCTATGGCACATACGTACATTGGCTTGTTTTGCTGGTCTTTTAGTATTATTCGTCTTTCAAGGTTTAGCAAGAAACCTTTTCTGGTGTAATTTCTACTTTGGTTGGGCATTTACTCATCTAACAAGTCTTTCTTCCTAAAACTTGACCTATGAGAAGATTTAGGTGGATAGACTGTTCTATAAAATACTTCTTCAGTTTAGGAAAAAATTAATGCTCTTGGCTAAAAGTCTTTCTCAGGTACCCACCCCCCCAGCCCCATTTTCTACAATACCAAACTTAGTGTACGAACCATGACTGACTTTCTCTTTTACACCAAAGGATATTATAGTGCCTCAAAGCAATCACAGGAGTCACCTAGCTTTATTACCTTCATTATAGGTAGAATTTATAGAAAACAGAGATTAGCTTAAATGTGATCTGACCCCAAGATCATTTTCTCAAAAAAACACTGTTTCCTTCCTTTTTATTAAAGAAGGCAGTCTCTTTCTCTTTTATAGTTAACTGATACTTATAATTAATTGAAATCCAGTTAATTTTTATTCATTATAATATCTCTTGTAACTTTCCCCCATTTAGAATAAGACAAAACAGGATTAAAAAAAAATTCCTGTCCAGTTAGCAAAGTACCCAGTGCACTTATAACCTAAAAGGGAACTTAGAATTACATAAGATGTTGGTTTACTTTCTTAACCTGGTTTTCTCACCACTTATGTGTTTTCCAACGTGTATGCCTTATTACATTATCGTGGAAGGATTTTTATAGAATAACAAGACACATGGCTTTTATCTCAGAAAGAGGAAAAGGTAAAGGTATTGTAGTACAGAATAATGCATTTTATCAATTCTAAGATGTACCTTTTCCACATTTTGATGTCTCTCAAACTGAGATGTGTCTTAATTATTGAGGGCATGTCATTTGCAACTGGCATACACTTTCTTTTAGTGGTACAGAATGTAATAGCATATCTTACAATTAATGGCATTTTATATTTGATGAACTGTGATATTAGAAAATGGGAAATTAAATTCCATGGTCTCTCCAACTATAAAGCTCTACTGTCATCTATAAACTATAAGTATGCAGCAAAATATGCCTATATGTAAACAAAAAACCTAGACCTTACTGCTGTATATCAGATTGCTATTTGTCTTCATAATAATTTTTTAAACAAGACAAGCTATACTAAAACATGTAACCACACTGTCTTTTTAATATATGTGAAATACACAAAACATCGGGCCAGAAGCTGCAGAAACTTATTTTCAGCATAGGTGAGGTAAGGATTATCAAAATCTTTCCTACACCATCTGGCAAAGCGTTTCACTCACACTGTGGGGAGATGGATAGGACAGTGAGAATACAAGACCACTTATAAACTAAAAATAGAGGGACTAGATCTGTCTTTCCTTTCTAAAGTGCTTAAAAGTTTCAGGGTGGAAATAAAAGCTTTGTGGTGTAGCCATGTAACTAGTTTTGGTTAAAGAGATTTAAATGGAATTGTGGAGGTATGTGTTTTTTCTCTTTCTTTTCTAGTCAGTTGCCGGGAACGGAATGAAGAGTTCGGCTGTCCCCTTATTTGATGCCTTAGACCACTGTGTAGAGCAGGGTGTCTCAACCTCAGAACTATTGACATTTGGGGCCAGATAACCCTTTGCTGGGGGGCTTTTTTGCTGTAAGTTGTTTAGCAGCACCCCTGACTCTACCCACAGGATGCCAGTAGCAACCTCCCTGCCCAGTGTGACAATCAAAAATGTCTACAAACATTGCCAAGTATCACCTAAGGGGTAAAAATGCCTCTGGTTGAAAGCAGCTGGTGTAGAGGGAACACATATAAAAATGCTATTCTGTGGCTATCCTATTTCAAGAGTTCTATATGTATCTGTGTGTATGTGTGTGTGTGTGAGTGTGTGAGTGTGTGTGTGTGTGCACGCGATTTTGTCAGATCGCATTTCTGTTTGTTTGTTTGGAACATAAGATCACTGCATATAGAATCTGACATGAATGAGAACTGGAAAATTTTGATGAATCGATGGAATATTAATTCACATTTAGATGTTATTAAGGCTCAAAAAGAACATCTGGCCAAATTATTTCCAGAATTTGTTGCTAAGCATGGCTTTGCTACTTATATAGCTAAATGTCTTATATTTAAGATTTCCCATTAAAGGATGCATTTTGAAAAGAAAATGTGTGTGTGTGTGTGTGTGAGAATCTCTGTGGGGACAAAGAGAGGAGAGAGGGAAAAAGTAGGGGGTAGAGAGGAGTGTGGACAGGGAACACATGGAGATGAATGAAACAATGAAAAACAGTTAGCAATCTATGATGCTGTGGAATAGTGTTTTACTTTTTCATGAAGCTCCGTTTACCACTGAGCACTTTCATAGTTCTGATGAAGCTGAATTATTCTTTTCTAGCAAGTAGTGAGAAATCAAGTTCCTGAAGATTTAATCATTATAAAGATAGGTTGACTGTGCTTGCATTTCAGAACTTTATCTCAGGAAGTCAAAGCTATAAACAGGCTGATGCAGAGCTTATCCCATTAAAGGAATATTAATACCTTACAATATATATTCTTAAAATGCTCTGGTTTTTTTAATGATTTTTTTTTTTTTTGGCTGCGCTGCATGGCTTGCAGGATCTTAGTTCCCCAACCAGGGATCCAACCCAGGCCCCCTGCAGTGGAAGCTCGGATCCTAACAACTGGACCACCAGGGAATTTCCTAAAATGCTCTGTTTGCCACTTTACCTTTATTGATTCAACTAGACGCTGCTCATAATTTGAACGTATTATAAATGAAATTTCCTAGAAGAAATAATTAAAATGACATATTATATAGACATTATTTAAGGCTTTAACATGTTTAAAGACACAGTTTTTAACATTACTAGTGTTTAGAGTCCTGTCAGAAGAAACCTTAAAAAATAACAATGGCTACATGATGGAAAAGAATGTTTAGGCTTTACAAATTACTGCAGCACAAACTGATGCATGCCTACTTCCTCCTGTGCCGTCCATAAACATGTAGTACAGGTGAGCTTCAGGGGCAAGAAGCGAGGCGCGTGCTGCTGTATATTGTGTGGGTTACAGAGAAATGAGAGATGATGTTGTGCATGTTAAGAGATGAGACCAAAGCTCATGAAGAGAAAGATGAAGATTACTATTTTTCTGGATAAGGCACACTTGAGAAAGCTGTTTCAGGTACTAACTTAATAATTAGATTTGTGGGAAGGCCCTCATATTACAGCCCTCTGAAAGTTATTTAGAAATTTATTTGTCTTTCCACTTTTTTGAGAAAGAAGCAAATAACAACTGGGGCATTCTTGAAAGAAACAATGTTCTAGTAAACATCCTGGGAAAGCTCCTTTTTGAAGAATTAGAATTTTAGAAGTAAAAAGGATTTTACAGATCATGTAATCCAATTTATTTTTACTTTTACACATGAGGAAATTGAGACCCAGGGAAGTGGTGACCATCATCTGCACTGGCTATGGCTGCAGTGAACTTGTAGTTTAATAACAGGCACAGATAAAAAGACCCTGAGTCATCAAGTAAACGTTAATTTACGGTCATTATTCACTGATTCCAAACTTGGCTGGGTATCAGGATCACCTGAAAAGCCTGACAGTATGTTCCTAGGCCCTTCCAGACCCTGTGAAGGAGACATGTGGGGACAGCTTCAGAAGTTTGTATCAAAAACAAAGTCTTCATAATTCAGAAGGAACTGGTCCTTAAACACAAACTTGGGAAAAAGTAAACAGTATCTGATAAGCTTGAAACACATAAAATTCCTTTTAAACGATTTTAAGAGTAAGAATTAAGAGTTGTAAATACTTGGCAGCTTCAGCTGTAGTCGTCCAAAAACTTTGGCTGCCGGCCATGACCCTACTGGCAGGGGCAGGATGACTAGTAGGTTATGAAGGCAGGGGGATCACAGGTCCTATCATGAGAGCAGCTGCCTCTTGTTGTTATAATTTGTCTCTTAATGTAAACATCCTATTTCCCCAACCATTTCTACAGGTCCTTCAAATGCAAGGACCACACTTCATGACTTCCCATATTCACTGCCTCTTGAAAGTGCCTTGCATATTTCAGGAAGTGTGGAATAGTGTCTAAGAAGAAGGGTTTTAGGATTATAAACCTAGATTTGAAACTACGAGCTTCCACTTTCACTTACTGTGTGATATTGGGCAAGTTATTTCCTTCTGTGGCTCAATTTCTTTATCTGCAAAGAGTATAGAGTACACTGTAAAGAGTAAACAATCTTACCTATGTAAAGAGCCTAGCATAATGTATGGAATGTGTTATTTAAAAAAATAACGTATATAACATGCGCCTGGCTAGAAGTATGGGTATTGAGGATATAATAGTGAAAATGACAGATAAAAATCCCGTACCTGTGGATTTTTTTGGTGGGTGGGGGGACATAGATGACAAACAAGCAAGATAAATATAATTCTTGATACAAACAAATGCTATAAGAAAATAAATATGATAATGTGGTAAAGAATGGCTGAGAGGTAAGGCACGTTGCAGTAAATAGGGTGATTAAGGAAAACCTCTCTGAAGATGTGACTCTGAGTTAAGAAATGAAGGATGAGGAGACAGCCATGAAACAAGCTTAAGCTTAGGAATCATGCTTGAGATAGGGAACAGTGAGAACAAAGGCCTTGAGATAGGAATGAGCTTCAAATGCTCTAAGAGCAGAAAGAAAGTCAATGTTGCTGGAATGTAGTGAGAGGGGGGTTGACATAGAAAATGAGAGTAAGGGATGTAGAAGGTGCTCAGTAAATGGTTAAAATATAGGAACATGTTAAGGGCTTTACAAATCTCTAGCCCTGTAGTACTATGTAGATTGTGGATGTATATTCGTTTTCTTTACTTTCCATTTTTCTTTCCTCCTTCTTTCAGTCTTGGCCTTCCTGCCTAGTGCCTCCCTTAGCTCTGGGAGCTTGGGCTTTCCAGCTTCTCTGATGAGATTTCAGTCAAAGAAGCTATTTACAGCTGCTCCATTCTTGGCTGTGAATGAATACACTGAAAGAGTTGAGTGGTAAGGGAGATAGAGATTGAAAATCTAGAATTTCTTGCAAAAATCAGCTGGGTGCTTTTCTTGCTCCCTGGCTTAAACCTGTACGGTGAAACCCTTTCCAAACACAGACAGCAGGAGACTAAAGGCAGAGGCACAGCAGGCAAACTCAGGGGCAAAGCACTTTTCTCCCTCACCAGCATGCCTGAGATGACATGCAGTGGGTCCCCTACCTCTCTCAAGCTGGCGGCTGGCAGGTCTTGACGTTTGGCGTTTCCCGCCTCACTCTGTTGTCTTTTATGGTGAGGACTAAGATGTCAGGTTAGGGGCTGCCTCAAAAACTGCCAGTGAGAGGCACAAGATACAGAAGTGAGACTGGAAAAGCCAGAAGGGACACCACAAACATTTGGACATGAATTTGGAGGAAGCAGACTTTGCACCATAGGAAAGGAAGTATAGGCAGAAGTACATCTCTAATGAAGAGCATTATCAATGGAAAATTGGGATTATGAATTTTGGGGAGTAAAATCATCACCATTAGCTTCTCTGATACGACAAATGTGAAACTTAAGCTTCTTTATATTTCACTTTTCCTTTCTCTACTCTCTCCATTGTTTTATTAATCATATTTTTAATTTTTCTATTGGTTACCTTGACTTTTATACCCATCAATTTTAAATAGTATCTTCTATTCTTTTCTTTCTTTACGCTCCTACTCCTATTCCAATATTTTTAGGTAATTCAAGATGGTAACATTTTCAGTCTGTCACTGCAGTAAAAAAAGCTCCCAAAAACGCACTTCTGTGTTTTGTCCATTAGTTGCTTCTAAAAATTAAAATCTGAATATCTGAATCTATGCCATTTTCAGAATGTTCCAAATTTCAAGGACCAATGGATTATCTCTCCCTTTTTCTTAGATCAGTTGCACAAAACCATGTTACCTTTAGTTTGTGCATGTCTGCAATGGAGACTTTTCACCTATTTTCCCTCCATGCAGCTGCCAATTGCTTTTCTTTTCACGTTAAAGAAACAAAAAGAAACCCTATGTTTTCTTATTTCTAAGATCATCCAACTTCTTAATCAATCATTCTTTGTTAAAGAAAATTTACATTTTTGTTGAAAACATGCTTCTTAGAGTCCCATAATTTGTACAAATTGCTTTAGGTCTTCTGCAGAATAACTATGATGGAAACATTTTCAAATTATTGAAATTTTGGATCCAATTGTGTGTTGGGTGCTGGTCCTCTTATTTCAAGAATTCTTCTTTTTTTCCCACCCTCTAAAGCGCAATTTCAAATACTTTTTCAGAAAGAATCTGTGGAAGGTAAAATTTCTAAGTCTCCCCCATGTCTGAAAATGTCTTTGTCTTCATGCATGATTGATTGTCTGTATATAGAATTATAGGTTCAAAGTCATTTTGCCCTCAGAATTTTAAAGACATTGTTATATTGTTTTTAGCATTCATTGCTGCTGGTGAAAAATTTGGTATTAACCTGATTTATTATATCTTTGTAGGTAATCTTTTCTCCTCATGGAAACTCTTAAGATCTTTTCTTTTTCCGTGGGGTTCTGAATGTTCATGATGATGTGCTTAGATGTGATTCTTTTTATTCATCAACCTCATCACTTAGTTGGCCCTTTTAGACTTTTCCACTCAGTAATTTTCTTTTATGATGGCTTAAAACTACGTTCTGCTACGCATTTTCTCTTTCTGGAACTCCTACAGTTAAGTATTCAACTTTCTGGATTGATCCCTGTATTTCTTAACTCTTCTCTCATTTTTCATCTCTTTTTCTTTTTACTTTACTTTCTAGAAGATTTTATTTTTTCTACCTTTTTGAAAAATTAAATTAGTTTTCATTTAGCAATCACTTTTACTTTCCATGAACTCTTTCTTGCTCTGATTATTTTTTTCATAATTGTATGTTCATTTTCTTAAATCTCTTTGAGAATATTAATTAAAATATCTACTGAATTGTCTTCTGTTCCCTGAATTATTGCTGTTTGTTCCAGGTTCAGTTATTTTGCTTGTTCATACCAGTTCTTCTCCTTTATGCTACCAGTTCATCTCAGATATGATCCTTGTTAGCCATCGATTTTATGACTGAAGGGCTAGGTAAACATATATAGCTAGATGGCATGGATTCCTATGGCAGATGAGTAGGCCTAGTTCCTCAGTAGACCTCCCCTTGACTGTCAGGCTTTCAACATTCATTTTAGGATGCCTGAGAAGGAAGCTGGCAGTTTCTGGCTCACCCTAGACGTTTACTCTGGGAGAACTAATAACCATTTAGAAGTTTTAGTTCTTTCCAGACATTTCTTTCAATCTCTTTACGTAACAGATCTTGGTTTTTAGCTTGGGAATAAATGTCATCACTGCATGCAAGGAGAGGATGTGCCAACTCGTGTAACTGTTTAGAAGGAAATCCTTCAATTCATCACCTTGATGTCTGCCTCATTTTCTACTTCCACTCTTGATACCTGTTGACTTTGAGCTTAAAATCTTTCTGGAAACTCTGCTTAAAGAATAGTTTCCACCTCTGTTCCAGCCTTCTCCTGAGCATGTCCTGGGCTTAGCTGCCACCACTCTGGCTTATCATCAGTATGATCCTGGAGAATTATGTCAAATCTCTGGTCAGCTACTTCTTCTCATTCCCTCTTGTATTTATTTACTGCCATTAAGGTGGAGGGACGAGGTGGAGAAACATATGCTCAACTCACCAACTTGAACAAGAACTCAAACTTAGGTCTTTTGACCAGTCTCCTTACCCTTATACCTAAGATATGGACATCATATTCAGTTATTTTACTTATTAGGTGTGTGTCCTTAGGTATGCTATTTCACTTCTTTGTGTCCCAAATTTCTCAACTATTATTTAGGAGAATGATATTGACCATATATAGTTGTAATATAAATTGGGGAGAATAATATCAGTCACATAACAGTTCAGTGAGGGTGTTTTAAGGGTGTATAGCATAATGTGTGACACACAATGAGTACCCAATAAATGATAACTTAAAACATAGGGTTCTAAGCATATAAGTACATCCTATATTTAGTTCATATCTTGGGTATCTAACCAAAGTACTTTAGTTTAAATTCCAATGGGAACATTTTAAATTTACTTTATAGCCTTGCTTACTCTTATTATTTCTAAATCAGAAGAATTCATTGGCACAAGCTATATATCTTTCTCTGAAAAGTTACTATGAATGGCTAACTTGTACCTTTTGTAAAAAATATTAGGGTCTACAAAGAAGTCATTTAGAATAAAAAACTGTGCAGCTTATCAGATGGGTAATTTCACTTGAAGAGCTATATGAATAAGAACCAACAGAAAAAAGAAATTTAATGATTTTAAAAATTACTAACAAAAAAGATTATTTTCACTTAGCTATTGTAGCCAAGCATAACTGACTTGTTTAATGAAATCACCAGGAAACTCAAGGTAGGAAATCGTTATATTTTAAGACAGATTAGTGTCCACATTAGACATTTATTTTCTCTGACAGAATATACTTTCTTCTTATTTTTTCTCCCCTAGCAATTAAAAAAAGTATATCTTTGGACATATTATATAACTTTTCTGAACCTTATTTTCCTCATCTATAAATCAAGAAAAGTACTTGCTCTTTTATAGAAGTGTTATTTGAATAAAATGAGTCAAGACAGGTGATCTCTTTGTAGTGGGTTCCCTGACAAGGGATTTTCCACCCCACTTAGAAATGGTCATATTCAAAGAGGTGATATAAAGAACACTGTGGACGTGTTTGATAAAATAAACTGTCCTCTCTTCATTTAAAATTGAAATAGAATGTACCTCAAAATTATTGCAGTGAAGGAAAACCATAAAATGAGACATTAGTCAGCTACTTTTGCAAAAGCAGCAAACTCAAAATATATTTTTCAGGGGGACAATCATCTATTATCAAACTTTAAACCCTAGCACTTTTAAGATATGTACTGCACTTAACTTTGAAAAAGGATCACCTCCAAGAGCCCCAAAGATTGTACACTTGTGGATGGAGAACTGATGTTCTGATTGACCTTACTTCATATTTATTGGTTCTCTCTCTTTTTTTAAATCAAACTTGAGTTATTTTCCCCACACAAAATGCATAGATCTTCCCAAGGAAGGTGTGACCTGATTGCCAAAATGCCTTCCAAGAACAAGAAGCCAGACAGAGGAAGACATTTGTCACTATGTAAAGCTTTGGCAAGCTTCTCTGGACATGGCAGCTGCAAAGTAATGTGGGAGAACATTTTCTTGCTTTAAGACAGACTGTTGTCAAATTCTTCAAGATAATCTAGAGGGAATCAGACTGTGTTCTTGGTTCTCCTGTACTTCTTGTAGTCACGGGTTGAGCTAAATGGTAGAGATGTTTTTGTGAGCAGTGTTTTCTGAGGATGAGAGGCCCCAAGTGAGGAAGTTACCCAAAGATGACTGAAACATGAATCTAGTCTTCTACAGTTATAAGGAAACAGAAAGGAAATCGCTCTTCGTCCCTTAAAAAAAAAAAGTTTTGGGCTTCCCTGGTGGCGCAGTGGTTGAGAATTTGCCTGCCAATGCAGGGGACACGGGTTCGAGCCCTGGTCTGGGAAGATCCCACATGCCGCGGAGCAACTAGGCCCATGAGCCACAACTACTGAGCCTGCGCGTCTGGAGCCTGTGCTCCGCAACAAGAGAGGCCGCGATAGTGAGAGGCCCGCGCACCGCGATGAAGAGTGGCCCCCGCTTGCCGCAACTAGAGAAAGCCCTCGCACAGAAACAAAGACCCAACACAGCCAAAAAAAAAAAAAAAAAAAGTCTCTTTTCCTTGATCCCACCCCACTAGCAACTAACCTGTGAAGCGTGCTCTTCTGTTCATGTGCTATTTGTGTGCAAATCATTTTAGTTAAATAATTGCTATATTTCTCATTATTCTGCTTACTTTTTATTTATACAATTCTGCTTTAAGAATCTCTTCCTGCTGCTATGTATACAACCAGTCCATTTCCCTACTGATGCCTAGGACTCTACTGCTAAATAGCATGTAGAAATTGTCCAGTTCTAGGGATGGACACCCAGATTGTCTTCAGTTCCTTGCCATTACAATGACACTGTGGTAAGCTTATATACCCCTTTATGGACCTGCATGAGAATTTTCTTGAAAGATAAACTGAATTGCAGGATTTCTGGGTCACAGAGAGGGGTAAATGTCATTTTACAAAATATTGCAAGATTGCTCTCTAGACAGGCTGCATCAGTCTACATATCCACCAGCAGGGCAGAGGGGCTCCTATAGCCTCACTTTCCTGCCAATACTTGGCATCATACAGCTTTCTAATTTTTTGCCATTTTAATGAATGTAAAGTGATATCTCACTATTGTTTTACTTTGCATTTCTCTGACTACTAATTAGCTTAAGCATCTCTTCATGTGCGTGTAAGCCTGTTGGGTTTACTTTTCTGTAAACTGCTTGTTTATAGCCTTTGCCCATTTCCTATTGTGATTCTTATATTTCTGTTATGCTGCAAGAGATCCTGGTGTATTCTAGATATTATTTCCTTGTCAATTTTAGACACTGCAATATCACCCAATCTGTCATCTTTCAGGTAACTTTGTCCATAATATCTCCCCATGAATGGAATTTTTAAAAATTTCTGATGTTACTTAGTCAAAATTTTGCCTTACAGTTTATGCTTTTGGGTTTCATTTTAAGAAGTCTTTCAATGCTTTGCCACAAAAATATTCTCTTATAATCGACTACTACCATTAAAGTTTTACCTTTCACAGTCAGGTCTTTAACATTGGGAGTTCACCTTTGTATATGGTATTGGGTAGAGATGCAGTTATTATTTTTATCCATTTAGTGAGCCAGGTTCCCAACATTATCAGCCTTTATCATACAAATAAGTGCCTTATATGCATGTGTATGTCTCTGAGCTCTCTGTTTTGTTCCACTGTTTCCCATGTCTGTTTTCTGGTCAATACTATTATGTTTCATTGTTGTGGTTGGGTAGTATGTCTCAATATTTGCTTAGGCAAAGCCTACCTCTTTCCCCTTTTCACAGCTGACTTTTATTTTTCTACTTAAAGTAAGCTATCAAGTTTCTAAAAAAAATCCATATAGAATTTTGATTGGTTCTGCATTGAATTTATAGCTCCATTTGATGAGAATTGACATTTTTAATACACTAAATTATTCCCTTTCAGAGCATGTGATGTCTCTCCATTTACTCAGATCATTTGTTTTGTCCTTCAATAGAGCTTCAAAATTTCTCCATAAAGGTTTTGTGTATTCTTGATTAAGTTAACTTCTAGAGAATTTATGGGTTCTGTTGCTATTTTAAATGGCATCTTTTTAGTTATAACTTTTGTTGGAGATTGTTGGTGTAGAGAAATGCTATTGATTTTTGTACATTGATCTGGTATCCATCAATCCTGCTGAACTTTCTTATTGTTCTCATATTTGTCTGTTGATTTTATTGCTAAGCAGTCATATCATCTACAAATAATGAGTTTAATCTCTTCTATTCTGATCTTTATATCTCATTTCTTTTTTTTTCTTACAGAATTAGTTTGACTTTCAGTAACTATGTTATACGGCACCAGTGATAGTAAACATTTTTGACTTAAAGGGAACATCTTAAAGAAAAAGTTCTTCCTTTAAGTATAGGGTTGATAGAGGCAAGTTTTACCAAGTTAAGAGTATCCTTCAATTTCTAGTATACC
This sequence comes from Balaenoptera physalus, assembly GCF_965194825.1. NCBI lineage: Eukaryota > Metazoa > Chordata > Mammalia > Artiodactyla > Balaenopteridae > Balaenoptera > Balaenoptera physalus. The sequence goes on from NC_138883.1 coordinate 169,278,115, forward strand.
ATTAAAAAAATTAGGTGTTGGAACTTTTTAAAATGCCTTTTTACATTGATTAAAACAATCATATAATTTTTCTCATTTCTTCTATTATTGCTGAATTTCATTGATATACTTTCTGATGTTAAAACATCCTTTTATTCTTGAGATATACTCCAGTGGATCATAATGTATAATTATTTTAATATATTTTAATATTTGCTTAGCCAAGATTTCCTTTAGGATTCTTGGATCTTTATGCAAAGTTAAAATGGGACTTTTTTTTTTAATATTGTCCTCATGTGGCTTGGAATCAAAATCATATAAAATAAATTGGATAATTTTGGGTTTTAAGAACTTGTAAAAATAAAAGAACTTTTCCTTAAAAGTTTGGTAGAATTCATAAACAAAACCATGTTCGTAGGCCTGAAGCTTTTCTGGGAAGTGAATGATTTAAAACTCTCTATGCTTATGGTTGTATTCAAGTTTTACACTCCCTTTGTGGCAAATTTGGCATTGTATATTTTCTATCAATTTATCCATTTTTTTCATTTCCTCTAGTTTTTAAAAGTTTGTTACAAAATAATTAATCATATATTTTTTAAAAATAATAATAGCTTTTTAAAACATTCCTTTGTATCTATTCATTCTGTGTATTGTTTATTTGCCTATTTCCTGTTTATTTGCATATTTTCTCTTTAATTCTTGAGTCTCCCTTATTTATCTTTTCAAAGAAATTTAGTTTTTTTATAACTAAAAATTTTTAAACTATTTTGAAATACTTTCAGACTTTCAGAAGATTAGCAAAGACAATACAGAAAGTTCCCATATACCCTTCACTCAGCTTCCTATAACATTAACATCTTACATAAAATTATTAAAACTAAGAAACTAATATTAGTACAACACTGTTAACTAAGCTACAGATTTTAATCAGATTTCCTCAGTTTTTCCACTAATGCTCTGTTTCTCTTCCAGGATCCAAAATAGGATACCATATCTTATAGGCTGAATTATGTTTCCCCAAAATTCGTATGTGGAAGTCCTAACCCTCAGTACCTCAGAATGTGACAGTATTTTGAGACAGTATCTTTAAAGAGGTAATTAAGTTAAAATGAGGTCATTAAGATAGACCCTAATCCAATATGACTTGGGTCTTCATAAGAAGAAATTAGGGCACAGGAACACACAAAGGGAAGACCATGTGAAGACACAGAGAGAAGATGGCCATCTACAAGCCAAGGAGAGAGGTCTCAGAAGAAACCAACCCTACTGATGCCTTGACCTTGGAGTTTTAGATTCCAGAATTATGAGAAAATACGTTTCTGTTGTTTAAACCACCCAGTCTGGGTACTTTGTTATGGCAGCCCTAGCAAACTAATGTATCATTTGTTTTTCATATTTCCTTAGTCTCCTCCAATCTGTGACAGTCTCTCAGTCTTTCCTTGCCTTTAAACAATACTCTCTCATGTTATCAACTGTCAGTTGGCACTTTTGAAGAGTGCTGCTAAGGTATTTTGTTGAATATCCCTCTATTTGGATTTGTCTGATGCTTTCTCATGATAAGACAGAGGTTACGGACTTTTGGGAAGAATACAATAGAGGGGAAATGCTCTTCTCATTGCATCATACCACAGAGTACATAGTATTGATATGTCTTATTACTGGTGATGTTAACCGTGGTCACTTGGTTAGTGGGGTGTTTGCCAGGTTTCTCCACTCTAAAGTTACTATTTTTCCCTTTCCGTACTTTATTCTAAGTGAATCACTAAGTTAAGCTCACACTCAAGGGAAGGTGAATTCACTTCTTCCTGGAGGGAGGAGTATCAAAGAATTTTGGACATATGTTAAAACCACTACAGTAATGAATAAATGTTTTGGGGGAGATGCTTTGAGCTTATTCAAATATCCTGTTTCTTCTTAATGTTTTTCCCACTAATTTTAGGATTTATCAGCAGGTCTTGCCTGCAACAATTATTAATGTGGTATTCTAATGATGATTTTCTATTTCCCTCATTCCTTCTAAATGTATGAGCTGGAATTTTTTTGTAACAAAGAGTTCTGTCTTCTTCCTCATTTATTAACTTAATCATTTATTCATATGAGTATGGACTTATGAATATTTATTTTGGGGGTTGAATCAGATATTATCATTATTTATTTCATTGCTCAAACTACTCCAGCTTCCACAATTGGGAACTCTTTTAAGCTGGTTGTGTGTCTTTTTGACATGCCCTTGTTCTTATTTTCTGAAAATGATGCTTTAAGTGTATCTTGCATTTTCCCTGCCCCAGCCCTAGGTTCATTCATTTCTCTAACCCTTGTTCCAGAATTTTTTTTTACTTGTAGTGTATTCACTGCCATTCAAATCTAAGTATTCATTAATTTTCTTTTTCAACCTAAGGGTTATTTAGGAATTTGTTTTAATTTTCCAAACATGTGAGATGTATTTAAGCTATCCTTTTAAGAAACTTAATTTATAATTTAATGCATTATGACTAAAGGACATAGTGTGTATGACACTGATAGTTTGGAATCTGAGGTTCCCTTTGAAATATTATCTCTGGTTTATTTTTGGTAAATATTCAGTAAATATTCTGTGCATGTGAATACAAAACGTGAATTATTTGTCACATGAAGACTCTATATATGCCTAAATAGCTTAAGTCTACTAATTGTACTGCTGAGATATTTGCTAATTGCTTCTTTCTGTTCAATCTATCAGTTTCTCAGAGGTATGTCAGAATTTCCAACTACAATTATTTCTTTCTTATGTCAATTGTTGATAAATTTACACACATACACACAAGCACACACACGTGCCCTTGGCAGCATAGATGCCCTTGGTAGCTATGTCCTCTAAATCCACTGTTTCTTTTCCGCATATACAGTGTCTATATTGGTTAGATGTTCCAGTTACCTATTTCTGCATAACAAATTACTGAAAAACCTAGGGGCTTTTTAAAACAAGCATTTTTCTCACAGTTCTGTGAGTCACAGATCTGGGAAGGGCTTGGCTGAGTGGTTTGTTTCCAGTGTATGCAGTGTCAGCTGGCATGGCCGGGGCTGGAAGACCCACTTCTAAGGTGGCTTCTTCATTCATATATCTGGCAACTGGGCTGAGAAGTTTGGAATAGCTGGGGGATGCATGGGCACTGCTCAGTAAACTCTCTTTCCACATTTACTCCACCTGGCACCTTGCGTTTACTTTCAGCAGGGTAATAGGGTAGTAGGGCTTCTTATCTCCAGAATACACTTACTCCTCTCAAGTCTCCCACCCCCAAAGTCTTATCTCACTGTGATACTGTCTTGAAGTCAGGACTTAGCCAACTGAATGAGACCCAGGTGAGCATGAGTGCTATGTGTATAGTTCAAGTATAGTATCTCTCAATTTAAAGACCTGTAAAGAAACATTATCCGTCCCCTGCCCCCAGTATCCCTGAAACATCCACATGTGATAAAGAGATAGGACAATTACAATAACACTTCAGTTAAAAAAGCAGGAGAACAGGATACACATAGCAGTTACTAGTCTATGGCAATTCTGAAATTCATTTCAACACATATTGTCAAAAAGAAAGAGATGGGGGCTATTACCCTGCTGAAAGTAAACGCAAAAACGGGAAAATTCTCTGAAGGTCCTGGCTTTACCCTCTGGGCTCTTGAGTCTGTCCTCTGAGCTACCCTTCCTTTTCCCTAAGAAACTGACTATATTTGCAATTGAGTGGCCTTCTCAGCCTGCTTCTTGCCCATAGAAGGGTGGGGGTGGGGAAAGTGTCTTTTAAAATTTTGCACTATCTCTTTTCTTTTTAATTCAAGATGACAGTGCTCTTACCTATGCTATTCATTGAAAAACGTAGGTTTCCTATGAATCTTACTGGGTTTCATTCTATTAGACAGAAGTCACGTTTACAAATCTCTTTAAGACAGGAAGTTTTTTATCTTGGGTCCTGTGGTTACTGTGCAATAAAGCCTTGAGGGGCTTCCCTGGTGGTGCAGTGGTTGAGAATCCACCTGCCAATGCAGGGCACACGGGTTCGAGCCCTGGTCTGGGAAGATCCCACATGCCGCGGAGCAACTGGGCCCGTGAGCCACAACTACTGAGCCTGTGCGTCTGGAGCCTGTGCTCTGCAACAAGAGAGGCCGTGATAATGAGAGGCCCGCGCACCGCGATGAAGAGTGGCCCCCGCTTGCCGCAACTAGAGAAAGCCCTCACACAGAAATGAAGACCCAACACAGCCAAAAATAAATAAATAAATAAATAAAATTTAAATAAATAAATAAATAAATAAAGCCTTGAGAATCTTAGAATCCTCATTGTTTAACAGTGAGGGTCTATGAGGCATACCCATAAGACCATCAGAAGTCCTTTAGTCTAGCTGAGAGCCTCTATGAAACACTGCCTTAGACCTTTCTTAAGTCTTAACAAAGGATTTTCCAGACCCACCCTGAGGTGGTTCTTTGCTCTGAAGCCATTTCATATTCTGAGACTCTTTTGCTAGAATACACAGGGGATGTGCAACAGTTCTATTTCCAAATCCTGACTCTTTAATATTTCCTCTAAATTTCACCCCAAAACTAAGCAACTCCACAACAGCATTATTCACAATACCCAAAAGATGGAAGCAACTCAGTGTCTATCAACAAATGAATGAATAAACAAAATACAGTATATACATACAATGCAATATTATTCCATTAAAAAGGAAGGAAATTCTGACACATGCTACAACATGGATGAAACCTGAGGACATTATACAGTGAAATAAGGCAGCCACAAAAAAGACGCGTATTGTATGATTCCACTCATGAGATGTCTAAAGCCGTCAAATACTTAGAGACAGAAGTTAGAATTGTGGTTCGAATAGAGGGGCTGGGCAGAGGAGGGGGATGGGAAATTGTTGTTTAATGGGTATAGAGTTGTAGTTTTGCAAGATGAAAAGAAGTCTGGAGATTGACTGCATAACAATATGAAGTACTTAACACTACTAAACTGTACATTTAAAAATGGTTAAGATGGTAAATTTTGTTATATATATTTTACCACAATTAAAAAATTTAAAAAGCCAAAAACAAAACAAAACTAAGCAACTGTTACTTTAGTTCATGCTTTTCTCTTTGTATTCTATCACAGTCAGCTAGAAAAAGCCAGGTAGTATTCTCTGCATTTTACCTAGAAACTTCCTTAGACATATCCACAAGTTCATTGGTTTACAGGTGACAGTGTTGCCAAACTTTCCAACTATTATGTACCAAAGGTTGCTTTTTCTTCTGTCTCCAGTATCATTTCTACACTGTCCTTTAAGACTCACCAACATATTCCCACTTTTATTAACCTTTTCTTTGAGGCCCTTCTAGCTTCTGCCTCTGCCCGGGCCCAAAGCCAGTGCCATACATTTTAGGCTTCTGTTATGTAAGCAACCCCCTGCTGGGCACCAGGTCCTGTTCTGGTTATCTATTGTTTGGAGGAAATGACTGATGGCAGCTGGTCTAACAGCATCTGTTTTTATCAACTCTTTATTTTGGTAGAACTTCTGCCCTGATTCCCCATCAAAATTGACTAATTGGTTGTTACTGTCAATTTCTGTAGTGATGAAGAAGGAAAATTATGGCCCAAGGTAACGTGGTGAAGAAACAAAAGGAGAATTTCAAAACGTTCCTTCAACATACCCAGTTTTTCTTTCCATTCATTCACCCATAGCAGTCCATGATAGTTTTCTGTTTCCTTGGGTTTTCGCACGGGCACGTGCTCTCTCTCTCTGGTCATGGTTATTTTAGCTACTATTCACATCTCTCTAGCATCTGCAATTTTTCAAGGTTAATTTTGGGGTGTGGGCGCTGATTTAGGAGCTGAGGGAAAATATTACAAAGCCATGGGCTATGGAAATTTTAGTCTGGTGGGAAAAACAGATCACTAAAAATCCAATATATAATAAAAGGTGCTAATGATATGAAGAAGGTAAGCACAGTGTATTGTGGGGAGAATAGAGAAGCAGTTTCTAAATGAGGCTTGGAGTTCACAGAAGGCTTTAAAAAGGAGCCAGGTAGGAGCTATGATAGGTAAAGCACAACTGAGGCAAAGGAACTTCAGATATAAAGGTATCTATAAAAGAATGATTTTTTGAGATAGCATGAATTATTTAGGACCCCACATGTAATTCTGAATTGTCGGGAACAAAGAATGTTTGCAAGTGAGTGGGTGGAGAAGTTAGAAGTAGGAGGGGCCTGAATATAATGTTATACCAAGGAGCTTGGATTTCATTCTTCAAGAGAGTGGGAAATATTGATTTTAAGCAGGGAATTGTGAGGATCATATTTACAAGTTTCAAAGGTTAAACAGACAGCAGTGTTTCATGCTTAAGCTCTACGGCCGCTTGCTTGCATGGGAATTTTCTAAAGCCCTGGAATAGGCACTAACAACGAATTTTGTGGTCAATTGTTTTTTGTAAAATTTGCAAAAGGAAGATATAATTGAATAGGCTCTTTCTACTATAACTTGCCTCCATTACATTTTCCCTAGGCTGTGGGCATTACTGGTAATTGGTTAAGGGGAAGTTCTCGATTATTTAGTAATATATATTAAAGTAATCTGTAGTCACTTCTGTCTATAGCTAAGTTCTGGTATAGAAATGCCTTCTGGTAATGATCTTACTACCCAACCAGCACTTATAACACAAGCATGTAGGGCCAAAGGTCATATTGTGATAAAAATGTACATTCACAGTTTTGTATTTGTTTCTTAAAGAAGGACCCTAAACCGTATAAACGTGAGGGCCTACAAACCGAGATCTTCACCTGGAGCAATGCCAGACAGGACCAAATTAGTAAACTATTATAAAAACTTCTTAGCTCTCTGAGAGATGAAGACCTGAACCAGGCGGAAATAGCAGAAATGAAGAAGGTTCACGGGCATGCAGGGAGTAGAATCTATGGAACTTGACAATTGTTTTGATTTGGGGGGTGAGTTTCAGAACAAACTGTAAGGACGGAAGTCCATTCATGGGGAGAGAACGTCAGGGAAATTCCAAATTTAGTTGGAGGATGAATCCTGTTTGGGGCTTTTGCTGCCTTTCAGGAGTCAGAAAGAGAAGTGGAGGAAAATGCTAATCTGCGGCTCAGCTAAGCACCCAGAGGTTTGGGCGATGTTATTTGCTATATTTTCCATTCTCTGGACGCCACTTACCAGGCTCTTCTTGGCCCTCCTCTTCCGGTCCTCAAGCCACCACACGTCAGCCACTTGCGCGCCCTCAGAGTTTCCCGGCGGTGCCCGCTCACCGGATGTGGGAGAAGCACTTCCGCCCCAGAGGGGAATCGCTCAGGAGACGCAGGGCGCAGGCGCGGCGGGGGCCTGCGCAGGCGCAGCGGGGGCCTCCACAGGCCCAAGTTCTGCCGGCGCGTGTGAGTCGGCGTTTGAGTGCGTGGCTGTGGCTGAATGCTTTTCCCAAACCGAGAGAGCTGTTCTCTTTCCGCTTAATGCCCCAGGCCTCCATTTCCCCACCCCCCACAGAAAGTCACGGCGCCTCCCCAAGGGCTTTGTAGGTCTCCAGGCACCGAGGCCCAGGCGCTACTGAAGAAGAGTCAGCGCTGATTTCCCAGCTGCTAAACGCACGGCTCATTACCTTTGGTAGGTTTTTTAAAAAAATTATTTATTGTATTTATTTATTTTTAGCTGTGTTGGGTCTTCGTTGCTGCGCGCAGTCTTTCTCTAGTTGCGGTGAGCGGGGGCTACTCTTCGTTGTGCTGCGTGGGCTTGTCATTGCGGTGGCCTCTCCTGTTGGGGGGCATGGACTCCAGGCACGTGGGCTTCAGTAGCTGTGGCCCGCGGGCTCTAGAGCGCAGACTCAGTAGTTGTGGCTCACGGGCCTAGTTGCTCCGCGGCATGTGGGATCTTCCCAGACCAGGGCTCGAACCCGTGCCCCTGCATTGGCAGGCAGATTCTCAACCACTGCGCCACCAGGGAAGCCCAAGATACCAATTTCTTAAGCCAGGTTTCTCAGGCAAGGAACCAGAGTAATTGCATTCTCCTGGAGTCCCCAATTAACCCGTGTCCCTGAGCCAGCTCTGGAGGGTTTTGAGATTTCCACTATCTTGCCCTAAAGGGTAGGAAGATAGTGGAGGAAAACTTGACCTTATTATTACTAACGATTGTGGAACAAACAGAAATACATATTTTTATTAGTTTCCTACTTACATTCTTAATAAGCCGTTCAGGTATACCAAAATGTAGCAGACGGTGGTAGTCCAGTGCGAAATTTTATGTCACTGAGGAAGATGGCTGGTAACTTAGAGTGTGAATACGAATCTGCTGTGATTATTTGTACCTTGAACCATTGACTTAGAAATCTTACTTCAGTGAGGCTTATCCTGACCACCCTTTAAAAAAAGTTTAACCTACCCTCTACTCCCAGCCATCCTTCTTACCTCCTTGAAGGTGTTTTTTTGTTTTGTTTCCGTTTTCTCCATTGCACTTTTTAGTTTGTAATACGAAGTGTAATTTACTTATTTATTATAGCCCTCGTTTATTATTTGTCTGTCCCACCCTAGAGTTAAGCTCCATGAAGGCAGGAACTGTTTTTTTCCTGCTTACTAATGTATTTCAGAGACCTAGAACAATTTTGGCTCTTAGGAGGTGCTCAATAAGTAATTTATTGAATGAATGAAAAACTGGATATGTTATTTTCCAAAGACCATACGTAGAGCCCAGAGCTTGCCTTGATTGCCATGACCTATATGGAACACAGTTTTATGGGAAGTCCTGGTTGGCGAAGACAGCAAGTCAACCAGTGTTTATGGAATACCTGTTCTACCCCAAGTGATAACTTTCCACATTCCTCAGAAATTAGCATCCGTTCTCCATGAAATATTCTGATACTTTTTAAGGCGTCTTAAACCTTTGGGGTTCCTTGGGCAGGACCTATGTGGTTCGTCTCCATGGCATCTCTTATCTCGATATGCACATACCAGACAATAAATATTTGTTGAAAGAGCAAAGGCGCTAACTGGGTTAAGGCATTAGGTCATGTGGGAATTCAGTTAATTATCACATGAATAGTATTTGTTTTATGGAATTATGGTCCACAATAGTAGGATTTTGCAAACTGGGGCTATTTCTCTGAAGGATTTATAAGTTTTTTATGATACATTTTTGGGTCTTCCTTTCAGTGATCCTCTGAAAAATGAACTTACACATATTCTGGGCTGTCTGGATAACCAAATACTGATGGGAGGTTTTGGTGTGCCTGTTTGTTTTTGTGTCTCTTTTGAGCATGTTAGCACTAGGTAACGTAGTACATACTTTGTCACAGGTTAATAAGAACAGAGGCAGCTTTACAAAGTAAATGATTTATTCACTGTAGATGAAACCCAAATGACATTAAGCCACTCTGTTAGAAGCTTTCACAGTAGTTTAAAAGGAGAAAAGAGATGAGAAAAATGAGTCATAACATGTGGTAAAACAGGCTTGCTGAACTAGCAGTTGGTACCATATTTCTTTTCTGAGAGGTAATTTAGTTCAGCAAAACATAATCATTGGTGTTTTTTTTTTTTTTTTTTTTTTTTTTTTTAAAGGAATTCCTTTATTTTTATTATTTATTTATTTATTTATTTATTCATTTTTGGCTGTGTTGGGTCTTCGTTTCTGTGCGAGGGCTTTCTCTGGTTGCGGCAAGCGGGGGCCACTCTTCATCGCGGTGCGCGGGCCTCTCACTATTGCGGCCTCTCTTGTTGCGGAGCACAAGCTCCAGATGCGCAGGCTCAGTAGTTGTGGCTCACGGGCCCAGTTGCTCCTTGGCATGTGGGATCTTCCCAAACCAGGGCTCGAACCCGTGTCCCCTGCATTAGCAGGCAGATTCTCAACCACTGCGCCACCAGGGAAGCCCATCATTGGTGTTTTTAAAGTAATTTTTTAAATTTAAAAATTGTTGGCTTTACAGTTTTTCATTTGTTTTGCTATTTTGTGTGTGTGTGTTTTGTAGCTAGAAAACCTATAATATAAGGAATTTGAGCCCACCTTTATGTTTGTACATATTTAATAATATCATAATGAAAATAGTTTAAGTTGGGGACATGGGACCTTGAAAATGTGTTTTTACATTTAGTGAGTTTTAGTGGAGTGTATATGCTTTACTCAACCTGGTGAAAAAAAAGTCATTGTAGAGCTTTGGGCTTCAGGGCCAGTCCCCAGAATATTTATTTCAAGTAAGTCCAGGTGCGATAGTTCAGTGTAGGACAGATAGGTCTGTTACTGCTGGTGCTAGGGGTGCTACTGCTGGTGAAAAATAGAAGAGAGTGATCTTAGGAAAATATAGGGAGATTGGTTGGCAAATATGGAGGAATTTTAGGTGAAGTTGGAGCTTTCTTTGAAATTTTGTTTTTGGCTCTGAATTTGTGAGTTCTCTTTCTTAGTGACCTTTCTCAAACGGGTAAGTGAAATGCAGTGTTTTTATTTCTAGATTTAAAAGAGTAAACACTAAACGGCACTTCTGTGGATGGTGCAAATCTGTTCAGTGTGGAACATTGGAAGACCTAAAGAACTGCTTAAAGTCATTGTGATAGAAGATCAGAGGAAAGAGATACTTATTTTCTGATACTGTCTTCCCCTCTTAACTCATTTCCCAGCCCCCTTGCCCCAGCCTTCCCATCCCAGGCCCTGCATTGGGAAATAGGAGTAGAAAGAAATAAGGGCTTTTTAAAAAATTTACTTTAATAGAAGGGGTACTGGGAGCAGGTGTTATTTCAGAGTCGACTTTGCTACCACGTCCAGAGTAATACTGTCCGGAGTTCAGTCAATCGGCAAATATTTATTGAACACCTACTGTGTGCCAGGCATTATCCAGGGAGCTGAAACAGTGAACAATACAGAGTCCCTGCTTTCGGACTTACATAAAGCTAATACTTCCTGATTCTGTTCTATTCTGTCTCTGGCTACACTCGGTACACTTTAGATGAATATGAGTGGGCAATTTGAAGAATTTTAGTGCATTCTTTATGCTGATTTGGCTGATTTCTAGGGTAGAATACAGAGTTAGATATTGTAAAGGCTCAAATTAATTTGTTCTTTTTGTCTTTCTCTGTTTTAAGGGGTGTCATGAAAGTTGACATAAATCTTCAGAAGGTGGACATTGACCAATGTTCAAGTGATGGCTGGTTTTCAGGAACTCACAAATGTCACCTTAACAATTCAGAGGTAAGAACATGGAGATAAAGTTCTCTGAAATCAGAAGCTCAGAAATATAATACTTTTGAATATATTGTATTTGTGTGGGTAGGTGAATAAGAGGCATCTTACTGGGAAAAAAATCTCCTATGCAGGTCTGAATGTTGCCAAATGAACTGAAAGAGGAGTAGAAAATGAAATTTGTGCAGAATAACTGTTCATGTGGGGACTAAGAGAAGGCTGAAACTAAAGTTATGTCTGAAGTTTGGCTTTAGTCAAAGGCTGACCCTATTGTTCAAAATGGGCTGGCAATTAAAATAGCCCTGAAGTGAGAAACCAGTCCCAAGAGGGGTCAATCAAATTATGCACATTTTTATGGAATATGATGCTTGTTGAAACATTGATGGTGTTCGTTCAGACACCCTGCCATCTGCTAGAAAAGCAATAGCGAAAGTATGGCTAGGAGACTTTGAAAAAAAGGAGAAAACTGTACACAGGAAACTGAAACAGAAATGTGTGTATTTGGTGTGTTTTTTCCAATTTGCAGTTCCTATCCATACTTGATTTCATGGAACTCTGTTTGGTAAGGGACAGGCAGAGAGATCATACTTCTGGAAATAAGGGTGTCACTTGTCTTTTTTTTTTAATTTTTTTTTTATTGAATGAAAGATTCTTTAAATTCTGTAGTGCTTTACAATTTTCAAGTTTCACACAGTTGATTTCATATAATCCCATAATAACCCTTTTTTCCCCTCTACTCCTATATTGCCCCTCTCTCCATTCCCTCTCTCCACTGGTAACCACTAGTTTGTTCTCTATGTCTGTGAGTCTGCTTCTTTTTTTATTATATTCACTAGTCTGTTGTATTTTTTAGATTCCACATATAAGTGATATCATACAGTATTTGTCTTTCCCTGCCTGACTTATTACACTTAGCATAATGCCCTCCAGGTTCAAACATGTTGCTGCAAATGGCAATATTTCATTCTTTTTATGGCTATGTAGTATTACATTGTGTGTGTGTGTGTGTGTGTGTGTGTGTGTGTGTGTGTATATATATATGTATACACACACATACACACCACATCTTCTTTATTCATTCATCTGTTGATGGACACTTAGGTTGCTTCCATATCTTGGCAATTGTAAATAATGCTGCTATGAGCATTGGGGTGCGTGTATCTTTTCAAGTTAGTGTCACTTGTCTTTTGTAGTTTCAGAGATGACATGTGATGACATCCTCTTTTCATTTTCAGTAATCTATCTCTGAGGTCCCAAAATGCTCTGAAACAAATGTACAGTAAAGCTCCTGACCTTCAGTACTTGGGCTATCTCAACTTTCCATGAATTTATGAGGAAAGTCAGCTTGATTTATTTAAAATAGGGAATATTCCCATAAATGTAGTAATCTACATGTTCAATTTGAATTTTTGCCGCATACTCCCGCAGCCCACCACTACCCAAGTAATCTTCCACAGTTCCCCACATCCCCCTACATTCCATGCACACCTCCACCTGCCCTCCATACTTCCCACCACAATATCCCTCAATCCTCCCACCCTCGATGAAACCCCCCAAATCCCCCACATCCCTCTAAGCCCATCGCACATCCCCACCATGTTTCCATGACCCCCCTTTTCCTCTGTACCCCACACATCCCCACTCCCACATCTCCATACACCTCCACGTAGCCAACCCTCTGCACAGCCTTCACTTCCTTCACTCCCTGCCCCCAAATTGGGACCCAGTTATGTCAATGAAATGTTTCTGTCTTGTCAAGACACAGAGGTCAAGATCCTCTTTTCACCTCCCTTCACTGTTTGTTCCTATGGTTTAGAACTTTTCTGAGTTCCCACTTCCCTTTGGATGGTTCTGGCATTTCTAAAGATATGAATTTCAGTCACTGATTTGGTAAATATCTTTAGCCTGATTATTATCTCCATGCCAATGGCATATAGCCACAAAGCTTTGTCTTTTAGCCAGAGTGGAATTTTTTCTGCCTGGGTGTCATATTGTGGATGTTGATCTGTATGTGCTCATTTCTGTATAGCCTTGTTTCAGTGGTGCTTCTGGGTGGTTCAATAAACAGTCTGTCGAGAAACAAGGAGATATTTTTTTATCAGTCTGTTACAGTTGCTGCTTGCCTCTAATTATCTTGTTGTAGTTTTTTTTCCATATAGCACATCTATGTATTTGACTAGATGGTCTTATTGGGTGGCCTTTTGGAAGATTGATTTATTTTCATTGCATCAGGATTATCAATTTTCTGAGGGTTGTGTCTTTTTAAAGCTTTCAAATAAATCTAAGTTATTTCAAGATAAAATATTATCCTCTATTCTGGTAAATAAAGATTAGAGTGAATGTGTAACTTTTGGCTATACATATGGGAGCATTGCATTTATTCAATTCCTATAGGAAAAAAACAGAAAAACATACCCTATAAGACAACCAACAGTTAAGTGAATCTCATTTGAAAATGTTGTACAAAGAGGTTCAATGATCAAAAAATAACATCAACAAACACTGAATCTACAAAATGCATGTTTTGAAAACTCTGGATCCCTCGACGCCTTTACTTGCCCAGGTCCTAGGGTTGGGAGTCGAGATCTTGGTGTCCTAGGCTGGGCACCTGAGGCCCTTGGTGGGTAGTCTGATTGACACAGGGCTGGCCTGGAACTTCTCTAAGGTTCTGGAGTTGGTGCTGGTCACTCTAGGTACCTGCCGCCGGTCCATACCACATCCTCAGACTCGGGACCAGCAGTGGTCTTTCAGTCCTTCCCTGTAGTGATGTGAATTGGAGACTAGGAACTGGCTTCTACTGATGTTTTTACTGCTTGGGAAACAAGAGAAAAGCCCTTGTTCAGGGCGTTTTTCATCTGCACTGGCTTGCCTTTGTCCCTTGTCACAGATTTTCTGTCACAGACCCCAAGGATCATTGTGTAAACCAGCTTGTTTTGGGACGTGTCTACCACGATTCGTATTTGTAGGGTGTAGGGGCCTGTCTATGAAAATCCACATCGCTAGAAACAGAGACACTCATCGTGTTTACTGGGTTTTATTTTGCCAATATTTAACATTCTTCTCTTGTAAATACCACAGGGAGTTACAAATTTCAAAGTTATAATTGAGGCAAACTTTTCACTTAAAATTTTTTTTTCCAGTGTGTTGGCTTTTCAGCCTCTAAGGTATCTTAAACTAGTATAGCAAGTCTGATGTTGGAAACAGATAAGTGGTATGTAACCAATGAGAGAAGCCTCAGGAGCATTTTAGAAAGGCATGGGATGGTTTGTGAGGAGAATAAATTCTCAACAAGTTTGGGTTGTTATCGAGTCTAGGAGGCCAATAAGTATTTTTTGAAGGGCATAGTAAATTGAGATCTGAGTCGACACCCTGAACTGGATTGCAGGATTATTCTGGCTGTTTTTATGACTGATTCAGATCACTGCTACCTGGACTTGATCATGTTTTCAGTATCCATTTAAATAATTCTTGACCTATTTCATATCATTGTTTGCTTTGAGTACACAAAATCTTCTCCTACAGAATAGTTTATTAAAAACATTCAAATAAATTGATATTGCTGTTTTCAAGGTTTTCTTTTGCTTTGTTTCTATTAGAAAAAAAATATATTTCTTTTAAATACATGGCTTTAAACTTATTTATTTATTTATTTATTTAGGCTGTGGTGGGTCTTCGTTTCTGTGCGAGGGCTTTCTCCAGTTGCGGCGAGCAGGGGCCACTCTTCATCGCGGTGCGCGGGCCTCTCCCGTTGTGGAGCACAGGCTCCAGACGCGCAGGCTCAGCAGTTGTGGCTCACGGGCCTAGCCGCTCCGTGGCATGTGGGATCTTCCCGGACCGGGGCACGAACCCGTGTCCCCTGCATTGGCAGGCGGACTCTTAACCACTGCACCACCAGGGAAGCCCCTAGAAGAATTTTTAAAATCACTATTTAAAGTAGGAAACATGAGGACAGTGGCCTTGAAACTTTTTGATTGTATTCTATTAGTAAAAATGCTTTAAGCATTCACCAATGGTATTTGTATATTTTTTATTCTATAAAGTATATGCATCTTTTGTTATATATTCTGTATATTATAAATCAGAAAACTTAATTGGGTTGAGATAAATACAAAATATGGTTTTAATGTAGATTATATTTTATAAAAATAAGTGTATCTTTAATGAGAGCAATGTAATTGACTGACTTACAGTCTTTGAAAAATTTTCAGTGACAGTGTTATGATTGATTATGCTTCGTCATTTAAAAAAAATCTTAGTTTAGTCATTTGCAGAGACGTGGATGGATCTAGAGACGGTCATACAAAGTGAAGTAAGTCAGAAAGAGAAAAACAAATATCATATATATTAACGCATATATGTGGAATCTGAAATAATTGGTATAGACGATCTTTGTAAATAGATGATTTACAAAGCAGAAATAGAGACACAGACGTAGAGAACAAATGTATGGATATGAAGGGAGAAAGGCGGGGGGTGGGATGAATTGGGAGATTGATACTATGTATAAAATAGATAACTAATGAGAACCTACTGTATAGCACAGGGAACGCTGCTCAGTGCTCTGTGGTGACCTAAATAGGAAGGAAATCCAAAAAAGAGGGGATATATGTATAGCTGATTCACTTTGCTGTACAGCAGAAACTAACACAACATTGTAAAGCAACTATACTGCAATAAAAATTAAAAACAAAAAAAATCTTAGTTTAATACTTAGTAATACAATGATTCAGAAGTCTAAGTTCAGTTTATTTTTATATTTAGTTTTAATGTTTGTCATAGTTGAAAATATGCCTCACAAGGATATGTCAATCCCAACTGAAGAAATAAATTGTTGACTGTATTTTCTAAATAACAGTGTTCATTTCTCAGTTCCATCTACCAATTTTGCCAAGGTTTTTTTCAGAAATACAGCTGGCAGTTTTTCATCTTACCTGAAGTCAGCTGGTCCCTACTAATTGGAAAGCTGGGCATTTTAATATTTTAAAAGAATAGGTTAAAAATCCACTCAGACTTTCATGGGGAATATTTTCAAACAGATTAGGAAATTTTATTTCCAAGTTTAAACTGTATGGCTATGTGAGTATTTATAGTTTTGGGCAACAAAAACCACATAACTCTGAAAATATTTCCAAATATCCATTTTCAAAATGCTCACTTCAAAAGGCTTTCACATGGATTATTGAAGTGTCACATTTACTTTGAAGGAAGAGCTTATATATTAAAAAAAAAACACCTGCTACATAGACACTACTGACATCCACTTGTCATAGAGCAGGTCAGCAAATTTAGAACATTTGCCTTTTTTGTAAACAGCAATGCATAACTAATCTTCGAGTTTAGAAGCAAGTAGTTCACTCTGATAATCAGAAAATCTTGGTGTGGGAAAAGGTTTTCCAGGTCACACACCATCTTATTATGAAGAGTTGTAAATATTTTACAATTTAAAATAATATACTCTGTAAATCCATGTAGATGGTCAAATATAAAAGGTAATACATTGAAATGTGAAAGCAAATATAGGAACCAAGTAACCACTGTCAATATTTCTGTCTTAAAACTCCCAGTTTTACCTCAGGTGCCTTATCAGTATTATGGTCATATGAAATGTGGAGTGAGTGAAGGCATTAATGTCAATCCAAGTCTTAAATATTACTAAAGTTAAATTTATTTCTTATTTTTTAATTTAAAAAGTTAAATATAAATAGAACTTTTGTATTTTTTTCCCACATGTTCTCTGCTTTGGAGACCACTTCTTGAGGTTATCAGATTCACTGTTCTACCCAGAATCACGGGAATGGTTTTGTTGTCAGCTCAGCCAGTGGTTTTATATAGCGATAAGATAATTTTTGGATATCTCTTCTTTTCTATTGAATGCACTGAATGAGAGTCTACGTGTAACTCCTTACTATTTCATTAGATGCAACTCAGTGAATCTCTAAAGAAATACTTTTAAAAAGTTAAAATATAGGAAAGGATATAATTTAGTACACAAGAAAAGAAATTTAATGCAAAAATCTAAAGAAAGCAGAAGGAATTAATCATTTTCTTTTGAAAGCCCTCTTATATACAGAACATAGCTTAATCATTTGGCTATGGCAGGATTTAGAGTACTTTTCTAGAGCTCTTTTATTTAATTCAATTTCTGATTGAGTGAAATTGTTTAGAAACCGTTGTATATTAGTTTTCATCTTGTGGCTGAAATCTCAACATTGCTCTTCTTTTCTCTAGAAAGGTTCTGCATTACAAATGTTATCGTTCACCTGTCTCTAGAACTGTGCTGTTCAATATGAGAACCACAGGCTACATATGGCTACTGAAATGAAAATCAATTAAAATTAAACAAAATTAAGAATTCAGGTCCTTAGCCTCATTAACCTGATTTGAAATATATAGTAGCCACATGGAACCATTGGACACTGGACAATTAGTGGACAAGCTGGGCTCTTGAATATGGCCTAGCTTATAGTGTAGTCAAACCACACATTATTGAAACCTTTCAAATGCCTGAATTTCCTTATATGGGTGAATCAGTAACATTGCCTTTAAATTCACTAAGGGACATTTAAGGACAAACTTGAAATGAATTTTGGCTTATGTAATCATTCTTATGATCTACTGTGTTAATAACGCAATTGAAAATAAGTAATGATAAACCTGCAAACTATTTTTAATGCCATTATTTTACACTGAAAACTGTAAAAAAAATCTTCCGGTAAATGGCGACAAGTAAATACTGGTAATCTTCTAGACATTTAAATTTCCACTGAGTTTGTAGTAAAACTTCTGTTTTCTCTCATTACCAATACAAAATGTGATTGATGTGAAATCACACTCTTCTGCTAAGGTGTAGGGCAGTGATCAGGTGTTCACTGGTGCCTAGCACAGTGCCTGGTACATATATTGAATTAAAGGAGGCAACCTGCTCTGTGGGTAGATGGCCTCCTTATAATAATATATAGTTATTGCTTTTGATTTCTCCCACTGGAATTGCTCAAAATAAAGTTAAACTTTTTTTTTTTTCCTTCACAGCAGCCACTCAGATATTTGAAGACTGCTGTCAGCCTGCTTCTAAGTCTTTCTTTTAGGCTAAATATTTTCTGTTTCAGTCAAGTATCGTTTTACTAGGTTTAACCAAAAGAGGCCATACCACTACTGGATGACTCCCCATTTGTTTTTGAACTTGTGAAGACCTAACTTGTTTGATTTTGTTACATAGACCTTTCTAAAATTAATGGAAAACTGATTATATTTTCAGAGTTTTCGTTATGCTCCTGAAAGTTATTTGGACTAGATATTCTGGACTTGCTCCAAAACTAGAGTTAGGAAATAGTATTCCAAAATAACTGTACTGGGGTGCCTAATAAGTCAGTTAAGGGAAAGCTGACTCTCTGTTTTTTTTAATTTTATTTTTTTTAACATTTAATTTTATATTGGAGTATAGTTGATAAACAGTGTTGTGTTAGTTTCAGGTGTACAGCGAAGTGATTCAGTTATACATATACATGTACCTATCCTTTTTCAAATTCTTGTTCAGAGCTGGCTTTCTTGTTCAGAGAAAGATGTTTCCAGCAACAGAGCAAGGGTTCACCAGTGGCTATTGCCACCTTGTGGTTGGGGGAAAGGGAGAAAGAGAGAGGGGATTTTGCAGGGCTTATAAAAACTTCATGCAACATTGGCTATATGGTTGGAGTAGGTGCCTCTTAAGTATCTTTGCAACCCGAAGGTTTTATACTTCTAGCAAACTGTAAAGGGAACAACTGAAAGGTGTTTCCATTCAAAGGCAATGCTCTGACTATCCTTGCATTGGCAATACCTTGAATTCTCACATTGCATGTGATTGTGCCTGCAAAACTTGAGATTTTCTTATTTTGCTCTATGGTAATGATAAAGCAAACTGCTATTCATCATTGGTGCCTTCATTCAAGCTAGCTTATAGGATTTTATTTCCACTTAACTCATTAAGCACTTTGGCGATGGTTATGCACGACTAACACATTCTGACGGAAGTGAAGGAAAAGCCAAAACATGTTTAGTTGACTTTAGGTTGCGAATCTGGGATGATGTGAGCCAGAAAGGAGGCAATATAGAGGAGTATCATTTTTTTCTCTAATTTGCTTCTTTTGCTTATGAAGGAATCAGATACTAGATACCTTAGAGGAGAAGATAAATCCATTTTTTCCACTGTGACAAGGTCATGATATTCGGTATCTGCTCTTGAATAATACTCCTTTGTATACATTCCATGTCACTGGATTGTATCACCAACCTTCTTGAACTTGTTGATCTAATGTTGGGACCTTTGAAGTATTTGCATTAGAATGTACAAAGGGGGAGCACATCCTGTCTATTTAAGGTAAATAGACTCTTTCTCTAGATCTGTCTGTTTATCTCATGTCTATATCTCTATCTGTCTATTTGAGACAAAAAACTATTAAATCTTGATTTATAGCTTTCTACTTTATCAACTTTATGGACTACATAAAATGTTTTTTTAAAAAAACCCTTACAAGATCTTATTCATAAGATCTCTTACCAGTAGTGTAGGTAAAGGCACTTTTGATAATATTCGCTAGTAATTAAGTTTTCTTTAGCCCAAGCCTGAGAAGTCTATAAGATGCCAAAAGTGAAGTGTCCCTTTGATACAAGTTTGTTTTTCAATCTCTAAGAAAATAATTATTTCATAAAAAAAAACAAGACGTATCCATTTCATACTTAATTTTAGTGTGAGTTACGTATTATTGTTATTCCCATTATCTAGATGAGAAAATTAAGACTTAGAGTGGTTTAAGTAACTTGACTGAGGTCATAAATCTAGTAAATAGTATTTCAGGAATTTAAACTATAGGAAGGTACTATGGGTGACATATGATTGTTTGGAAAGAGAATCACTGACTGGTAATGGCCCATGGGCTGATACTGTTAGTCTTGTGGTTTTACCTATGCGAGTTCAGCCAAGAGGCATGCTGGAATCTTACTTAACTAATCGGTTAGGAGTATACCAATCAGGAAGAAGTGATCTAGCTCTCAGGTGGCCGAAACAAATTTCCAAGAGGGTATGGCAAGCTCACATAGAAATTTGGATTAGGATCAATATACAAGTGCTTCCATCTTACAGGTGTGTGAGCGGCAGCAGCAGAAGCTTCTTGCCAGTGGTGGTACTCCTGTTTCAATGTATGGCAGTGATTTGGGATGGTAGAAATGTCCAGTTTGAAACTGAACCCAAGGGATAAGATCCATCTCCTTAGATAGAAGTTGGTGAGGGCTGTACACATTGTCTGGGCATCAGTTAAGAGGGCAGGTGTTAAGGAAAGGGACCTATTCCTTGCAGGGAGTTAGAATACAAATCAGAATGTAGGAATAAAAGTAAGGTGAATATGGAGGATTGCAACTCATTGGGTACAGGCATGCCGAGGGGATCTACTGTGTTTATGATAATATATAAATACATTTTAGACTCTAACTATTGCTGAAGATAAACACCTAAAATACTCCCAAACTTCTCTATGATCAGGGGTTAGAATGGGGCTGAGCTTAAAGGTGGGCATATGCATATACATATGCAGCATATGCAGCTAGGCTAGGGTAGGCTGGGGCAAGGAGATTGACTTACATACAACAATGGATATGAACTCAAAGTACTAAATTTCTTGATCTTTTCAATGCGGTGAGAGAACATCTGATGAAATATGAAGTTAGTGAACAGATTTGGAGTATGTAGCTAAATTTATAATGGAGTCAATCAGGGAAAAAAAACCTCTACCTATTAAACCATTGCTTTTGTCATTTTCAGTAGCAGAAAAATTGCCACTTTTCCAATTCTAGATATGAGAGGCAATCAGAATATACAGTGAGTGCCTGAGGGTGACTTTTTAGGGGTTAAATATAGCTTTGCATCATTAGCTTATGTGGGAAAAAAATCCCATTATGACAGCAAATCAGATCTAATCTGGCACTCCCTCTGCTACAATTATATAAAATATGGTGGAAGCTTGTCAAAGCTTTCAGTGAGAAATGAGGCTACTGATGCTTGGCAGCCCCCTTTTGAGCACAGTGAAGAATCATGTTGCTTAGCTACAGCCCTTGGCTGATTTAGAAAGCTTTAACTGACTGTATTATACAAGAGTTAAACTCTATTCTTGATTTTTTTTTCCCTAAGAGAAAAAACCTTATTTACCACCTTCTTATTTTTGGGGTATCTTTACCAAGTCATTTACAAATGTCTATTCACCCAGGACACATTTCGATTTATCATTGTTTTTCCCTCCCCAGGGTTTATAGATTGAGAGAGAACAAGTGGGTGGTTGGTGATACAAGCAGAACATAAAGTATTGAAATAACTTAAATGCTTTTGCCGGCAAAGTAATGTGCAAGTGTCTATTTAAAATTTTTTTTTCACTTGAAGTCATTGTATTTTTCCCCTCTTTCTGCTTATTCATAGTTTGAGTTGCTGTTGTCTTTATAATGCACAAGAATGTATAACATTTAATTATATTTTTGTATTTCAAAATGTAAACTGACATAGGTGTATGGAAAAGTATAGGGAGCAGTGAATGAAACAGGAGTAAGTGTGTGGGCTGGAATTGGAACCAAAACACTGAAAACAGAAGGATTAAGGGGAAAAACAAAGAAGAACTGTAAATGGAGAGGTTTACAGCAATTATTGTACATGAAGTAGAAAAGTGTAAAGGGGGAAATGTCAGATGTGTCAGAGACCATTTCAATGGGATAAAAATACTCAAGGACTCTTAAGTCTGGAGGAGATTCTAAAAGGCTTTTGGTTCATGCTGTCTCCAGAAGGAATATTTTTTATACTGTTCTAAATATGTAGATATCCACTTATTTTTATAGCTCTTCGGGAAAGAGAGCTGTCCCTAAGCAATGCTTTCTAACATCTTACCATAATTATTGTAATGAAGTAGAGCCATGACCTAATCTCGATTATGTAATTATTCAGTAGATTTTACTATTGACTTGTCAGTACAATTTGTTTTATACATGCAAAAACAATTTTTCCTGCTTTACAGTTCCCTGATTACCTGAAGGAAAGCCTATAGAGTTGATTCTATATTTACATTCAGAAATAGGATAATGGTTAATTGTCTCTACAGGCTTGGCTCCATCATGATTCTAATTCTGTTGAAGCCCAGATTTCATAGACTTAGAAGCTAAACCACTTCGTTTATGGGTTTTGTTTTTATGCTGGTCTGCAAATCACCTTCATTTGCCACCTTTTAAAATACGTTTGTGTAATATCATCATTTTCAAAGTGTGATCCTGGAACCCCTCAAGTGAGGACCCCTGGGGGCCCTCAAGACCCTATTAAGGAAGCCTGTGAAGTTAAACCTTTTTGTAATAATTTTCATATTAATTCAGAGACATTATTTGCCTTTTGAACTCTGTTCTCATGGGTGTACAGAGGCTTCATAAGATCTGATATAGAAACAGGTTGAATGCAGAAAGGAATATGAGAATCTAGTTGTCTTCTAATAAGCCAGACTTTAAGGAGATTTGCAGAAATGTAAAACAATGATACTTTTCTTGCTAAGTTTTTTATTTTTGGAAAATACTGTTATTTTTCATAAATACATTATTTATGTTAACATGTAATGAGCTTATCGCTGTTTTAAAATGAATTAATAAATATTTTGGAAATTTCTCCATTTAATATTTAAGATGGTAAATAACAATGGATATAACCAACATAAATAAAAGCTCTTTGATATTCTCAATAATTTTCAAGAGTGTAAAGGGATCCCAAGATCAAACATTTGAGAGGTCCAATCTGGTCTGTTTCTCAGCTCCTGCATGATTCTAACCTTGACTCCACTTCCTGGTTTCTATGCTTTCTCTCCCTTAGTTTGATGATTCTACTGACAGATTTCTGTATCCCACTTCTCCCCTCCATCTTCCCTCCTGATAATTTCAGCCTCAGACTCCACTGAACCTTTAGCCTAGTGTCATTAGAATTGGTGGATGACAGAAGGACAGTGATCACATTAGTTTGAATGGCAATCTGTCTAAAATAAAATTTCACATATTAAGTTTGATATGTATTTCTAACTATAGTGACTGCATTACAGGTAAAAATCTTCATGTATTATTTCACTTACTAGTTTGAATAAAAAAGACACTTTTAGGATTTTGATTTTGATTTCATTTTTTAACAAATTTGACCAAAACGTCAAATAGTGGAATATACCGTATTTTATCCTTTGAATTTCGTGTTGAAATTTTAAATGTAAATTAGAAGTCATTTATACACTAAAGCACATAGAACTATATAGGATTCTGCAGCCTTAAGTATGTATAAAGGCCAGTGTGTCTGTTTAGTTAGTGCCGTTTATTAATAAATGGCATATTGAAGTTATGCCTGAAAATTTTCTTCTTAAGATTGGTCTGAAATTTTACTCCTATCATGTGGTAAGCTGGTCAACAACGATTTAAATTTTGTTTTTAATTAATGAATTGCAAATTTGGTAAACATTTTTTTTTTTCTGTTCAGTCAAGATAGTCTTTGGACCAAATGAATACCATACATGTGTAAAATTAAAAGTGAATTTAGTATTTTATTCCTTTGTTGAAATAGAGATCCCAGAATCTTTTTTTTTAACGTGGAAGACTTCACAAAGCTTTTTTTAAACATGTTAAATATTTGGTTGACAGCTATACCATGTTTTGTTACCCCTGCAACAGTGATACATATGTTGTTGAATGAGGGTGAGTGGAAATGAAATTCTGCACCTTTTTTCCTCTCTCAGGGTTGATTAGATTTTGAATTACAAAAGTGCTTGGGGAGCTCTACTCAATACTCTGTAATGGCCTATATGGGAAAAGAATCTAAAAAAAAAAAAGAGTGGATGTATGTATATGTATAACTGATTCACTTTGCTGTACACCTGAAACTAACACAACATTGTAAATCAACTATACTCCAATAAAAATTAAAAAAAATAAAAAAAGTTTGATAGCCAGGTCTCTCTGGTGGCAATGTGTTGAGCTTTTTCCCCTTTTCCTCACTCCCACAACCAGTCACTTGTGAGTTCTTGTCAGTTCTACCTCAGTATCTCATCAATTTGTTTTCTTCCTCATTCTTTTTTTTTCTACGAAAGTCCTTATTCTTTATTTATTAATTTTCTGATATTCATGTGATATTGCTAAATTTCCAGTTGTTTTCATTCATTTATTTATTTATTTTAACATCTTTATTGGAGTATAATTGCTTTACAATGTTGTGTTAGTTTCTGCTATATAACAAAGTGAATCACCTGTAAGTTTACATATATCCACATATCCCCTCCCTCTTGTATCTCCCTCCCACCCTCGGTATCCAACCCCTCTAGGTGGTCACAGAGCACTGACCTGATCTCCCTGGGCAATGCAGCTGCTTCTCACTAGCTATCTATTTTACATTTGGTAGTGTATATATGTCAGTGCTACTCTCTCACTTCGTCCCAGCTTACCCTTCCCCCTCCCCATGTCCTCAAGTCCATTCTCTAGGTCTGCGTTTTTATTCCTGTCCTGCCCTTAGGTTCATCAGAACCTTTTTTTTTTTTTTTTTAGATTCCATATATATGTGTTAGCATACGGTATTTGTTTTTCTCTTTCTGACTTACTTCACTCTGTACGACAGACTCTAGGTCCATCCACCTCAGTACAAATAACTCAATTTCATTTCTTTTTATGGCTGAGTAATATTCCATTGTATATATGTGCCACATCTTCTTTATCCATTCATCTGTCGATGGACACTTAGGTTGCTTCCATGTCCTGGCTATTGTGAATAGTGCTGCAATGAACATTGTGGTACATGACTCTTTTTGAATTATGGTTTTCTCAGGGTATATGCCCAGTAGTGGGATTGCTGGGTCGTATGGTAGTTATATTTTTAGTTTTTTAAGGAACCTCCATACTGTTCTCCATAGTGGCTGTATCAATTTACATTCCCACCAACAGTGCAAGAGGGTTGCCTTTTCTCCATACCCTCTTCAGCATTTGTTTGTAGGTTTTTTTGATGATGGCCATTCTGACTGGTGTGAGGTGATACCTCATTATAGTTTTGATTTGCATTTCTCTAATGATTAGTGATGTTGAGCATCCTTTCATGTGTTTGTTGGCTATCTGTATATATTCTTTGAAGAAATATCTGTTTAGATCTTCTACCTATTTTTGGATTGGGTTGTTCTTTTGATATTGAGCTGCATGAGTTACTTGTATGTTTTGGAGATTAATCCTTTGTCAGTTGCTTCGTTTTGCAAATATTTTGTCCCATTCTGAGGGTTGTCTTTTCATCTTGTTTATGGTTTCCTTTGCTGTGCAAAAGCTTTGAAGTTTCATTAGGTCCCATTTGTTTATTTTTGTTTTTATTTCCATTTCTCTAGGAGGTGGGTCAAAAAGGATCTTGCTGTGATTTATGTCATAGAGTGTTCTGCCTATGTTTTCCTCTAAGAGTTTTATAGTGTCTGGTCTTACATTTAGGTCTTTAATCCATTTTGAGTTTATTTTTGTATATGGTGTTAGGAAGTGTTCTAATTTCATTCTTTTACATGTAGCTCTCAGGTTTCCCAGCACCACTTATTGAAGAGGCTGTCTTTTCTCCATTGTATATTCTTGCCTCCTTTATCAAAGATACGATGACCATATGTACGTGGGTTTATCTCTGGGCTTTCTATCCTGTTCCATTGATCTATATTTCTGTTTTTGTGCCAGTACCATACTGTCTTGATTACTGTAGCTTTGTAGTATAGTCTGAAGTCAGGGAGCCTGATTCCTCCAGCTCCGTTTTTCTTTCTCAGGATTGCTTTGGCTATTCAGGGTCTTTTGTGTTTCCATACAAATTGTGAAATTCTTTGTTCTAGTTCTGTGAAAAATGCCATTGGTAGTTTGATAGGGATTGCATTGAATCTGTAGATTGCTTTGGGTAGTATAGTCATTTTCACAACGTTGATTCTTCCAATCCAAGAACATGTTATATCTCTCCGTCTGTTGGTATCATCTTTAATTTCTTTCATCAGAGTCTTATAGTTTTCTGCATACAGGTCTTTTGTCTCCTTAGGTAGGTTTATTCCTAGGTATTTTATTCTTTTTGTTGCAGTGGTAAATGGGAGTGTTTCCTTAATTTCTCTTGCAGATTTTTCATCGTTAGTGTATAGGAATGCAAGGGATTTCTGTGCATTAATTTTGTATCCTGCTACTTTACCAAATTCATTGATTAGCTCTAGTAGTTTTCTGGTAGCATCTTTAGGATTCTCTATGTATAGTGTCATGTCATCTGGAAACAGTGACAGCTTTACTCCTTCTTTTCCGATTTGGATTCCTTTTATTTCTTTTTCTTCTCTGATTGCTGTGGCTAAAACTTTTGAAACTATGTTGAATAATAGTGGCGAGAGTGGGCAACCTTGTCTTGTTCCTGATCTTAGAGGAAGTGGTTTCAGTTTTTCAACATTGAGAACAATGTTGGCTGTGGGTTTGTCATATATGGCCTTTATTATGTTGAGGTAGGTACCCTCTATGCCCACTTTCTGGAGAGTTTTTATCATAAGTGGGTGTTGAATTTTGTCAAAAGCTTTTTCTGCATCTATTGAAATGATCATATGGTTTTTCTCCTTCAATTTGTTAATATGGCGTATCACATTGATTGATTTGCATATATTGAAGAATCCTTGCATTCCTGGGATAAAGCCCTCTTGAACATGGTGTATGATCCTTTTAATGTGCTGTTGGATTCTGTTTGCTAGTATTTTGTTGAGGATTTTTGCATCTATATTCATCAGTGATATTGGTCTTTAGTTTTCTTTTATGTGACATCTTTGTCTGGTTTTGTTATCAGGGTGATGGTGGCCTTGTAGAATGAGTTTGGGAGTGGTCCTCCCTCTGCTATATGTTGGAAGAGTTTGAGAAGGATAGGTGTTAGCTCTTCTGAAAGTGTTTGATAGAATTCACCTGTGAAGCCATCTGGTCCTGGACTTTTGTTTGTTGGAAGATTTTTAATCACAGTTTCAATTTCAGTGCTTGTGATTGGTCTGTTCATATTTTCTGTTTCTTCCTGGTTCAGTCTTGGAAGGTTATACCTTTCTAAGAATTTGTCCATTTCTTCCAGGTTGTCCATTTTATTGGCATAGAGTTGCTTGTAGTAGTCTCTTAGGATGCTTTGTATTTCTGTGGTGTCTGTTGTAACTTCCCCATTTTCATTTCTAATTTTATTGATTTGAGTCCTCCCCCTCTTTTTCGTGATGAGTCTGGCCAATGGTTTATCAATTTTGTTTATCTTCTCAAAGAACCAGCTTTTAGTTTTATTGATCTTTGCATTGTTTCCTACATTTCTTCTTCATTTATTTCTGATCTGATCTTTATGATTTCTTTCCTTCTGCTAACTTTGGGGTTTTTTTGTTCTTCTTTCTCTAACTGCTTTAGGTGTAAGGTTAGGTTGTTTATTCGAGATTTTTCTTGTTTCTTGAGGTAGGATTGTATTGCTATAAACTTCCCTCTTAGAACTCCTTTTGGTGCACCCCATAGGTTTTGGGTCATTGTGGTTTCATTGTCATTTGTTTCTAGGTACTTTCTGATTTCCTCTTCTATTTCTTCAGTGATCTCTTGGTTATTTAGTAGCGTATTGTTTAGACCCATGTGCTTGTATTTTTCACAGATTTTTTTCCTGTAATTGATATTTAGTGTCATAGCGTTGTGGTCAGAAAAGATACTTGATACAATTTCAGTTTTCTTAAGTTTACCAAGGCTTGATTTGTGACCCAAGATATGATCTGTCCTGGAGAATGTTCCATGAACACTTGAGAAGAAAGTGTATTCTGTTGTTTTTGGATGGAATGTCCTATAAATATCAATTAAGTCCATCTTGTTTAATGTATCATTTAAAGCTTGTGTTTCCTTATTTATTTTCATTTTGGATGATCTGTCCATTGGTGAAAGTGGGGTGGTAAAGTCCCCTACTATGATTGTGTTACTGTCGATTTCCCCTTTTATGGCTGTTAGTATTTGCCTTATGTATTGAGGTGCTTCTATGTTGGGTGCATAAATATTTACAATTGTTACATGTTCTTCTTGGATTGTTCCGTTGATCATTATGTAGTGTCCTTCTTTGTCTCTTGTAATAGTCTTTATTTAAAGTCTATTTTGTGTGATATGAGAATTGCTACTCCAGCTTTCTTTTGATTTCCATTTGCTTGGAATATCTTTTTCCATCCCCTCACTTTCAGCCTCTATGTGTCCCTAGGTCTTAAGTGGGTCTCTTGTAGACAGCATATATACAGGTCTTGTTTTTGTATCCATTCAGCCAGTCTATGTCTTTTCGTAGGAGCATTTAATCCATTTACATTTAAGGTAATTATCGATATGTATGTTCCTATTACCATTTTCTTAATTGTTTTGGGTTTGTTTTTGTAGGTCTTTTCCTTCTCTTGTGTTTCCTGCCTAGAAAAGTTCCTTTAGTGTTTGCTGTAAAGCTGGTTTGGTGGTGCTGAATTCTCTTAACTTTTTTTTTAAAAAATATATTTATTTTATTTATTTAATTTTTGGCTGCGTTGGGTCTTCATTGCTGCATGCAGGCTTTTATCTAGTTGTGGCTCGCGGGGACTGCTCTTCATTGCAGTGTGTGGGCTTCTCATTGTGGTGGCTTCTCTTTTTGCAGAGCACAGGCCCTGGGCACACGGGCTTCAGTAGTTGAGGCACATGGGCTCAGTAGTTGAGGCTTATGGGCTCTAGAGCGCAGGCTCAGTAGTTGTGGCGCATGTGCTTAGTTGCTCTGTGACATGTGGGATCTTCCCAGACCAGGGCTTGAACCCGTGTCCCCTGCATTGGCAGGCGGATTCTTAACCACTGCTCCACCAGGGAAGCCCAATTCTCTTAACTTTTGCTTGTCTGTAAAGGTTTTAATTTCTCTGTCAAATCTGAATGAGATACTTGCTGGGTAGAGTAATCTTGAGTGTAGGTTTTTCCCTTTCATCCCTTTAAATATGTCCTGCCACTCCCTTCTGGCTTGCAGTGTTTCTGCTGTAAGATCAGCTGTTAACATTATGGGGATTCCCTTGTATGTTATTTGTTGTTTTTCCCTTGCTGCTTTTAATATTTTTACTTTGTATTTAATTTTTGATAGTTTGATTAATATGTGTCTTGGCGTGTTTCTCCTTGTATTTATCCTGTATGGGACTCTCTGTGCTTCCTGGATGTGATTGACTATTTCTTTTCCCATGTTAGGGAAGTTTTCAGCTATAATGTCTGCAAATATTTTCTCAGATCGTTTCTTTTTCTCTTCTTCTTCTGGGACCCCCTACAATTCGAATGTTGGCGCGTTTAATGTTGTCCCAGAGGTCTCTGAGACTGTCCTCAATTCTTTTCATTCTTTTTTCTTTATTCTGCTCTGTGGTAGTTATTTCCACTATTTTATGTTCAGGTCACTTATTCGTTCTTCTGTCTCAGTTATTCTGCTATTGATTCCTTCTAGAGAATTTTTCATTTCATTTATTGTGTTGTTCATCATTGTTTGTTTGTACTTTAATTCTTTTAGGTCCTTGTTAAACGTTTCTTGTATTTTCTCCATTCTGTTTCCAAGATTTTGGATCATCTTTACTATCATTACTCTGAATTCTTTTTTAGGTAGACTACCTGTTTCCTCTTCATTTGTTTGGTCTGGTGATTTTTACTTTGCTTCTTCATCTGCTGTGTGTTTCTCTGTCTTCTCATTTTGCTTCACTTACTGTGTTTGGGGTCTCCTTTTCACAGGCTGCAGGTTCGTAGTTCCTGTTGTTTTTGGTGTCTGCCCCCAGTGGGTAAGGTTGGTTCAGTGGGTTGTGTAGACTTCCTGGTGGAAGGGACTGGTGCCTGTGTTCTGGTGAATGAGGCTGTATCTTGTCTTTCTGATGGGCAGGACCGTGTCTGGTGGTGTGTTTTGGGGTGTCTGTGAACTTATTATGATTTTAGTCAGCCTTTCTGCTAATGGGTGGGGTTGTGTTTCTGTCTTGCTAGTTGTTTGGCATAGGGTTTTCAGCACTGGAGCTTGCTGGTCGTTGAGTGGAACTGGGTCTTAGCATTGAGACGGAGGTCTCTGGGAGAGCTCTCGCTGATCGATGTTACGTGAGGCCGGGAGGTCTCTGGTGAACCAATGTCCTGAACGTGGCTCTCCCACCTCAGAGGCTCAGGCCTGACACCCGACCGGAGCACCAAGATCCTGTCAGCTACACGGCTTTGGGAAGTCTGAGGTCTTCTGCCAGCGTTCAGTAGGTGTTCCACATGTAGATGTATTTTTGATGTATTTGTGGGGAGGAAGGTGATATCCATGTCTTACTCTTGAAGGTTCCCCTCTTCTCTCATTGTTACTACAACTGACTTAGTTCTAGTGTTAGTTGTTTCTTGCTTGGACTTTTGTAGTACTCTCCTCCTGTCTTCAGTCTTATTCTTCTTCAATTCATTGTCTGTGCTGCTGCCAATGTGATTTTTAAAAAATTGATGTGATTATGTTGTCCTGTATTTTTTTTTTTTTTGATATTGTGTCGCATAGTAGTTAAAAGTGCTGACTTCGGATTGAGACTGCCTGAGTTTGTTAACCTTTCTATGCCTCCAGCTTCTTTAAATGGGAATTATTCTCTGATGTATGCAAAATGCTTTGCATGTACATTCTCTATAAATATTAGCTATTTTCCATAGCACTTTATATGCTTGAAATTATTTATAATTATTTATGTCTGTCTTCTGTGCTAGACTATAAGCTCCAGCAGGGCAGAAACCACATCAGTTATGTTCATCATTGTATCTCAAGTGCCATAACAATGTCTGTAATGAAGGCACTCAACAAATATTTGCAGTTGACTGCCTAATATTCTTCAGTGACTCTCCTCAATCTCTGTGATAAAAGCCACCTTATGTACATGGCTTTCTAAATCTAAATTTCTTCTCATTCTACAATACCCGGTTACTTGTCTTTCATGATTCTACTGTGGTGTTTCATGTCTCCATGCATATATTTGCACATGCTCTTCCTTTGGAATAACATACTGTTTCTCACTTTGGCCACCTGAAAGTTCCTGCGTATTCTTGGAGTCCTAGGTTTTGATCTTCTGTGACTCCTTGGCAGCCTTTTCCCCAATTCAGGCAGAGCAAGTTCTCCCTTATGTGCAGCTCTAGTACATTGTTCATATTTTAATTTTAATACCTATAATGCTGTATTAAAATGACTTGATTACTCTTAATTACAATAGCTACTTTCATCAGATGCCTGCCCTATTATTGTGCCATATATATGTGTGTGTATACATATATATATGTATATATGTTTGTGTGTCTGTGTGTATGTGTGTATGTATTGAATTTAATCCTCAAAGTAGTCCTAGAAAATACCTATTATTATTCCAGTTTTACAGATGAGGGAACTGAGGCTCAGCTACTTAAAAAAATTAATATAGGTTACATCTTAATTAAGAATTTGGACTGATCAGTTGCTGATGCAAGAGTACCTTGAGGCAAGGGCTATGGCCTACTCATACATCTTATTTGTATGGCTGCTCTTGTAGTTTAATTTCATGTACAATATCATATTTGTGTTATACAGTATCTCTTATGGTGACTGTTTTCATCACTGTATCACATCCATAAGAAAGATTTAGATTAATTAGATTAATTCTGCCATAGCTTGCCAGGTAGTCCATCTTCCTTTAGGAATGGAAGATTCTAGGCATAGCCTGGTTACTCATAATACTCTTCCTATTATCTGAAAACCTTCTTGGATACTTAGATTGTAGGTCTAACTTTAATTTGTTTTATATTTTACTTCATTTATTTCATTTACTTATTGCAAGCAGTTCTATTAAAAATGAATAAGGGTTCAATTAAAATTATGGTTTCTTATTAGGAAACTTATATTATCACAAATACTATAATCAACTACTATTATTTTTAGAATCAAATAAAAACTCTGTAAATGCCACAATGACTTAGTTATGTGCTTTAGTTTCTATTGTTTTTCATTTGTGATAGGTGCATTTTGTAAAAAGGGTGTAAAGAATTCAGAGTAGGTGACTCTACAAATTGACTAGTGATTATTCTCAATTCACCATTGTCAGGTATTTTTGTCACTTACCTAGATTTGAAAGAATGAATGAACACATGATGCTTTTAAAAACTGCATCTCTTTTTTTAAAAAATTAATTAATTTATTTTTGGCTGTGTTGGGTCTTCGTTTCTGTGCGAGGGCTTTCTCTAGTTGTGGCAAGCGGGGGCCACTCTTCATCGCGGTGCGCGGGCCTCTCACTATCGCGGCCTCTCTTGTTGCGGAGCACAGGCTCCAGACGCGCAGGCTCAGTAGTTGTGGCTCACGGGCCTAGTTGCTCCGCGGCATGTGGGATCTTCCCAGACCAGGGCTCGAACTCGTGTCCGCTGCATTAGCAGGCAGATTCTCAACCACTGCGCCACCAGGGAAGCCCCCATCTCTTTCTTTTTGACATAAAAATAGAGAGCTTTACAAATACTATTTAGCTAAATCCATATAAATTCTCCTCCACAATCAAACTACCAAATTAAAAATTAGATTTTTTTTGATAGGAAGTTTTTCAGTATGTATAAATGTGTAATTGGAAATTTGTCAATTTTTAGCCTTCCCTTCCTATCTCCCTCACCCTCTTCTGTCTTTTTCACTTGCCTGTCTTTGCTTATTTTTTAATCTCTTCTGTTTTTTTCCTTTTTCCTGCCCTCTGCTCTCCTCCTTTTCTCCTTTCCTGTTCTTGTCTTTCTTTTCCTTTTTCTTTTTGAACTGTATTAATTCCCTGAAAGAAAAATGAAAGCTAGAAGTTTTAATTTCCAATAAATGTTGGGCTAAGAAATAGTGCAACTTGGGCAAAGGTTCTAGGAGTCCCGAGCATTCCTAGAGCAGTGGGTGCGTATCTTTTAAAGTATGATTATACGTTTAATATCTGTTAGTTGAGAAAACATAATAAACTAATCATTTCATTACAGTAGTCTTATATACATTTGATAAATAAGATACAAATATCAAGATATGTTTTTAGTTTAAACTAGAACAATTTCTTGTTGTGGTTTCTTGAGCTTTTTGAGCTTCTTGAGGTGACTCCATGACTCCACAGAGGTTTATGAGCTGCAGCTTACACAGTAGTTTCAGAGAATTTTCGAATTTACTTTCTGACTCATCTAGTTCTGCTTTTAAAAATGCACATACAACTTAAACCAAATCAAGAATAGAATGTATTAGAAAACATGATATGGTTCCATACGTGCCATGCAAAATACCAATCCAGCAGCAGATCTTCTTTAAGCCTAGTAATATACCTCCAGAACACGATCCCATTTAGGTCTCTTGTTCAGGACTCCACAATTAGAATATATTCCATTGAATTCCTTCGCACATTTAGCTTCACATATTTTGCAGGTGTCGTGGGCATGAAGATCAAGGAAATTTGATCCTTCTTGAGTTTTACAACTAAAAAAGAGCTCAAGGAAAATATTATGAGATCTGATTTTACATGTCAATCACGTATTGTAATTCATAACTGGAAAGATTATCCTCTGAGAATGCACATTTGTCAGTATGTTGCGGAGGTGCAAGTCAGTGGTGCAGGGGGGACGTGGAGTATTTGCGGAGTGAGGAAACTGGAAGGGAAATTGGAAGGGAAAGCCTGCCTCTGACATGAACTCCTTTTAATTTTCTTGAACTCTTGCTAATAAAGAGCTAGGTTTGAGCTTTCTTTAGGTGGGAGAGAGAAGACGAGGTGAGCTACTAGGGGGTTTCTTTTCCTTTATCAAATTCAAGGAGGTATTGAGTGGGAGATAGGGGTGAAAGCACCAGCATCAGTGACCAACCTCAAGATTGACCAGTTATGATTCAAGAAGTATTGTTATCACCAAGTTTGGGTGGCACATATTACGCTATATTTTCTCTTCTAGAGAAGCTATAAATTGTAAAGCTAATCTTGTTTTAATGTTTATGCCAGCAAACTTTAAAACATCTTTGTTTGAAATGTTTCCACCAGTAAGATTTAAGACATCTTTCTAGAGTCTTAAATATTGGGCGTGTTATGGTCAGTTACACTTAAATTTATTTCTAATTTGGAAAAGAATGTTTGAATTGGTCTTCCTCTTCCAGCTATTTTTGTATTATGACTCCAATGTCAGTGTCTAAAGAAGCAAATGTGATTTGAAAATCAGTCTATCAATAGAGTGTTACCACTGTTGACAGCATAATTGGACATTTTATTTTTATAAAATTCTTCCAAAATTATAAAAGTAATATTTATTTTAATCATGAAAACAATACGAAGACTAAAAAGGAGAAAAAAATTACCCCCTACATTTCCTCTTTTCACCAGCTTCGAACGGCACTCTTTTCCATACTCTTTCCAGTACTAAATGCTAGTTATTTTTTGTCAGTTTGATGGGTAAAAAATACGTACTTAATTGTTCCTGCAATTTATATTTCTTTAATAACTAATAAGGTTAAATGTGTGTGTACATGTATACATGTAAGTAAGTAATTCTGTGAATATAATGAAAAATATTACAATGTATATTATGTATCATTTCATATATATCATATATCATATCATATCATATCTGGGTAGTTTGGTCCCGATAATATATATTTTCCTAAGACTTCCCCGTTATGCTATCTATAAGACTAGAAATTAAGCCTGGAAAAACAGAGAAATGAATATGTGACATTTCACTAGTAAAACATGAAGTGAGTTGGGCTTCTCTTCATTAGAATTTCACTGTCCTTTTATCTAAAGCTAAAAGAGACTTAAGTTTTTTATTGGTGAACCCCCAAGTTGAATCTTTTCTGTCAGAGGTGGAAATCAAGAGATTTAAATGTTTTGTATATTCCTTGTACCAGTTATCAACTTATTTCCTCACTCCAAATCCATCCTTTTTTGCCCTGCTTTTGTGATACTGGATCTGAGCCCTGTAAACATTTCCATTTTGCCATCTGGGACAGTATTAAGCTTTTCAGTAGCTGGCATTGGAGAGACACTGTGTGAAGAAGACTTTTCTTTCTGGTTCCAAAATGCTTTTTTCCCTGCTCTGATGGTGAGCTGCAGCCAGTGGAATGCAGGATACCCAGCGTCACATGCATCTCTCCTATGAGTTTTGATGGCACTCACAGGCATCTGAGGCAGAGGTGACTTGCCCACTCAAATGGGTACATATCAATGCAAAGCCATCAAAACACAAAAAAACAAGGAAACATGAAAACACCAAAGAAACACAATCATTTCTCAGTAAGTAACCCCAAAGAACTGGAGATCTACAAGTTACTTGAAAAGGAATTCAAAATAATTATTTTAAGGAAGTTCAGTGAGATTCAAGGGAACACAGAGAGACAATTTGATGATCTCAGGAAAAAAATGCATGAACAAAATGAGAAGTTCATCAAAGGGATAGAAATCATAAAAAAGAACTTAACAGAAATTTTGGAGCTGATAAATACAACAAATTAAATGAAAAATGCAATAGAGAGCTTTAACATTAGGCTCAATTATTGCAGAACAAAGAATCTGTGAACTTGAAGACAGA
Source organism: Balaenoptera physalus (assembly GCF_965194825.1). Taxonomy (NCBI): domain Eukaryota; kingdom Metazoa; phylum Chordata; class Mammalia; order Artiodactyla; family Balaenopteridae; genus Balaenoptera; species Balaenoptera physalus. The sequence goes on from NC_138883.1 coordinate 169,313,789, forward strand.
CCCCTCGATAATATCCAGTCATAGGAGAAAAAGGAATAAGAATGAAAAAACATGAAGAAAGCCTATGTGAATTATGGGATACCATAAGGCAAAACAACCTTCTCATTATAGAAGTCCCAGAAGAAGAGAGAAAAAGGGACAGAAAACTTATTTGAAGAAATAGTGGCTGAAAACTTCCAAAATCTGGGGAGAAATATGGACATCCAAGGACATGAAGCTCAAATATGCCCAAACAGATTCAACCCAAAGACATCTTCACAAAGTCTTAAAAATCAAAGACAGAATTTTGAAAGTAGCAAGAGAAAAATGAGTCATCACATAAAAGGGAACTCAGCAGATTTCTCACCAGAAATCTTGCAGGCCAGGAGAGAGTGGGATGATATATTCAAAATGGTCAAAGAAAAAAACAACCTGCCAAACAAAAATACTTTACCCAGCAAAGTTGTCTCTTAGAAATTGAGAAAGATTTTTCCAGACAAACAAAAGCTGAGGAAATGTATCACCACTAGACCTGCCTTACAAGAAATGCTAAAGGAAGTTTTCAAGCTGAAAGGAAAGGGCACTCATTAGTAACATGAAAACATATGAAAGTAGAAAAGTCACTAGTGAAGGTAAATATATAGTCAGTTTCATATTGCAGTGGTGATGTATAAATCACATTAAATTCTAGCATATGAGTTAGAAGACAAACACGTTAAAAATAATTATAGCTGTTTTGTTTATCAGTACACAATATAAAATGATGTAAATTGGGACATCAACAATACAAAATGTGGAATCAGGTAACTGACTAGAACTTTTTTTTATGCAGTTAAAGTTAACTTGTTATAAGCTTAAAACAGACTGTTATGACTATAAGATGTATTATGAAAGCCTCATGGTAATCACAAAGCAAAGGCCTAAAACAGATAAACAAATGATAAAAAAGAGTCAAAGCATACCACTACAAAAAATCATCAATTCACAAGAAAGACAGCAAGAGAGGAAAATGGAGTTTAGTTCTCGGTGAACTTTGAAATAACATTCCATATTTCATGGCTTCTTGGACATTACCTATCTCAGTCATTGCTTTAGAATTCTTATTCCTAAACTGGTCTTTCATCTCTCAACTACTAATTCTACAATTGCTTGTGGATATAAATATAGAAATGTCTTTAAAAGCATCTTTATCCGCCATGATATTCAAGAGAAATGCCAGTTCAACTGAAGGACAAGTAAAGGAGGAGCCCAAGAAGGGAATCAGGGTAGTTGTTAGCCAAACAACCTGTCCCGGGGACACACTGACGAGGCCCATCCTAGGTCAGGTCTTCAAGGGTGGACTCAGCTCGGGACGTGGCTCCTGTCAGTGAATCCTGTGAGTGAGTCATAGGATCATGGGATGTGATGATTACTTTTTTATTAGCACGTAAGGTAGAGTGTTCAGAGAAGAGGCAGAAAGGATTAAAAAAATCCATAAATAGTCACCTAGAAACTGTTGATCTATTTCTGGAACATGACCCGTTCTTCAACTGAAACTGACTTCTAGTTCCATGATGCACGCAAGTGTGTGTGTGGGGTGGGTGGGTGTAAGACTGATTCTCAGCCCTGGTTTGTGACAACTCTGACAGTCTCCAAGATTGTGGCAAAATTCTTTTTTTAAAAAAGCCTATACATTTAAAAAATGTACTTACTAAATCCCTGTCATGGAACCTTTTTAAAGGGGAATCCTAAATCTGTGATTCTACCTTCAACTTTAAGGAGATTGGAAGGAAGTTGATAATTATGGATAATGTCACTCAGAATCTTCTTTGACACAGGAAGAATATAATTATAGAAAGCAAATTAATTTTCACAAGCCTACTGTGGAGAAGATATAAGATGTGATCAATTTTTCCAGTGAACGGTGCTCTATAAGCATATGAGCCATGATGAAACCATTATATGTGTGTGTGTGTGTGTATAATGGTTTCATAGTTTCTGGCGTGTTCTGCAGTTAAACATGTGTAAAGCGGTTCTGACTTGTTGATGGGATAACTATCTGAAAAAACAGCTATCCTTTTGGAAGAAAATTATAAAATTTGCCTTAGGAAAAAGTCAGTGAACTGAATATTGTCCACTGCTCTTCGCAAGTTTAGTAATCATAAAACCAATACGTTTGAGTGATGCAATTTTAGAAACCATAAAAAAGGTTCTATTCTTGATATTTCCAAATAGTTGTCTTAAGCTAACTTAATTATCATTTAGCTTGCTTTTTCCAACGGAAGGATAATGTATGTATGAATTCAAGAGCTTTGACTATTGTGTGCCGTTCACTTATGGATCATTAAAAAGAACTTCTGTGGCTAAGAACTAAGGAACATAGGGTTTTTAAAATGTTCATGCTACCACCTGTACTTTGGGCTTTGGATCTTTCTTTGTAGTATTTATAAAATACTCTTTAAGGAAACCAAGACTGCCTATACGTGTTGGTTATTTCTTTTTTCTGTTGAAACATTCACAGAGATGCCTTGATAAAAGTGTTTTTCTTCATGGTGAAACAGGAAAAATTGATTACAAAACCATCTGAGCCTATATGAATTCTAAAAATGGATTTACAAAAACACTGTATGATGTAGCAGATCCTGAAGATAAGCTTCTTATCACATGACAAAAACATAACCTTTAGTTTAAAATTGTATTGTTATTGAAGAATTCTGTTTTGCCTATTTTTAAAAATAGCTGGTTAAAGTTTTCTTTACATATTTTAGCATAGTTACTGAATCAGAAAGTTCTGAAAAGCTCATAAAAGAATGAGTTCATAGGAGTTCACTAAATTATAAAATAATAAATAATTCAGAAGTGAAAAAATAAATTCTACTTACAATACTCTTATTGCATTGATATCATCATGTTACAGTATATACAAGAAAACAAAGAAGGTCAAGAAGTGTAACGGGAAGGGAAACAGATTTTAAAGCTCCAGTTTCAGAATACCTTGGTATTGTTAGAGAAAAGTTGAGAATGTGATTGTTTGGAGACTAAAAATGCATTTGAAAGCATATTGGAGTTATGTATTTGATTATTTCTGGTTATTGGTTACTGGTTATTTCTAAAGCTGCTTGCAAATTAACTTTCTCCTCTTTTAAAAATATCCAACTACTAGATAAATTCTAAATCTACTTTTTCAAGAGAGTTAGCTGATTCGGAGGCTCAATACTTTAATACTCAGTCCTTGAAATAAACATAGAAAGTCTTAGGTCTAGTCCTGCTGTGTCTGTTACTTCCTGGAAATTCTTGCCGTAGCTTTTATAATGACATCAAGAGCTCTATGGGTTGGACTCCCTGCTCTTCCTGGACACTGTTTTCATCAGCCTCTCCAGTTACGTAAATTATTCATATTCATTCTCTTCCCTGCTCCTCCAGTCTCTCTCTGACTCTCTCTCTGTGTCTTTCTCTCTGTCTCTCTCTGCAAATAGCTCTTTTACGGAGAGCAAACCAACACAATACTGCTTCCAGTAGATAATTTTAGTAATGATAGTTTTGTTTTTCTCTCAGGATCCCTTACAGCTTTCAATATATCTCAATTCAGCTTTGTGCATCAAGTCATCAGGTACTTTGTTTGATGGCAGGACCAGAAAGACTGTCTTATTTCCTATGTACTGTATTAATTTTGTATTGTGGCATAACACGTTGCACAAAGTTAATAGTCCATAGCAACAAAAATTTATTATCTCATAGATTCTGTAGGTTAAAAATCTAGGCATAGCCTAACTTGGTCCTTTGCTCAGTTAGGACCCTGGTTCTTCAGGGTCTCAGCAGGTCTCAAGGTGTCAGCTAGGACCGTGTTCTTATCTGGAGTGTGGGGTCTTCTTCCAAGCTTCTTCAAGTCATTAGCAGAATTTACTTCCATGTGGTTGTAGGACTGAAATACCTGTTTTCTCGCTGGCTGTCAGCCAGAGTCACTCTCAGCTCTTAGAGGAGCTGTCTCAGGTCCTAGCCAAGTAGGTCTCTCACAACATAAAGGCTTAGTTCTCCAAAGCCAGCAGGAGAATCTCTTTCACTTCAAATCTCAGTCCCTTTTGGATAACTCGTGCCAGATTAAAGTCAGGCCCATCCAGGATAATCCTCCTTTTGACTCAGTCAAAATTGCATCCACAAAATTCCTTCGTCTTTGTCATGTAAAATAACTTAATCGTAGGAATAAAATCTGATGTATTCACAGACCTGTCCATACTCAAGGCGCAGGGGATTATAAAGGATGTGTGCAAAAGGGAGTGGGAATCTTGGGGACCATCTTAGCACTCTGACTGCTGCGTATGCTATATCTTTTCAGATAGAGTTTCTATTTTCAGCATTGGTTCAGGATCAAAGTGTGCTGAGTTGTAGGTGTATCAGTGAGTGCTGTGACTAAAGACGTTATGGGTCCATAGCTACAATGGCCTTGTGTCTACCATCTGCATTCATTACCCAGTAGCCCTTTCCATACAATTAATGAGTACTTTTTTTAACCCTATTTTTAGCAACTAAATAAATATTAAACACCTTCTTTAATTACTATCATAAGCTGAAAATATTATGAAGATGTTTAGAAAAAGAAGATGTGTTTTTATTTAGAGATGACATTCAAGAATCTGATGGACTTCAGTGCACCTTATGCATTGCACATGAAGAATCTGATCTTTAAAAGTAGTGTGCTTTAATTGTCATCCTTGGTTGTCCTATTTCATGCCCTAGTTAAACATAGATATGCTCAGCAAATCTGCAGATGAAACAAAGCTAATAGCATTAGTAAATGTATTACAGTTACAGAATTGAGATCCAAAAATATTCTAACAGAATAAAAACAATTGGCTGAAATTAGCAAGATAAATTTTGATGGGGATAGATTTAAAGCCCTGCATTGCTGTTTTCCCTAAACAAAAAACATTGTCTCAGGTACAGGCTGGTGAATAGATGGCTTAGCATACCTCTTAATAAGTGTGAAAAAGACTTGGGGATTTTGGTTAACATTGAGTTCCATGTGAGCCAACAGTAGTATATGGCTGCCAGATAAAGCTGATTTTCTATTTAGAAATAAGGGAGGTAATAATTATGCTCTATCTTCTGATCAACAGAGTAAGTAAACCACATCTGCTGTCTTTTTTCCCCTTTTTTATTTATTCAAAATAATTTCTCAAGGTTTGAAAACATTTTTGACACCTATTTATGTATTCTCATTTTGTTTATTCTGCTTTTTAAATGTAAATCACTTTGTATTCACATTGTATCATTAATTTGTATCAACAGTTATTTTTGAATGACCCTTAATTTTTGGCTAAATTTGGAAGTTTCATAGGTCCATTTTCATATATCTACTTACACAATTAAGCTTGTTTTACAAGTTTCTTGTCCTTGAACCAAGCGTCATCTCCTGTCCAAGAGAGTTAGGGAAAATGAAGAGGATGAAAAATCCGCCCCTCTGTTGCTCATCCTTCCTCTCTTATATGCCTTCTGACTCTTCTACAAAATAGGAATAAAATTTGGTTTTACCAGCTGATTCCAAGGTTATATACTATTAAGAAATAAAAATAATCTGGTCTCTTGGAAACTATTTTTACGAGATTCTTTTAACTACCAGAGAATTTTACCAGGTGCCTAGAGCCAGATGGAGAGGTCTAAGACATTTAACATAAAAGACTTCGAGTAGATTTTTAAAGTAGGTGTAAGAAACTGCTCATTCAGGTTACTAGAGCACCCCTCCATAAAGCGTGCTTGCATATGTTCACTCGTTCACTTTATTCCTTTATTTATGTGCTCAAAATATACTTAATATAGAACTTAGTTGCATTATAGGCCCTATAATAAGTCCTATATCTTAATTTTCCTATCTTAAGAATGCTTCAGTATAGTCAATATCCATTGAACCAGAGGCCTCTTTGAGCCTTTCAACAAGGCTGTTAGGCTGGCTGACTTCCTCACTGCCTCCTTCCCTCTTTCCCTCCCTTCCTACCTTTCTTCCTTTTTTTTATTATGAAATATATCGTGCATACAAATGAACATATATAATGTATATTAACAGGGTTAATAATAATAGTAATAATAATGATAAGATTTATGTAAATACCATTCAGTTTCTAAAATAAATGTTTGAAGCCTCCTGTGGGTTTCTCCCCAAATGCATCTTCCTGCTACTACCTACCAATGAAAGAACTCTCTTTTTTTTAGACGGTTTTAAAAATCTTTTACATATCCTTTCTTTGCTGCTTTTCATAGTTTTACTATATGCATATGTATCTCTAAACAATAACATTTTTAACTTTGATTTCTGAAATATTTTATGAATGCAGTTTGTACTTATTTTGCATCATGTAAAGTTTTTGATGTTCATTCTTATGGATGTGTGTAGCTCCATTCATACAATTTCAGTGTTGTGTACTATGCTATGAATGTATGATAATTTATCAATTCTGTGGTCAGTGAACATTTATGTTGTTTTCAGTTTTTTCTTTTTCTATCAAAACAGTGCTTCAATAAGCATTCTTAGCCACATCTCGTGGTGCATGTGTGCAAGAATTCCTCTAAGGAATGGAGTTGCTGGGTCATAGACCAAACCCATGCTCTACTTTATCTGTAGTGCCAAATTGTTTCCTGAAGTGGCTGTACCAGTTTGTACAGGAGTTCCAGTGTTCTGCCACATCCTTGGCTCTTGGTATTGTCTAATTCTTTAATTTTGGTTTATATGGAAAATGTGAAATGGCATCTCATTGTGGTTTCAGTTTTCATTTCTCTGCCTACTAATGAGATAAACTTTTTATTTTTATGTTAATCGAGTATCATGTTTCTACTACATGGTGAAATGACTATTTTGTTTTCTTTGTATTTCTATCTGTCTTTTAGGTTGCTAGTATTATTGATTTGTAGAATTTGATTATATATTGTATATATTAATCCTTTTGTGGCTTAATGTGATTAAATATCTTACCTCTGGTTGTAGGTTGTTTTTATAGTGTCTTTGAGGAGCCAAAGTTAATTTTAATTTATTATTTTGAAAAACATCCTTTATAATTGGTGCTTTTTATATCTTTTTAAACAAATCCCTCCTTACCCCATAATCATAGGAATATTTTTCTATAATTTCTTCTATGAGTCTTAAAGTTTTGCCTTTCCCATTTACATTCTTTATGTATTTGGACTTGATTTTTGTTATGGTAGAAAGTAGGAATTCATTCTAATTTTTAAAAAATATCAATCAAGGGTCAGCACACTTTCTGTAAAGGATAGGATAGTAAATATTTTAGGTTTCTCAGGTTGTGTGGTCCCTGTTGTAATACTTAACTTTGTCATTGTACCACAAAAGCAGCCAAAGACAAGTTGTAAATGGATAAGCACGGTTGTGTCCCCATAAAGTTTTATTTACAAAAGCAGGAGACTTGTTGGATCTGGCCTGTGAACTGTAGTTGCTAGTCCCTGATACGGACGACTAATTGTCTCAGAAATTTTTTTGTTTTTCCTCTTCCACTGATGCCCAGTGTCTGCTCTGTTGTGTAATGTTTCCATGTATGTATGAGTCTGTTTCTGGGCTTCACATTTTTTAAAAAAATTGTTTTAGTCATCTATCCCTGCGCTTACATCCCACTTCCTAATTACTGTCGCTTTATTATCAGGTTTGATATCTGGCAGGAAAAACTCCCTCCTGATTCTTCTTTAGATGTGCCTTGGCCTTTCTTGGCTTTCCCTCTTCTATGTAAATCTTAAAAATCAATTTGTCAAGTTCCACAAAAACTCCATTTAGAATTTGGTTGAATTGTATTACATCCATTTGGGGAGAACTGAGATTAGAATGTTGTATTCCTGTTTTGGGGCACATTGTATCTCTCTTTTTATTTGAGTCATCTTTAGTGTCTTAAAGTTTATAATATTCTCTAAGTCTTGCACATAACTTTTTGGGTTTATTTCTAGCTACCTTATTTTTTGTGTTACTATGGTAAATGGCATCTTTCTAAAAATTGCATTTTCTGACTCTTTATTGTTGATGTGTAAAATTTCAATAAAAATTTATATGCTGATCTTACATACATTTACCTGGCTAAACTCTCTTAATAATTCTAATATTTTTCTTTGGCGTCTATTGTCTGTGTACAGTGATAGTTTTCCACCTTCTTTTCCATTCCCCATAGTTTTTATTTATCTTATTTTACTCCACTGACTGAAACCTCCAGTACAACGTTGAATAGAAGTAATGAGAGTAGGAATCCTTGTATTTTCCCTGCTTTTTAAAGAAAGATTTAACTGCATGTGATATTTGTAATAGATTTTTTTGTTTGTTTTTTTGGAAGATATATTTTCTTAGGTCAAGGAATTTGCTTTATTTTCCCCTTTATACCTGATAATTACAGTTTTTGGTTTGATTCTTTACCTTTCTTTCCTTATGACTCTCTTATTTTTTTCATATATTACAAGGCCCAGTTTCTCAGAACATCATCTGCAGATTGTTTTCAGGCCTGGGTTGAGGTGTGTTCTTCAGAGGGGCCTTGTGTCTGATTCTACTAGTGTGGTCACCACTGTCTCAGGACCCCTTTAACTAAATTTTTGGCCTGACACGTTTTAGGCCGCACAATGAATTCCTAAACGGGGCAGACGTCTTCCTCTTCTTCCAAAGAATCCAGAGTTAAGGCTAAGAATGACTTGTATTATTCTTTTGGTGGAACAGGTTTTTTTTTTGGTTTGTTTGTTTGTTTTTTTGGTTTTGTCACCCCCCTTTCATGTTCTGAGGATGTCACCCTTCAAAGGCATCAGGTTTAAGGGAGCGTCTCTAATCTGACCTTTCACTCTAAAAGGGCCCTTGGCTTGGGCTTCTGTTCTCCACATGTAACTGATTAAAACTCAGGGTCTAGGTTAGCAAGAATTGCCATAGACTTCAAAGCAGCTGTCAGTTCCCATGCTACTTATTTCTGAGGATTTGTGCTTTCTTTTCATTCTGGCCTTTGAGAAGTTCTCTTAATTTCTTGTCAGGTGGATAATACATTAGAAAAGATGTTTTAAAATATTTCATCTAGCACTTTAGTTGTGCTATACCACAAGAGGGTTCTCTGAAAATCTCTTCTGCTATGTTGCCAAAACCAGTATTTCCCCTTAACCTTTACCAGTGATGACAGCCTCCTGTCCTGAACTGTATCCCACCTGACCATGACTAACATCTAAATCAGTGGTTCTCAAATTTTGCTGCACATTGAGAAGCTTTTAAAAATCCTGAAGATTAGGCCACACTCCAGATAAATTAGATTAGAATATCTGAGACATCAGTGATTTTTAAAGCTCCCACAGGATTCCATTGTGTAGCCAAGGTTAATAACACCCCTTAAAATCTAGCTGCTCATTTTGATTCATGTCTATTCCTGTTCACCTGCCTTTTTGCTTTCCTCAGCTGAATAGTTTGCTTTGAGGACAGGTGACCACATTCACATAAAACACCAACTTTCTAATACTCCCGACCCTCCTCAAACCAATATGCTTTTTGTGTAACTAAATCTACTCTACCTGTGGTCAACTGAATAGGAAGATCTTCAGCTTGTTTTATTTTTCTTTACAACATTCTATTTTTTTACCTCTTTCACAGTATCCTGATGTAATTTTGTTTTCCTCTGCTGAGAAATTTTTAGTGCAAAGTCTTTTAATTTGCTAATTAATTCTGATAGACTAGTTTCATAGTCTCAGCAGATCAGTGTGTGATATGCTTGGATTATGAATAGCTTAGCACGGAAAATGACGTAATTTCAATGGAATAAATTAGAGTCAGTTAACATAGCAGAGTCAGTTATCTTTTTGAATAATGAAGATTTGTTCAGAAAACGCTCTGTTTTATCTGTAAAATGATCCATGCTTTTAACCGTTATGACTGCCATAGCCCTTTTCCCTTTGGAGCTAATAATAAAAAAGGAGAAGATAAATGACAGGAGCAGCGGGGCCAGATGTAGCAAAACAGAGAGGTAGGGTAGTCACCATACTTTGTCTAGGTCGAAGTATGTTAATTGACCACAGCATGTTATTAAAATGCTGTATTTTATGGCTCTCTGTAATAAAATACTAGGGCATCTAAAAATGTGATACAATTATAAGTTTATAATTATTTCTTCTGGAGAAATAATGATGACATTTCCTACAAGTCAGACAAGTTGGAGCTTTCTTATATATCTTTATTTATATATCTTTAGATTTAGGGCTTGAGACCAAGTTGAGTAAATAGAGATCTAGCTACAATATTAGCAAATGATTAGTTTCACACATTAATTTTAGTGTCTGCAAGATAAAATATATCTTCCCAAGTGAACAGATGGCTTAACCAGGAATGGCAGACTTAGTATGATTTAATAGTGAGAGTTGAGGTTTAAAAAGCTTTAGAGAAAAATCATATTCTTTGGGTATGCACTTGGGCAAGTTGGTCTTTAGAAGCCTGCTATTGCTTTCCATAATAATGGATAATTATCATTATTTTCCTCAGGGGAACATTGTGTGGAATAACTAATTAATGATTGTAATGCACTTTGGAAGACATTCTGAGTAACTTTTAAGTATTTTGCGTTTGAGTATCAGGAGAAATTAAGCATGGATAAAGGAAACCTGGAAGAAAGGTTTTATTTCTAGATTATGAAATAATTTTTCTGACATTTTATTATGTTAATAGGTTTAGTTTCTTTTCAAAAATGCTATTATAATTTTATTTTATGTTCACAGCCTTTTTTTTTTTTTTTTTGCCTGTATGGCTTGCAGAATCTCATTTCCCCGACCAGGGATCGAACCTGGGCCATGGCAGTGAAAGCCTGGAATCCTAACCACTAAGCAACCAGGGAACTCCCCTATTTCATGTTTAAAGATGCTGCTTATTACTATTTTTTAAAAGATTCTGCTGTTGCGTCGTGATCGTATGTGCCTAGAAGTGGCTGTAAGTTCCAATACATGGCGCAATAAATTTTATAAAATGTTGTCTGTTGGTTAACGCCATCTTTTGGTATATGGAGACCTGAATTTTCACCTTATTGCATATATCACATGTTTGTTTTCAAGAAAGCCATTCCTAATTGTCACGTATCAGGTATTTTTGACTATGGCTCTTATTTCTCAAATCAGTTATGTGGCAACTAGTTTCCAAAGATCCCTCCCTCCCAATGAATCACACCTCTTGGTGTTTATGCCCTTGTCTATCTTTTACACACTGAATCTGAGCTGGCTTTTTGTAACCAGATTGATGCTGCACGTATACCAAAGACAGGTCATAAAAAGCCCTGTAGCTTCCACCCTGATTTCTTGGAATGCATGCTCTGGGCAAAGCCAGCTGCCATGTAGAAATCCAATTAACCTTGAGATTTCCATGCTACAAGGTTACTCAAGTGAGGCATTTGAAGAGGTCATGTGGAAAAAAAATATATATGTACTTATTTATATATCAAGATATTGTATATATTTATATATGCATGCATTTGGCCAGTCCACAGCTGTTGCATCCATCCCATCTGAAAGGCCAGGCATGTGAGTGTAGAAGCATCTTAGGTGTCCAGACTAGCCTTCATATGGCTCAGCTGTCATTTGATTGCAACTGCATTAAAGAACCTAAGCAAGAGATGCCCAGCTGACCCAACTCCATACACAGAACTGTGAGAGAGAACACAGCTCTCTTGTTTTAAGCCCCTAAGCTTTGGGGTAGTTTGTTACACAGCAGAGAGAACCAAAACAAAGGGCAATGAAGACCCTGACACTGTTTGCTACACTGGTATCATAGTGTTTCTTCATTTTAATTACCTTTGCTGATAGTATCATGTAGATCCTTCATATGCTAAGAGGATGTTCTTAAAACTTGTCACAGTGACATCTAAAAGAGTACCTTTCCAGTCTCCAGTGCTATCTGTGGGTTTCATGCTTGCTTGAAAATAGAATTGGCCCTGTGACCTATTTTTAATATTTCAAGAAGCCTAACCAAAATGGTACATTTACCCAAGATGAGGCTGTTTGTTTCTGTTTTCATTTTTTTTTTTTTTTGCTTTTGCTTTGGTATTTATCAACCTCTCTGTGTATCTCATTGAAATGAATTATACTTAAATGCAGTGGTTGTTTGTTTGTTTTTGTAGGACAAAACACTAAAGCATAAGTTTTTTTATTTTATTTTTTTGCAAGCAGTATGTTCAAGTGGCGTGTATGCAAAAAGTACCTTTTATATGTAATCTGAATATACAGTTCAGTATTACATACAATTTTCTAAATACTTTATATATGAGATCAAGTGAATACTTAATCAGTTGAGATAAAAGAATACTCTTTAACTTATGAATAGGATAAAGAGTAAACTGTTCAACTTGAAAAGAATGTTTACTTGAGCATAATTCCCTTAAGGTGCCATTTCTTGATCAAGGGTTCTTAACCTAGGATCTACTATGAGAGTGCATGGATAAGCTTTAGGATACCTGTGTATTGTGTATTTTATATTATAATTATATATTTTGTTTATGTGATGATTTTACTTGTGTGTCTTTCTTCCATTAAACTCCAAGCTATGGGTGTCTGTTCTGCTCCTAATTTTATCTTTAATGGTTAGCACAATGCTTAGCGTAACAGTGACTCAAATATCAAAGGAATGAAAGAAATGATATTATATGAAACCATCTTATTTACATACTTCCCAATTTTCAGAGAGTTGTCTGCTTTAAGCTGTGTGCCTTGAAGTGCTGGTGAGCATACTCTGTTCCATCCACCCCGATCACACATTTGTAATATGGCAGGTGTAGTTAAAGCTTCATAGTGTGGCTATAGAAACCAAGGACTTTTGAATCAGCATTCCAGAATAGGTAAGTTAGAAGCATGGTATTTATACTCTCAAGATAAGTTTCATTGTGACCAAAAATGCCCAGTAGTGCCCTCAGTTGGTTTTGGGGATAAGGGATGCCTCCCAGGTCATCTCAAACCAGCTCGCATACATCTTGTCTTCAAAGAACGCGGAGGGTAGCTGTCTGAAATTCAGCTGAACAGTGATGAGTGAGGGCTTCTGATACTCAGAGGGCAAGGAATCATTTCTGAACTACAGAATAACAGCCACTTAGTCCAGTGGTATTAATGTAATTTAGTGGTGTTGCTAAATTTACAGTTAAAGTTATTTAGGCTTAAGCTTTCCAAATTCTTGCTAAACTTCTGAAATGTTATTTTTAATAATATAGTTTGCTTATTTGCCTTTTTGATTCTCTTGTACCAGGGAAAATTTTGATATGGTGCTTATTCAGATAATACAGATAGCATAATGTCTCACTGCTCTGGCAGGTGATTTATTTTCTTATTTTCCCTATTTTCTATTTCCTCTCCTTTGCTTTCCTTGCTTCCTTGGCTCTCCTCTCTCTAGCCCTTTTTTGTTTAACCTGTCTCAAGACCCCATCTCTTATTTATGTGCTTTCATGCTCAAGTCAATCCATACATATAGACAGAAAGATGTACAAATGTCAGCTTTCTATTTTGAGCAGAAATCACCTTCCCAGAATGTTTATAAAAATGGCTTACTTCTCTCAGGAGATTCATTCATCAAGACAGAAGTTGGTCCTCCTGTACAAAATGGAATGGAAATAGAAACAGTCAAAATATACTAGGATAAACACAGCAATCAGAGATAAGATGGGGAAGGGAAGCCTAAATTGGAGGAAAATGCTGGCTGCTTGTGAGGCAAAGAAATAGAACAGCAAATGTTCCTTCAAATTGCAACATGAGAGGAAAGTTATCCAGGGATGTACGAGACTTAAAATTTTATCCAGGACTGCCTTGAACCAAGGCTGAGCTCCTAGAATTATAGGTAAGATCCATGCATATGTCAACATCATAATTTCATGAGATTCTAGAACATGAGAGCTGGAGGACTCTGTAAGACAAAAAAGGCATGTCTTATCCAAAGTCACACAGTAGGTCATAACTGGAACTAGAATTCAGATATTCTGATTTCCAAGTCACAATTAAAATTCACTGCTTATGAGCAGTATAATTGTTTTCTGGTTCCTGGAGATGCACCCCTTACATCACCTATGTTCTTCCCTATCCTCTCTAGTTTGCTCTGTGGGATGTGATCATCAGGCACCATTTCAGTCACACTTCGAGCACTAGCCCCCTCATTGTCAATGGCAGTATCTCTTAAGTTAAAAGGGAGTGACAGCATATAATGCAGTCTAACTAGAGAATCCTCACTTTCACACGGAGAGAAGTAGTTTGACAAATGGGCTGCCGTTGAAATCTGTCCTAAGAATATTCAAGGACTTTCTTAAGGGAATTGATATCTTAACTTTTTTGGTACTAACAAAGATTTCCATTATGTGTAGAAAATAGCATTCCCTTTACTTGAAATATATTTCAGGGATAAAAAGATGAGTTGATCCATACCTAGTATGAAGTACTTCAAGAAGTCTAGCTAGGCGGGTCTATTATGGACTTTAGCTATAGAGAGAAAGCATTTATTTGCTTCCCGATTCACTCTATCTCTTCAGTACCTTCTTTATGCATTGAAGAAAATGGTTTTTACTCAACATGAGTTTTCTCTGGTTTATGTGGTTTAGAAAAAGAGGCAAGCTGGTAGTGCACCAGTTCCTCTGTGATTGTCCTTTTACAGTTGGGATGTTTTTCTGTCCACTTAGCCCATGATTATTCTGCCTTTGAAGTCAACATTTTTATTATAGTTATTTACACAACATCCAAGATTGTTTTGATTTCATTGCTCAACCATTTCTAAACCTTTTTTTCTTTAGGAGATATTTATTTCTCTCCTGTATTCAGAAAACATATGTACATGCACACACTTCATGTGGTCACACCATGTCCTATGTAACCTGTGGATGGTAAAATAGGCTTGCTTCTAAAATAAGCTGTTCACTGTGTCTTCAAATAGTAATGATATAAAGGGAGCATAAAAGAGCCTTATTGAGGAGATAATTTTATGTGAAAATTAACTTATATGCATCCTGCAATAGGTATGTATTAGTTAACCACATCGGTGACTGTGTCCCACTTGTGAAACAACTTACTCCTCAGTGTTCACTACACGTAGACTAGCACAAGGAAATTGGTGACAGCCGAAAAGCAAATTATCAAATTCCAAGCTAGATGAGCATATGTTTCTGGGATCAGAATGTGACCCACTCTTTTGATTTATCTAAAAGCCCATTAGTGCAGATGTTTTAAAAATTAATTTTGCTTGATGCCACCAAACCATCAAAGCCATATAACCATTTAGATAGGCACTGCAGAGATATTATGAAGTATTTTAATTCTACCACGTGTTACAGAAATTAACTAAATTACCTTTATTGTGTTTTTTGATGTAGTATAATCAGTTAAGTAAATTCCTAATGGCAAATATAGATTCTTCGTCTTCAATATCCTAAATTCTGATGTTTGTGTGTGCTGAGGAGTGAAGCTTTATAAAAGCTGCTATGGAGATGAAGAAAAAGGAATTAAATTGTCAGGAAAACAATATTGCTAGAATTGTAGAAATTTATTCTTGTTTGAAAAAGTGGTTGGGGACTATTTGTTTAGGAAAATTATATTAAATTATGCTAATTTAATAACATTTTTAGTTCTAGACTCCTGATTATAGCCTCTTGGTATTAAAGGGTTATGTACTTGGATTTTGTTTAAATCATCTTAAAATATTTCCATAAACTTAAGCTCTGTAGGCACTGTTCCAGAGTTCCATAACAAATTTTATAATTTGAGCTTTGTTGAGAGAGATTTTTTTTTTTAAATTAATTAATTAATTAATTTACTTTTGGCTGTGTTGGGTCTTTGTTGCTGCGCGCGGGCTTTCTCTAGTTGCGGTGAACTGGGGCTACTCTTTCTTGCGGTGCACGGGCTTCTCATTGCAGCGGCTTCTCTTCTTGTGGAGCACGGGCTCTAGGTGTGCAGGCTTCAGTAGTTGTGTCATGTGGGCTCAGTAGTTGTGGCTCACGGGCTCTAGAGCACAGGCTCTAGATTGCAGGCTCAGTAGTTGTGGCGCACAGGCTTAGTTGCTCCGTGGCATGTGGGATATTCCCAGACCAGGGCTCGAACCCGTGTCCCCTGCATTGGCAGGCAGATTCTTAACCACTGTGCCACCAGGGAAGTCTGAGAGATATGTTTTTAAAATATAGCCCAGGAGTGTCTTCGTTAAAATCATCAGGGTTGCCTCTCAAAAACACAGATTTTGAGGCCCTTCTCAAACTGACCAAATTCCTGACTTAATAAGAACCCCAGGTGATTCTAATATACACTAACCATTGAGAACCACTGCTTTATTAAGTAGTAATCTTTTTCCTTTTATAGACCCTCCTCCCCCTGAACTCTTGAAACATCCCCTGTCCTCTACCTTAGCCCCTCATTAGCAATTAAAACAATATCAGAGGAGATAAATGACTTTCATACCAATAACAATCTTTTCAACACCCTTCCTTCACATGTTGCAGGGAAGAGAGAAACTGGGGAGGTTTTCGAAGGGGAAATTGAGAAGTGGATTCTTCATACTTGAATGCTGGCAGGCCTCTTCATCCATCTTTCATTGCCCCAATCCAGACATGGTATCAAAGAATGGTCATGATAGTGACTTTCATTTATATACCCTCTTCTATTGAAAAAGAAAGTACACATTAAAAAAAATTCATATAACTTCCAGAAGGAAACCTAGGTCATTTTGCTCAATTGTGTCATTTTACAGGTGAAGAAAATGATGCCTAGAGAGGTTATGTGATTTGTTTAAGGTCATACTCCTAATTGTTGGCAGAGCTATAATAGGGACCCAGGTATCCTGACTCCCAGACCATTGATCTTTTTAGGGCATATTATTATAATAATATTGTATATTGCAATTATTTACTTGAAGAGCACATTGTTTTGTGGCTAGAACATCATTATTTATTGTTCTTAATAGTCTCACTGCTTTCCCAGGTCTGTTTCTATTTATTGTATGTTGTGGGAAAACAGCTAAAAATGCATTTCTTCTTGAGTGAGCTTTGGTGCAAATTGTAGCTTTCAAAGGGAATTAGATCCCTTTTGCTTGAGGTTGAATTTAGTAACACTTTATTTTAGGTATCAAGGCATGGTACATTTAATTAGCATTCACTGTAATAACACTGATCAGTGTGAATGCTGTTGATTAAAATCTGGATGGTTGTATTACTGTACTTTGAGCAGAATCCACCCGCATGCTGTTATGTTCACTGGACTCTTCTCTCTCTTGTTCTGTTTTGATTTAGGAAAAAAAAAAACAACACATGAGAAACCAAAAAATAAAAACTGCTTCTGTTTCTTCCTCTGGAATGTTTAATCGATGGTTGTTGGATATATTCAAAGTATCTAGTGGCAGGGACACAGTAACAAGGTCTTTTGCCCTTCCTGATTATGTGACAGTTCAATTGGGTAGTTATTTAAATTTGGATGTAGGCCATTTTGGTAACATATTATGGTGATAAAAATTATTCTGCTCTAAAAATCTAGACAGAGAGCTAAGAAACACAGGACATTAGTCCAAACAGATCAGTAGGAATCGTTGTAATTGGACCTTGTCTGTAAAGAAATAAGGCAAGAGGAATACTTTAACTTGAGTGAGAGAAGTGTCACATTTTTGTGCATGAAAAATGGTAGTCCTGAAGAACAGAATCTGCTGAGCACAGTGACCATTTTGAATCAAGAAAAGTGCTTTCTCTATTAAAAGCCTAAGGAAGAAACTCACCTGAATTAATTTCAGATTTTGAATCAAGAAAAGTGAAGGAAAGTAGAATGATTAGGGAACAGGTTTGTCACAGAAGCAGTAAGAGCAGTGAAATATATATCCTAGAGACTTTCCCCCCACACCCAGAGTATTAAAAGCATCCACCTATTAATTTGATTTTAATTGAAGCTTTTCAAAGAAAACTAAAAAGTAACAGGAGTCTTTGAGCAGAGTTATAATGAGTAGGATTGTACTGTCAGCTCCTACAGAGAAAAAAGTCAATAAAAGACTTCTGCTTCTGGCAGAATGATAATAAATATGGTATTCCAAAAAGCTGGATAAAATAAAATAAACATAATTTTAATTGAAAAGCTGACTTTGTAAAAAAGTAAGGGAAATCTCCAAATGCCAGAAACAAAATTTTAGAAACAAAACCAAAACAAAATTCAGACCTCAAGCAATTATGGAATTGAAACCAGGGAGATAAGCAAGTTTGGGAACTCAGGTTGCTGTGGGAACAAAGGCTGCTATGAAGAAACTTGTCTTGGGGATTAATAGCTTCTGGTGGAGAATTCTGTGGAAATCTGACCTGAGGCCATCAAAAAGTGGCTAAACCTGGACCCTAAAAGGGATAGCACTCTTCAGAGAAAGTGGCCTAGAAGATACCCACTTGGCTGGCAAATTTAACAAAATAACCTGACATCTTGGTGACTCTGGTTTGGGGAATTTGGGAAGCTTTCTTGAGAATTTGCAACTACAGATCTCAGGCCTGCCCTCATCTGGATCTGGAGCTTGAATTTAAATTATCTGCGTAGTAGGACAAATCCAAGCTGAGACATTATTTTAAAGTAATTCTTGTTTGGAGTCCCTCGTATGGTACCTAGCAGAAGCAAGTACCAAGCTTCCCTGATGATCCACCTGCCACCCAAGACTCAGAAATGCCAGACACTGTGTTTAGCCAAATAGCATATGATGAAAAATGACAACGACATTGGGAAACCATGAGAAAGTTAATGAAAATGACAAACAGCAGATTTAGATTTCTAAATACTTGAGGTATTGGCATTACCAGCAAAATAATATAATATACTTAATACATAAAATATAAAGAAAGAAAAAAGAGCAGTACATGAGAGAGTATCAAATATGGCATATGGATTTAAAGACATACTTCTAGAAATGAAAATATGATTAATAACTTTAAAATTCATAAATTAAACATATTAGACTCAGGTGAAGAGAGAATTGGTGAACTGGTAGATTGATATAAAATTATCTGGAAAACAAAACATAGAGAAATAGGTGGAAAATATGAGAGTTTAAGACAAATGGAGAATTAAATAAGTACTAGTGTATGGCTACCCACATTAGTAGATTGGAAAAATAGAATGAGGAAAAAATAATGCCTTAGAAATTTCCAGGACTGATGAAAGATAATTCTTAGATTCAGAAAAGCCCAGTGTATCTCGCCTACAATAAATAAAAAGAAACCCATACTAAGATACATCATGGTAGAACTGTAAAAAATTTAAAAAAGAAAATATTAAAAGTACACTGTAGTGAAAAACAACTAGTACAAAGGCATAATAGTTAGAAAATCAATATCTTCAAAATGCTAAAAGAAAAAATGGTCTATCTAGAACTGAGTGCCCAGAAAGTCTACATTTCAAGAATGAGGGTTAAGTGAATAACACGCTGAGAGTATTTACCATTAGCAGACCTTCACTAGAGGAACTTCTAAAGTATGTACTTAAGAAAAAAAAAGATCCAAGAAAGATGGCCTGAGATTAAAAAAAAAAAAAAGAATGTTGAGCAAAGAAAATAGTATATATGTGGGAAATTAGAAATAAACTTTTTGTTGAAAACAATAATAATTTATGATAGAAAATATTATAAGGTATAATTAAAATGCTGGACACAAATATGTAAACTAGGAGGGAGTTGATTAAGTCTGAGCTCATTGTATGGTTTTGGATGATGGTAAATGCTAACAATAACACTCCTACTAGCTTCCATGAATTTAGTGCTTGTGCTATATCAGTCATGTTCTGATTGCTGTGTGTATAGTTACCCACATTAGGGTGCACAATAACCCTATGAGGTTAGTGATATTATTTGTGTTTTACGGATGATAAAACTGACAACCTGAAGCCACAGAAGTGAGACAGGATTTGATAATCTAGGTGATTTGGTTTGCATCCATGATCCTAACCACTAGGTTGTCCTACTACTGATTAATTTCAAACTTTTATGCATGGTAAAATTTTAAAGGGTAACCACTAAAAGAAAAATAGTGCACAACTACTTATGCATTAGAGGAGAAAAATGGAATAAGTGGGGAAGATTGTTAGCAATTCCACCTAAGCACAGAAAAATCAGACCAAATAAAAAGCACAAAATAAGACGGTATAAACAAATCAAAAGATTTCAGTAATACATAAATGTAAATAGGAGTTTCTTGTTAAAGGAGGTTGAGATTGAATTAAAAACAGAAGATCCAACTATATTGTGTTTAGACAAAACACAGTCAAAACACAAGGACACAGACAGTTTGACAGAATAAGGATGAAAAAAGATATACCAGGCAAATACTAACTGAAAGAAAGCTGAGATAGCTCTCTCTTTTTTTTTTTATAGGTAGGATTCGGCAGAGGCAGGAGGCCTTTTTTTTTTTAAATTTTATTTATTTATTTATTTATTTATTTATTTATTTATTTATTTATTTATTGGCAGCGTTGGGTCTTCGTTTCTGTGTGAGGGCTTTCTCTAGTTGTGGCAAGCGGGGGCCAGTCTTCATCGCGGTGCGCGGGCCTCTCACTATCGCGGCCTCTCTTGTTGCGGAGCACAGGCTCCAGACGCGCAAACTCAGTAGTTGTGGCTCATGGGCCTAGTTGCTCCGTGGCATGTAGGATCTTCCCAGACCAGGGCTCGAACCCGTGTCCCCTGCATTAGCAGGCAGATTCTCAACCACTGCGCCACCAGGGAAGCTCTGAGATAGCTGTATTAATGTAAGGTAATACAGACTTGAAGGCAAAAAACACTATTGGTTATAAAGACAGTCACTATATTATAAGCAAAGATTCACTACACCAAGGAAGAGATAAATAGCATTTTAAAGTTATATGCACCTAATAAAATAGTTTTAAATTATATTAAAAAATTGGTGGAAATGCTTGGAGAAATTGACAAACCTACTATAAGGGTGGGAGATATCAGAAACTTCTGGGTCAAGCAGTTAATAAGGAAATAGAAGGTTAACGACACAGTTCGGAACTTTGACTTAATGCGCATACACCAAACTCTTTGCTTCCAAACTATGGACTATGTTATTTTTCTCAGTCATTTACAAAGAGACAAAACATTTACAAAAATTGACAATGAAGCCGTAAGTCACCTTCAGACAACTTTAAAGAGCAGTATTATACTGACCACACCACATGCACTGCCCGTGTAGTGAAATTAGTCATCAGTTAAAAAAAAACAAAATGAATCCCCTCTCTCTCTTTTAATTTAAGTCATTCTAAATAACTCATGGGTAGAAGAAGAAATCAAAATGGAAACTTTTAAAAATACTTAAAATTAAACAATAATGGGGGCTTCCCTGGTGGCGCAGTGGTTGAGAATCTGCCTGCTAATGCAGGGGACACGGGTTCGAGCCCTGGTCTGGGAAGATCCCACATGCCGCGGAGCGACTGGGCCCGTGAGCCACAACTACTGAGCCTGTGCATCTGGAGCCTGTGCTCCGCAACAAGAGAGGCCGTGACAGTGAGAGGCCCGCGCACCGCGATGAAGAGTGGGCCCCACTTGCCGCAACTAGAGAAAGCCCTAGCACAGAAACGAAGACCCAACATAGCAATCAATCAATCAATCAATTAATCAATAAAATAAATCTTTAAAAAAAAACACAGAACTTCCATTAATTAAAAAAAAATTAAACAATAATGAAAATAATATATATCAAAATTTGGGGATATAGTAAAAGTGGCACTTGGAAATGACCCCACAGCATTAAGTGCTTGTAAGAGGAAAAAAAAAGGCTGAAAATGAGGTAAGTGTCTAACATAAGAAGCTAGGAAAAAGTAGAATAAATTAATAAACACAAAGACAGTAGAAGGAAGAAAATAATAAAGAGCAGAAATTAATGAAATAGAAGGCAATATAGAGGACCAATAAAACCTAAAATTAGATGAATACAATTGCCAAATTTCTGGTGACATTTCTCACTTGAGTATAAAATATGAAGAGACACATCACAAGGATACCAGTGTAGATATAGAAATATAGTCCAAATAAGGACAAGTTTATTTAATTTTTTTCTTTTATAAATTTAAACTTTATTTTAAAATTTACGTATATGAAAATTAACTGTTTTTAGGATTTATATCTATGAGTTTTGATAAATTCATAGAGTTGAGTATCTATTATCATAATCAAGTTACTGAACAGATCAATCACTCTCCCAAATTTCTTTGTGTTGTGTCTTTTTAGACAGCTACTCACCCAATCCCCCAAACTTCTGGCAACTGGTGATTCTGATATCTGTCCCTAAAATTTTGCCTTTTCCAGAAAGTCTTGTAAATGAAATCATGCAGTATTTAGCCCTTTGTGTCTGGCTTCTTTCATTTAATGTAATACATTTGATAAACATTCATATAATATGTATCAATAGTTTGTTTCTTTTTGTTGTTAAGGAGTATTCCCTTGTATGATTATACCACACTTTGTGTATCCATTCACTAGTTGAAGAACATTTAAGATGTTTCCAGTTTTTAACAATTATGCATAAAGCTGCTATAAATATTCATGTACAGGTTTTTGTGTGAAGAAAGTTTTTATTTCTCTTGGTAAGTACTAGGAGTGAGATTGGCATATGGTAAATGCATTTCAAGTCTTACATATATATATATATATATATATATAAGACATACTGTTTTCTAAAGTAGCTGTATCATTTTGCATTCCCACTAGCAATATCTGAGGATTCCATTTGTTTTGCATCTTCACCAGCACTTGCAATTTTCAGTTTTTAAAAAAATGTTAGCCATTCTAATAGGTAAATATTGGTGTGTACTTGTGGTTTTAATTTGCATTTCTGTAATGACTAATGATGTTGAACATACTTTCATGTGCTTATTTGCCATCTATATATCTTCTTGGTGAAGTTTCTGTTTAATTTTTGTTGTTGCTGCTCATTTTCTAATTGGGTGGTTTATTTTCTTAATTTGAATTTTCAGAGTTCTTTATATATTTCGGATATCCTTGTTCGTGATGTATTATCCTTATTATATATTGCTCAATTTTATATTTAATATTTTGTTGAGAATTTTTGTGTTCATGATAGCAAGAGGTATCAGTCTCTAGTTTTGTTGTAATGTTTGGTTTTAGCATCAGAGCAGTACTGACTTCTTAAAATGATTTGGGAAGTGCTTCATTCTCTTGTGTTTTCTGGGAGAGTTACTGTAGAGTTGGTATTATTTCTTCCTTAAATGTTTGATAGAATTCACCAGTAAAATCATCTGGATCTGGAGTCTGCCTCCCTCCTTAATTTCTTCTTCTTTCTCCCTCTCTTTCTTTGCAGTGATTTTTGTTAAAAAAATTATTGAAATATATTTAATATATAACATTGTGCCAATTTAAGGTGTACAACGTGTTAACTGGATACATTTATATATTTTTATTTTTAAATTTCTTGTGGAATCTCCATTATTTTGCATAGTGGTTGGGCCAATTTAAATTTCCACCAACAATATACAAGGGTTCCCTTTTCTCCACATCCTCACCATCACTTGTGATTTCTTGTATTCTTGATGATAGCCATTGTAATAGGTGTGAGGTGATATCTCATTGTGGTTTTGATTTGCATTTCTCTGATGATTAGTGATATTGAGTATCTTTTCATGCACCTGTTGGCCATTTGGGTGTTCTCTTTGGGAAAATGGCTATTCAGTTTGTCTGCCCATTAAGAAATCAGATTGTATTCTTGCTATTGAGTTGTATGAGTTTTTTATATAATTTAGATGTTAACCCCTTATCTAATACATGGTTTGTAAAATTTTTTTCCCATTCTGTAGGTTGCCTTTTCATTTTGATGATTGTTTCTTTCGCTGTGTGAAAGCTTTTAAGTTTGGTTTTGTCCTATTTGTTGATTTTTGCTTTTGTTGTTTGTGCGTTTTGTGTCATATCTAGAAAATCATTGCTAAGACCAGTGTTGAGGAGCTTCTTCCCTAAGCTTTCTTCTGGGACTTTTATGGTATTGGAGCTTATTTTAAAATCTTTTGTCTATTTTGAGTTAATTTTTGTGAGCAGTGTCAGATAGGGATCCCATTTCATTATTGTGCATGTGTTTATCTAGTTTTTTTCCAACACCATTTGTTGAAGAGTGGTTTTCTTTTGGAAGATTTAAACTAAAATTTAATTTCTTTAATAGATAGAGCATTCTTCAGGTTATTTCTTCTTGAATGTTCTTTGTCTTTTATCTAAGGTGTCAGATTTAGGGGCATAGAATTGTTGATAGTATTCTCTTATTATACTTTTAATATCTGTGGGGTTTTTAATAGTGTCCCCTCTTTTATTACTGATGTTGATAATTCATGTCTTTTTTCAGTTTGACTACAAATTTATTAATGTTATGATTTTTTCAAAGAACTTGCTTTTGATTTCATTGATTTTCTGTATTTTTGTCTTTTAAATTTATTGACTTTTGCTTATATTTTTATTCTCTCTTTCTCCTTGTTTTGGAGTTAATTTGCTCGTATTTTTCTCATTTCTTATGTCAGAAGCTTAGGTTATCTAGTTGACACTGAATCATTTAATGTTATTAATTTACCACTAAGCATTCATTGCTTTAGCTGAATTTAATAAATTCTGATGTGTTGTGTTTTCAGTTTAATTTAGTTCAAAATATTTTCTAATTTCCCTTGAAACTTCCTGTTTGGGCCATAGGTGATTTATAAGTGTATTGTTCAATTTTAAATATTTAGGGATTTTCTTGGTATTTTTCTACTTTTGATTTCAAGTTTAATTTTTTTATAGTCGTAAGACATCCTTTGTTTGATATATAGTTGACCCTTGAACAACAGTTTTGAGCTGCACAGGCCCGCTTATACGAGGATTTTTTCCAATAAATGCATACTATATTACTACATCATTCATGGTTGGTTGAATTTGCAGATACAGAACTTTGGATACAGAGAACTGACTGTGAAGTTATATGTGGATTTTTGACTGTGTGAGGGGTCAGTGCCCCTAATCTCCATGTTATTTAAGGGTTAACTGTATATTTAAAAAAATTTTTTAAGGAAATTTGTGGCCCAGAATATAGTTTATCTCAGTGAATGTTCCATGACCACTTGAAAATAAGGTATATTCTACTGTTATTGGGTAGAGTGTTCTATAAATGTCAGGTCGATCAAGTTGATTGATAGAGTTGTTCAGGTCTTCTATAGCCTTACTGATTTTCTGTGTACTAATTCTGTCAGTTACTGAGTGAGGAGTCTTGAAGTCTCCAACTATAATTGTAGATTTGTCTATTTCTCCTTTTAATTTCATTGGGGTTTTGCTTAATATATTTTGAAGCTCTGTTGTTAGTTCCATACATTTTTAGAATTTTTATGTCTTCTTAGAGAGTGACTTCTTTACCATTAATTATGTAATAGTCATCTTTAGCTCTGTTATTTATTATTCCTTGCTCTGAAGTCTACTTTTTCCTGATGTTAATGTTGCTATTCCAGCCTTCTTTTGTTTTTTGCTTTTTTAAAATTTTTAAATTAAATTTAATTTATTTTTTTTATACAGTAGGTTCTTACTGGTCATCAGTTTTATACACATCACTGTATACATGTCAATCCCAATCGCCCAATTCAGCACACCACCACTACCCGCCCCCCCCCCCCCGCCACTTTCCCCCCTTGGTGTCCATACGTTTGTTCTCTACATCTGTGTCTCAATTTCTGCCCTGCAAACCGGTTCATCTGTACCATTTTTCTAGGTTCCCCATATATGAGTTAATATGCGATATTTGTTTTTCTTTTTCTAACTTACTTCACTCTGTATGACAGTCTCTAGATCCATCCACATCTCTACAAATGACCCAATTTCGTTCCTTTTTATGGCTGAGTAATATTTCACTGTATATGTGTACCACATCTTCTTTATCCATTTGTCTGTTGATGGGCATTTAGGTTGCTTCCATGACCTGGCTATTGTAAATAGTGCTGCAGTGAACATTGGGGTGCATATGTCTTTTTGAATTATGGTTTTCTCTGGGTATATGCCCAGTAGTGGGATTGCTGGGTCATATGGTAATTTTATTTTTAGTTTTTTAAGGAACCTCCATACTGTTCTCCATAGTGGCTGTATCAATTTACATTCCCACCAACAGTGCAAGAAGGTTCCCTTTTCTCCACACCCTCTCCAGCATTTGTTGTTTGTAGATTTTCTGATGACGCCCATTCTAACTGGTGTGAGGTGGTACCTCATTGTAGTTTTGATTTGCATTTCTCTAATAATTAGTAATGTTGAGCAGCTTTTCATGTGCTTCTTGGCCATCTGTATGTCTTCTTTGGAGAAATGTCTATTTAGGTCTTCTGCCCATTTTTGGATTGGGTTGTTTGTTTTTTTAATAGTGAGCTGCATCAGCTGTTTATATATTTTGGACGTTAATCCTTTGTCCGTTGATGCGTTTGCAAATATTTTCTCCCATTCTGAGGGTTGTCTTTTCGTCTTGTTTATGGTTTCCTTTGCTGTGCAAAAGCTTTGAAGTTTCATTAGGTCCCATTTGTTTATTTTTGTTTTTATTTCCATGACTCTAGGAGGTGGATCAAAAAAGATCTTGCTGTGATTTATGTCAAAGAGTGTTCTTCCTGTGTTTTCCTCTAAGAGTTTTATAGTGTCCGGTCTTACATTTAGGTCTCAAATCCATTTTGAGTTTATTTTTGTGTGTGGTGTTATGGAGTATTCTAATTTCATTCTTTTATATGTAGCTGTCCAGTTTTCCCAGCACCACTTATTGAAGAGACTGTCTTTTCTCCATTGTATATCCTTACCTCCTTTGTCATAGATTAGTTGACCATAGGTGTATGGGTTTATCTCTGGGCTTTCTATCTTGTTCCATTGATCTATGTTTCTGTTTTTGTGCCAGTACCATCTTGTCTTGATTACTGTAGCTTTGTAGTATAGTCTGAAGTCAAGGAGTCTGATTCCTCCAGCTCCGTTTTTTTCCCTCAAGAGTGCTTTGGCTATTCGGGGTCTTTTGTGTCTCCATACAAATTTTAAGATGATTTGTTCTAGTTCCGTAAAAAATGCCATTGGTAATTTGATAGGGATTGCATTGAATCTGTAGATTGCTTTGGGTAGTATTGTCATTTTCACAATGTTGATTCATCCAGTACAAGAACATGGTATATTTCTCCATCTGTTGGTATCATCTTTAATTTCTTTCAACAGTTTCTTATAGTTTTCTGCATACAGGTCTTTTGTCTCCCTAGGTAGGTTTATTCCTAGGTATTTTATTTTTGTTGCAGTGGTAAATGGGAGTGTTTCCTTAATTTCTCTTTCAGATTTTTCATCATTAGTGTATAGGAGTGCAAGAGATTTCTGTGCATTAATTTTGTATCCTGCAACTTTACCAAATTGATTGATTAGCTCTAGTAGTTTTCTGGTGGCAGTTTTAGGATTCTCTACGTATAGTATCATGTCATCTGCAGACAGTGCCAGCTTTACTTCTTCTTTTCCAATTTGTATTCCTTTTATTGCTTTTTCTTCTCTGATTGCCGTGGCTAGGACTTCCAAAACTATGTTGAATAATAGTGGTGAGAGTGGACAGCCTTGTCTTGTTCCTGATCTTAGAGGAAATGCTTTCAGTTTTTCACCATTGAGAATGATGTTTGTGGTGGGTTTGTCATATATGGCCTTTATTATGTTGAGGTAGGTTCCCTCTATGCCCACTTTCTGGAGAGTTTTTATCATAAGTGGGTGTTGAATTTTGTCGAAAGCTTTTTCTGCATCTATTGAGATGATCATATGGATTTTATTCTTCAATTTGTTAATATGGTGTATCACATTGATTGATTTGCGTACATTGAAGAATCCTTGCATCCCTGGGATAAATCCCACTTGATCATGGTGTATGATCCTTTTAATGTGTTGTTGGATTTTGTTTGCTAGTATTTTGTTGAGGATTTTTGCGTCTATATTCATCAGTGATATTGGTCTGTAGTTTTCTTTCTTTGTGACATCATTGTCTGATTTTGGTATCAGGGTGATGGTGGCCTCGTAGAATGAGTTCGGGAGTGTTCCTTCCTCTGCAACTTTTTGGAAGAGTTTGAGAAGGATGGGTGTTAGCTCTTCTCTAAATGCTTGATAGAGTTCACCTGTGAAGCCATCTGGTCCTGGACTTTTGTTTGTTGGAAGATTTTTAATCACAGTTTCAATTTCATTACTTGTGATTGGTCTGTTCATATTTTCTATTTCTTCCTGGTTCACTCTTGGAAGGTTATACCTTTCTTAGAATTTGTCCATTTCTTCCAGGTTGTCCATTTTATTGGCATAGAGTTGCTTGTAGTAGTCTCTTAGGTTGCTTTGTATTTCTGCGGTGTCTGTTGTAACTTCTCCTTTTTCATTTCTGATTTTATTGATTTGAGTCCTCTCCCTCTTTTTCTTGATGAGTCTGGCTAATGGCTTATCAATTTTGTTTATCTTCTCAAAGAACCAGCTTTTAGTTTTATTGATCTTTGCCATTGTTTTCTTTGTTTCTATTTCATTTATTTCTGCTCTGATCTTTATGATTTCTTTCTGTCTGCTAACTTTGGGTTTTGTTTGTTCTTCTTTCTCTAGTTCCTTCAGGTGTAAATTTAGATTGTTTATTTGAGATTTTTCTTGTTTCTTGAGGTAGGCTTGTATAGCTATAAACTTCCCTCTTAGAACTGCTTTTGCTGCATCCCATATGTTTTGGATCGTCATGTTTTCATTGTCATTTGTCTCTAGGTATTTTTTGATTTCCTCTTTGATTTCTTCAGTGATCTCTTGGTTATTTAGTAACGTATTGTTTAGCCTCCATGTGTTTGTGTTTTTTACGTTTTTTTCCTTGTAATTGATTTGTAATCTCATAGTGTTGTGGTCAGAAAAGATGCTTGATATGATTTCAGTTTTCTTAAATTTACTGAGGCTTGATTTGTGACCCAAGATGTGATCTATCCTGGAGAATGTTCCATGCGCACTTGAGAAGAATGTGTAGTCTGCTGTTTTTGGATGGAATGTCCTATAAATACCAATTAAATCTATCTGGTCTATTGTGTCACTTAAAGCTTCTGTTTCCTTATTTATTTTCATTTTGGATGATCTGTCCGTTGGTGTAAGTGTGGTGTTAACGTCCCCCACTATTATTGTGTTACTGTCGATTTCCTCTTTTATAGCTGTTAGCAGTTGCCTTATGTATTGAGGTGCTCCTATGTTGAGTGCATATTTATTTATAATTGTTATATATTCTTCTTGGATTGATCCCTTGATCATTATGTAGTGTCCTTCCTTGTCTCTTGTAACATTCTTTATTTTAAAGTCTATTTTATCTGATATGAGTATTGCTACTCCAGCTTTCTTTTGATTTCCATTTGCATGGAATATCTTTTTCCATCCCTTCACTTTCAGTCTGTATGTGTCCCTAGGTCTGAAGTAGGTGTCTTGTAGACAGCATATATATGGGTCTTGTTTTTGTATCCATTCAGCAAGCCTGTGTCTTTTGGTTGGAGCATTTAATGCATTCACATTTAAGGTAATTATCGATATGTATGTTCCTGTGACCATTTTCTTAATTGTTTTGGGTTTGTTTTTGTAGGTCCTTTTCTTCTCCTGTGTTTCCCACTTAGAGAAGTTCCTTTAGCATTTGTTGTAGAGCTGGTTTGGTGGTGCTGAATTCTCTTAGCTTTTGCTTCTCTGTAAAGCTTTTGATTTCGCCATTGAATCTGAATGAGATCCTGAATGAGAATAATCTTGGTTGTAGGTTCTTCCCTTTCATCACTTTAAGTATATCATGCCACTCCCTTCTGGCTTGTAGAGTTTCTGCTGAGAAATCAGCTTTTAACCTGATGGGAGTTCCTTTTTATGTTATTTGTCGTTTTTTCCTTGCTGCTTTCAATAATTTTTCTTTGTCTTTAATTTTTGCCAATTTGATTACTATGTGTCTCGTTGTGTTTCTCCTTGGTTTTATCCTGTATGGGACTCTCTGCGCTTCCTGGACTTGGGTGGCTATTTCCTTTCCCATGTTAGGGAAGTTTTCGACTATAATCTCTTCAAATATTTTCTCGGGTCCTTTCTCTCTCTCTTCTCCTTCTGGGACCCCTGTAATGCGAATGTTGTTGCATTTAATTTTGTCCCAGAGGTCTCTTAGGCTGTCTTCATTTCTTTTCATTCTTTTCTCTTTATTCTGTTCCACAGCAGTGAATTCCACCATTCTGTCTTCCAGGTCAGTTATCCGTTCTTCTGCCTCAGTTATTCTGCTATTGATTCCTTCTAGTGTAGTTTTCATTTCAGTTATTGTATTGTTCATGTGTGTTTGTTCTTTAATTCTTCTACGTCTTTGTTAAACAGTTCTTGCATCTTCTCGATCTTTGCCTCCATTCTTTTTCCGAGGTCTTGGATCGTCTTCACTATCATTATTCTGAATTCTTTTTCTGGCAGGTTGCCTATCTCCACTTCATTTAGTTGTTTTTGTGGGGTTTTATCTTGTTCCTTCATCTGGTACATAGCCCGCTGCCTTTTCTTCTTGTCTGTCTTTCTGTGAATGTGGTTTTTGTTCTATAGGCTGCAGGATTGTAGTTCTTGCTTCTGCTGTCTGCCCTCTGGTGGATGTGGATATCTAAGAGGATTTTGCAAGTTTCCTAATGGGAGGGACTGGTGGTGTAGAGCTGACTGTTGTTCTGGTGGGCAGAGCTCAGTAAAACTTTAATGTGCTTGACTGCTCATGGGTGGGGCTGGATTCCCTCCCTGTTGGTTGTTTGGCCTGAGGCATTCCAACACTGGAGCCTACCTGGGCTCCTTGGTGGGGCTAAAGGCAGACTCTGGGATGGCTCACGCCAAGGAGTACTTCCCAGAACTTCTGCTGCCAGTGTCCTTGTCCCCACGGTGAGCCACAACCACCCGCCGCCTCTGCAGGAGACCCTCCAACACTAACAAGTAGGTCTGGTTCAGTCTCCCCTGGCGTCACTCCTACTTCCCCTGGGTCCCGATGTGCACACTACTCTGTGTTTGCCCTCCAAGAGTGGAGTCTCTGTTTCCCCTAGTCCTGTCGAAGTCCTGCAGTCAAATCCCAGTAGCCTTCAAAGTCTGATTCTCTACTAATTTCTCCTCCTGTTGCTGGACCTCCAGTTTGGGAAGCCTGACGTGGGACTCAGAACCTTCACTCCAGTGGGTGGCCTTCTGTGGTAGAAGTGTTCTCCAGTCTGTGAGTCACCCACCCAGCAGTTATGGGATTTGATTATACTGTGATTGTGCCCCTCCTACCATCTCATTGTGGCTTCTCCTTTGTCTTTGGATGTGGGGTATCTTTTTTGGTGAGTTCCAGCGTCCTTCTGTCGATGATTGTCCAGCAGCTAGTTGTGATTCCGGTGTTCTCTCAAGAGGGAGTGAGAGCACATCCTTCTACTCCACCATCTTGGTTGAGGGCCTCCAGCCTTCTTTTCATTTATGCTTGAGTAGCATATCTTTTGCTATGTTCTTATTTTTTTAACCTATTTTTGTATTATATTTAAGGTGGGTTTTCTTATATATAGCTATATTTGGGTCTTGTTATTTTATCCAATCTGACAATGTCTTTTAATTTTTTGTTTAGATCATTTATATTTAATGTAATTAATGGTATGCTTAGATTAACATATAATGTCTTAGGCATTTTCTATTTTTATTTCTGTACTTGTTTTTCCTTCTTTTTCTGACCTCTTAAAAAATTTGGGTATTATTATTTTTTAATATCTAATATTGGATTTTTAGTTATACCCTTTTGTTTAAAGCATTTTAGTGTTTGCCTATAGTTTACAATATATATCTTAATTACTCAGAGTCTACCTTCAAATATTATACTGTTTCACAGGTAGTGTAAGGACCATACAGCTGTATTTTTCCAATTTTTTTTCTGTAACCCTTTGTGTTATTGTGGTGCTATTTTACTTTTCTACATAGTATAATCACATAATAGAATGCTACTATTTTTTCTTTTGATTGTCAGTGATCTTTTAGAGCATTGAAAAATAAGAAAAATAAATTTTATATATATTTAAATTTATTTCATTTCCAGCTGTTTATTTTTTGTGTGTGTAGATCCAAGTTTCTGTCTGGTGTCATTCATATGTATGTATGTGTATGTATATATATATATATATATATATATATATATATCTCCTAAAGAACTCTTTTAACATTTCTTTTAGTTTAGGTGTCCTGGCAAAAATTCTGTTTTTGTTTATTTGAGAAAAACATTTATTTCTCTTTCATTCTTTTCTTTTTTTTTTCTCTCTTTTTTTTCTCTCTTTCATTCTTGAAAAATATTTTCACTGGCTGTAAAATTCTGTGTTGACATTTTTTCCAGCACCTTAAAGAAGGCATTCCATTGTCTTTTGACTTGCACTGTTTCTTATTGGATGTCTACTGTAATTCTTATCTTTGTTCTCGTCTATGTAATATTTCTTTTCTGTCTGGTGGCCTTTGATATGTTTAAAATTTCTTTTGTTGTCAGCAATTTGAATATGATATGCCTAGGAGTGTGCGTGTGTGTTTGTGTCTGTGTGTGTGGGGCTTGTTTCTTTTGTTTCATTTTTGTATATATCCTACTTTGGGTTATCTGAGCCCCTTGGATCTGTGGTTTGGTGTCTTTCATTAAATGTGATGTTCTCTCACAGATCTTAAATGCTCTGTTCTGATTTTTTCTTGCATTCTGTTTTTTTTCTCTTGTATTAATTTTTTGTTGAAATCTGGACATCTGGTGTAAGACAGTTGCAACTGAAGTAAATAGATTTTTTTGCCTAGAAATGTGTACGTTTTTCCTTCTTTTAAGCCTTCAGTGTGCTTTTGAGTCAGTGTGGGCAGCAGCTGATCTAGGTTTGGGATTGCAGTTCCAATGGTTACCCTCATTGCACCACAGGCTTTACATTCTAGTAGTTTTTACCTTGTGTTTAGGGTAATGGTAGTTTGCCAGGGTTTTTTTCCCCTCAATGTTCTACCCTCAACTTCAGATCCTCTGTGCTATGTATTAGTGAGAGTTTCTATTCACATTCTCTCCCCATCTCCTTGCAGTCTGTTATTTTTACTTGATGCTTATTATCTCTGTGGTGATGGTTGGGGGGATTTTTGATAGTTCTGAATAAGCTTCTGTTTTAGGCAGGCATTATGTTCCTGGGTCTCAGGGATGACTTTATCAGTGCTCCTACTCCACTTCCAGTTGTAGGTCTGGCACTGGCTTGTATTCCTCTCCCTCCTTCAGATGTAGAGGTTTTGTCCCTTCTTTCTTCCCCTAGTTTTAATGGCTTTTCATTAGTGCACTGAGGGTGAACATCTTTGTTGGCCTTCTCCCAGTATTGGAAGGCATTTGTTCCGTAGGGGGAAAAGAAGAAGAGGGATCTGGGTGGGCACTTGTGTTTGTTTTTTGGAGTGGCTGTTGTTACCTTCCTCCATGCCTACATCATGAAGAATGATTTTTCAGGACTCTCACTAATCTTTTTTTTTTTTTTTATGAGCAGTAGGTCAGGACAGTGGAGAAGAGCCTGAAATGCTGTAAATTCCTCTTATGTGTGTGTTTCTCCAAGATTTTTACTCTCTTGCTAGCCCACATTTAACATTTACTAATTTATTAAAAATTTTGGCTGAATTCTTACTGGTCTCTGATAATGTGTGTGCCAGGTAAGAAGTGCTCACATCCTGTTTCTCCTTGCGGGTGCCTGTTTTTCCTTAGATTTTAGGTTAGAGTCTATTGCCCTACCACCTCAGCTTTCTAATGAGTTGAAGAAAAGTTGGGAGTTTTCAAATTGTCCAGAATTTTCTTTGTTATTTTTATTGTATTAAGGGTGGGAGTAATGCTCTTTCCAACCTTATATGTCTCAAATAAAAGCTGGCAGTACCTATCCATTATGTTTTAATGGGGGAATATGAAAATATAGAATTTATATTCATGCACTGTATTCACAAATTACCTAGGCCTTGGGTTTAAATAGCTCAAGTGTAAATCCCATTATAACATACTTTCTGCATTCCTATATCCACCTTTTCATCATTGGTAAAGTTGGAGTTGTACAAGATTGGTGTAAGATAATAGTAGCTAAAATATGCATAGTGCATATGATATGCCAAACATTATTTTTTTTAAATTTAATTAATGTATTTATTTGGCTGTGCCGGGTCTTTGTTGCGGCACGCGGGATCTTTGTTGCAGCATGTGGGCTCTTAGTTGTGGCATGCGGGCTCTAGTTCCCTGACCAGGGATTGAACCTGGGCCTTCTGTATTGGGAGCATGGAGTCTTAACCATTGGACCACCAGGGAAGTCCCCCAAACACTATTTTAAGCATGTTCTACGTATTCATTTAATCCTCACAACAACTTTTATTTTACTGATAAAGAAATTGAGGCACAATGAGATTAAGTTAGTTGCTTAAGTTAGCACACCTTTTAAGTAGTAAATTTGGGGTTTGAATGCATGTTTTCAATCCCTAAGCTCAATTGCTTCTCAAGAAAAAACTGTAAAAGGATAACAAATTAGGGTAATTTAGAATTCTTAAGAGCATTTAGTCCTGCTCTTTTACTTTACAAATAAAATCATAAACAGATCAAAGGACTTATCAAGGGCTAGACACACAGTTTGTGGCTGATTTAATATAGAATCAAGATCTTCCATTTCTCATCCTATTTTTACTTAATGATAACATACGAATACAAATGGGAATACAGTTCCAGTGCTCCTGAAACTTATTTAAATTCACCTATTTGATTTTCCTTTATTTTATTGGGAAGAAATGTGATCACATGATTTTCTTCTAATTTATGTTGCTGGGAGGAAATATACTCAAATATAGAAACTTAACCCTTCTAGATTTTCTAGACTTAGAGATTCATTTTTTAGTTATTCCTCATTTAGACTAGAACTTATTTATAGTTTCAGCTCAAATGATGGAGGTGAAGGTTAATTTTCAGATTGCCATTTAATTATATCACATTCATTTACATATGCCAAGAACAGAACACGTACAAAGTTAAAATAGGCATCCTTGTTCAGACAGGAAAAAAGTAATTACCCATAGATTGGAATTTTCTGTCAAAAGGTCTTTCATTCTAGATGTTTGTTAAGTAATATATTTATTAAAGAAGCCATTTGTTCCACTCAGGCTTTTTCCATAATAACTAACTCTTATTAGTCTTCTGAATGAGTGAATCTTAAATATATAGTTCATTCATTTTCATAACCCTATTCCTAACTCTTCCCTTCTACTTAATATAGTGCTTAGGGAAATTCACATACCATTTAAGGACAGAGTTTCCATCTTATATTCTTCCTTTCTCTTTCTTTTTCACCTTTCTATGCTTACATATATGTAGGAGAGTATAGTGGGACAAGAGTCAGAAAACTTAGTCATGTTTTGGGACTTACTAGCAACTTGGCCTCTGGCAAATCTTTTTGAGCTTCTGTTTTCTCACCTTCACCTCATGTTACATGAGGATCAAATTAGACTATTTATTACCCATAAGCACTTAACTGAACTTCTATTATATGCAAGACACAATGGTGGGGACTGGGGACACAAAGTTGAATAGGAAATATCTGCTACTTCCCAGTAAGTTTATGTTCTGATCTGGGGATTGACCTGTAGATAATTGTGATTTTGTGATATGCAACCAAATGTATGAGTTTAATATAGAAGAGTCATACATGAGAGAATCAGAAGATTCCCAGGGGTCGGATTTAAAATATGAATAAAAGTTCACCAAGCAGGTGAGGGGAAAGCATTCCAGGCAAAGGGAAGAAGATTTAAATATTTTCTAAGTTTGTATCAAGAACTGGTACAGGCCCACATATGTCTTTATTTTTAAGAAACTATATATAAAGGATTATGAAAAATGTAATTTGAATTTTGAAAACCATCTTGTTATCATTGTTGTTAATAACCTTAGAGAAATGCTAGTTTTAAATTCGTGAATAAGATATGGAGATAGAATGACAAATCAAGACTAATTAATTATAAGAAATTGGATCCTCTGAGTTTTCATTATCATGAGCCATGTTAATTAACATTTCATTAATTACCCTGACAATAAAATAATCACACAATTAGTGACCCTATGAGCTCATAAAAACATAACAAACACAGGGTACATTGCTTAGAATGTCAAGGTTAAATAACTTAATTTTGGATTCGCTGGCATTATAGTCAAAACCCACACAACTCAGAAAGAGCAAGAGATAGGAAAACTTACTCAGATTCAGCATGGCTCTTTTTATCCAGTATGTCAAAGACATTTCATAACATTGACTTCTAGAAAATAATTTCATATACTGCCTCCCTAATTTTCTAACATGACTGAATTCCTGTTACTACTACCCTCTTGAATAATATCATTTGTAATACTCTGGGCAAATTTTGTCTTCAGAGGTTAGAATTTAGGAAGAAAAGTACAAGGCAAGATAGTTAATAACGTATGTAACCCAATGTTTAAAGGTATACTAACAATCTACAAAATCTACTGGTGAAGCTTAAAAGCACAAGGGGACAATTCATATGACGGTAAACCTTAAAATAATATGTCAGTGCCTGGAAAAAGAAAACGTGGTTTCAAAAGGAAAGGGAAGGACAGTAGAAAGCATCCAAGGGAGAAATAGATCAATAGTCAGATAAAATAATAGAAAATGTAGTTTTTTTTGTCAGTAGCAACAGAAATATACTAGATAGTCAGGTGGTAATGACTTTGTAGCAGGGAGGTGTTCATTTGTATAAGGCAAGGCATTTTATGGAGTATTTTCTTCTATTTATTTGTCTTACTATATATTCTCCCACTTTGAACCTAAGTAGGATAATTTTTATTTAGTTCTTCTAGATAACTATATGTTATGCAAATAGAATTTTCTTTTGAAATGTTTAATTAAAACCCAATCTTAACTGAACCAAATATACTATGTTTCTTTGGTTGTTTACGGTCACCAGAGTACTGCCATTAAAGATAAAATTCTACTGCAATAAAAATTTAACCAAAATATGTAAAAATTTAATGAAGAGAATACCTCATAATTAGAAAAAAGTAAAACGTTTATAATACTAACACCATCACACAGTTATCTTAATATTTGCACATTGCCTTCTGCATGCAGCCATATCTTTAATATAATTGCAGTCATAATATTTATCATTATAATTTTGTATTGTGAATTGCAATCTCTTTCCATCTCATAAAAAAATTCAAGTCAGCTTACAAAGATGTGCATAACAGAGCAAGATAACATTAAATAAAAAACAGTAGGCAAAGAAAAATTCAGGAGAAAGAGAAGGGTGGGAAAAATAAGAAATGTGTGAAGTAACATACAAAACGTATGCCATTAGATTCTAAATGTAGGCCACAGAGTTATCTTTTTTTTAAGATTTATTTATTTGTTTATTTTTGGCTGTGTTGGGTCTTCGTTGCTGGGCGCGGGCTTTCTGTAGTTGCAGCGAGCGGGGGCTACTCTTCATTGTGGTGTGCAGGCTTCTCATTGCGGTGGCTTCTCTTGTTGCGGAGCACGGGCTCTAGGCTCCCAGGCTTCAGTAGTTGCAGTGCGTGGGCTCAGTAGTTGTGGCTCTTGGGCTCTAGAGCGCAGGCTCAGTAGTTGTGGTGCACAGGCTTAGTTGCTCCGTGGCATGTGGGACCTTCCCGGACCAGGGCTGGAACCCGTGTCCCCTGCATTGGCAGGCGGATTCTTAACCACTGTGCCACCAGGGAAGTCCCATAGGCCGCAGATTTATCTTTGAGCAGCCACACAAAGAGGGAAATGGGATCAATTCCTGGTTTATAGTGAACTGTAGATTTTAAAAGACCAGTTGTTTGGAAGTGAGAAATATTCGTAATCCTGAGGCCATATAGAAATTTCTTTTGTTTGTCATCATAAAGAGGATACAATGACTTCAACATCACTCTGGTATCAAATATGCAACTCATCTGTTGCATGGGGCTTTTTATACCATACATTTTTATATATTTGGTGTTGGTAAATACTGTAGAACCAAAGTTAACATAGAATAATGCATTTTAAGGAAACATTTAAATTAATAATTCTGTTTGCTTTAGAATTTAGAAAGTCTGTTTGGAATGAGCTGGTTGTTCCTTTTGTCTTAAAAAAGTCTTTGAAGGTTACTTTGAAAGGACATTTTTTTCTTTCCTTTTGGATAAATTTTCCCATGATGAGCAGACAATTTAAAGCATTTCATTGACCTTAGATCTAGTTATGCTTTTCAATGCAACCTTCCCACACTCCCTTTTCATTGCTAGTTTATTAGATCTATATAACAGAATCATTGAATGAGGGAGTAAAGGACTTGGCAAAGAGAAATAGATAGAGCTAAGTTGAATGTAATGACTTGTGAAAAGAGCACAGATAATGGATTTGAAAGATGTCAACCTAAATTATACAAATTTGAGCCAAATTTTATACACAGAATTGCTTTTATCTTTCTCCCTACACGTACACGCACGCACACACACACATGTATGTATGGAAAGAAGAAAACGTTTATTTCCTGGACAAAATTCAGTATTTTCCTGTTTAGACTGATTTATTTTCTCCAAAAATTACTGTGTCGTTTGCTGTAAAAGACACTTATCTGCCTAGAATTATGT
This sequence comes from Balaenoptera physalus, assembly GCF_965194825.1. Taxonomy (NCBI): domain Eukaryota; kingdom Metazoa; phylum Chordata; class Mammalia; order Artiodactyla; family Balaenopteridae; genus Balaenoptera; species Balaenoptera physalus. The sequence goes on from NC_138883.1 coordinate 169,352,251, forward strand.
GGTTCATTAAGAAAGTAAACAATGATGGATGATGATAAAAATAACAAGAGTTTTAAGGAGAAATCAGTCACAGTGAGTTGGATGTGATTTTTCCCATCAGGAAATGGATGAGAGATTTGATCAGTTGCAAAGACGGTATGCAAAAGTTATCTTTCGCTATTACTAAAAAAAAATTATGTCTTCTACCATTCCTGACCAAAAATATTGATATAAGCTCATTGATTTCTAAGTGGCCCTTTGAGATTTTGCAGTTTTTCCTTTGTGGATCAACTGTAAAAGATACATCTTTCATACACTATTGCTTCATGAGTGTTCCTTTCCTAATAGAGAACAGAGGGATTTGTACAGTTATTCATTCTATACTTTTATTTTTTTTATTTTATGAAGAAAAATCTATATTATAACATGGCTGGTGTATGGAGTCAGGGAAGATATCTGACCATGAAACTGAGCCTGGTTCCTGATTCTCCCACTTATGTAGTAGGTATAGTCTTCCTAGTATCAGTAAGTTTTAAGTAAATGGGGATAATCTTCACAATGAGTTTAGTCTTTGTTTAGAAGATACAATAAGATATGATGTACCTAATCTGTTTGTAGGACATATATTAAATTAACCTTAAAAATGCATTCCAATATACAGTAGGTGCAGACAAATACTGTTTGATTCCACTTACACAAGGTACCTAGAATAATCAAGTTCATAGAATCAGAAAGTACATTGGTAGATGCCAGGGGCTGGGGGGTGGGAGTGGGGTGGGGAGGGGGAATGGGCAGTTAGTGTTTAATGGGGCAGAATTTCAGTTTAGGAAGGTGAAAAATTCAGGAGATGGATGATGGTGAGAGTTGCACAGCAATGTGAATGTACTTAGTGCCACTGAGCTGTACAGTTAAATATGGTTAAAATAGTATGTTTTATATTATGTGACTTTTACCACAATAAAAAAAATTTAAAAAAAACGTATTATGTACCTAATGCAATGACTAGTAAATATTAGTCTCTCAAAAAGTGGTAGGCATACTATTATTGCTGCTGGTGTTATTTTTTGATGCAAATTGGCAAGAATAGTGACCAAATTTCTTGCAAGGTCCATGTAGGCGCCATGTTTTCTAGATAAATGTTAGGATTAGAGGGAGAATATTATGCATAATTTCTTCATAGCAGGTTATATTCTTGCTTTTATGGACCATCCTGTCTTCTTGACCCTGGTTTGGGGATTTAAAAAATTTCTTTAAATTTATAACTTCTCATATTTTAAATAATGTAGGTTTACTAACAAATCAATGAATTTTCTTTTATCTTGTCACTGTTGTGTCAACTACCTTGATATTGCTGTTGTGTAGTCAATCAACTAATGAAAGATGAATGAGATTCTAGTTATTTGAACCAAGGGAAGGACAGCTGACTAAAAGTAAGCAAACAAAACATCTTTAGTGGGAGCACCGTGGGAGAAACTTTGTGAGTCATTATCATTTAACACAATTTTTAATCAATATTAAAATCATGTCTTAATCTTAATAATCTCTTGTAATTAAAAACAGGAGTGGAAATCCCTCTTTAAATCAGCCTAGTTTGCTCAGCAAGATAATTTCAGTTCATAAAGGCATGTTCTTGCTGAATTTTCTGAGTCGTGCTTCTGACTCATTGGGCTAGCTTTGATGATGGTGAGTCATTTCATATTTTCTGGGAACAAGGCTACCTGAGTATCATTACTTTATCTTTGGTTTGCTTTGAGTTGAGAAAGTGCACCATCCCAGGTGACAGAATAGATAACAAGAGGAATATGGAAAGAAAAGCCAACCCCTATGATTTGGGTATAATCTCATCTATCAGGCAAAGGGCCAGTGATTTGTGTATTAAAAGAGATACTAACCCATCAGGTGATCTAATAGTGCCAAGAATTTCTTTCTTTGCCTCCCAGCTAAGAACGTGGAAGCAAAAATTTCTGTAGGCACTGGCATTCTCTCTGCCTTTTTAAAACAAGTTTGCACTGGGACAAGATATTGGTCCTATCTGTGAGTCATATGGTGTCAGATTCTTAGGATGTCTAGCTTGTCAGGTGAGCATCTAGTTGTATAAAATGCACAGAAGCTGAAAGTAAAAGTAGAAGACATTAACATCTGATAAAATTCTCACCCCTACTGATTTAATACTTTAAAAAGAAGAGGGCGTAGAAGTTGACTGCTTTGTCAGTATTTCATTTGGAGATTTCCTTTACTATCCCTTTCTCAACCTACTCCTTTCCCGTCTTCCCCGTGTCAGCACCTCCTCATGTCACCCACCTGTACTCAAAATCCTACGAATCACGCTCAGCTCTTGTTTCTGATTACCTTCATTAATTCTGTTATCGACTTCTCTTTCTTCAAAATACATCCTAAATCCCTGTACTTCTCATTATTTTCACTGTTAAATCCATGGTCCAAACCTCATGATATATAATGTGGTCTTGTCTAGTAGTCTTCTAACTGGCAGTCCTACTTCATGCTTGCCCTTTCTAAAGTCTGTTCACCCAGCAGCAGGGTAATCAATTTAAAAAACAAACCAGATCGTGTCTCTCAGCTGCTTAAAATCTCCCAATGGCTTTGCTTCCCTTCTCTTTGCCCTTCAAACAAAATCTGGAAACACTTTTCATGGTCTGCTGGGGCCATGAACCTGAACCTGCTAAATTTCTTCCAGACTGAGGTGTTTGCTTTGCCTAACGTACTCTTCATTTTTGTAATGTGCTCTTTACAAAGCTCTCTTCTTCTGGTCTCTGCTCAGATATCAAAAGAGCCTTCCGTGACACCCTTTTAAAAAATAACATCTTAGGTCAGTGACGTTAGAAGCAGAACCTGCAATAAATATTCTTGAGAAAGTCATTTATTGAGGGAGTGCTCTCAGGAGAGGGGGAATGAGAGGAATACTATAGGGCAGGGAGAAAAAAACTAAACGAAGATGTGGCTCACCTGGGGACTTGCTTTAGTCTGGTTGCATCGGGAGTATTGGAGCACAGATCTTATCAAAGCCTTAGTCCTACTTGGAGGCAAAGAGACTGGCCATTTGTAGATCAGGTCCGTCAGTCACTGGCTGCTCCTGGGATGGCGGTAATGGGATGCAGTCTTCTGCATGAGGCAGCTCCCATTCAGTGGACAGTTCTCTAGGGAAGGAGGTAGCTGTGAACCCTTAGCAGCCAACGCTGACTGAAGCTGACAGTGGGTACATCGTGTGGTGAAAGGGGATCTGGGTGAGTCACCAACAGCATCCCCAACTCTGTACCCGGCTTAACTTTTCATTACATTTATCCTGACTTGCTACTGCATTATCTAAGTGTGTGTGTTTGCTGTCTGTCTTCCTTTTTTTAAGATTAAAATGAAAGCTTCATGAGGAAAGGGATTTTGTCTTGCCTATTGCTATTATTTCTAGTGCCCAATACATTAGAAGTATCAAATAAAAATAATCATGACTAACATTTATTAAGTGCTTACAACATGCCAGGTATTAACTCATTTAATTATCATAACAATTTTGTAAGAAAGTTACTATTATTATCCCCATTTTACAGGTGAGGAAAGTGAGACACAGGGACAGAGTAACTTCCTCACAGTTACGTATTTAGTAAGTGCTGGGTCTAGGATTCAACTCCAGGCTGTCTCCTGACTTTCAATAAATATTTGTTGAGTGTTGAAGGAATAAGTCAACTGAGTTCAATTCATCAAGCATTTTCTAGGTATTTTATACCTTTCTGTCATCTCGTTTCAGCACAGTAATGAAATGGGAGTTCAGTAAAATCCATCCTTCAGTGTCTTTCTGTGCCTGTGTGCTGCAACACAGGCTTAGGTAGCAAAAGGCTGGCACTCTACCTACTCTACTCATTGCTTATGGCCTGTATTTTAATTAGCTCCTTGTGGCTTAGTCACTTGTTTATTGTACTAGGTACTCCGTAGCACAAGAACTTTGCCAGGAGTTTAAAGAACTGGATTCTACTTCTAGATCTGACATTGCTATCTTTGCAGACCAGGGCCACTTTGTCAGTCTCTCTAGCCTCACTTTCTTGATTTGTGAAGTGACAAGTTTTTGCCATCTGAATAAATTTATGGGTGTGAGGCACAGTAGTGTTTGACAGTGGTCTGAAGGGGTGTTGTATGAATGAATCAGTAGATGAGTAAATGAATGTGTGAGCGTCATCTGAGATTCCAGAGAATTGTTTTGTGCTGTTTTAACTGTTTGGGCCAGAAAACCAGAAAGCATAAGAAGATACGGCCCTAACCAGAAGCATTTCTCATCCATTGTCCTCAGTACATGGTACCTATTTCAGTCCTATCACCTGGGTATCATCATTTCAGAAAACAGGAACTATGTTCTGTTTTACCTCTTAACCCCCATCTTCCCTTCAGGTTAATATTACCAAAGCTCAGATGAAGATACAAGATTTTGGGGGTCAATCAGTATAATGACCAGACAACATAGGTTATCAGTGGCTTGTAGACCATAATCTTAGCAAGAAAACTGGATTTGGGGGCAAGAGACATAGACTTGAATTTCTTTTTCTGTCGGTAGCTGTGTACTTGTGCTTTGAGACCTCGCCTGTTGAGCTGCAACGTGTACTGTAAGGACAGTGAAATCTGAGGTCATGATAGAATACTTGCTGTGTTGTACGTTGGGAAGCGCATACATAGACTTGGGAGCCAGTCATATGTAGGTTAAAATTCCATCCCTGCCCCTTAGTAGCCAAGGCGCTTTGACATTTCTGAGCCTCAGGTTCCATCTGTAGGAAATGAGTAAATGTGGGGATATTGTAAGGATTATGCCCAGCAGAGTTGCCTGTTGAGATTTATGGACACTCCATAAATGCTAGCTTTTATTATTAGCTATAAAAATTTTTACTTATTTATTATTATTGTTGTTAGGATTATGTTCTGTAATATTAATAGGTTACTTTTTCTTGTACACTGTTCCTATAATTTGGCTATGCTCTATACTAAGGCTTAACTCCAAAGTTCCAGATAATAGAATTTAGCTGCTGTAATTCTAATTTTCCTATGTTGTTTTATTACTAAATATTTGTTTAACTTAGCAAACTTTTGACCTTAAATAGTATTACCCAACAAAATAAATAATTCTCAGAGCATGCTTTTAAAACAGGTATTCTTTTTTAAAAGTCTGATTTGAACTGGCATCATTATTCTATATAAACAATGGATTTTGCCATTAAATTTAAAAAATGCCTGTTATTAAATTTGTTTTATTAAAACAGAATGATTGCAAATTAACATATCAATATATATTTAAAATCTAAAAATGGAGCTTCTAATTTTCTTAAGAGTACAGTACAAGTTTGTTCTCAGTCTTAAACATTTTAAGGTACATTTTTATCTTTCTCATTAATTTTTTACTTTTTCCTTTATCAGCTTAGCCAGAATCCTGGCTTTGAATTAGAAGGTGGGTTGTTCAAGTCTTTGAATGAATCATAATCTCAAACATTCTAGCCTGTGTATTTCACAGCAATTTGGCTTTTTTTAATTTCTTCTTCTTTAAAAAAAAAATTTTCTCTCTCAGTAACAAGTCTTCTCTTTTTCCCTGCCTAGGCATTTGAGCTAGTTAAAAGAAATGTTTTAGATGGTTTCCATTTCTCTGCTTTTACAGCCCTTAGTAATGTTGCCAGGAAAATAAAATCTCCATGTTTATTTACTCCAATCAGAAGGAGCTTTTCACTTTACCTTTAAGTTTCATTTTCAACTTAATTTCTTTAGCTGGAGCTAAATGTAACTTGATGTATATAGAGTACTTGTTTATTTTCTAAACTGTTTTGTCAGCAATGATTTGAGATTGTAGTTAGCATAATTGAAAAGGTTTCTTTCAAATTTATATGTAAAAGAGCTATACCCTTCACTTGGAATAGTTTGAACATGTTTTCAGTACAAATTTTTAATGAAGAGTTTTAATTTATATTATTACATGTTAGAAGCATTTTGTATCAGTTTTCTATTGCTTCTATAACAGAGTAGCCATATTTAGTGGCTTAAGATAACACAAATATATTATTTTACACGTTTGTAGATTAGAAGTGTGACACAGGTCTCACTGGGCTAAAGTCAAGGTGTCAGCAGGGCTGAGCCCCTTTCTGGAAGCTGTAGGGGAGAACCTGTTCACTTGCCTTTTCCAGCTTTGTGGTTTGCCTGCATTGTTTGGCTTGTGGCATCCTTCTTCTGTCTCCAGAAATTGCATCTCTCTGATCATTCTTCCATAGCCGCATCTCCCTTTGACTTTCTTCTTCTGCCTCCCTCTTTCACATTCCAGGACATTTGTGATTATATGGTGCACCCCACCCCGCAGGCAATCAAGATAATCTCTCTGTTCTAAGGTAAACAGCCTTAGCTGAATAGCAGCCTTAATTCCATCTGTAACCTAGTTCTCCTGTGCAGAGTAAAATAACATTCACAGGCCCTAGGGATTAGGACATGGGCATCTTTGTGGGGATGGCAGGGGGGATTATTCTGCCTACATACGTTCTTAAATACAGTTTTCTTTGTTCCGTTTGAGTAAAAATAAGCTAAGAAAATTTTGCCTCATACATAGAGGTTCTCACGTAATTTTCTTTACTGAATACATAAGAATGATTTTATTTAGTCTAGTAATGTCTGTTTGCACATGTATCCTTTTGGCCTGATTGAGGGTAAAAGAAACCAGTGTATTCGCTTAAATTGGATTAATACCCAAGTAACCCCTTCTGCTCCAAAGAAAGAGAAACATGGAGGAAAAAGAAACTTCATGGGGGAGAGGCAGAGACAGAGAGAGTGAGACAGACCTTCGACAAGGGTGGGTCGAGTAGCAAAAGTAAAACCAGTGGAATCCATGTGGTTCTGTATTAGTGAGGTCTTATCAGAGAGGATGGAGTATAGACATTACTACTTCATTGATTGGCATTCTTCGTGCGGAGGCTGAGACTAATGTGGTGGTTTAGTGGCCCCTGAACTTATCTCATGTCACCCATTTGTGTGCTATTATTATAAGCTTTATATGATACCTACTTATGGTTATACCTGCCATTCTTAATGCCTTCAAAATGTATTGTGAGAAGTTAGAAAAAGGTATGTGAATCTATGAATTGGAACATTAGCAAGGGAAGGAACTGTTCAGAAATAGTGTTCCTTGATAAAATTTTGCAATTAATAAAAACTATATCACATACCTTAGTCTCTCCATCTCTACAATAAGATGGTCTGTCTAGATAACTTTTTAACATCCTCACTTGTAGTTTTAAAAATCTAGTCTTCTGAGCCAGCTCTCAATCCTGGCCATTCATTAGAAAAGAAATAGAAAAATGTCAGTGTCTGGGCCCCAATGTCAGAGATACTGATTTAATTGGTCAGAATCTTCAAATTTTACTTCTATTCCATATTCTTTTCCAAAATAAAGATCTTCAAGCTAAAAGTTAAAGTGAATATTAGCAAGGGAAAAAACATACCCCGAATGAGTAAAGAACTTATAAGTGAACACTTATTTGCTTTGGATTACTTCCTGTCCTAGATAAATCATATCCTATGTGTTGGGATTTTGAGGGATTTGTGAAGAATTGGAAAGATGTTGAAAGTTTGGATGGAGAAATGTGATTTTCAGAAAGGGAAAGTAATTGAATACTATGTATCACGAATGGATACCTTTGACATGGATTTTTTAAAAATGAGATTCTAGAGTAGATTTAAAAAATCAACTTTATTGAGGTATAAATTATGTATGATAAAGTACATTGTAAGGTCAACTACTTTTTTTTTTTTTTTTTGCTTCATGACATGTTTTATGGTCAACTACTTTTGACAAAGGTATTCATCTGTGTAATCACCACCCAAGTCAGGGTGTGTAGGATTTTCATCTCTCAAGAAAGTTTGCCAGTGTTTCTTTGCAATCAGTCACTCCCCACCACCTGTGCCAGGCAACCACTGACCTAATTTTATCACTATAGATTTTCTTGTTCCAGAATTTCTTATAAATGGAATAATACAGTATGTACTCCTCTGTGTATGTTTTTTTTTGTTGTTATTGTTCAGTGTAGTGTCTGTGAGATTGATCTGTTTATTGCATCCATCAGTAATTGTTCTTTTTTCTTGCTGAGTAGTATTCCATGGGAAAGCCTAAATATTTCCTGTTACACTGTAATTCGGTAGGACTCAATCTCAAAACTCCCCTGTGGATCTTATTGGGGGCTTGCTTTTAGGCTTTGCTAAGTGGCATCTAGAATACATCTTACTCTTGGATAGGGGTCGGCAAATGTTTTCCTTAAATGTCTAGGTAATAAATATTTTGGGATTTGTGAGTCACATATGATCTCTGTCACATATTCTTCTTATTTTTTAAACAACCCTTTAAATATGTAAAAGCAATTCCTAGCTTGTAAGCCATGTAAAACAGGCTGCAGGTAGGATGTGGCCTAGTTTAGGCTGTAGTTTGCCAGTCCCAGCTCTAGGTCAGTGCTGTTCAGTAGAGCTTTCCATGGTGAGATCTATATCTGAGCTGTCCATTGCGGTAGCCACAGCCACTTGTGGTTATTGAGCAAAGAAATCTAGAATGGCTTTTAGGAACTATTTGTGAAAAACTTGAAGAAGAAACAGAAATCAGATGATACCAAAGTAAATTCTGAAAAAATTATATAGGCTACTCTAATTTATTTCTTTGACTCAGTTCCTAACCCGGTAGATGAATAAAATGTAGTAATCATAATACATGACAGACTATTTTATGATAGCCTCATGTCAATATGGAGAAATTCGATTTGGGGACAGTTAAGTGTTCTTAAATGGAAACCGGTTGTAGCAATCAGGCCAAAGCTTTGGTCCTGTGGATGCCAGTAGTTCATGGTGTGTTGTTAGTTGCTGTGCTGTCCCATAAGCAACATTTATAGCTATATAAACATAAATTACAGTTAAATTAAAAATTCTGTTCCTCAGCTACACTAGCCATATTTCAGCTGCTCAGTAACTGTACGTGCCTGGTGGTTGCCATATTGGACTGCAAAGATTTAGAACATTTCCTTTATCACAGAAAGTTTCATTGGACAGCACTGCCAGAGTGAGGTTTCTAGGGGCATGTAAAAAAAAATTCTGTCCTTAACCTTGTGTTGTCCAATATTTTTACCATACTTTAGATAAAGATTACACAGATAAAAAGAACGTGATTATCCAATTTATGTATTTATAGACAAAGCTGGGAAGGAAAACAAATATGTTAAAATGACTGTATCAGCTTCCTGAAAGATCTTGACAGCATCTTTGGAATAATAGTACCCCAAACTGTTAATTAGTTGGTGTGTTATATGGAACATCTCTTTCTCAGACCCCCAAATTTGGTAATTAACCCTTTTTTTTTTTGAGTCAAAAAGCGTATTAAAGGCTCTGAGAAATCCTGGATAAAGCAATATGTTTTATTTATTTATTTTGTTAACCTAGAGAGATGGATTAGATCTAACATGACAAAATTGGAAAAGGATAAAGGGAAAACCCTGCCTTTTGGGTCTCTATATTATTTGTATAAAGTCAGGAATGAGTGAGATCTGGCCTAAAAGGACCATGCGTGTAAAGGGCTTGGGGATTTTAGCCAATTATAGACTCAGTGCAGTCAGTAATGCAATTCCCTCCTCTCCTTGCCCCTGGCAAAAAGCTATTGTGGTTTAGGCTACACCCATATATGTGTGTAGTGCCTATACATGAAGAGGTGGTAGTGTGTTATTTAATTCAGTTATGGATGCTATATTGGCGCTTTCTAAGCAGCTTCATGTTTATTTATTTATTTTTTAAAATAAATTTATTTATTTATTTTTATTTTTGGCTGTTTTGGGTCTTTGTTGCTGCGCGCAGGCTTTGTCTAGTTGCTGCGAGCGGGGGCTACTCTTTGTTGTGGTGCACAGGCTTCTCATTGTGGTGGCATCTCTCGTTGCGGAGCGCAGGCTCTAGGTGCGCCGGCTCAGCAGTTGTGGCGCATGGGCTTAGTTGCTCCGTGGCATGTGGGATCTTCCCGGACCAGGGGTCGATCCCGTTTGTTTCCCCTGCATTGGCAGGCGGATTCTTAACCACTGCACCACCAGGGAAGTCCCATGTTTATTCTTTATAGTGGACTTTTCCAGGAGTTTTTATTAAAAGAAAGGGTGTGGCAAAAAATTATTTTGAAAAGTCACCATGTGGCACACAGCCTGAGTTTGGAAATATCTGGCTTGAAATCTTAAATTCACAATTTACTGAAGTTATTTACTTGAGCAAGAGTCCTTGCCCTGTAGGTCTCAGTTTCCTCAACTGTAATAATTTTAAATACTGTTTTGTAGTATTATCCCCATGGACCTACACTCAAGCTTACCAAAGGGGATATGTGAGATATAAATGTTTCTTTTTATAGAAAACTGGGGTGGGCAGATGGGAGAGGTGAAGAGGGGTAAGAAGTTTCACCCCTTGTTTACACAGTGTTTCAGATTGTTGGCTCCAGAAGGAGAGGGCCAAGTTCACCTACCACTTTTACCATCTGTGTGGCCTTGAGCAGGCTACTTAACCTTTCTGTGCTCCTGTTCTGACATTTGGAAAAGAAGGAGGAGGGTAGTAGAACTTACCTTATGGGGTCGTTGTGAGGGCTGCCATTAAGAGGTAACTCCTGTGCGGCTCTTGGACAGGGCCTGGCACACAGCTGGTGCTTAAGGTTTTAGCTGGTGTTATTTCACAGTTCAGTAGGTTAGTAGAGGCCTATGCTCACTCTTGTGTGCTCCAACTATTTTTTTTTAAATTATTTATTTATTTATTTATGGCTGTGTTGGGTCTTCGTTTCTGTGCGAGGGCTTTCTCTAGTTGCGGCAAGCGGGGGCCACTCTTCATCGCGGTGCGCGGGCCTCTCACCATCGCGGCCTCTCTTGTTGCGGAGCACAGGCTCCAGACGCGCAGGCTCAGTAATTGTGGCTCACGGGCCCAGTTGCTCCGCGGCATGTGGGATCTTCCCAGACCAGGGCTCGAACCCGTGTCCCCTGCATTGGCAGGCAGATTCTCAACCACTGCGCCACCAGGGAAGCCCACTCCAACTATTGATAGCCCCTCTATACCAATTTCTTTCAACCAAAAATATACGCCTTTTCTCCAAAGCTAGAAATATTTTTTTTAAACAGAATTTGTTGACTTAATGTAATTTTTCTGTATATTCCTACTATCTTCTTTATCTAGAGAAAAAAAATGTGTCTAGTCTTGAATTGGGAAGTTTGTAGTAATGTCTAAAAATAAGTAAATAATAAGTGATGCAAGGATGAAACCATACATATTCAGAAAAACTTTACCTAAGGCTGAAAATAAAAGAAAAAATTAGTTGAAACCACAGAGCCATTTGAAATTTTCCAAATGAGTGTAGATTGAGGGGGGAAATTAGAAGTTTCAAGTGTGATTTTTATAATGTCACATTATTTTCTGTTTCAGAATAATAATACATGGTACATAGGAAACAGTACTACTTATCACTTATAACTATCAGTTTACTTTTGCCTCAAGACTCAATACTTTTCTTTATAGAGAAACTAAGTGCACATACAAATGAGAAGAAGAATAATAGCTTGATAACAGTTGCTAGTTTATTTAATGTGTGTGTGTGTGTGTGTCTCCAGTTATGTGATTTTTTTCCCTTATATGTCTACAAGTCTTTAAAACAACTCTGCAAGTGAGGCTTGAGAAACTTATAAAGAGTTTTCCCAGAGTCACACTGGCTAATAGGCTAACAAGTAGTTAAGTGGATTTTAGAGTCACCCACTCTTCTTTGACATTGCTTCTCAAAATATGAGAGAATCGAAGGACTGTCAGTTGTCTCATAAGCCTCAAGCTTATGAGGTGTGATGCTGGTAATATAATCCAGCTACCCTCTGATTCCTGGATATGCTCAGTAGCAATTCAACAAGTAGATATGTCGTCTGTGTCTGAAGAGCTCACCCTTTTGGAGGTGACTCTACTCTTTTGTAGTCCCTGACTCTTAGAAAGTTTTTCTAAGAACTTCTAGTGCTCTACTTGTTCAGATCCTCCTACACCCTTGGTGGTGACATCTGAATACATTCAATCAAGCACAGTTTGAAAATAATCTTCCTATACTTTGTTGCCTCATTGACCCTCTTCCCCTGTAGAATTTGGTAAGGTCAATTAAGATGGGGAGAACTGGTTAACAGAAATCAGTTTGTTATACTGCAGAAGTAGTGTGATAGCAAATTTGTCCCATTTTGATGGGATGTGTAATCTCTTTGCCTAAAGAATCCCTTCCCAGATTCTTAGCATTGCATGTTTAGGTCAGGGACATTTAATAGTTCATTCATCAACTATTTATTAAGCTTTTATGCTATGCCAGGGACTGTCCCAAGTGCTAGGGATACTGACAAGAGTAAGATTAAATCACCGTTTTCAGGGAACTCAAAGGGGTTATACATATGCCAACATGCATACCTATCAAAATTATGATAGTTATAAGATAGTGTGATGATGCTGTGAGCCTAGAATCCTCTGGGGCAGAAACAAGGGTTTCATCTCCATTTGGTTGGATCAGAAAGCGTGTCTTAGTGAAGGAGATGCCCGTGTTGTGTTGAGGAGGAGCTGGAGGTAATAGAGTAAAGGAGAGGAGAAGGGTACTCCAGATAGCAGGAAACTGTGTGTGCCTCTGGGAGTCTCTCTTGGCCATGGTCTTTAACTTTTACTTTGGCTTGGTGATTTTGCACAGAGCAAACAAACCAACAACAATTTATAAGGTGCCCTAAGACGTCAGGGAATTGTCATGGTTTGGGGTGGCTCAAGTCTTCTTACATTGTAATTGTTAGCGTTCCTAGAGGTAGAAGTGGAGACAAATGAATCATAGGAGAGAAGTGGTATTTTAGTAGTTAAATCATTACTTGTGGTTTAAGTTTATGGCTCAGTCTCCAAAAAGTGAATCTAAGTAATTGCAGGTGATTTTAAAAGTGACATTACTGTTGAATCTGTTTTCATTCTTCATTTGAAATGCCTTTTTGGGTTTCTGCTTCCTCCCTATTCCTATTATTATAACACTGAATTGGACTCATCACTTGACACTTGGACTACAGTTATTGCCTCCCAACTTATGTTCTCTGTTTTTCTGCTTGTTATCTGTTACATCCCTACCATTTCCCTAAAATGTCATTTTCACAAGGTCATTTCCCTGATCAGGGATGTACAGTGAATCCTTATTGTCCACTCCATATATTCCTTTCATTTGGTTTCTTAGTTGACTTTTAAGACCCTCCATAATTTGGCTTTACTGGGCTCCTCCAACCTTACTTTTCACTTGGTACTACATATCTCTCATTAAGTTTCAGCTTAGTCAGACAGGTTATTATTATTATCATTCATTGTTCCATAAATACTTGTTGAGGCAACGTGGATACAACTGAGAGCAAAAGAGATGTGGCACCTGTGGTCATGATGCATAGAATCTGGAGGAGAAGACAGGTATTGACAGAATAATTAAGAAAAAGTACAGAGACATAGATTAGTCTTTTCCTACTTTTTTACAGTATGTGTGCACGCACAGACATGTACACGTACACTCCTTTGTTTTTATATCTTTGTATCTTTGCTATATGCTATATCTGTTACCTGGAATTATTTCCTTCCTTTTCTACATCTGTACATATGCTGTAAGTCTTTTAGAACTCTAGTAAATTGTGCATCCTTAGTTAAGCTCATGTTGAGCTGAAGGTATTACATTGGTCTGCAAAACACAATTTTGGAAAACTGTTCAGTAGGAATTTAGACTTACTTTCCAAAAGGCTGAAATTTAAGACTTTAAAGTGCATCACAAATAGCAACGCTCCACTGACACAACCAGCTCTGATAATGATGGGCAAGTTACAAATACTTTGTGCCATCTTTTATTTATGAAAGAAACATGCAGGCACATTATATAAAATTTTTATCACTGCCTACTTGGGAGAGGTTTCAATTATGTATGTTGGAATGGTACCAGTTGAAGTTGAACAAAAAGGATTCATATTCTTTTTGACAATTTCACTTTGAAACCACAGGAAAGCATTTTGTCATTTGAAAAAGTTGACAATATTTGAAAAAATATAATGTGAAGAATGTATATCTAATCCAGGGTGGTCGATGTCAGAGGAAACAGTGGAAAGTTGGAACAGTTTTTTTTGAGGTGGCCTTTAGGATGAACCTAATGGTGGTTAGCCATTGTTCTTCTTCCAGAGGAAACCAGCAACCAGTACATGTCTGAGATATATGCCATGCGACAAACTCTCATGTAAACCTCTTCCCTCCCTCCCGCCTTCCCTCATTCAGCCTCTCTCTCTGGCTTATGTTGTCCTGTGTCACCATTTTCTGTCAGGGTCACCTATTAGCCTCTAGACTCTAGTTCCTGGATCCATTTTCTGGAGCCTTTCATTTTCTCCCAGTGTTAATAACTTCTCTATGATCTTGCTCCCCTACCCAGACCCATCTATAGAGCTGATTATATGAACTTTATTTTCATGAGTACCCTCGTCTTTCTTGCCCTACTGACCTTTCAGTGAACCCACAGAACTCCCTTATACCAATCACACAAGTGAACTTCTCAGTTCGTAGAAATTCAACCTAGAAAACTAATGTGTAATCCATTACTGTAATTATATATTTTGATGTTCCAGTTGTCCCATGTGTGGCCAGGAGGAGTTCCTTCAGTTGATGTTCTGTGTCCTTTTGACTCGTCCCCATTATTCCATGAGCATTTTCTTATTTTCTAACATAAGATGTTACAGGCTCATCTTGTCCTTTTTCTACCTTGGGCCTGGAATCAGCCATTTCTTCATGGAGCCCTGATTCCTCCTAGTGGAGAATGGTATTTAGAACGTGAGATCTGCATGTTATGTGGGTTCATTGCTACTAGGATGGTATTGATTCTGGGGTCTCTCAGGAAATCTATTTGTGGTTTCTCTTCCCACCCTCTTTCTCTGTCTCTGTGTCTACACATGTGCACACATACGTAGCTGAGTTCATGTTTTCACCTCTTCTTCCAAGTCAGCACCTCAGAATTCCCTCTAGTCTTCTCTCTCCGCATGTGTAACTTTCTTCTCTGACAATGAGACACTTAACTCTCCTCATTCTCAATCCTAGGACACACCAAAGTAGTTCATAATCACTAAGTCATCCTCTGTGGTAAATAAACCTACGAACTAAAGTTTAATATTTCTTTATAGTTCTTCTTGTCTTTAGTCTGAAAATATATAGTCCAAATATTGTGAGGTGATGTTATTCATTTGAAAATTTGTTTGTATTTCATTTTAGTGATTTTTAAAATCCCCAGTCTCATAGATTTTTTCATTTATTGAATGTTAAAATATTAATATGGTTCAAAAGTAAAAATTTTATAAAGAGGAATTCTGAGAAAAGTGTAATTCCTACTCTATCCCTTTCAACCCTTTCCCACCTCCTTTTTCCTACCCTATCTCCACCTATTTCCACTTATCCCTGTTGGTAACTAAGTTCATTAGTTTATTTGGTTTATCTGTCATATGGTTCTTTTTTTCGCAAATGAATAAATACACTCTCTCTCTCTCTCTCTCTCTCTCATCTCTCTTTCTCTCTACTCCTCCCCTCTTATGTAAAAGGTACTGTAGTCTCAAGGCTCTTCTGCACTGTGATTTTTCATTTAGCAGTATATTCTGAAAATAATTCCATATCAGTTTTAAGAGTTCTTCATATTTTCAAACAGCTGTATAGTGGTCCATTGTGTGGATGTTCCATGGTTTATTTAACTATATTTCTGTGTTTTACCTTTTATATTGTTTCTTATGTTTTACAGTTTCTTGGAGTGTTCTCATAAATTACCTGGTGTGTGCATATGTATTTTTATATTTTTGGTAGTGTATCTTTAGGAAATATTCCCTAAAGTGGTATTATTGCATCAAAAGGTAAACACATATATTGTTTTGTTAGATATTGTCAAATTCCACTCCACATAGGTTGTGCCATTTTGCATTTGTACCAGCAAGGTATGAATGCCTGTTTTCCCACAGCCTTGCTAACATAACAAGTTGTCAGACTTTTTAATTTTGGCTAATATGACAGGTGAGAAATATCTCAGCCAGTATTTATTTGTATTTTTTAATTTTTAGAGCTTGTATGGTTTTATTTTTTTTATCTTGGCTCTCTGATATACATGGAATTCTGTATGTCATGAGGTATGGATCTTATTTTATCTTTTCCCAAATGTCTCTCCAGTTTTCCCAGCACCATTTATTAATACATCTCTTTTTTTTAGCTCCAGTAATCTGAGATGTTACCTTTATTTACTAAAATTCCATATTGGGTTTACTTCTATTCTAGTCCCCTCTGTCTATTCATACATCAGTGCCACAGTGTTTGAATTATAGAGAATTTAGAATTTAAATAGTTAGGCTTGCTTCCCACTTGTAACTTTTCTTTTTCAGTTTTTCTTAACTTTCCTTACATGCTTATTTTTCCACATGAACTTTTGTAGCTCCATTAAAAAAAAAAAAAAGAGGGACTTCCATGGTGGCACAGTGGTTAAGAATCTGCCTGCCAATGCAGGGCACAGGGGTTCACCCCTGGTCCAGGAAGATCCCACATGTGCCACAACCACTGAGCCTGCGCTCTAGAGCCCACAGGCTGCAACTACTGAAGCCCGTGCACCTAGAGTCCGTGCTCCGCAACAAGAGGCGCCACCACAATGAGAAGCCTGCAAACCACAACAAAGAGTAGCCCCCGCTCACTGCAACTAGAGAAAGCCCGCACCCAGCTTCCCAGTGCAGCCAAAAACAAAACAAACAAATGAACAAAAAGAAACCTTTTTGGTGTCTTTATTGGAATAGTTTTAAATTTATAAATTAACTTGAGGAGACATTACATCTCTATGATGTTGAGCCATTCTATCCAGGAACAAGGGACATCTTCCCGTTTGTTCCAGACTGTTTTTGTGTCTTTCAGAGGTGTTTTAAAGTTTTTCTCACATTGGCTTTCATTTTTTGTTAAGTTTATTCAAAGTAATATTTTATTTTCTGTTTTACTACTGTAAATGCATTTATTTTACCATTATATCCAGTCTACCAGATTATTGCTTGTGTATAAAAAGGGTATTTATTGATTTCTGTATGTTAATTCTGTATTCTGATTCTTTATTGAATTCTTTTATTGCTTAAAGTAGTTTTATCATTGATGCTGTGTGATTTTTCAGTACCTCTGCAAATAGAGGTAGTTTTATTTCTTTTCACACTCTAATGCTATAATTCAGCAGTTCTCAAACTTTTTGGTCTCAGGACCCCTTTATGCTCTTAGATATTTTTGAATATGCCCCAACTTTTTGGCTATATGAATTATAGCTGTCAATATTTACCATGTTAGAATTCAGACTTGGGAAATTATATTTGTTAATTCACTTTAAAATAACTGATAAATCCATTGCGTGTTAGCACAGCTTTTTAAAAATGAGTTACTGGGACTTCCCTGGTGGCGCAGTGGTTAAGAATCTGCTTGCCAGTGCAGGGAACATGGGTTTGAGCCCTGGTCCAGGAAGATCCCACATGCCATAGAGCAACTAAGCCCATGAGCCACAACTACTGAGCCCACGTGCCACAACTACTGAAGCCCATGTGCTGCAACTACTGAAGCCTGTGCTCCTAGTGTCCATGCTCTGCAACAAGAGAAGCCACCGCAATGAGAAGCCCACGCACCGCAACATAGAGTAGCCCCCGCTCGCCGCAACTAGACAAGGCCTGCACGCAGCAACGAAGACCCAACGGAACCAAAAAGAAAGTATTTTTTAAAAAAAGAATATATTCTCTAAAAGAAAAAAAAAAGAAATATACAGTTGTTTTAAAAAAATTAAAAGAAAATAAAAATGTGTTACTTTTACGAACTTAGTGACAAGATTGACATTGTTGTGCATTTTTATAAATCACTTTGACATCTGGCTTAATAGAAGACAGGTGAATATTTATATCTATTTCTATATTCAATCTGTTGCACTATTTTTTTCTGGTTGAACTATATGAAAATTATCTGACCTCATACAGATATATAGTTGGAAAACAAAGGAATATTTTAGTAACATTTTCAGAGAATTATATTCTTCCTTATACTCCAAAACATGACATGTGGTAACTTCTTAATGTTATTTGTAACATGGAATCTGAAACCGTTTCAGTGTATTTTTTATGCTATGTTACATGAAAACCCGTTAGTGTGTCTTGCAGTTTGAATGGGTCTTTTACCCATGCATGACTTTGTTACATATGTTTTAGAGATACTGTTTCACTGATTTATGCAAATATTCCAAATGTTACCACATTTCATTAGAAAATATTAAAGAATCACATTTGTTAAAATTATTACTGATCTCATCAGAAAAGACTTTAATTATTGGGAACCTGTCAAACTCATGGTGGTAAATGTAAGATTGCTAAAAGTTGAATTTTGTCATTGGCAGCAAATCTTGCCAGTTGTCTTCCTTGAAGTTCACTTTATGCATTTTCTAAAAAATGTCTGCCAGATATCCAATCTGAATAACTATAATTTATCTGTCAAATTTTCTTTCAAGGGAAATGGTGTTCCATGAAATAAGTGCTAATTCAGCTCACAACCGAAACAATTGTACAAGTGATTTTACTTGAGACAAACGTTATAATTTGGTGTGCAGCATAAATACTTTATGCATACTTTCCTCTTTATCACACTGAATATTAAAAAGAAATGTACTCGAGGATTGAGATTTAATAATATTAATATTTTTTACTGCTTGATTAAGGACATTCTTAAGTGAAATTGCAGTTTTTTCTTCTAGTGCCTGACAGTAAAGAATACAATAGCTACTAGTCAAGCTTGATGCCACTGCCCTGATTCATGCTAAGATGCCAGCAATTTTAACCCCTGTGCTTTTGCACCATCAGTACCAGTATCAGTACAGTAGAAAAAGCAAGTAATATCTTAGTATTACTGGGGGAAAAGCTCTGACATTGCCAAACCCCTTGAAAGACTCCTGGGAATTACCTGGGGTTTATAGACCACACTGTAAGAACCACTGATCTAATAGATTTTTCTTTTCTAATTGCATTTACTGTTGCCTCCACTGCAACATTAGATAGTAGTGGAGAAAGTGGATACATCTCTATCTTGCTCCTAATCTTAAGAGAAATATCTTTTGTGCTTTCCTATTAAGATACTGGTTTTAAGACTAAGGTTTACATGTTTTACTATATTAAAAAAGTATATATCGATTCCTGTTTTCCTGAGTGTTTTTTAAATCAGAACCTGATGTTAAATTTTGCCAAAAGTATTTTATTTTTACTTTTTGTAATCTAGAGCAATAATGAAATCATTTTTCTCCTTAGATGTTTTGTTACATTGTATTATATTAATGGACTCCCTAATTCATTGAATAATATATTTCTTGGAATAAATCTCACTTGGTCATGATGTATACATATCTTAATGTAGCATTAGATTGTTGGATTTAGTTTGTTAATATTTTTGTAATGCTATTGATAAGTGATATTGATCTGTAATCTTTTGTACTGTATTTACAGAATCAGATTTTAATGTTATACTTGCTTTACACAAAGATTTGGAAGACTTATTTCATATTTTGTGCTTTGGAATAATTTATGTGGCATGGGGATGATCTGGTCTTTTAAAGATTGGTAGAACTCTCCAATGAAACTATAAGGGCCTGCAGCTATTTCGTTGGGAATTTTCTTGAAATTTTCTTTATTTATGAGTTATAACTGTCTTTTAAAGCATTGTAACTGTCTTGTAACATTCTTTATGTTAAAGTTTATTTTATCTGATATGAGTATTGCTACTCCAGCTTTCTTTTGATTTCCATTTGTGTGGAATATCTTTTTCCATTCTCTCACTTTCAGTCTGTATGTTTCCCTAGGTCTGAAGTGGGTCTCTTGTAAACAGCATATATATGGGTCTTGTTTTTGTATCCATTCAGCGAACCTGTGTCTTTTGGTTGGAGCATTTAATCCATTCACATTTAAGGTAATTATCAATATGTATGTTCCTATTACCATTTTCTTAATTGTTTTGGTTTGTTTTTGTAGGTCCTTTTCTTCTCCTGTGTTTCCCACTTAGAGAAGTTCCTTTAGCATTTGTTGTAGAGTTGGTTTGGTGGTGCTGAATTCTCTTAGCTTTTGCCTGTCTGTAAAGCTTTTGATTTCTCCATGGAATCTGAATGAGATCCTTGCCAGGTAGAGTAATCTTGGTTGTAGGTTCTTCCCTTTCATCACTTTAAATATATCATGCCACTCCCTTCTGGCTTGTAGAGTTTCTGCTGAGAAATCAGCTGTTAACCTTATGGGAGTTCCCTTGTATGTTATTTGTCATTTTTCCCTTGTTGCTTTTAATAATTTTGCTTTGTCTTTAATTTTTGTCAGTTTGATTACTGTGTGTCTCGGCATGTTTCTCCTTGGGTTTATCCTGCCTGGGACTCTCTGCTCTTCCTGGACTTGAGTGGCTATTTCCTTTCCCATGTTAGGGAAGTTTTCGACTGTAATCTCTTCAAATATTTTCTTGTGTACTTTCTCTCTCTCTCCTTCTGTGACCCCTATAATGAGAATGTTGGTGTGTTTAATGTTGTCCCAGAGGTCTCTTAGGCTGTCTTCATTTCTTTTCATTCTTTTCTCTTTATTCTGTTCCACAGCAGTGAATTCCACCATTCTGTCTTCCAGGTCACTTATCCGTTCTTCTGCCTCAGTTATTCTGCTATTGATTCCTTCTAGTGTATTTTTAATTTCAGTTATTGTATTCTTCATCTCTGTTTGTTTGTTCTTTAATTCTTCTAGGTGTTTGTTTTTTAATTCTTCTAGGTCTTTGTTAAACATTTCTTGCATCTTCTCAATCTTTGCCTCCATTCTTTTTCCGAGGTCCTGGCTTATCTTCACTGTCATTATTCTGAATTCTTTTTCTGGAAGGTTGCCTGTCTCAACTTCATTTAATTGTTTTTCTGGGGTTTTATCTTGTTTCTTCATCTGGTACGTAACCCTCTGCCTTTTCATCTTGTCTGTCTTTCTGTGACTGTGGTTTTTGTTCCACAGACTGCAGGATTGTAGTTCTTCTTGCTTTTGCTGTCTGCCCTCTGCTGTCATCACATATTCTTCTTCTTCTTTATATTATAAATTCTTATATTATTATTATATTATTCTTCTTTCTTGTGTCTCTATCACCTCTCCTCCTCTTATAAGGATACCAGTCGTATTGGATAAGGTCTACCTTAACTTTGTATGACCTCATGTTAACTTGATAATGTCACAAAGACCCTATTTCCAAGTAAGGTCATATTCATAAGAACTGAGGATGAGGACTTTAACACATCTTTCTTGGGGACATAATTCAACCTGTAACAGTCTATCTTATGCCCTCCCTAAATTCATATACTTTCTGTGTGTATAATACTTTCACGTAATCACACTGTCCTCAAAAGTCATAGCTCATGCTAGCATTAAATCGAAGTCTAAAATCTCATCTAAATATAATCAACACAAAAAGTCCCAAATATCATCACCTAAATCATCTGAATCAGTTATGGGTGAGACTTAGGGTATGAATTCCTCTTTGTGGAAAACAAGTTTTCTGCTTCCAAAATACAGTGGTAGAGCATCCATAAGATAGACATTTCCATTCCAAAGGGGGGAAATTAGAAGGAATAAAGGGATAACAGGTCCCAAGCAAGATGACAACTCAGTAGGGCAAGTTGAGTTTCAGGGCCATAGAATAATTATCTGTGGCCAGATACTCTGTCCTCTGGGACTGCTAGGATGGCAGCCTTGCTTTTTGGGCCCATCAGGGTAGTGGTCTTATTCTCTTGGGCCCACCATTGGTTCAGGCCTCTGCATCCATGGCTCTGCACTCAAAGTTATTCTTCTTTCCTTCACCATGATAGGGCTAATTTTTATATACCTTTTACATACTTTTCTTCCACTCTTCTCTGCAATGTCCATAGATAAATCTACACAACAGAGGAAAAGCAAAAGGAAAGGAAATGAGGAAAAATGGAAGGAATTAAGGTATAAAACCTGTGGTTGGAATTTAACATTTGTTTTTATTCATTCAAAAGTGTGGGATGGAGAAAACCTTTTCCGAAGTATGTGCAGAGCCATTCTACTTTATGTACCTGGGTGCATTCCTTTAAACCAGTATCCTGAAGCCTTGATTCAGAGTCAGGCAGATAACCTGATTTCATTGACTTCTTCAGTTTTTCCATGGCCTTAAGTATTTGCTAACATAATGCCGCACAAATGGCTTATATATTGCTGTGCTAAGCAGCATTTCTGCTGTCAGCAGTGCACCAGCAAATGAAGTGCCTCATGAGGGAACCATTGAATTAAATGGTACACATGGGACTGGCTTTGTACTCTTCCACTTTGGAATGACTTCACCTTCTCAGTTCCCAAGTGAGATAAAACTCCTTCCATCTGTGCTAGACTTGCATTCTGAAGGGGTTTTGGGATTTATGATTCTTAGAGGTGGAAGGCAGGAGCAGTGAAGCACTAACCACATGTAGATTGCTACACTGGCTTTTATAACTGTTACTATTGACTGGGGAGTTAATTGCCTGTGTACTTTGTTTTTAACTATTGGGCTTAACTGAAAACTGAAAAGTTGACAAAATTACAAAAAAGTTAGAAGAGAATAAAAGAAAAGGATGAAGAAAACAGATTGAAATTCAGAATGCATTTTCAAAATTTTCTGAACTGAAGACGAAGATTTAAAAAATGACAGTGTTAATAGTGTGTCCTATAGATAATGCTAAAGTGTATATAATTTGTCCCTATAATTTGGTTAGTGCATTGGGTCTGAGAGTTACTCCCTTGAAATGTTCCTGAATGAGGAGGCACTAATTCTTGTCTTGATGATAAAGGAAGAGAAATACCTGCAAACAGGTGTTAGATACCAAGGAATCTTCACCACTTTTTATTCTAGAACCCACCTGTGGCAACGTTTGGAACTGTGGTTACAATGGAGGTCTCAGATTCAGACAGACTAGGGCCTGTTAATAAACTTTACTTATTTTAGTAGGAAATTGTTGGGAAATATCAATAATAGTACCTTATTAAATACACATTCCACTTTGTAAATATTTGTTACCTAATGTCTGTTTGTTGGAATATTTTCCTCTGGAAAACCTGAAGAACGTATTGATAGCACTACATAATCTTTAATGCCTTAGAAGCCAGTGTGTCTAGTAAACCAATAAAAGCTATTCTTTTCAGAAATGAAACAGTGTAGCATACTAAAGAAAAATGTAAATGACATTTCATTCATCTTAATTTAGTAATAATGCCGTACATGATTACTTTCCATTTGCCTTCCCTAGCTCACTGGAAATGTTAGGATCATTCTGCCTGGTACTTTGATTGAGACGCTTATAAATTAGTTTTGCTTTGTTGTAAATAATGTGGATACTAAGATGCGTTCTATTTTCATTGCTCATCGTGCTGTACAAATATTCAGTGGTTTTCAGACTTTTTGATTTGGACTTGTTAATCCAGCTCCTGGATCCCACTGTGTCTCTCCAGGTACAGCCCCAAAGGACAGGCTGTTACCTCTTAAATATATTATCCAGCCCACTCTTTTTTAACAGGTGTAGGATTGTGTAACATCTGTGTTTATTCCCTTTAACTTTTAAAAACTTTTCTAGCTGAGCTCTTCTTTTACTTCTCATTTATATTCCAAACACTTCCCCTCTTTTTATAGTTGTCCCCTATAGTAATGACTCACATTTATTAAAACTAGAATTAGGGTGCTGAAAAAAACACAGAAGCAAAGCCATGTATACCGAAATTTAGCATAAGGGAACTCAAGTTTGGGGAGGCATCTCAATGTTGCTTTCTGCTCCTTGGACAGCTGTAGAACAGAGACAGACAAAAATCAAAGAACACCAGCCTACCCTAGGGATACCATATAGGATTTTTAGTCTAGTGAGATTGATCCTACTGTATCTCTGATAAGATGATGCTTAGAAAGTAGAACCTGGGAACGTTTAGGAAACAGTTAACGGTCTGTGCTGTTGGGTTGAGTGTTACTTTCTGATAGCCTTCTTTCCTTCATAGATGAAACCAAGTTGACCCGGTGCTAAGTTGTTTCACTTTGACTAATTGATGTCTGCATGGTTAAGGTCTTAACCTAGCTTTTGGAAAAACATCTTTCTTTTAATTACCAAAGATAATCAAGCAGAATAGAATGGAATGCATCAATCTACACCATATTGGAAGGACACCAGACTGTCACATACCATGTTTGACATGCCCAAATTATGATAAATGCCCAAATTATGATAAATAATAATATAATAATAAATGTCTGTTTCTATTTTTAAAACAGTACATTCTCTGTACTGGGTAAATACTGCTTTAGATCTGCCACAGAAAAGAGAAAGGAAGACCATGTTTTCTTAGGATGTAGTATGACACATTTAGCTGTATTTTCAGTAATTTTTTTTCTTTGCTGACTTGTTTGTCATATTCCAGTTAGTTAGACAGATGTCACACTTTTCTACCAACTAGTGTTGTTTTGGTGTGATCTACTAGTTTGGATCTATCTAAACTTTATCATAATTAGAGATGAAGATGAACAAGATAATTGTATCTATGAACCTATAGCAGAAAACCAAACTGACTTAAACAGTACTCAAAGAGGTGTGATAGCACATTAAAATATGTAGGGAATAACATGAACCTTAAGAAGGGCTAAAAGCAATGACTCTGAAGAGAAGTTGCCATCACTGTCTATGGCTTTTGTTAGTATTTCTGGCCTGTTTCATCCCAGGCTCTGCATTCCAGGTTAGAGACTTGGGTCATGCAGGCTGTGTTCTCCACAGTGTTAGAATGTGACATTATTTTGAGAAGAAGCTATTTTTACCCAGGTTCAGAAAAGATCCTTTGCTCTCTCTGGGATTTGGTTCAAAATAATATGTGGGAGTGGCGGTATAGAAAAAATAAGACTGGCAATGAATTGATAATTGTTGAAAGTTACATAGGGGTTTACTCTTTGCTCTACTTTATGTATGTTTGAAATACTCTCTAATAAAAGGTTAAAACAAAATAACATAAAAACAAAAAATGGAATCTAAAAAATGATAAAAAAAAAAAGAAAAAGTCTTTTTTTTTTTTTTTTTTTGGCCACATCACGCAGCTTGTGAGTTCTTAGTTCCCCAACCAGGGATTGAACTCAGGCCAGCGGTAGTGAAAGTGCCAAGCCCTAACCCCTGGACCACCAGGGAATTCCCCCCAAAACTCCTTTGTTAACGTATGGCATCCAAGGATAAAGAGTATGTACATATAGTTCTGTGGTTTTAAACTTAGAGATTCATAGAATGCCTTTATCAGAATCACCTGGGGCGCTTTTGGCAAATACATTTCTGGGATCTCATCTCTGGAGATTCTACTTCAGTAGATCTGAGGAGGGAAACAGCTTTCCAGTGATTCTGATCTGCTGACACATTTGGGAGCCATTGTTAACTGGGTGGATTGTGTCACGAAACTCATTTGGTAAAAACAGATTTTGGTGAAGATGTAAAAAAGATGGAAAATGGTAATATTAGTGAAATTGACAGCATTTCTTAAGGTAGAACTATGGCACTTTTTCACAATTTACAGCCTCTGATGTTGGTTTCCTTGGAATGAGATCTGATGAGAATCCATAGAACATTAAAGCTGACATTTTACTTAGACATCTCTTGTCCAGTCTCTTCATTTTATAGACAAAAAATTTTTGGCATTCAGTTGATTTTATTTTTTAATGAGTAAACAGTGTAGGCAAGTGGGGACACATTAGAAATTCTACTTTTGCCTATTAGCTAGGGATTTAATAGTTGTCTTAAGTGCAGAATGGTTTGAATGCACACACTTCTGCTATAGTCTTTCTCTAGGTTCGTTTTTTCAGGTATCTCAGTGGTTCTCAAGTTTAAACGTAGAAGAATTACCATGCAAAGTTGTATATACATATCTATATTCTGTATTTTAAGGCAGATTGAAGGGGTTTTCTTAATTTTAATTATGTAACATTTGACTACAGGTGACCATAGAGCTCATCGCCAACGTAAGATGTGAGTGCTGTAAGTAAAATACCTGTCTCACTGTAATTGATTGGACATGTTACAATGGAGGAGGGAGAATAAGTAACTGAAAATGGATGTTCCTTCAAGAAGAAAAGAATAATTATTGACTAGTTTCTAAATTTCCTCTAAAATGAAAAGAGGCCAAAGATGTATTAACTAAGCATATAAGCAGAAGTTACATATCAAAATATTTTACTCTGCAAGGGCACAGTGGTTGTTCTCTTTTGCTAAGAGGAGGTAGTACCAACCATCTAGTTGTAGGGCAATTTCCTGGAACTTTGACAGAAAGAAAATGACTGGGCAGAGCTTCTGATTTGACATGATTTGGGTTTAGTGTCACGTGCTCTGAGCCAATTATAGACAGTGTCCTCCCTGTACTCTTGACAGTGTTGCTCAGGTGTTGCTTTGTTTTTTAAACCTATACTTTATAGTTCAAATATAATATGGTTCCCATGGAGGAAATGCAGTAGTTCCATTTATAAAAACATTTAAAGAGAGTGGTTTCCTACTAGAAATCAAAGGGAGTATTTTGTCTATAAGAAACTAAAATGGAAATTATTGAAAGGACAGTAGGCCACTTGTATAAAATGACAACTAGAAGTGACAGTAGATTTATTTCCAGTTTTGGCAAATAATAATATTACCCCCAAAGTTTAGGCATTAAACTAGTCACTGTGCGGATAGTTAAACATTTTTATGAATTTAAATAGGGAGTATATTATGAGTAGAATTTGGAAGAAGTATTAAAATAAGAACCTAAAATTGAATTAATTGTCAGCTTATTCTGCTATTACCATTTACCCCAGATCTATAATGATCAATTTTCTCCTACTGGAGACATATCCTCCTCTGCTTTGCTCAGTCTTCTGTCATCGTGAAGCTTCAATGCATCTGACAATAGAATTGGCAGCAGGAAGTGCAGAAACTGCTGGGACAGGTCAGTTTCAGTTTTTAGGTAAGCAGTGCAATTTCTTTCATACTCTGCAACCAGAGCCAGAAAGTACACTATCTGAAGGAAGCAAGGTCTGAGTGGGAAGAACCTGAGCATTGAGTCAGGCCTGGGTCCAGTTATGATTGTTTCTGAAGAGCTGGGTTACCTCAGGCATTCAGCTTCTATGTGACCAGTTCTCCTTATAAAGTGGTATAAATATTAAATCCTCCTTTACTACTGCATAAAGTTCTTGTGAGAATAAAATGTGATACTACATGTGAAAAGGAAAGTACAAGAGAAATATGAAATGACATTTTTGACTCTGCTTTTATGTATTTGACTTTTCCATCCTAAACTTTTTTTTTTTAATAACTAAAAGAACTAAAAATAGAATTACCATATGACCCAGCAATTCCACTACTGGGCATATACCCTGAGAAAACCATAATTCAAAAAGACACATGCACCCCAGTGTTCATTGCAGCACTGTTTACAATAGCCAGGTCATGGAAGCAACCTAAATGCCCATCGACAGACGAATGGATAAA
Organism: Balaenoptera physalus; assembly: GCF_965194825.1. Classification (NCBI taxonomy): domain Eukaryota; kingdom Metazoa; phylum Chordata; class Mammalia; order Artiodactyla; family Balaenopteridae; genus Balaenoptera; species Balaenoptera physalus. The sequence goes on from NC_138883.1 coordinate 169,379,774, forward strand.
GAAGATGTGGTATGTATATACAATGGAATATTACTCAGCCATAAAAAGAAACGAAAGTGGGTCATTTGTAGAGACGTGGATGCATCTAGAGACTGTCATACAGAGTGAAGTAAGTCAGAAAGAGAAAAACAAATATCATGTATTAATGCATATATGTGGAACCTAGAAAATGGTACAGATGAACTGGTTTGCAGGGCAGAAATAGAGACACAGATGTAGAGAAAAAACATATGGATACCAAGGGGGGAAAGCAGCAGGGGGTGGGGGTGGGGGTGGGATGAATTGGGAGATTGGGATTGACATGTATACACTGATGTGGATAAAATGGATGACTAATAAGAAAAATAAATAAATTAATTAATTAAAAAAAAAAGTTAAAATCCTGTCATATGTATCTTCATTCCAGATATGCAAGTTAGGGAGTGGGCAGGAATTGGTGTGAAGTGACAGAGAGGCCAGGACAAAAGGATCTGTCTCATGGTGAAGAGCTGGCTAGGTAGAAATGGCAATGCAAATCTCTTGTTTTTAAAATAGTTTTTCTTCATATTATTCTTAGAGGTAATATTGTACAAATCTCTAGGATACTGGGACATTTGTTCAAGTATTACAAATAATTTACTTATTCAGGATATAAGTGCAGTCTACAGATTTTTGCAGTGTTTTGTTTCTAGAATAATCCAACACACACTTTTGAGTTAATACTGAACAGAGAGAGCAAATGAGTTCTATACTTTTATTTTTTGGCATAAATACATGATTTACTAATGGCTTAAACCTGGTTAGATGCCAAAGAAGCAACTACATTCTTGCTATTAATATTTCATTACTCACTAATAGCTTTTTGCATAGGAATAGAAATTTCTAGTGTTGTGAGGTGATGTAATAACAGTTCCTTTTGTTGATGTTATAAATGATGGAATATTGTTTTTATAAATAACTTGACTTTTAAATTTTATTCGTGAATCTGACCTAAAATATCTCAACATGGTAAGTAGAATATTTTCTAGCCTATATGTTATATAAAATGTTCCACTGATATTGCTTTACAGTCCTGTGGAATTTTTCTAAACACAGGAGTTTAGCCTTGTTGTGGTGTTTTGTCCAGTAACTAGGACCTTTTCTCTAGATAATTACTTCCTCTCCCTGTCTGGGGAGTTGCAGAGTCTGAAGAAAGGCTATTCTAATAAGCTCGTCTCTTCTTCTCTTGAAGCTTCTTGAACCATGTTATCATTTTGTTTATAGTCTGTTGGTAACCCAATACCTTGGTTGTATCAAGTTTGCTTCTCTAAGTCATTGTATTGTAAAAAAAAAATAAAAACAAAAACTTGATATCCTCGGAATTAATTTATTATATTGGGTGCCTTCTTAATATTTTAAACTTGCCAATCACAAATATGGCTAAATGACTCCACCATTTACTAGTTATGTGACCTTGAGAAATTTAAAGAACTTTTCTGTGATTCTGTTCCATTGTTGGTAAAAAGGGAGATAACAGTAGTACCTAAAAGATTTGTTATGAAGATTTAACGAGTTCCTTACATTTAAGTGCTGAACATAGTGAGCACACAGTAAGCACCTGATAAAAATTAGCTGTCATTGTTATTATTATCAAGTGTGAAGATCGACTGTTGTCATAGTATTGTTATTGTAAAAGATATGGACGTTGGAGCAGTATTTGTATTTACTCAAATACTTGAATGGGCAAGTATTTAAAAAAATGAATCGTTGTGTTTATATTGTTTACCTGTCTCATAAAAATAAGATACAAAATGTGGATAAGCCAATCTCTACTTGAATTTTTATATTTGAATTCTGTATAATTCTGTATAATTTGTTGTGTAAGGCAAAAAAATACATAGATAATAGAACCAGAGAGAACATTTTAAAATTAATAGCATTACAAACATTTCGAATGATACCAAAGAACCATTTATTTTGTGCTTCCTTGATTGTGATTCAGTTGGCTATTATAGTAGATGATTTTGGTTGTCCCCAAAAACCATTCCCCACCCCCTCTTCCTCTTCCTTGTTAACAGAGTTCTGATTCTATTCGGGTATCTGCTTTTCTCTCAGTGACTCAGAGTTAGATCCTGATAGATCTTATTCAATTTGGTGCACCCTCCTATTCCCCTTGCCGGTAATTGATTTAAGCAAGAGTGTGTTACAAAGCTGTAACAAATGAAAGGGAGGGAAAGTCTGCTGAAGGGATTCTGAGAAATGTTTTATTTGCTCTAAAATGGGAAAGCTCTCCTTTCCTGCTTCTGGGCACTATGATGCTTGGAACTGTTGTAGCCATCCTGTGATCATGAGGTCATAAGCTTCAAGACAAAATTGATACGTGAAGATGGCAAAGCAGTAAGATGAAGCTAAACTTGGGTCCTTGAAGATGATGTTAAAGTATTGAATTAACCAACACTGGAATCGCCAAGCACTTGAGTTCTTTTGTAAGATAATAAATTCCCTATTAGTGTCATTTAGTTGAGTCAGAGTTTTCTGATACAGATAAAAGCATCCTAAATAACATTAGCTAAAAGCATCCTAAATAATATTACTCATTGTATATTTTTGTTTTCTTGTAATGGCATGTTAAAAATTATATAAATGGAAAATATAAATAATTTATAACTATGTGGGATTCTGTAGATGCTTAAATACTTATACAGAATATTTTCTGAAAATATAGCAGCATTTGACATCTTAAATAGAAGTAGAACCACTTCCTATAGTGTTATCATAGCAATACTTGACAATATTTTTTAATTTAAAAAATTTATGTTAAATTTTTTAACTTTGAAAATTTATTTTTTAACTTTAAAAATTCTTTTACTATATATATGCTATATGTACAGTGAACTGCATAAATCTTAGTTGACACTCAATTTTTATTAAATTTTTAATCAATTCTTATAAAGTGAACACACCTGTGTAGACCACCACCCAGATCAAGATATAGAACATTACTAACTTCCCGGAAGTCTTCTCTGTACTCCCTCAAGTCAACATGATCCCTTCATCCCAGGGTTAACCACTTTTCTAAAGAGAAAAATTTTCATATTTTTGAGTGTTATATATTTGAGTCATAATGCGAACCCTGACTTCTTTTGCTTAACGATTTGGAATGAGACTTATTTATGTTATGCGTAGCAATAGCAGTTTATTTTAGTTTCTACTTAGTATCCTATTGTGTGACTATACCACAGTCTATCCATTCTATTATGACAGATGCTGGATTTTTGGCTACTACGAATAATGAAGCTATGAACATTCTCATACATGTTTTTCATTGTATATATATCCATATGTTTCTATTGCATATATTGAATATAATTAGAAGTGGGATTGCTGGGTCATAGGGTAGCAAATGTCCCTCTTTAGTAGATATTGTCAGAGAGTTTTCTTTTTTTATATAAATTTATTAATTTATGTATTTATTTTTGGCTGTGTTGGGTCTTCATTGCTGCGCGTGGGTTTTCTCTAGTTGCGGATAGCGGGGCTACTCTTTGTTGATGTGCATGGGCTTCTCATTGTGGCAGCTTCTCTTGTTGCAGAGCATGGGCTCTAGACGTGCGGGCTTCAGTAGTTGTGGCACACAGGCTCAGTAGTTGTGGCGCACAGGCTTAGTTGCTCTGCGGCATGTGGGATCTTCCCGGACCAGGGCTTGAACCCGTGTCCTCTGCTTTGGCAGGCGATTCTTAACCACTGCGCCACCAGGGAAGCCCGCCACAGAGAGTTTTCTGAAGTGATTATATCAATATATAGTTCTGCCAGCCGTTTTACACGAATGTAAAATTTGTTCCACATGCTTGCCAACATATTATATTGTAAATTTTAATTTTAGCCTATCTGATGTTGTATGGTGCTGTCTCGTAGTTTTAATTTTCATTTTAATTATCATTTTCCTGATAAATAATGAGATTGAGTGCCTCAGTCTTTTAGAGTTCTTATGTAGACAATTTTGTGATCTCTGAATAATATGTTTATTTCTTCCTTTCTGATTCTCACCCCTTCAATTTGTTTTTCTTCCTCACTGCACTAGTTAGGAATTCAAGTACAATATTGAATAAAAGTAGTCATACAAAGATAACAGACATTCTTGTTCCCATTTGGGAATATTGGGAAAGCCTTCAATATTTCACCATTAAATATGACATTTGCTGAAGGTTTTTTGTGGATAAATTTATCATAATAAGAAAGTTTCCTTCTCCTCATTTGCTAAGCTTTTTTTCATGAAGGTGTTGAATTTTATCAAATTCTTTTCTGGATTTGGTGCACTACTAGAATGATCATACAAGTTTTATACTATATTCTGCTAACATGTTGAACTGTTTTGAATGGCTTTTTTTTTTTAAATTAATTAATTAATTAGTTAATTTATTTTATTTTTGGCTGTGTTGGGTCTTCGTTTCTGTGCGAGGGCTTTCTCTAGTTGTGGCGAGCGGGGGCCACTCTTCATCGCGGTGCATGGGCCTCTCACTATCGTGGCCTCTCCCGTTGCGGAGCACAGGCTCCAGACGCGCAGGCTCAGTAGTTGTGGCTCACGGGCCCAGTTGCTCCGCGGCATGTGGGATCTTCCCGGACCAGGGCACGAACCCGAGTCCCCTGCATTGGCAGGCGGATTCTTAACCACTGCGCCACCAGGGAAGCCCTTGAATGGCTTTTAATATTAAACTGATCTTGTATTTCTGGAATAAATCCAGTGTTTTCTAATAAATTGTCATTTTATGTATTGCTAGATTCATTTTGCTTCACATGTGTGCAGCTTAGAAATCAGAAGTGCTTTTGGGAAAAGTGTCTACAGAAAGTTAGCTTACTTCTTTTTCGTTCTTCTACTGTTGGATCTTAGTCCCTCAAGTTCTGTCTGCTTTAGTAGCACGGAACTCCAGTTTTTGTCACCCTAGGTCAGTAAGACCAATGTAGCCTCTGGGTTACACATTTTGTTTGAACTCTATGTAGACTTTCAAGTATCTTGAAAGGAAAAAAAATGTGATTAGAGCGTTCACCTCAGTGGAATTTCTTTTATCAGGATCTTGGCCCCTCAAGTCCTCGTTGTTTTGGTTACTTTCCTTCAGACAGTTAGGATTTTGGTTTGTTTGTTTGTTTCTTTTATATAGGTCTTAGAGTTAGCCTCAGCAAGAGGGTTAGTTTGAAACAAGTTATAATTTAATGGCTAGAAGTGGGACTTCCACAGTATGTTTTAAAAGGCTCTGTGCCAATCTTTTGCAGCATTTATCTAAAGTTCAGTCCATCCTTAGTATATATTCTGAAAAAAATACAAACAAATGAAGAGTAAACATACGAAGAACTCACTTTCTGACCCCCCTTCCCCTTAGATGCCTCGAATTTTCTCCCCATAACCAGCTGTGATTGTACTGACAGAGTTCCTGGTACTTAGTTGCTCCTGTTTTCTCTCCTAGCATCTTTGATGATAAAAATATATGGTACCTCCATGTCTTCTTGAAAACTGCTAAAATCTAGCATACATATCTGTCTGAGTATAATTTATTTTGTTTCTTGGGTAATAGCCCTCTAAAATAGTGTGCTAAATTACTTACACAGTTCTTATTTCTTGCACTTCATTTTCATTGTTAAGCCTCGAGGTATGTATCCTGTCTCTGGCCCTTTAAATACCTAAAGGAGCATTTAAAAGTCTAGATGCCAGCAATGACCCTCCTGGTTTGCTATTAGTCCCTCCTGTTTCTTATTGTTGTTTCTTCAGCTCTGTAGTCTCTTGCCTTCTCTGGATCCTAATACTTACGTGATACTCTTTTTCTTTAATAACTCACAGAGATGTAGACTATTTTTCAAGTTTTACTTTTTACAACTGTTTTTTAAATAAGTAATTTCGTTTTGTTGTAAAATTTTGGAAGGCACAGAAAATTGCAACAAAGAAAATAAAAAGCACCTGAATCTTACCATCCTAAGAGAATCACTATTAAAATTTCGATATAGCGGGGCGGGGTGGGGGGGGTGGTGGTGGTGTGATGAACTGGGAGATTGGGATTGACATATATACACTAATATGTATAAAATGGATAACTAATAAGAACCTGCTGTATAAAAAAATAAAATTCAAAAAAATTTTTGATATATACTCTTCAAGAAAGAAATGTAATCCTTTCTGTTGTTTCAGACAATTATTCTGTCTCTGGAATCTATCCTTTTTTGCTGCTGGTTATATAGGAGCAGAGATTAATGCCCTTCTTTTCCCCCAGGATTTGTTGTGTATAAATTGTAGTGTAAGAGTGATGTCTAAGTTCTTTCATTTTTCCAAATAACTCATATTATCTGCCACAGGGCTCATAATATTGCATACTTATTGGTATTAATGCAGTCACAGAAGCTCAGTGCCTCTAGTGAAGAGAAGTTTTCATTGCCAGTCTCAGCCCTACGGAATAAGTGAGTCTCTACCTTTCTTCACCTAAGGAAGGAACCTACATCTTCTTAGGTCTTCTGCTTGATAGATAAAATACTCATCAGGTCAAGTAAAGCATCAGTGAAATTCTCTGTTTGAGCAAAATGGGATTTGTTCAGATGACTAGCAAACTTTCTGTTTTCTAGGAGAGTGAGATTTAGATCTTGGCCATGTGGAGGTAAGTTTCGGATGCCTTAGTAGCCCCTTTTAATCTGCTCAGGTATTAGAAGTGAACATTGTTTGCCTCTTAAAGCAATCACTAAATATCTAGGATTTCTGAAATTTGATGTTCAGGCATTTTAAGAGGTAAAGAAAATCATGACTCCTGCTTCTAAAGTTTGACCTAATTGGAGGAGAAAGAGAGTAAGCAGATGACTAAAACTTGATAAGTTTCCTGATTCATTTAATTTTGTTCAAACCACTTAAAATTGAATATAAAAGACCTGTTTTGACTTTATCTGTTACTATCTATATGTTCTCATGAAGATATTAAATTGCCTGAATCTAATCAATACTAGCATAAGTCAGTTATTCTGCTTACAGATATAATATTACTAATTTCACACCACATGACTTATTTAGTGTATGGCTCTATGTCTAGTTTGATCATAAAATCCTAGAGTTGGGATTTTTACAAGTCATCCTTGATTTATCGAAATCTTTTTTCAGTAGTTTCTAAACTTTAGAATGCAGAAAGATCATCAAAGGTGCTTTTGAATAGTTCAGACTCCTGGACTTGGTTCACAAAATATTTTGAACTAATAGATCTAAATGGGTCTCAGAAAGCTTGACAAGTAATCCTGACAATTCTGAGGGAGGTGTTACATGGACCATTTTTTGAAAACCATTTTTTATGTAACTTACATGACTCCTAGCAGGTGGTTATTTACCTTGCTAGAAGATACACATGCACTATGGATTCTGGATCATTGAAAATTGTCAGTACATTTCCAAGAAAGAGAAAAACATTTCATCATTTCACAAAGAGGGAGGAGCTATTAAATTATGTATTTTACTTAAGATCGTATGCATATCAAAGATAATTAGTAATAGAGGCTAGAGTATAACTCAGACCTCCTACACTAATCTGAAGCTACTAGGTCACCTTTGTGTTCATTGGTATCTGAGTTTCTGTTACTGCTTTGTGCTTGGCATTCTTCTCAGAAGAGACATTCATCAAGATTCACTACTTTAAAGGTTCAACCATCTGGAAACACTCTTTATATTGTGCAGCATTAAATTCAAAATAGATCTCAAAATATGGAGACGTGGAGAATTCACTGACGGTATTTTTTCAGTTATTTTGTTTGGGGCTGGAGATCAAATTAAGAATTAATTACCTTGATTTTTTTTTAAAAAGAGGTTGCAGAATCTCAGACTCCACCTGCTTTATGGTTTGATTCATTCATGGATAAAATATTCCAAAGGTTTTATATTAAAAAATTGTGTCTAAACATGAAGCATTTATACCATGATTAAGCATAGGAATGCTAGTTTTATGCATAGTTATATTCAAGTAATGCAGCTGCTTTCTCTGAAATGAATTCCATTTGCTATACTTGACTTTGTCTTGAGGTAGAGGCCAGTGTCAGTTTGACAGGTAACTAAGGATAGACTCCATTTGTCCTGTATTGCCAGAGCAGATATCTAACCTATCTCTCAGTGGTCCCATCAGGCAATATTCTGCAGACAGAGACGAAAAGAACCCTCCTGCTGGCTGATCAGTGGGAGTTCTACTAAGCCTCTCTCTGATGAAGGTCTTTCTCTTGCCCATCTTACTGTGTGGCAAGGCTCTTGACAAGATTTCTGACTTCTATCATAGAACAAAAGTTGAAGACATCTTTGTAGTACTTTGATCTCTTGTGAAATCAGGCAGCAGGAGTACCCCATGTGATTTGCCTGGAAAATATCCATATTTCTAGTATGGAATGTAGCCTGCAATGTAGCCATTTGTATTTTTATAAATAAAAAATTTAAACATAAATCAGATTAAAATATTACAAAGGAAGTAAAAGATTTGTCGATTAAGCATGGAGAGATATCAGCTCTATTTTCATAATTCTTATAATTTATGGCCATTAATAATGCAAATATACTAATGATGACATGTCTGCTTGTTTTTTGTTTGTTTCTTTTTTGAGGTTATTCATATTAGCTAAATTTCTCTTGTGAAAATTGAAATTTGCTGGCTCATATTGGTTTTTCACCATAGTTTGTATTTCAGCTATATAAGATATCTTAATAGAGGATTTTATTATTTCACAGATCGGGAAACCAAGGCAGAGATAACCCAAATTACTAAGTGTATCCCAGAAGCCCTCAGATGAGGTATTGGGTATTATCATTCATTTTAGCAATGCTAAGGCATTGGGCAGCAAGATATTTGTATGGAAGTATGTGTAGGGGGGCAAGTGATATGGTTCCTAGAAAAGGAATAACCTTTGCTAGGACTCGTCTGCCTTTCTTTCCTCATCCTCCTGTACAAAACAAAAATACATGTTTTCATATACATGTGCTCATCCTGGACTTCAGTTTCTTTCATTCATTCATTTGTTCATTCATTCACTAATTCACATAACAAATATTTGGTTGTCAGGTACTCCCAGTCCAGAAGACTGTAGATAAATGATTTACAATGAGTATTACAAGACATAATAGAAATACCATCAAAATGCTAAGAGAAAATAGTCAGTTACCTCCGGGTGAGATGGGGACTCTTACACAGAAGAGTCTACGAGCCTGAACAGGTGTTTGCTTACAGAGAAAGCTGGCATCCTACCTGTGCTCTCACTCTAAATCTCTCCTAAGCACGAGATATGCCTGTGAAGAGAAGGAATTCTTGGCATTCTATTTAAAACTTTGTTGCAAGTAGGGTATCTAACATTTGAAATTAAAATGTGACCCCTTTCAGAAATCTCCTACTGAGACAGAATGAGGGAAAATCTGTGTGGCAGCTTCAGCAGAAGGCTGTGGATGGCAGAGGTAGCAAGTAAACAACCTTATTTTCATGTTAAACTGTCCTGGAGAGCTGTGGTGGGGGGTGCCAATGGCTGTCCTGGGACAAATGGTAAAACCTCAAAGACAGTACAGGATTACGAAGATTTGGCAGGGGGAGGGAGTTGGGGTGGGTTCAGGCTTCCCAAATTTCGCCAAATAGTGTCAGATAATAAAAGGACAAGGGACAACGGAGTAAAGGTAGCTACTATCTCCTTGTATTTGAATTTCCATGTTTCCTTTGAATCAGATGGGGACTTGCTTCTGTTTAGGCTGACACCCAGGTCTGATATAGCAAAGCAGCCATATCCATAGTTTTTTTGTTTGTTGCTTTCGTTGTTGTTTTTTTTTAAACTGTGGCTAAATAGCCACTTCTCAGAATCACTCAAATACCTACTTCACTCCTCTCCCAGTCCTGGCCCCTTGGTGTGAAACACCTGGACATCCCCAACTAAAAGAGGACCTCTGGATCTGCAGTGGACCCCCAGGACCATGCTCTAGTACTGTGGCCAGCATTTGTTCTGGTTGTTTGGTATCTGTGCCATACCGTCATTAAATATTTTGAATATCAGTACAGTGAAACCCATGGTGATAAAGTTAAGGCCATCAGTTTAGTTAATGAAAAACTAACACTACCATCTTCACAGTGAGCTCAGCAGTGTCCTACAACTGTGTAGGGAAGTCCTTGAATTAAGTCTGATAAAAAGGTGAATTTTTGAGGTAGAAATTAAAATTAAGCAGACAAAGAAACTCATGCAAAATTCTAGGATATTTCTTGGCATTCATTTTTGCTTTAATATGGTATCTCAATTTCTAGAACCTTTTTTTAAAGTATATAAGCTTTTTAATATGTTTATGTTAATATAATTTTAATAAGTCTATAGTATTAAGAATAAAAGGCAAATATGACTTTGCTGATTGGTTGCTTCTGCCTTTCCAACCATCAGAACCTACCTGAATATCAAAGGCTCAAATTATATATCCTTATAATCCTTCCCACCATTAAAGAGATGCTTGTCCCAGATTACAGGCACAGGTTCTAGAGATCTCTTTCATTTCTAAAAGGATAAAGCTGACTAATGAGATAATTTCACAGTGTGTTACAAGCCACCGAATTTTTTTTATTGGTATCTGATGTATCTGACTCATGTTTTAGATATCTAAGGAAGCAGAATATGCATTGAACGGCTAGTTTGTATATTACGTTCCTGATTCTTTCTGAGGTTTCTTAGTATTGAACATGGCCACTGTAAGAATATAAGAGAATTAAATATATGCTCAAAGAAATAGATAAAAATATAAACCAGATGACATATATAGTGCTAGAAAGAAATCTAGGGTAGTCGTTTCTAAACTAATACTCTGCAGCTTTGCTTGTATTTCTTCCTGTCCTAGTACAGTATTGCTGTGATAATACCTATTACATCTTCACTTTAACAACCTTGTTAAAATTCTGCAAGAGCAGAAATGACTACAACTATCTCCAGTGTAGGGGAAATAGATTTCTGCCGTTGATTACTTTGTTCTTCAAGAAAATCCAATTTTTTATTTAACAGTTAATTTTTGTAGTACTTAAGCTTATTATTTAACACTTTTGTGGCACTTGCTACTTAAAAAGTGCTTTACAACGATTATTTCCTACACCTCACTTTTCTAAGGTGGATTTAGCCTAATTAGAGCTGTTGAACCTAGTGCAAAACTGAGGCCAGGTTGTCTGTTTTAAATCACTAAAGGTTTCCATTACTGATTTTTTTATAATAAAAGTTGGGACCATAGCCTAAAAATGAAACAGAATTCAGAGTTTTGAATGTCTGCCTCCCTGGGCACATTATGCTTGCTGTGTCTTATCGTGGGATGGGAAGAGGATCTTCCCCTCACTACTGAATCACAGAATTGTCTTCTGCAGGAAGGCTCAAAAGTGTTGAAGTGGTGATTTACCAATGTCGAGTTAACTCTTTTCAGGTCTAAAACACAGATTGTTAATTCAATAATGAAGTGCTTTCATTTGTGAAATCCTTGAATATCTTGCTTCAATTACCATGGTGACTTAGGCTCTGTCTAGGAAATTAGGTATATGTTTTCATGTAAATAACTATTTTATTCATCTTGTTATCCTCACATTAAAATATATAGTGAGTACTTAATTATTTTATTAAAAAGTGATAATCATGATCATCTTTGCTTCCTGTTCCTAAACCTAAATATAAATTTTCTTATTCATGAAAGAATTGATGTAATTGACTAACAGTTGTGTAATTGACTAACAGTTGTTCATTTGTTTATTTAATAGGTTCACGGTACTTATTTACTCTTACCAAATGTAGTTCTTACCTGTTATCACTGGAACAATACCAATTTTGTGTTAACAAATTGTTAGAAATCACCAATACATTTTCTTCATGAAGTTTAGCATTATTTATAGCAACTTGTAATAAAAATTGGTCAATTATACATTATTTTGGGGATGAAAATCAGGAAATCATTGTCATTTTTCAGATATCAGATCTTCCTCATCTCCCAATAGGAAAACAAATTGTTGACTACAGTTAAATTGAATTATTTGGGTATACTAGGGAAATAAGCAATCCAAACTGGTAAAATATTTTGGGTCTTGGATTATTTTCTACATTTTGAAAATTAGCTTGAGGCTATACCAGCATTCTTCTAGTCCAAACCATTTATCTAGTTTCTGTTTCTTTTTTAGAGAGTCTTGCCCTTCAAAGTGTGAATATTTGTAAGGGACAGAGAACTCATCACATATTTGTATTAGACCATCTTTTACTATTAGATTTTCATTTATATTGAACCAAAATATGGTTTCAATCAAACGAAGTAACCCCTTTGTGGTGAGTTGAGGAATTTGGGGACAGATCAAAGAAAAAACATGGCCATGAGGTGGCAGGAACACAGAATGGCTTTATTTGGGTGGATCAGTTGCATGAGAGGGGAAGTCCCAGGTGGCAGACGTTCCAGAGTCAGTGGGGCAGGGTCCCCTCTCACAAGGGAAAGAAGTCAAGAGAACTCCTGGGAGAGTGGGGAAATGGAGAGAGGCCTTATTGTCCAGGTGATGCCATGTCGCTCAATTGCAAGATGGGGAGTCTCTGGGTCAGAGAGCTCTGAAGGGCAGCAGAGGCTTGGGATCTTTTATAGGGCCTGCGTGTGTCTTAACTATGGCTAGCAGGTGTTGGAATGAAGTTCTGCAGAGTGTGCAAAGCAGGTAGGCTCTAAATGGCTGAAAATATGCTTATTGAGGCAGTATCTAAAGTGATTGGTGTATAATAATTTGAGTTTGGCTCTGGTGGGCTTTGAGCTAATGGTTGAACCTGCTGTGAAGAAGTGTAACATAGGAACAATATCCAGGAGCCGTCATTAGCTCATTTACATAACACTCTTAGAGATGATTAGAAGATATATTAATATATCTGCACAATATAGATGCTAATATCGATAGCTCTGTCTTTTTTTTTTAACGTCTTTATTGGAGTATAATTGCTTTACAATGGTGTGTTAGTTTCTGCCCTGTCTTATTTTAAAGATTTTTTAGGTAGTGTTCATGTCTTCCTTGAGTCTTTACTTTTCTCTGGCTTAAATATTTCTGGTTTCTCCAGATTTAACTTATGGCCACTCTTTATTTTTTTTTTCAAAGTTTATTTGTTTATTTTCTTAAAATGTACAATCCAGTGGTTTTTAGTATATTCACAGAGTTGTTAAACCATCAGTACTGGCTATTTCTGGAGCATTTTTATCACTCCATATGGAAAGGTCATACCCATGAGCTAGCAGTCACTCATCATTCCCCCCATCCCTACCCTTTGGAACTACTAATCTACTTTGTTTCTGTGGATTTGCTTTTTCTGGATATTTCATATAAATGGAGTCATACAATATGTGGCCTTTTATGTTTGGCTTCATTGATTTAGAAGCTGTCCATGTTGTAGCAAGTATCAGTATTTCATTACTTTTTATGGCTGAATAATATTCCACTGCATAGATATGTCCCATTTTGTTTATCCATTCATCAGATGGTGGACATTTGGCTTATTTTTACCTTTGGACCGTTATGAAAAATGCTGCTATGAACATTTGAGTACAAGTTTTTGTGTGAATATATGTTGTCAGTTCTCTTGGGTATATACCTAATAGTGGAATTGCTGGATCATATGGTAACTCTATTTTTAATTTATTGAGGAACCCCCAGACTTTCATTTTCTTTTATTGTTGAGTTGTTACAGTTCTTATATATACTAGAATCAATTCCCTTTTCTGATATATGATTTTCAAATATTTTATACCATTCTGTGAGTTGTTTTTTTCACTTTCTTGATAGTATTTTTGGAAGCACAAAATTTTAGATTTTGATGAAGTCCAGTTTGCTTTTTTCTTTTGTTTTTCATCCTTTTGGTGTCATATCTAAAGATAGGTTTCCAAATCCAAGGTCATGAAGATTTAGCTCTATATTTTCTTTAAGATTTTTATAGTTTTAGCTATTACATTTAAGTCTTTGGTTTATTTGGGGTTACTTTTGTATATGGTGTGAGGTAGGAATGTAACTTCATTCTTTTTCATGTAAATATCCAGTTATCACAGTGCAATTTATTGAAAAGAACATTCTTTCCCCCACTGAATTATATTGGCACCCTAATCAAAATTCAGTTGACCATAAATGTAATGCTTTACTTTTTGACTCTTCAGTTCTGTTCCATTGATCTATATGTCTGTCTGTATGTCAGTACCACACTATCTTGATTACTTTAGCTTTGTAGTAAGTTTGAAATCAGGTAGTGTGGGTCTTCCAGCTTTGTTCTTCCTTTTTCAAGATTGTTTTGGCTATTCTGAGTCCCTTGCATTTCCCTATGAATTTTGGGATCAGCTTGTCTAGTTTAAGTCTTCTCATTCCTTTGTCTTGGTCAGTCTAGCTAATGATTTGTCAACTTGGTTGATCTTTTCAAAGAACCAACTTTTTAGTTTTGTTGATTTTTAAAAACTAAAAATATTTTTTTAATTTATTTCCAGTCTGATATTTATTTCATCCCTTCCTGTTTTATATTTAATTTCTTCTTCTTTTCTAGTTTCTTAAGTTAGAAGTCTAGGTTAACTTGAAATCTTCATTTTTAAGATGGGTATTTACAGCTATAAATTTTCCTTTTAATACACTGCCCTAGGTATATCCACTTATCTTGGTGTGCTGTGTTTTCATTTTTATTCATCCCAAAGTGTCTATCTATGATACTTTCTTTGACTCATTGGTTAACTGTGTTGTTTATTTCCACATATTTGTGAATTTCCAAATTTTCTTGTGTTATTGATTTTTTATTTCATTCCATTTTGGTCAGAGAACATATTTGGTGTAATATAAATCTTTTAAAATTTATTGAAACTTGTTTTTGGTCTATCCTGGTTATCCTGGACAATGTTCCATGAGTACTTGAAAAGAATGTATATTCTGCTCTTGTGGGATTGAGTGTTTTCTAGATAGATGTCTGTTAAATCTGGTTGATTTATAATGTGGTTCAAGTCCTTTACTTTCCTATTGATCTTCTACCTAGTTATTCTATTCTTTATTGAAAGTAGGGTATTGAAGTGTCCTACTATTGTTGAATTTTCTATTTCTCCCTTCAATTTTGTCAGTTTTTGTTTCATGTATTTTAGTGCTCTGTTTTTAGGTACATACATGTTGACAATTGTTATATCTTCTTGATAGATTGACCTTTTCATCCTTAAAAATTTTGTCCTTCTTTGTCTCTAGTACCAACTTTTGTTTTAAATTGTATGGTATTTGACATTAGTACAGCCACACCAGTTCTCTTTTCTTACTGATTTCATGGTATGTTTTTTTCTGTCCTTTTACTTTCAACCTATTTGTGTTTGAGCCTGAAGTATGCCTCTGGTATACCACAGATAGTTGAATCATAGGTTTTTTGGAGGAAGGGAATCATTCCTTTTTAGATCTCTTCAGTTGGACTATAGTCTCTTTAAACTGACATTCTAAATATTGAAATTAATAATCTATCTGTGAATGACTATTTATTCTATATTACTTTATTGCCTTTAATGCAGTCAACTGTTGTTTTAGTATTTGGGGGGCAGTCATATCATAATTTGGCAACTTCTGTGGCTGATTTTTGTGAATTCAGTCACAGGACCCTATATTTTTATATTAAATCTTATTTTGTTCTAATTAACCTATTGTCCTTTCAGTTTCTGCTTTTATCATCTTGTATATTCAGTGTCATTCCAATGATGATGCTTATGATGAGTGCTAACATTTAATGAGTATGACTGGGCATTCTATTTACCTAATATAAACTCCACTCTGTGAATTGTTAGATGTGTGATCTCAGACAAGTTACTTAACCTCTTTACCTCAGTCTCCTCATCTATGAAGTTGAGATGCTGATAATCAATCACATCTAGCTCACTGGGTTGCTATGAGGATTAAATGAATTAATATATGTAAAGTGTTTTAAAAATAAGGACTAGCATATAATAAATACCGTACAAGCATTTGTAAAATAAAATAATCAACTCTATGATGTAAGAATTATTATTATTCTCGTTTTATAGATAAGGAAGATAGGATTTCAGGAGACAGTAATTTGCCCAATGTTCCCTTGCTATTAAGTAGTTCATCTGGGCCTTGAACTAAAGTGTGTCTCACTCCAAAGTCTGTGTTCTTGACCACTAATTCTTTAATATCATCCGCTCAATGCTTCATTCAAACTGTCATTAAATACATTGAAGAAAAGAGTGCCAAGAGCAGGGGCTTTGGAATTCACTACCACAAATTTCCCTCTATTAATCAGAGCCCTTTTTATGATTATTCAATAATATCTTCAAATCTTTTATCCATTTCTCCATGAGTTTTAGCAACTTCAAATAAAATCATGGAAAATACTTTGGTGAGTCCGTATATATGCCTTGTACCTATATATCCCTTATTGGCCATTGCAGACATTCTCAAAAAGGAAATGAAGGTACTTTAAAATTTTTAAACTTAGTGCTAATGCTTATTACTCCTGTGAACTCCTCAGTGTTCTTGAATATGTTTCTTTTCTGAACTTTGTGTTTCATTAGAGAAATTTTCCTTCTGTTTTAAAAAGTCTGTCTTCTTAAAGTCTAGGGTACATGTCAACTTTAGTTGACATTCCCACTCATAGATATCAGGAATGCTAAAATTAAATAGCTATTTTATATTTCCATCCACATTTTTTTGTTGGTCAGACTAGGTTTAGAGTCTCAGGTAAGGCAAAGCATACTAAAGTTCTGTGACTTGAAAGAGTGTGTGCAGGGCTTTGAATGTTGTGCCATAGAGATTATTTAGAGGGATCTGTTTTGATGGTAAAGTAAAGAAAGTTTATAACCAGTATTTTTACTGTTTATATAAAAATGAATATTCCTAAAGTAACTTGGAAACATTTTTTTTAAAATAAATTTATTTATTTATTTAATTTTGGCTGTGTTGGGTCTTCGTTTCTACGCAAGGGCCTTCTCCAGTTGCGGCGAGTGGGGGCCCCTGTTAATCGCGGTGCGTGGACCTATCACTGTCGCGGCCTCTCCCGTTGCAGAGCACAGGCTCCAGACGCGCAGGCTCAGTAGTTGTGGCTCACGGGCCTAGTTGCTCCGCGGCCTGTGGGATCCTCCCAGACCAGGGCTCGAACCCGTGTCCCCCGCATTGGCAGGCGGACTCTCAAGCACTGCACCACCAGGGAAGCCCTGGAAGCATTTTTTAACCTTAAATATTTACTTAAAATTTGTCCTATTTTTTAAAAAACTTTTTTTGTGGTTCAATGATGAACTAAGGACATTTATGCATCTTGAATTTTTTTCTAGAATAAGATAAATTGTTTAAAAAATCTTGCATGTTTTTCAGCCGAGAATGATAGCAATTATACCAATTAAAATGATTTTCTTCGTGAGTGATAAATAATATTTTATTTTTCTCCATAATAAAAGAAAAGCTCAGTGCCATTTGAGAATATAACATTTAGTTTTGATTTAGCATTTAATAAGCAGTATAGTTCCTGGCTTTTGGTTTAGCTCTATGCCCTTTATTCTTTAGCTGATTTGCTAATTACTATTGAAAAACCCTCTAAAATTTCACTGGGGAAATGCAGATGTACATTCAGATTCTAAATACTTGAGAGGCAGCCAAGAACTGAGTGCATGCAAACACATTCTGAATTTTATATAATTTTTTGTATAATTACTTTTAATTTCCAGAGGCTTCCTCCTTCAATATCAGTACTTAGATTCCTTCTCTGTTAGCAAAAATGGAATGGATAAAATGTTCCGATTGTTTCAAATAAATCAGAATACTAAAAAATAGAATTTATATGATAGATGAAAGAGAAGGGAAATAAAAACTGGGGGTGTGAGAGGCAGAAGGGTGGCATAACATTAATTCTATAATTTTTATTGAAATAAAACACATTGCATAAAAATATAGAATCATAGGTATACAGCACAATGAATCGTCACAAAGGGAACACACTTATATAAGTACCACTCAGGTCAAGAGAAAAAACATCACCAGTACGCCAGAAGGCTTTCTTGTGCCCCTGCCCATCACCTTCTCCCCACTATTCCCCCAAACTAAAAAATACCCTGATTTCTAACACTACATATTGCAATATCCTGTTTTAAACATTATGTAAATAGAATAATACGGCACATATGACTTATTTTGTTCAACATTGTTTGAGAGATTGAGAAATTCATCCATGTTGTTGTATATAGCATTGGTTTATTTTCCTTGCTGTATAGTCTTCTATTATATAAATAATATTAGATAAATGCAGTTTATTTCTCCATTCTACTTTAGATGAACATCTGGCTTCTTAACAGTTTGGGATTATTGCAAACAGTGCAGCTCTTTTTGCTTGTCTATTAGAGCATGTTTGCATATCTTTCAGTTGCATATACATCTAGGATTGAAATAGCTAGATAATAGGATATGTTATCTTCAGATTTAGTAGATAATGCCAAATTCATTTACAAAGAGATTGTATGTCTTTATATGTCTGTCAGCACTATATGAGGGTTCTACTTATTCCATATCCTCACTAACACTTAAATTGTCAGTTGTTAAAGTTTTAGCCATTTTAGTAGATATGTATTGGTTATCTTAAATTTGTTTTTCTTTGATGACTAATGAAGTTGGAAATTTTTTATATGTTTATTAACCATTGTGATACTCTATTCAAGCTTTTGCTCATTTTTAAATTGGAATGTTTATTTTTTTCTTATTGATGTATGAGTTCTTTTATATTTGGGTTGTGAACTTTTTTATTATTTCTAGTTGCCTTTCCTCTTCTGTCCTTTCTGTCATTTCTCATCACTACTATCAACTTTGTATCTTACATTCTCTTAGGCTTCTTTTATGGATGTCCCTAATAATACATACATAATTACATCAGTGATTTAAATAGTAAATATTAATTTAGATGAGCCCAGATTTTACCCTTTCCATGGCTTTTGATTCCTCTCTGCATCTTCAGTCTTTCATTTGAGATCATTTTCTTTTGGTCTAATAAACACTCCCTAGTATTTTATGTAGTATTGGTTTGCAGCTGAAAAATTATTTCAGGTTGTGGTTTTCTGAAAATATCTTTATTTCACTTTTTAATTTTGAAGGGTATTTTAATTGTATATAAACTCTAGATTAGCAGTTATTTTCTGTTGCACTTATATTAGACAAGCCATTGTCACTTTATTTTAATAGTATAATAATAAATATCTAATAATATTGAATATATTCAGATTATATAGAATGTATATTTTAGTTATATATGAAGCCAGCTTTAAAGATTGTCTTTGCATTTGATATATCTAGGTGTTATTTTCCTTGTATTAATCCAATTTAGGGTTTGTAGTGCATCTGGAACGTGAACTTAATTGTTTTTGGAAAATTTCCAGCCATTATCTTTTAAAATGGTACTTTTGCTTCTTTGCCAGTCTCTGCCAACATTATCAATCTTCTCTTCTGTATTCTTGTACACATTAAGTGTATTACTGACTGAGTGTTTGTGCCCCCCAAAAGTTCATATGTTGAAGTCCTAACCTGAAATGTGGTATTTGTAGATAGTGCCTTTAGGAGGTAATTAGGTTTAGATGAGGTCATGAGGGTAGTGCCCTGGAATAGGATTAGTGTCCTTCTAATAAGAGGAAGAAGGACCAGGGTTCTCCCTCTCTCTCTACCATATGAGGACACAGTAAGAAGGTGGCCATCTGCAAGCCAGGAAAAGGACTTTCCCTTGGAACTGAATCTGTCAGCACCTTGATCTTGGACTCCCCAGCTTCCAGACTGTGAGAAATATCTGTGTTTAAGCCATCATGGTAGTTTGTTATAAATAAATAGCAGCCCAAGATGACTAAGACAAAGCATTGCCAAAAATGTTTGAGTTTTATAGCTCTTTTATCTGCATCCCATCTACATTTGTTTGTATAGCCTGCATTTTCTCAGTTTTCAAGGAAATGTCTTCTCTTTTTACTATAATTCACATACTATAAAATTCACTCTCCTAAAGTGTACAATTCAGTGGTTCTTATTATATTCAGAGTAGTGCAACCATAACAATTGTCTACTCTCAGAGGCTCTTTGTCACCCCAAAAAGAAACCCTGTACTCCTTTGTACTTCTCCCCAACACTTGGCAACCACTGTTCAACTTTCTGTCTCTACGGATTTGCCCATTTTGAATATTTCATATAAGTGAATCATGTAATATGTGCTCTCTTGTGACTAGCTTCTTTAACTTAGCATACTTTTTCCAAAATTCATTCATGTTGTAGCATGTATCAGTACTTCATTCCTTTTTATTGCTGAATAATAATTTATTATATGAATAGACCACATTTTATTTATCCATTTACTAGCTAATGGAAATTTGTGTTGTGTCCATTTTTTGGCTGTTATGAATAAAGCTGCTGTGAACTTTTCTGTGCCAGTTCTGTGTGGGTCTTATGTTTTTAACTCTCTTGGGTATAAACCCAGGAGTGGAATTGCTGGGTTACATGGGAACTAAGGAACTGATAAACTGTTTTCCAAGGTGGCTGTGCTGTTTGTAATCCCTCCAGCAGTGTATGAGGGCTCAACTTGTCTGCATCCTCACCAACACTTGTTATTGTTTACCTTTTTAATTTTAGCCACCCTAGTCAGTGTAAAGCGGTTTCTCATAGTGCTACTTGATTATTTTTTAAAATTTTTATTGGTGTGCAAAATACATACAAAGTAGTGCACAAAATGACCATACTTGTTTAACAAGCACTCAGGTGGGAAAGGAGAATATTACCAGCAAAAAAGTCCATTTTTGCTCTCTTCCAATCATTATCCACCCCATTTCAAAGGTAACATCCTGTTAAAAAACATTAGTTTTTCCTGCTGTTGTTCTTTTGTAAAAATGTAAACATACATCATATTAATCTAATGGCCTTATTATACAAATGTAATTGCTTTCTAATCATCACTGGAAAAACCACATAACAATGTTTGCAGATTTTAAAGAAATCACTGTTAGAAATCAGACAGCTGCTTGCCTTTCTGTTTTCCTTCTTCCCTTCCTTGTTAATTTTATTCACATATATTATCTTAATATCTTTTTCTGTGTGTCCCATTATACTCCTTTCTGTCTCTTTTCTTGCCTTAGTTGGCATTAATCTATTATTTCTTTTTATTAGTATTCTCCTTTTTCCTTTGCCTGTTATACACTATTTTTCTATACTTTTAGTAGTTACTCTATGGATTACAACATATATCCTTAGCTTATTACAAACAAATATAAGTTATTTCTTTTACCTTACCCAGACGAAATAGGGTATCAGCACCTTTTACCTGCATTTACCCTTCCCCCTGCCTTTTGCCTTGCATTTTAATTCAATATATACCTTAAAGCTCATGAGACGTTATTATTACTATTAGTACCTTGTAATATCTATTTTAGATTTACCCACATATTTACTTTACATTGCTGTTCATTCTGTCCTGCATTTTTGTGCTTCTGTCTGGCATAATTTTCCTTTTGCTTGAAAATTCTTTTGGCATTTCTTTTGTCATAGGTCTGGTGATAAGGTATTTTTTTTTCAGGTTTTGTTTGACTTGAAACACCTTTATGTATTTCACATTTGAAAGGGTATTTTCTCTTGGGAAACAATTCTAGGGTTTTCCCTTCTTTTAGCACTTTAATGATGTCGTTCCATTATTTTCTGGTTTCTTTTATTTCTGTTTTGCAGACAGTTGTCAAACTTGTTGCTACTTATTTGTAAGTATGATCTTTTTTTTCCCTCTGGCTATTTTAAGATTTTTTTGTGTGTTTGGTTTTCTAGTTAGACCATGATGTGTGTTTATCCACTTTGGGATGTATAGCTAGATATATTTTTATCTAATATTGCTTCTGTCCTCTCCCTTTATGTGACTCTAAGTACAAGTATATTAGATCCCTTTTCTATGATTCGTTATGTCCTTTGTGTTCTTTTGTATATTTCTATTCAATTTAGTTTTCAAGCTTCAGACTGGACAGTTTTTGCTAATCTGTCTTCTCTTTGGCTTACCCTGGCTTCTCTGGTATCCTGTCTTGGTTTTGTTAGTTCTGGAATATTCCAGAATATTTTATTGTTTTTCTAAAAATTAGATTCCAATTTTTCTAAAAGTTGTCCTCCGCTTTCTTGGACACATTGATTATAGTTATTTAAAAATCTATCAGTAGCTTGAGTGTCTGGTCATTTGTCGATCTGTTTATATTGTGTTTATTTCTTAGTGTTTGATAATTTAAGAGTGAATGCCACACATAGTTTTGTTGTAGTGGTTCTGGATTCATTACCTTCTTCCAGAGAGGTTTTACCCTGTCTCTGATGAGTAACTAGATAGAGACAGATCATCTTAATCTAACCAGTACTTGATCTGTCCCACAGCTGGACAGAAGTCAATGAAAGTCTCAAACTGCTCCTTATTTACTCTTACTTCTAGGATATAGCACTGGGGAGCTCACTGAGATGTTTACTAGGGCCCTTCATCCTCGGAAATTCCTAAACTCCAATTGAGGAATGTAACATTGCGATACTACCAGAAACTCAACCCTGTTTCTCTTTAGCATCTGCTTTGCTTCTTTGATTTTCACCGCAGACAGCTTAAGAATTCAACAACAAATTTTGAGTCTCAGTCTTATTTCTTTGTTACTTCATTCTGTCTGGGATTGTGTCCTTAAGGCTTGAGTATTTTTGAAGTGCTCAAATTGATTATTTTTCTCCTCTGGACTGTAAGATTACGAAAACTTTGCAGGCTTCTCTGCTTCTTACCAGCTTCCATTTGTCCGGATTCTCAGTCTTTCCCCAATGCCTCATATCATCAAATACTCAGTTTGATACATAAATAAAGAATATAGTATATCTGTGCATGTTTCTTCTTTCTGTGATCTTGGCTTCTCAATTTTGGCTCCATTGGCAGCTTTCTGACGCCTCCTCATAGGTAAGTAGGTGAGTCCAGTCATTTGTTTGTTCCTTCATTCCTTTGTTTCTTTCTTCCTTCCTTCCATTTTATCCAGATATTCTAATTGTTTTTGGTGAAAACTTCATCCTGCTATAAAATAATGTATCACAGCCAGAAACTAAAGTCAGTTTCTTCCTTCCCTCATTTCAGTAATAGATTGTTACCATTACCTAAGAAGCCCCTGTATTCTCCTCTGTCATCCTATACCCATCTGCCCCCCCAAAAGGTAACCATTATCCTGAAATTTATGTTATCACTTCGATTCTTTATCGTTTCACATATGTATATATGCTAAAATAGTACTTTATAAAAATTTTACGTTTTTGAATTTTATAAAAGTTGAAATCATATTATATATTCTTTCATTGATTTCTGTTCTTAGTACAGCAATTTGTATTTTAACAAACAATTGATAACAGAAAAATGTGTAAAGATGGACTACTCAAAAACAAATATATGTGAAGCCCTTTAGCTGTGAACATGGTAGAGCACCATACAGCAACTTTGATTTTACTTTTCTACCTGTGGGTGGTAAGCTCTCTGAGAACTAGACCATGATTTTGTTCCTCTCTGTTGCTGTAGCAAAGAGCACACAATGGGGCTCAGTAAGCAAGAGCTAAATTAAGTCAGTAATGAGAAGGAAGTCCCCATTGCTTATGATCTGTGACCACAGGAAGCACAGGGTGTCAAAGGCAGAACATAGTGAATTTGTGGTTTAGTGGGGGGCATTGTTTTATTTTTTTTAAAGTGTTGAGCATATTAAGAACTTACCTTTATCGAGCGTTTGGGACTTTTTTCTGTAAGAAGGTCTAGAAAAATTGGCTTGCTCACTCAATGAGATACAATCCTAACGTTTTCCTGAGTCAATTTCAACCTCCCGCAAAGCATCTTGCTGTGTGTCAGTACTTGTAATGTGTCTGCTCCAGATGCTGCATTGGCTTCCTTAGCCCTGTGTTGTGAGAGAGGGCTCCACTGAATATAACAAGAACTTTTCAAAAATTAATAATAGAAAACAGTTTCTTTTTTCATTTTAACTATATCCTAAAAGAAAACATCCTTCCACCCCCAACCCTGCTCCAGTCCATCAAGCTTTTCAAACCATGTTATCTGGCAGCTAATGAATAATAGAGACAAAATGTAGTTCTTTTTCTCCCTGGTGAAATACTGCACTATGTGTTATTCATGAGTTCTTGTTTTCCTGGAAAATTGTTTGATGAAATATGTGGGTGATGTGTACCCTATCATTGCCTAGGGGCCTTTTAGATTTCCTCTGTTTCAGTGTTTTCCTTTTGTTTTAATAAACTGCTGATAGTTGTGGAGAAGTCACTGGATGTTAGGATAATTAACCTGTTTTAATACCAAGTCCCCCCAAACCCACTCGCAAATTACCAGATTCAACATTTTACAGTATTTCTTCACAAGTTTCATTGAAGGAGTAAAATAAAAATAAAGGTTGCTTGCTTTTTAAAATAATGTAGAAGCCCCAGTTGCTACTTCGTCTTTCCGGTGTCAGGCCTTTCACTTTTCTCTATGCCTTTGTGGTGTTGCAATCTGCTTTTTGAATAAGGCTCAGTAAATTCATTATAGTAGGAAACCCTTTCTGGAATTAGATACATCTTCTGTCAAAGCAGAGTGGAACCGTGTTTTGGCCACCAGAGAGAAAGAAGTGACAATCTGGACTGCCGTGAACTCCCTGGTTTCCATTGCTTTGCTTGCTGAGTTTAGTTTGGGACTAAGCATCTGTGAACTGGCCTCCTGATTCTCCTTAGACCCAGAGGGCTTCTATTTTCAGGAATTCAGGTAGAGAAGAGTTACTCCACTTATATGATCTGAAATGAAGATTTGTTTTCTAAGATCTGAGCTTTGGGAACTCTGCTTTGGGAAGGGAGAGGCTTATTTTTAAAATTTGTAACAGGTGTAAGAATTAACCACATTTCTTAAAATACATTTCATATATGCATTTAAAAATTAATAACTTTCACATACCCAAAGCCTAATGATCCAGCAAACTGATCCATTTGGAATATTGCTTAAAAACAAGAAGAATGGAAAAATAAAGTTCTTGAAACAAAGTAGATTCCAAAGTGACCAGACAGTAGCATCCACTCCTGTGTATGGGAGAGTAGTTATTATTCTCTTTGGAGCCAGACTCCTGGGATTGAATTCTGGCTCTGCCAGTTAAAGCTTTGGGCAAGTTACCTTAGCAGTCTATGCCTTAATTTTCTCATCTTTAAGATGGAGATAATGATAAAATTGATGTAGGATTAAGTGTGTTAATACTTACACATTGCTGAGAACAGGACCTGGCATAGACCAAACATGAACTGTTTACTATTATGTTATTTACTCTTACTTTGTTATGTATTATCTCATGTACTCTTGCTTTGTATGTTTGGTGATCTAGTTTCCATGTATACAGGCAATTATAACCATAATATAGGAGAGAAAAGACATGTCTAGAAGTAACTATATTTTACAATTAAAATATGATAACAAAGAAGGAAAAAGAAAACATAAAAAGTAAATAAAAGAAAGAAAACAGTACAGCAGTCTGGACTATTTGGTATATGAGAAAATAGCCATAAACTTTTAATAGCTCCAGAGGGCATTAGTGTATTTCAGCATAGTTCAGTACCTATTGTTCAAAGTAATGATTCTGACTCCTGAAGAAAATGTTAAATTCTGTTTATGGTGTTCAATTCAGAGAAGCCAGAAAGTGTTTCACATTTTAGGAAGATTCCAAAACAAAGTAAAAAAAAGAAAAAAAAAGAAAGAAAAGTATTTAAAGGTTTCTAGAGGATTTTGAATTATATAAATTCTATTGTATTTGCATCTTTTGCCTACTTCTTTCAGTTAAATTAGTTTTTCTTCAGAATGACATGTAAATGTGATCCTTGGGCACAAGCATTGTTTCCATTAACTGCCAAAAAAGACTTCCCCTGTACGTATCTAATTTTAGCCTTCATTTTTAGCCATTTCACTGCTCAATAGTACCTCTATACAAAATCTTCATGACTGTCAAGCTGGCCAGGTTTTGCTCTGCAATTATGTTTTACCAGGAGTTGAGATGGATTATATGTCATGCCAGTTATGTGTTGCAATATGACCTGTAGTCTTTACGTACATATTGTTGAGGGAGAAAGACTATTTTGCTCTAACTCTTTTTTTCAAAAATTTTTAATTGTGGTAAAAATATGTAACGTAAAGTTTACCATCGTAATCATTTTTAAGTGTACAGTTCAGTAGTATAAATTATATTCACGTTGTTGTGGAACAGATCTCTAGAACTTTTTCATCTTACAAAATTGAAACTCTATGCCCATTAAACAATTTCTCATTTCCCTCTTGCCCTAGTCCCTGGCAACCACCATTCCACTTTAGTTTTCTGTGAGTTTAATTACTTTAGATACCATATATAAGAGGAATTATACAGTATATGTGTTTTTTGTGACTGGCTTATTTCAATGAGAATAAAGTGCTCAAGGTTCATTCATGTTGTAGCATGTGACAGGATTTTCTTCTTTTTTAAGACTAAATAATAATTCCATTGTATTTTCTTTACTTACTCTTATTTTCTTTACATTTTCTTTACTTATCCATTGATGAACATTTGAGCTACTTCCACCTCTTGGCTGTTGTGAATAATGCTGCAGTGAACATGGGTGTGCAAATATCTTTTCAAGACTCTGCTTTCAATTCTTTTAGATATACACCCAGAAGTGAGATTTTTGGATCATATGGCAGTTCTTTTTTGGTTATTGAGTTCTATATATCAACCCCTTATTGGATATATGATTTGCAAATATCTTCTCCCATTTAGTAGGTTGCCTTTTCATTTTGATGATGATTTCCTTCTCTGTACAGAATCCTTTTAGTTTGATGTAGATTCATTTGTTTATTTTTGCTTTTGTTTCCCTTGCCTTTGGAGTCAGATCCACGAAAACGTCGTAGATGTCAAGGAGATTACCATCTATGTTTTATTTTAGGAGTTTCATGATTTCAGGTCTTACATTCAATTTTTTAATTCATTTTGAGTTAATTTTTGTATATGGTGTAAGATAGTGGTCCAATTTCATTCTTTTGCATGGTAGCAGTCCAGTTTTCCCAACACCATTTATTGAAGACAGTATTCTTTCCCCGTTGTATCTTCTTGCCTTCTTTGTCATAAATTAATTGACCATATATGTGTGGGTTTATGTCTTGGCTCTCTTTTCTGTTCCATTGATCTATGTGTCTGTTTTTATGTCAATACTATACTGTTTTTTAAAATTAATTTTTATTGGAATATAGTTGCTTTACAATGTTGTGTTAGTTTCTACTGTACAGCAAAGTGAATACCATACTGTTTTGATTACTATAGCTTTGTAGTATAGTTTGAAATCAAGGAGCATGATGACCTCCAGCTTTGTTCTTTCTCAAGATTGCTTTGGTTATTTGGGGACTTTTGGGTTTCCATGCCAATTTTATAACTAGTTCTAATTCTGTGAAAAATGCCTTTGGAATTTTGATAGGGATTACATTGAATCTGTAGATTGCTTTGGGTAGTATGGACATTTTACCAATATTTAGTCTTCCACTCCATGAGCATGCACTGTCTTTCCATTTATTTGTGTCTTCCTCAGTTTCTTTCATTAGTGCTTTATAGTTTTCAGTGTACATCCTTAGTTAAATTTATCCCTAGGTATTTTATTCCTTTGATGTGATTGTTAAATAAGATTGTTTTCTTGATTTTGCTCTATGATAGATCATTATTAGTGTATAGAAATGCAACAGATTTTTGTATATTAACTGAATTATCAACTGCATCAACTGATATGCATTTATTAGTTTAACAGTTTTTTGGAGGGGTGTTTAGGGTTTTCTGTATATGATATCATGTTATCTGCAAATAGTGATAGTTTTACTATTTCCTTTCCTATTTTGATGCCTTTTATTCATTTTGCTTACCTAATTGCTGTGGCTAGAACTTTCAATACTATGTTGATTAACAGTGGGGCGAGTGGGTATCCTGCCTTGTTCCTGATTTTAGAAGAAAAGCTTTCAGCTTTTCACCATTGAGTGTGCTGTTAGCTGTGTGTTTGTCATTTGTCATATGTGATCTTTATTATGTTGAGGTATGTTCCTTCTACACCCATTTCGTTGACAGTTTTTTTTTTTATCATAAATGCATGTTGAATTTTGTCAAATGCATTTTCTGCATTTATTGAGATGATCATATGATTTTTATCTTTCATTTTGTTAATGTGGTGAATCATGTTGATTGATTTGCAGATGTTGAACCATTCTTGCATCTGTGGAACCAATTCCACTGATCCTGGTTTGTGATCCTTTTAATGTATTATTGCATTTGGTTTGCTAATATTTTGTTGAGGATATTTGGGTATATGTTCATCAGGGATATTGGCCTGTGATTTTCTTTTTTCAGTGTTATCCTTGTCTGGTTTAGGTATCAGTGTAATTCTGACCTAATGAAATGAGTTTGGGAGTGTTCCCTCCTCTCCAGTTTTTTGGATAGGTATTAGATCTTCTTTGAAAGTTTGGTAAAGTTCACCAGTGAAGTTATCTTATCCTGTACTTTTGTTTGTTGGGAGGTTTTTGATTAGTGATTCAATCTCCTTGCTATTTATCAGTCTCTGCTGCCATCTTGGACCCCCTTTCCTCTGGATGTCATTTCCTTTTTATGTCTTCTTTCATTTCTTTCAGCAATGTTTCATGGTTTTCAGTTTATAAGTCTTTCACCTCCTTGGTTAAATTTGTTCCTAACTATTTTATTCTTTTTGAAGCTATTGTAAATGGGATTGTTTTTTAAAATTTCCTTCTGGATTGTTCATTGTTAGTGTATAAACACTCAACCAATTTTGTATGTTGATTTTGTATCTTGGAATGTAGCTGAATATGTTTATTAGTTCTAAAAGTTTATTTGTGGCAGGCAGTGGGGATCTTTAGGGTTTTCTACATATGAGATAATGTCATCTGCAAACAAAGGTAATTGTACTTCTTCCTTTTCTTTTGGATGACTTTTATTTCTTTTTCTTGCCTAATTGCTCTGGCTAGGACTTCCAGTACTATGTTGAATAGAAGTGGTAATAGTGGGCATCCTTGCCTTGTTCCTGATCTTAAAGAAAAGCTTTCAGCTTTTCACCATTGGGCATGATGTTGGTTGTAGGCTTATCATATATGACTATTATTATGTTGAGATGGTTTCCTTCTATTCCTAATTTGTTGAGGTTTTTATCATTAAAAGGTATTGAATTTTATCAAATGCTTTTTCTGCATTAATTGAAATGATCCTATAGTTTTTGTCCTTAATTCTATGGATGTGGTGTATTACATTGACTGATTTTTGTAACATGAACCTCCTTGTATCCCAAGAATAAACCCCACTTTGTCATGGTGTATAGTCCTTTTAATGTGATGTTGAATATGGTTTGCTAGTATTTTGTTGAAGATTTTCACAACAATATTAATCAGGATTATTGGTCTGCAGTTTTCTTTTCTTGTAGTATCTTTGTCTGGCTTTGATATCAGGGTAATTCTGGCCTCATAAACTAAGTTAGGATCTGTTCTCTCTCAATTTTTGGAAGAGTTTGAG
Source organism: Balaenoptera physalus (assembly GCF_965194825.1). NCBI lineage: Eukaryota > Metazoa > Chordata > Mammalia > Artiodactyla > Balaenopteridae > Balaenoptera > Balaenoptera physalus. The sequence continues at coordinate 169,409,250 of NC_138883.1, forward strand.
GAATACTGATCTTAATTATTTTTTAAATGTTTGTCTGTTGAGGCCATCTGGCCCTGGGCTTTTCTCTTTTAGGAGATTTTTGATTACTGATTCAGTCTCCCTGCTAGTTATAGGTCTGTACATAATTTTTATTTCTTCATGACTCAGACTTGGTAGGTTTTATACTTCTAGCAATCTATCCATTTTTCTCTAAACTCTTAACGAACATCTCTTCCCATTTGGATCTGGATTACTCCTAGGAACCTAACTTTGATTGTGGGCTCTCAAGATCTCTCCTTAGGAAGTCTCTGCTGATGGCTTGGTAAGGTTCATCAAAGAAGGCATCCAATCTTTTGAGCACCTACCTCACTCACAAGGGTGCCTTAACTCTTAATATGAAGAGCTTAATTTTTATCAAAGGCTCTCATGGAAGAGCTACCCTTATGGAAGAAGAAGTGCTGCTTTTTCCATTTCCACCCTTTTGGACTTTTGTGAAGATAAAGTAGAAAGATTTAGATTTGAGTATATAAAATAAAGATCTTTAATATCTAAAATGAACATCTTAAATGAATGTTATGGTAAAATTTTGAAGATTTTTTTTCTCCTGTATCTAGTGAGGATCTATGTTTATATTCTAAATCCCTAAGGAGAAAAAAATATAAAAAGCAGTTACTCAGTCCAATTACAGTAAACGTAGGTTAAATAGTCACCATACTTATGGAGACTAAAAAAGAAATTAGCTAGACTAATAAACTAATTGCCTCATCTTGAAAATGTGTAAGTTTGGTTGGGACGTGGCCAAATTGGAGTAGCTACAGAATGGTGGTGGTGGATGGAACACAAAAGTATGGCAAGTTGAGTGCAAAATTACAATCATTAATAGAAAAATAATCTAAGATCACTTGTACACTCCAAGACAAGTGTGTGTAAGCAACAGCACATTCGGTTACACACAGAGTGTGTGTAGCGGAATGATATTCTTTTTTTTTTTTTTTTTCTCCACTGTAACAGATGATACTCTTTTATTGAATTTAACTGGTTGAACATTTTAAAAATTTTCTTTAAGGATATAAGATAATTTAAGACTAGAACAAAGCGTTTGAGGTAACTAATAATTCATATTGCAGTGTTTCCCATAATAAAATTAGGAAGCATTTTTTTTTTTAAGTTCAGGGGACTTTATATTTGGTGATGTTTATCGAATCAGCTAATTGTCTAATCAAAATCTATTGATGTTTATCTAATCAATAGATTTTTTAAAAAACTTCATTTTCTTTCAGCTCTATAGTTAGCTTATATTAAAGAGATACTCTTATTCCAATAAACTTTCAGATCTGCCTTAAACATTTAAAATTCTCAACTGAGTCACTGTTGCAGTGCCAAGTCACATTACCAGGGAATTAGTGCTGATTAAATGAATAGCATTAACCTTCAAATTCCAGTGAAGCAGAATATTTAAAGTGCACTGCTATATTCTTAGTATCTAAGACTTAGTTTGCTTGGATATATCTTGGCTGGATGAATGTTTAATAAATGTAACTCATAAGAAATTCCATGTTATGCACTTAGTGTCACAATCTAGTTAATTAAATAATGATACCTCACTGAATTGCTCTTCTCAGTGTCCTTTGCTTCTTCCTTTCTGCCTAACCTTTTAGCCTTGGAGTGTCCTGAGTCTCATCCCTTTGAATCTATTAACTTCACTGCCTACAGGCACTCCTTAGTGATCTAGTCTTATCTGATCTCATGGCTTTGTCTATCGTCTTTATGCAAATGAATCCCAAATTATAGAGCCCAGACGTCTCTCCCAAACTCCATACTACTTTATCAGACTACTTATTTGATATCAGGAATTAAATTTCAAATAGATGCTTCACACTTAACATTTGCAAAACTGAACTTGTGTTCTCTTCTCCAAATCAACTCCACCTGCAGCCTTTCCCAGATCCTTGATGGCAACTGCATTCTTTTTTTTTTTTTTTTTTTTTAATTAATTAATTTATTATTAATTTTTGGCTGTGTTGGGTCTTCGCTTCTGTGTGAGGGCTTTCTCTAGTTGTGGCAAGCGGGGGCCACTCTTCATCGCGGTGCGCGGGCCTCTCACTATCGCGGCCTCTCTTGTTGCGGAGCACAGGCTCCAGACGCGCAGGCTCAGTAGTTGTGGCTCACGGGCCCAGTCGCTCCGCAGCATGTGGGATCTTCCCAGACCAGGGCTCGAACCCGTGTCCCCTGCATTGGCAGGCGGACTCTCAACCACTGCGCCACCAGGGAAGCCCGCAACTGCATTCTTAAGGTTGCTCAGGCCAAAAACCTGGGAGTTATCCTTTATTCTTCTCTTCCTCTTATACCCCGTATTTCACCTATTAGGACATCTTGGTAGTTCTGCTTTCTTCAGAGTGTTCCTGAATCTAATTGAATGATTGTTCTTACAAGTTAAAAAAAATAAGTCTCAGAGAAGTTAAGAGAACAGCCCCAAATTCACATAACTAGTAAGTCAGAATTCAAGCATATGTTTTCTGACTGACCACAAACAGTATGATCTCTTATAATACTAGTGCTTCTCCAAAGTAAGTGTTATAATTGCCTTTTTATTTATACAATTCAGAAATAGGATCTGACCCACTATATATCACTAGACCTTTATAAGTAGGATGTGTTATTTCATTTAGGTCCTGGAGGAATTCTCTACACATACGATAGTTCTCTCATAACTACTTGCCAACCCAGTTGAATTGACTGGTACTTATCTGTCCTTGTATTTTGCTCTGGATCAAGAACTGTGTTTTCAATTGCAAGACATAATTGGATATGAGTGTGTTGGGTGAAAAAAAAAGGGTATAAATGAAATAAAATATTCAAGGTCTTTTAGAAAGCTCTTTTTCAAAGATTTTCTTGCTATAACCTATGAATTTAGAGCATGTATTAGCTCTTGCTACCTTACATATAAATACTTTACTGTTTGCTGGAATTTTCATGATATGTAATTTTGATCTTATTACTAATCATTAAAGCTTAGATTGAGGGATTATTATTTAGATAATTTAGAATTTTCTCTCAAGGGCCTCTGTATCAGAGGGTCACTATTTATAACTTTCAAATTCACTAAATTCTAAGCTCCTCTAATAGGTTATAATGGCAAAAAGGTAAAGTGTTGGGATCTTGGTAGAGAGCTATCAAAAAAGAAATTTCAGTGTTGATCAAATTCTTGAAACACCCTATTTTACTGATAAACTGTATTTTAATGGAAGTTATTCCATCCTTATGTAATTGAATGTAGCAGAAATGAAGTATGTATGGTACTGGCACAAAAACAGAAATATAGACCAATGGAACAGGATAGAAAGCCCAGAGATAAACCCACGCACATATGGTCACCTTATCTTTGATAAAGGAGGCAAGAATATACAATGGAGAAAAGAGAGCCTCTTCAATAAGTGGTGCTGGGAAAACTGGACAGCTACATGTAAAAGAATGAAATTCAAACACTTCCTAACACCATACACAAAAATAAACTCAAAATGGATTAAAGACCTAAATGTAAGGCCAGACACTATAAAACTCTTAGAGGAAAACATAGGCAGAACACTCTATGACATAAATCACAGCAAGATCCTTTTTGACCCACCTCCGAGAGAAATGGAAATAAAAACAAAAATAAACAAATGGGACCCAATGAAACTTAAAAGCTTTTGCAAAGGAAACCATAAACAACATGAAAAGACAACCCTCAGAATGGGAGAAAATATTTGCAAATGAAGCAACTGACAAAGGATTAACCTCCAAAATTTACAAGCAGCTCATACAACTCAATATCAAAAAAACAAAAAACCCAGTCCAAAACTGGGCAGAAGACCTAAATAGACATTTCACCAAAGAAGATATACAGATTGCCAGCAAACACATGAAAGGATGCTCAACATCACTAATCATTAGAGAAATGCAAATCAAAACTACAATGAGGTATCACCTCACACCAGTCAGAATGGCCATCATCATCAAAAAATCTACAAACAATAAATGCTGGAGAGGGTGTGGAGAAAAGGGAACCCTCTTGCACTGTTGGTGAGAACGTAAGTTGATACAGCCACTATGGAGAACAGTATGGAGGTTCCCTAAAAAACTGAAAATAGAACTACAATATGACCCAGCAATTGAGTCAATTGAGAAAACCATAATTCAAAAAGAGTCATGTACCACAATGTTCATTGCAGCTCTATTTACAATAGCCAGGACATGGAAACAACCTAAGGGTCCATCGACAGATGAATGGATAAAGAAGATGTGGCACATATATACAATGGAATATTACTCAGCCATAAAACGAAACAAAATTGAGTTATTTGTAGTGAGGTGGATGGACCTCGAGTCTGTTATACAGAGTGAAGTAAGTCAGAAAGAGAAAAGCAGATACCGTATGCTAACACATATATATGGAATCTAAAAGAAAAAAAAAGGTTCTGAAGAACCTAGGAGCAGGACAGGAATAAACACACAGACGTAGAGAATGGACTTGAGGACACGGGAGGGGGAAGGGTAAGCTGGGACGAAGTGAGAGAGTGGCATAGACTTATAAATACTACCACATGTAAAATAGATAGCTAGTGGGAAGCAGCCGCATAGCACAGGGAGAGCAGCTCGGTGCTTTGTGACCACCTAGAGGGGTGGGATAGGGAGGGTGGGAGGGAGACACAAGAGGGAGGAGATATGGGGATATGTGTATATGTATAGCTGATTCACTTTGTTATAAAGCAGAAACTAACACACCATTGTAAAGCAATTATCCTCCAATAAAGTTGTTAAAAAAAAAAAGAAATGAAGTATGTTAAACTGAATTTTGCTAGGGTTCAGTGATATTCTTGAAAGAAGGCAATATTAAGCTTTTGGGATGTCCATCATGTCTATTGGTGTTATATATTTGGAAAGCTAATCATTATTTTTTTTCATGTGTATGTACATGTAGAACATTTATCTATGAAACAGATTTTAGGTAAAGAGCACTTCGGATCATTAATTTATCTTTTTTTTCCTCTTGTAAATTACACTTTAAAGTTTACTTGTTTTGTTTTTCCATCAATTTGTATTTTTTAATCCGAGGATGAAATTTGATGAATATTTAATTCTTAAAGGCAATTTTCACATCTTAAATTCTATGTATCTGTCTGTCCATTTACCTACCTACCTTTGCTTTGGTGGAAATATTTAGCATGGAATCACTTTTTAAAATATTTTTATAGGCTTAAGAAATATCTCTTAAGGCAATAAGATGATATGTGAGGCATTAAAAAAAACTATAATTACTTCCTATGGCAACTGAATGAGTTAAAGATGTATGGCAACTGCAGCTGTAATGGCATATATTTAGAAAGAAAACTACTTCTAAAAAAATGTCTGTTGGCAAACAAACCTAAAATAAAGTTCAAAAATGAGATACTTTATTTCTGGAAAATGTGATATCTCTGTTACCATTTGCAATGATGGATATCTGTGAGTCTTTATACTGTGAAGTAAACTATGATCAACGGTACTGCTGTCTTTTCTTTCTCATAGTGTATGCCGATTAAGGGCCTAGGATTCGTGCTTGGAGCCTATCAGTGCATTTGCAAAGCAGGATTCTATCATCCTCGAGTCTTCTCAGTGAACAGCTTTCAGAGTAAGTGCCCTTTGCTTCTGTGCATATATGTGAATACACATAATATCTATCATAATTAATTATTCAGATTTTCTTTTAACCTTGTTGGAGTTAGATGATTAAATCCCCACTGGTTTGGCAGTCTTTCATCACTTAAGGAGTTTTTGCTTTAGTTTGTCATCTCCAGTCCTCTGGAGTACCACCAAAAAATGTGGGGGTTTTTTTAGGTATATTTTTGTTTTCAATACATTTTAAATGCCTGGAAATACTGTAGCTACTCAGTGAGACCAGTTGGGATTCAGTTATTGAGAGGTGTTGCTGCAGAAAATTCCTAAAGCTAATTTTGCTAGTTTGCTTATTTTATTTATGTTTCAATTTGTTTATATGTTAGGTCTCTATGCTACATGAAGAAGTGCCACAGAGTTAACAGCTTAAGGCAACACAATCATATTATCACACAGTTTCAACTGATTAGCTTTTCAGTCAGAGGTTAGCTGGTTCCTCTGCACAGGGTCTCACGGAGCCAAAATCAAGGGGTCGCCTGCGATGTGATCTGATCTGAGGCTCAGGGACTTCTTTCAAGTTCATTCAGGTCATTGACAGAATTAGGTTCCTTTCAACTGTATGTGTGAGGTCCCCATTTTATTGCTAGCTGCCAACCTGGGCTTACTCTCAGCTCCTAGAAGTCTCCTCAAGGCCTACTCATGTGACCCTTACTTTTCAAGGCTACCAAGAAAATCTCTCCGGTCTGTTCAGATGGAGTCTTATATAATATAATCATTATATAAGTCATGGGAATGACTATCCCATCACTTTGCCATGTAATGTCACTTAATCAAAGGAAAGCCTATCTCATCATATTTACAGGTCCACCATCATTCAAGGGGAGGTGATTATACAGGAGATATACAGGCATACCTCATTTTATTGTGCTTTGCTTTATTACGCATCAAAGATATTGTGCTTTTCTACAAATTGAAGGTTTGTGGCAACCCTGTGTTGTCAGATGATGATTAGCACTTTTTCTTATGAGTAAAGCATTTTTTAAGTTAGGTCTGTATATTGGTTTTTTAGACATAATGATATTGTACACTTAATAGACTACAGAATGCTGTAAGCATGACTTTTATATGCACTGGGAAACCAAAAAAATTCATGTGACTTGCTTTATTGCGATTTCACTTTATTGCGGTGGCCTGGAACCAAACCCCCAGTGTCTCTGAGGTGTGCAGGTGTTCCGGAATCAAAACTTGCTCACCTGGTTGTTTTGCTCTGACTCCAGAAGATGTCAAAGTTACTGTTTGAATATTGATTTTTTTTTACTCTACCTCTAGAGAATGCAGTGTTGCCACGTTGGCTTGTAGCCAGCTATTGGGTATAACAAGAAGGAGTGTAGTGGAGAAAGGAGGTACAAGGTTTGGGGTTGCCAAAACTGAGGTACAGCTATCACTTAGGTAGTCATCCGTAAGTCTTTGTCAGTCTTATTATCGGTCTGTCTAGGAATTTGCACCTCTACTGGGCATAGTTCAAAGTATACAGTGAAATTTAGACCTGTGTGTCTTCCTCTGGGAAACTTGGTAGACATTTATGGATTTTTTTCTTGTTTTTTTTCTTGGAGAGCACTGTTCTTCATCTTAAGACTGTTTACACTTGACTTCTAGGTTCTGGAAGTGAGTAACATTTTGCTCTCTCCTCAGTCATATAATTCACAGGGTTCAGCCCTTGTTCTGAGTAATAGTTGTTGTAGGCATCATTCTAAGATGGCCTCCAAGGTTCTGCTCCCACATGGGCTCTACAGATCTCCTCCCCTTAAGTGTGGGTGGCATCTGTGAACACAACGAGGTACTCACTCCCTTGCTAGGCTATGTTATGTAGCAAAGGTGATGGTATAGTTGCTCAAGCGATTATATTGCATTAAATGACTCCTTCCCAGACTGGAGAGAGATTCTAGTGCCAGCTTTGAAGAAGTAAATTAGCTTGTTGTGAGAGGGCCATGTGTCTAGGACCTGAGGATGGCCCCTAAGAGCTAAGGCAGCCAGCAAGAAAACAGGAACCTCAGTTGTATAAATGCAAGGATCTATAGGTTCTTCCAACAGTGTGAATACATTTGGAAGAGGACCTGGAGCTCCAGATGAGAATATAGCCTGGCCAAAACCTTGGTTTTAGTCTAGTGAGACCCTGAGCAGAGAGCCCAGCTTCACTGTGCCAGACTTCTGATCAACAGAAACTGGGACGTAACGATAGGTGTTTTCAGCCCTAGGTTTCCAATAAGTTATTACACAACAATAGAAAACTAATACAGTAGCAATGATGGTAACATATTTTCAGCATGGATATGATTGTGTGTGTGTGTGCGTGTGTGTGTACAAGATCATGGCAATAGCCCAGCTACTTTGGCATTCTTCACATTTATGGTCCAGACACAACATATGATTCAACACTGAAGGATTAAGGGAATAGGTTTTAGCTTATGTTCTGTGAAGGTATTTTGTATCTGGTTTACCCACATTTGTTCTCAGCTCCCACTATGTGACTGAAATAAAACATTTAAATATTGTAGAACTAGAGAATGACTATGCCATTTGCTTATAACACCACCAGGAGAAACTAGTTAACCTTTAACAACTTATCTTTATTTAATTTGCATACTCCTACTTTCCTCCTTATTTTAAAAGCCAGTGTTTTTCACTGGACCTACTCTCTCTAAGAAGGGGCCGCTTCTCTGCATAAGGCTAATAACTTGCATGTTGTACACACAGCAGCTGTGGAAAGGAGGCCACAGTTTTCAGAAAGATGAGCTATATTTGGGCATACCTGTGATTCAGCTTTGACCTCAGCACATACTTAACTAGAACTGGCCTGCCTCAATGATAGACCAGAAAGCTAGCTACATGTTATAGTTTGAAGTCAGTAAAGTGCTCTTTGACCAAAAATATCTGTCCTGATGGCCTTGCGAGGTTGCATGAAAATCTAACAGTGTTCATTCCTTGTCCTAAGGACTAGGAGTTACAACTCAGTAGGGTATTCTACCAAGGGCTATCCAACCATTTAAAAAAATTTTTGGTTTACTATTAGAATTATACTACGTATCTCTGTTTTAATATGTTAAGTTTTTAATCATAGTATCCAGGCAATTCATATGGGCAGTCGTTTTCATATATTCTTGAGGTGGTTACTGTGAAGTAAGGAATGACCACATGTATCCCTTGGGCCAAAGGTAGAGAAAGCATCGAAGACCCAATAAATGAGATAATGTATGCAAAACAGCTAGCATAGTACATGGCACATAATAAGTGTTCATAGATATAGTTAAATAAGTGAATAAGCAAACACATATATAAACACACATCAGTGATACATGTAAAGAGAGACTCCTTAACTACCATTGGTATTTAGCACTTTGTCTCACATATTTTATTATATTAGGATAACCAATTTTTTAAACTAGAATTCTTAGAGAATGAATTCTACATGGATCAGAAGGAAGATGGGACAGCAAAAGTCTGTAACAACCAGTGCTGTGTTGAGAAGGACAATACAAAGAAGACTTGGGAGTTAAAGGCAACAGGAGGAAATCTGTTGCTTGATAGGGAAAATGGGATATAGAAAACAGAAAGGGATGCCTCTCAAAGGTAAAATTTACTTATTTATAGCTGTGAATCTAGAAAAAGACCTGAAATTCCCACATATAGTCTTGTATCCCATTTGGAGAGAGAAGCTAATATGTGGTGTTGGTATCTTAGAGAAGATGTCAGTGTGACTGTTAAAAATCCTGTTAAAATATGAAGTGATTTAAAAATCTTTATTTAGACCTAGGCCCACAGTAAACAAAGGGCTTGTAAAGAACAGCAAAGATACGTTCAGATGACTTGATTTAAAACTGTGCTGACAGCCCAGAGACTGTGTTCCTGGCATCTCTCTTTAGATTGGTGGTCATAGGAGAGCTAATAGGATCTGACATCTGGATAGTAGCAGGATTTCAGAATCGCCAAGTACTGATGTGTAACTGTCTCTTCAAATCCAGGTTGTTCACTTCCAGGTTGTTGAAATACAAGCTTATGACAAGCTCATCTTCCTCAAATCCATCTGTCACAGTATGAACTCTGTCTTCAGTACAATCTCCTTTCTCTTTCATGGGACACATTACCAGCCTCTCAGTCTTACCTGTCTTGCCTTTTGGATCGACTTCAGCTCATGTGCATTTCCAGATAAACCCATCTAACAAATGACCCACATCTAAAAGCGACAATCCCTGCTTTGCTAACTCTGTCGATGGTGGGGAAAAAATGGCCCCCCAAAAGCAGAGCTTTAAAAAATGTGTAGTCTCAGAAGAAAGAAATGGAAAACTCTTTGAAAGCAGGTACAGTACAGGGATGCTGAGCTCCAAGCAAACTGCTCAGCAAGGCTAACCTGTCTCTGGGATGCACATCTTTGTGTTGCACTTGGGTCTCACACTCCCCATCCCTCTTCTGTTTCATGACTGGAGAGCTGGAGATATTTGGCTTTTTGCACACTAAGTCCAGTATCAGTCTCTAGTCTAATCCCAAACTTGGAATGGATTAAAAGAGCTTCAACATCATATTCTCATAATCAACATCATTACTTTTGCTCTTGGTCTTACTTAAGCCTTGTGACCTGGTTCTAATCACTTTACTCCAGTTGTAGTAGCAAAATTCTCCATCTAACTGCCTGGGCCTATACTTTTGTCTGTCATTTGCCTAATTTTCAGTTTTTACATCTTCTTTCATTAGTCCTGTTTACAGGGATTGGAGTCCAGGCACTAAATGTCTGGCAGATAATAGGGTCATTTGCCAGTGGAGAATAGGGTCATTTGCCAGTGGAAGAGTTTCCAGTGCCGCCAATCTTCTTGGGCTATTGACTATCTCATTTACCTTGTTTGTCTTTAACTAGTTCTTTTCAATTATTGGAACACTCCATACCATGTTGGATTTCCCTGGTTGCTGATCTCAGAGCTGTATTTCTACCATAGTTTAATATAATAATTAAGAGCATAGTCTTTGGAATAAGTCTAATTGAGGTTTGAATCCTGGCTCTATTACTTACTTGCACTGTGCTAAATTATTTAACTAACCTAAACTTCATTTATGCCATATATAAGATTGGGATAATACCATCTGCTTTATAGAATAAATAAGGATTCAATGATGTAATGAATATAAAGTTCTAATCATAGTAGTTGGCACATATTAAATGCTCAAAAATATTGTTACTTTTATGATAACTATTGGAAAGCTTGTGTTTATGCTGCTTACCCCTTTCCTCAGATATTCTGCCCATTTTCATCCCTTCCGTCTAGTACTTGCTCCACTTCCCAGCTGAGGAACACATTTTCAAGTCCCAGAGTTTTTCAGCTTTATCCTTAAAATGGGCCCTGCTATGAGATATAATACTCAGTCCTCTCAAAGTCTTCCTTCTCCCCTACCAGCTGAAATTTTACTTTGTTAGATCTTCCCTTAGGTATTTCATTCTTTTTATTTGTTTACATTATTAGACTGCTAATTAGAGATTCACTTGTGTTAACAATCAGCTTCCCCCAGGTATTAAAAAACCTCTGGCAGGGGAATTGGATTGTCAATCATTCATACATTAGCTCATTGTAGTTAGTGGAATAGTGCCCCCTAAACCCCAAAAGATGTGCATGTTCCAGTTTTCACAACCTGTGAAAATGGTACTTCACATGGCAAAAAGGGACTTCTCAGACGTGATTAAATTACAGACATTGAGATGGGGAGGTTATCCTGGATTCTCCAGGTGGGTCCAGCCTAATCACATGAGTCCTGAAAAGCAGAGAACCATTCCCAGCGGTAGTCAGAGACAGATGTAAGGACACAAGGTGGGACGCTTGAGAAATGCTACATCGCTGTCTTTGAAGATGGAGGAAAGGGCCCACAAGCCAAGGAATGGAGGTGGCCTCAAGAAGCTGGAAAAGGCGAGGAAATAGCGTCTCTCCTGGACTCTCCAGAAGAAAATGCAGCCCTGCTCACACCTTGCTGATAGCCCAGTGAGACCCATATCAGACTTCTGAGCTATAGAAATATCAGAATGAATATAACTGTGGTTGACTCTTGAACCACAAAAGGTTAGGGGCACTGGCCCCTGTGAAGTTGAAAATCTGTGTATAACTTTATAGTCTGCCTTCCTTATCTGTGATTCCACATACATGGATTCAGCCGACCATGGATCATGTAGTACTGTAGTACATATGCAGTGAGAAAAATCCATGTGGAAGTGAACCTGCACAGTTCAAACCTGTGTTGTTCAAGGGTCAACTGTGTATTATATTTCATGTAAGAAGCAGTATAGATTTGTGTTGTTTTAAGATACCAAATTTGTGGTAATTTGTAATAGAAAACCAGTACACTCAGTATGTTTGGTTCCCACTCAGCATTCATTCCAGTGTTCACAGTAGGCCATACGTTTTTTCTAGAGGAAACTGTTCATAATTGCAAATGATTGCTGACTTAGACAATTTATAATCTAGCAGGCTCTTTGTATGAGGATGGCCTTTGAGTCAGACAGATTTGAGTCTTATCTCCACTTACTCACAGGAGACTTGGGAAGTTTCTCATATATTCTGAGACTCTCCCCTTATTCATACATCAGGAAGAGTGAAATCTATGCCCTTGGTAGTTAGGAGGAGTAATTGAGATAACATGATATCCCCCAAATTATAGTGATTATTATATTAAAGCGAATATGGAGAATTTAGTCTTTTTATTTATAGTACTTATGTACTGGGTGTTGTGGGGATTGAATAAATAGTCCACAGGCAAAAAAAAAAAAATCCATTCATGTTTAATAATTTTATAATTCAAATCAGAATTGTTCCAAGATCTGTCTAAGGTGGTATTTTTGTCCAAAGAAAAATACTACTACAGTCACTTATAAGAAGTAAAAATCTAGAACACAATAGAAAAGTGAATATAAGATGTATATGTAAGCATATAGAAATACAGGGAAAGATTGACTATATTCATAGTGAGGAAATATAAATTAAAAATTTTTTGCACTGGGCTTCATTTTGAGCTTATTGTTACGTCTAGCCATTCATGATATAAGTGCATGAAAGTATATTAGCTAATCCTGATTTTAGGATATGCAAATATATATTCATGTCCTAACAGTAGCAGTCTTCTTGGACAACAGTATAAGCATGACCACAGTTTGCTAACTGTTCTCTCCTCATGAATATTATACATACTGAACCAAATATGCACAGAAATCTCCTGAGTGTGTTGGAGCTACTCATGTGCATGTACCTATTTCCACTTAATTTTTGGATGTGATTTTATCAAGCTGGAGACTGGAGGCAGATTACTTCATCATCTTAAACAGATGCAATAATGAACAAATATATCTTCCCATGGTTAGCTCATTGCAGCATTTTAACTCCAAACATTGATTGATGAATACGTTCCCTCCAGTTCTAACGAAAAATCAGATATGTGTATGGAAAAGAAGATGATGTTTACCCTAATAATGATTTCAGATGAGCATTATGTCTGACTTGATTCTTTGTTACTTCCAGCTGAGTTATGTTCATTGTCTGTGACTCACCTTTTTCTCTCATGCCTGTTGAATGGAAAGAAGAGGGGTCTGTGACATATAAACACATGGGGCTCGTCTTGCAAAGGTCCAAGCTCTAAGCTTCTTCGGCCTGAACCAGTTCCTAGCACTGAGGGCCACAACACCTCCAAGAAGGGACCTCTGATCAACTGGTTTGTTGATTGGTTTATGTGTCTGAAAATCCATCTGTCAAAAATATTACTGGGCACTGCTTCTGTGCCAGACATTGTTTAGAACTGGAGAAAAAGAAGTGAGTAAAAAAGCGAGGTTTCTAAGCTTCTAGGACAGACCCATTATCTTCCCAGAACATATTGCAATACCTGCAAACAACAAATGAGGGCAATCTTGAGTAAAATACAACTCACTGTCCAATATTAGTAAATTAGGTCAAATGTAAGAGCTTTAAGGTTTAACAGGCTTTCAAGGGTAGGTATGGTTTCTATCCAGATACTCAAATGTCCAAATGTTGTGTTTTTGCTATTGTGAAAACACAAGTTTATACTTCTGGCACTTAGGTGTCTTAATCAGCAAAACCCTTAATACAATAGTGATATTTCTACATAATGTTTATACTATGAAGACCTGAAATATATAACTTCTGCTTCAATCCACCCTCCCCCCCTCAAACTCATTCCTCATTCTTTTCTAAATCAGAAACTCAGTGTTTTTCTTCCATAAAATATAGGAAGAAAACTTTCTGGGGTACATTTTGAAATATGTTCACAAGTTGTAAAAAAGGTAAATACATTTTGATGTACCAGTTTGACACTTCTATAATTTATTCCCAGGGGGGTATCAATCTAAGAGATTAAGAAAGATGTATACTTTTTTTAATAAAAAAAAAATAGAAGAGGAGGAGCAGGAGAAAAGTTCCCCTTTAATTTGTTCATTTGTTAAATCTTCAGAAAAAAATTTTAAAAACTAGTATTTTAAGGAAACTTCTGAAAAGTTTTAGTGTTTCATCAGCAGTGACTGAAATTACCACTTGGATTTTTATGACAAATGAAATTTCTCAATGTATACACAATGTAATTTTTTTTTTTTTTTGGCAGCGGGCATTCAAATAGAATTTTGCCACATAAGTTTTCTAATGTTACCTTCTAATTCCCTTTGCAATTCCCTTCAAAGGAAAAGGATGGTATTACCTTGTTAAAGGAAAAGGTTTAAGGTATTTCTACTTAATATTATGTGTAAGGACAACTTTTAATTAATGAGTAATACAGTTGATTCTTTGCTGAACTTTTTTGTGGAAACAGGTATGGCTAGGTAGGAATGACAGCACTATTTTTTTTTTTAACATCTTTATTGGAGTATAATTGCTTTACCATGGTGTGTTAGTTTCTGCTTTATAACAAAGTGAATCAGCTATATGTATACATATATCCCCATATCCCCTCCCTCTTGCACCTCCCTCCCACCCTCCCTATCCCACCCCGCTAAGTGGTCACAAAGCACCGAGCTGATCTCCCCGTGCGATGCAGCTGCTTCCAACTAGCTATCTATTTTATATTTGGTAGTGTATATATGTCAATGCTACTCTCTCACTCTGTCCCAGCTTATCCTTTCCCCTCCCCATGTCCTCAAGTCCATTGTCTATGGGAATGATAGCACTGTTAACTGAAATTCAGATTTCATAAAGTGATAGGATGTCTAAGCACATTATTTAAAACTGTATCTCCTCATTTTTTTTTGGTTATTTTGCATTATCTAATTTATTTCAATAGAAGATTTTTAAAAATCCCCAAATGGGGTGAAATATTTAGAAAGGCATTGTTAATAGTGTTAACTACCCTAATCTTACTAGAATATCATAAGCAGTACACAATTTAAAAGAACAGCATAAAAATGAAGGACTCACTAAGAAATAATCTTTATTTCCTGATTTAATGATGTAAAGTATTGCACTTTATTATTTCATGCAAAAAATGTAGCCAACAGTAACATACAGATATACAATTTAGTATTTATTATATGCATTTAATATACATTATTTTTCAACAGCTGTATGTTTGCTGTATGGTACATTCTTAAAAATATGCTGATCATAATTTGTAAAACAAAAACCTTATAAAACTCAGCAAAATTTGCAAACTGATCAGAAAAGTGTTTTGGGAGACTAGAAAAAAATACTTTTTTGTTTAATCGTGTTTCAGATCAGAGACTAGAGATGTGGCACCTAAATGTAATGCATGATCCTGGATTTCATCCTGGATAGATAATAGCTGCAAAGGACATTACTCTGAGAATTGATGAAATTTTAATATGGACTATTCATAACAAAAAATTCATCAGTATTAAGGTTCCCAACTTTGATCGTTGTAATGTGGATTTGTATGAGGATGCTCTTTTCTCAGGACATACAAGCTGAAGTGTTTATAGGTAGAGAGATACAATATCTCAAATGATTCAGAAAAAAATAGTATACATATACATTTTTAAACATCTGTTTTATATTGAGAACACATGAATGATAAAGTAAATGCTGTAGAATGTAAATAATTAGTGAATCAGAGTAAGGAATATATAGGATTTCTTTTTTATATTTGATAAATTGGTTACATTTTGTAAATTTAAGGTGTACAGTGTGTTACTTTGATACATTTATATATTGTAACATGACTGCCATTGAAGCAATATTTATCACATTACATCATTATAGTACTATATTATTGTCTGTATTCATTGTACTGTGCATCAGATTTCTATGGCTTATTTACTACTCCTTACAAGTTTGTAGTTTTAAACACCATCAATTTTAACCTGCCACCTCCTATAGCTGGTAACTACCATTTTACTCTCTGTGTTTTACAGGTTTGACATTTTTAGATTCCACATATGATTCTATATTAGTGATATCATATAGTACTTGCCTTTCTCTATCTGACTTATCTTGCTTAGCATAATGTACTCAAGGTCCATCCGTGTTGAAACAAATGGCAGGATATCCTATTTTCTTGTGGCTGAATAATATTCCACTGTGCATATATGCCACATCTTTTAAATCCGTTTATACGGATTTCTTGCAGGTATTCTGTGCATTTCAAATTATATCAAATTAAAAGCTACAAAAATAGAATTTTCACAGTTTCAGAGGTCTGAAAGTTTTCAGTAATTGTAGCATTGGTGGGTTAATTAGGCCTTTGGGATTTGGAGCAAAAATTTACTTTGTTGCTCATTGCTATCTAGAGGGTCCTGGTTTTAAATATTTATGTTTTTATTATAAAAATATTACATACACATTAAAGAAACTTTGGAATGTATAGAAAAGTAGAATTTAAAAGGTATTTGAAAATCTATTGATCATTTAATTCTTTAAGTTTATAGTTTTTATACAAAAGTCTATATATATATATAATCTTTCTAAAACTTGGTATAAATGTGCAGAGGTTATATGTTTTTCTGATGTCAGTGTAAAAAAATTAAGCAAACAGGTTAACATACTGTTTACGAATTGTCACAGTTTATCTTGATGGGCTCCTATTTACAGGTGAATGTTTTAGATTCACCAGTGCTCCTGTGGCGCTACTGTAACCTTCTCCCTATGCCCTCTGTAGTTTTGCTCAAGGCAGCGTATTTGATCGCCCATATAAGGAACTGAAAACCTCCTGTTGCCAAAGTTAATAGCTCTTCATATTTGCCATTTGTCTTCACGAAGTATTTGTTTCATCGGAAAGTTCCAAGTATCATCTTTGTTTTTAAGCTTTAGCAAAGCAGATTGGGATTCTGTGCCTGGAGGATGTTTCAAGGTGCTCAGAATCAAATCATCATCCAAGATGATTTCTAAACAGTAATACTAAGTAATAGCTTGTATTCTTGATGTGTCTTTCTAGTTTATGTCTAGCATCTTGAAAAATATAATTTTTATGCATAACTGGTTTGAGAACACAAAGATTTGAGTTGAATGTTATTTTCAACTATACATTCGTATTACAGGTCAATTAATTTATTCTTTTGAGAGATCACTTTTATCATTATCAATTATTTCCTGACTATCCAGTATGTATAAATTACTGTGTTCAGTGCTGAGTATATAAAGAGGTATATAAATCACAGTCCTGTTCTCTAGGAACTTAAAATTTTAAACCATCATAAACTTAAAGTACCATTCAGTACATTAACAAAAAGCCCATTATTATTATCATCTAGTAGTAGTGTGATTTCTACTGACTGCATGTATTCTCTTGTTCTAGGTAGAGAACTTCAGCATAAATTAATAGAATATTTTTGGAACCAGAAGATTATTTAATCATGCTTTGCATCCTACAGGAAACAGTTAAATGTAAAAAGCTCTATCCTTAATTTTAGCGTTTTTGAGCTTTAGAAATCAAGTCTCTGACTTTCAGCTTTGCTTTCTCTCCATTTTAACACTTTGTGTCCCTTACAGAATCTCATGATTTTTCATAATCAAATAAAGTGAAGGCAGTTATTAAAGAGGAAGTTTCTCATGGCAGCACTTCACTGTTTGACATTTGTGAGTTGATCTTGTGATTATTTTGAGCACAAAGAATAAGGTGTTATCATAATTTATCTTCTAACAAATTGCTTTTTATCCATGAATATTGAAACACTCATTTAACCAGCATAACTTAGTATTACCTGTATCAGGAAATATAGAATTGTTTGGAATTATGTCAATTTACCACCCTGAATCTAGCTATTATTATTTCAGTAGACATAATACTCGTTAGCTATTATTTCAGTCCTACCTGAGGAAGATAATGGGCTTCTCTGTGGTATGTCCTGTACTCATGATCGTATTTTATAACCCAGTATACGTTGGGTCTTTTGCAATTTTAATCTAGGTTGGGAAATAAAAATATAAAACCATAGTCTTATTTTAGAGAGTTCACAGTTTGTTTGGGTTTAGCATATGGATGTGTGGAACTCTAGCAGTAAGCACAGCAGAGGGACACAGGCAATTAAAGAGAGTCATAACGGCTTGGAGCAGCAGGAAGGGAAGTGAACAGAGACAGAGTGGATCGGGCGTGAAAAGTTCTCTGTGTTGGTGTGGAGCTTGAGGTGATAGAGAATAATGGTGAAGAGAATAATGGGGCAGGGTAGCTGCATTTGGACAACAGGGATGAGCTCTTCAACAGACTGAGATTCTTGTGTTCCTGAATTCCACCTCCCATTCTCTGCTTCAACAGGTTGAATCTAAACAAGTAACAGTCCCTCCAGTAAATCAGAATTAGGGGATATTGTGATCACTATGAAAGAACCCTGGTTTATGCACAAGAAAATATGCCAATGTAGGGGGGCCATAATTAGGAAAAAGATAGATGTGCAACGGAATTGGGTTAGTGAAAGAAATAAGAAATATATATCTTCCTCTCATATGCAGAAATGGTATATAAGTCTGATTTAGGAATAAGATTTTCTAGTAAAAGAAAGAAGGAAAGAAAAGAGAGCCTAATTAAAAAATATATATATATATTGAATTTAATTATATACATTTAATATACACAAAATAAATTTCACAGAGAATGTACTCCATTTTTAATTGCAGGAGAAACTTTTTTCTTTTTCTCTTTTTTTTTAATCCTTGGATATGTCTTATGAAAAGGAAACAAATAACTAAACCCAAATGTTTAGAGTGTTGCAGAATGCCTATGGGTCTTTGACAATACTCTAAAAATATCAGTTGTTGAATTTGGCAAAGTCTGAGAAGAGAAACTCTTTTGCCTTTTGTTTTTTCCTAACATGAATTTAAGGTTTTTCCTTCGGTGATGACTTAAAGCTCATTGAGCCTCCTATATGGATAGTTTGATCAACCTAGTTTATTAGAGCATCTCGCCATACTGTGATTTGGTTACAATCTGTATAATAGGGATCTGGAGAGAGTTCTACTCGTTATTTTTTTTTATATAATTTAATTTATTTTTTATTTTTTATTTTGGCTGCGCCATATGGCATGCGGGATCTTAGTTCCTTGAACAGGGGTGGAACCTGTGCCCCCTGCAGTGGAAACGCAGAGTCCTAACCACTGGACCACCAGGGAATTCCCCGGGTTCTACTCTTTAAGCGTGATAGTTTAAACTGGGAGTAATTCATTGCATTCTCTACTATCTTTAAGAAACGGATTGAGACATCGTATTGTAAAGGAAAGAAAAGGACCACAGGCAAGAATAAACTACTTCTGCAAAGTAATTTGCTTTGTAAACATGTAGGAAAGTGTTTAATTAACAACGTAATTAGAGTTGTCTGTGAGATCTACTAGTCCTAGGCTTGCTGACCTCTCTAAGTCCAGCTTATAGTCAGCACGTTCTTCAAATCTAGGGGACACCATTCAAATTGTATTCTATATGACTTTGGCACTTAGAAGCCATCTTTTGTGTGTGTGTGTGTGTGTGTGTGTGTGTGTGTGCGCGCCCTGCATCGCAGACTCTTGATGTACCTCAGATTTTAGCTACCTGTTGGGTTCAGAAGGACTATTTCATAAAACAAAGATTTTCTATACATACTTTTTCTTTACTACTTTAACTTTTGTTGTGGCTCTGTTTATGGTAGTTGGTTTATTTGAAGAGTGTTTGCACTTGTTAGGAATCACCGTCCTTTGTTACAAATGTCCAGTGTCTATAAAACCATTACTTTTAAAATATTTTGCCCATTTTTTCATCATTTCTGATGAAAAAGTAAATTCAATCCCCATTCTTCCATCTTGACCCAAAGGGGAAATCCTGACCTCTGTCTCCCACATCTGTTCTTGGAGCCTTTGACATTTTTGTCAGCCTCATCAGACCATCTGAATCCTTGACAATTTTCTTAATCTTTCTCAGTACAGTGACTCTTTCTGGCTTCACTTATACGACTCTCCAGTTTTTACTCAAGAGTTTATTAATTCATTGTTTTCTTAGTAACCTAGGTTTTCATACTTCATAGATTTTGACTTGTGTGCCTACTATTCCTCAAGTTTGTATCTGTATTGCATACCTGTTTTTCATCCTTTCACATGCCGCTTGGCCCTACCTCTTACTCTAGCCATTGCCATGACTATTTTCTGAAAGCTTTGAACAGCTTTGCATAAGTACATTTGTACTACTCTTTGCCTCAGACTGGCACCTCAGACCATACTTCTGACTTCCTGTCCTGCTGTGGGCACCACTGAAGTGATGTTTTAGGGTGCAGGAACCTGCTCTGGACTCACGAGTGCGTAACCCGGAAATGTGTGGAAATGAATGACTCTGGTGGCCACCCTTGACCAATGAGTAAGGTTGACGATGGGGAAATGTCTTCCTGTTTAATCCCTTAGATTGACTCATACGCAGGAGGCCGCTGGAAGACTGAGCACCGGCTACCCCGAGGGAGTAAAGGCAGCAGCTCTGTTTCACAGCCTTGTATTGGGTTTCCTCCTCCCCAGCAATGCCATTGTCACAGTCCTTTTTATTTTCTCCCCTCGACTGCTTTATCCTCCCCATTCGTTTCTATGCTACTGAAAATTGTAGAAAATAAAAAAACTCTCTTGACTAGATCTCCCAGTAAATCATACCATCTTATCCAGACTGGGTTCATTTTCTGCCAAGTGATCCAACTGGTCATCTTGTGTTTAACTGCCGCCTTAATCTTTCATGTCTTCATACTCAAAACTGGCCACCTCCACACATATTCTTACCTGAGCTGTTAAGAAGTATAAGACTTTACAAGATTAGCTTCCACATTTTCTTTCTTCAGTACATCAAAATGATTTGGAACTGATTCCTCCTCTCTGTAAAAAATACTTAAAATATCTTTAATATACCTCTACTTTCTAGTGTTAAAAGAAGTGACATCAATTATTAGAGTTAATTTCCCCAACTATGCTCTTGATTACCTCCAATCCTAACTTCTCAAGTCTTTGCCAGTCTTCTCAATCTTTCTTTAATTTCCAGTGCCTCCTTTTGCTGACTGTAGCTATGTTCAGATCTCACCTGTAATGGAAGAAAACAAAACACAAAACCAAAATCCTTTTTTTTGACCCCATTATTATTATACCTATTAACCATGAACTTTTCTTGCCTTTTTTATTCAATGGAACATTTACTGAAACAGTATTCTATTTTATTACATATTTATTCCTTAAGCCCTGACAACCTAATTTCAATCTCTACCACTCTGCAGAAACTACTGTCTTAAAGATCAATGAAGGATGAAATAATCATTAAACCTCATAGTCTTTCCTCAGGCATCCTCTCTGATCACATTCCAGCATGTTCCAGTAAATTCCAGTTTTCTTCTATGACATTGTGAAAACTTCTACCTGTTTAACTTCTTCCTCTTTGCAGTTCCTGATCAATACCTTATCTACTCCCAGAGTTCTCTGTAAGTTCTTTCACTGACACTGATTCTTCTCCCACACTCCATTCTTGTATTATTTCTCATTTCTTATTGTATATTTCTCCTGGACAATGAGTTGGATGTCAAATTTAACTTGTCTGCAATGGAGCTTATCATTCCCACTGACTCCCTTCATATCTCAGCTGTTTCTTGTCACTTCCTTGTTTTTGAACAGTAGTGCCTTTCTTTAAGACACCAGTGGATTCCTAATTCCTCTTTGTGTCTCCCATGTTTGGGGAAGAGAAAGCAAGGCACTGTGATTTACATACATTATGTCATTTAATCCCCACAGCAATTCATATTTCATATATAAATAAACTAAGACCCGAAGTGGTAGGGTGAGTTGCCTAATGTCTCAGAGCTGTCTAGGGATGGGAACCATATCTGCTGGACACTGAAATTCATATGCTTTTCAGTGTGTAACAGAATGAAGACTCTTAAACAGCAGTGTATCCTGAATCAACAAAGAAATAATCAGTTATGTTTGCTATTGTATTTATTAAGGAAGGAATGAAGACAAAAATACATCTTAGAAAGACTGTGAACCTTCAACAGGAGATGAAAGTAATAAAGATTTTCTGTTGAACTTTGTGTTATTAAAATGGTGTTAACCAGAATAACTCCTTTCCCAAATTCCTCAGTCAGAGTTGTGTTATACACTGAGCTGTATGGTTGTGTTATATACTAAACTGGGTATATATTTACTAATGTCTTTCATGTTGAGGTCAAGGTTAGAAATAGGTTTGGGTTTTTTTTTTAAAGTATGTATTATTAATTAGATATTTATCAGTGCTAAACTCAACTCAACATTTAAAGAGAATTCTTACCTCTTGGGCTTCAGAGCCAAGTTAAGTTTGATAACTGAGACAGAAGAATCTAAAGTTAAAGGGAGATCAATAGCAGCAGTTAGTTAATAGTGTGGAAATGTCCTGTGGGTGTGCAGAGTGGGAAATTACATGAGAGCCTGTAAGTATGGATTGTACTCTGGGCAAATGATGCATCCTCATCAGGCAATTGCACACTGAACAACTGTCGATTAAGTACCATGTTATCCAATTTAGACCTAATGAACTTGGTAGACGAGATCCCTGCTGGATTAAGGAGCAATCAGAGTCTTATTTTGGGTTCTGTGCCATCTAGATCAAGAAGCTCCCAAAGTGTTGTGTATATTTACTTGGTACAAGAATGATACAACTTTCTTATCCTTCCTTCTGTTAATTCCTTAACAAATATTTATGGAATATTATTTGTGCTATAGGGAGTTTCCATTGGTGAGAGGTAGATAGTGAAATAAAAGACTTAGAAAACTGTTCCTTGCCTCTGAGGAGTTTTAGTTCCATTTTTGCTAATTTTCCTGAATTAGTCTGAATGACAGTTTTTTTTTCTAATCAAAAGGATAAAAAGAATTTTGTTTGAGTCTAAAGACAAAGTAACTCTCTCCTCTAGCAAGAAGATTGATGAAAGGTCTTTAATAAGAGGGAAAAGGAATGAAGACGTGAGGATGTGTTTTGACTCTGTACTCAGTCTCACCTACCTCAGAGGTGCAATGACACTGGTTTTATTTGGAAATTTCAGGAAGGGGTCCGGATCACCATTTTGCAGGAAGTGCAAAGGATGTGTCAGAAGAAGCCCATGTCTGCCTACCCTGCAGGGAGGGCTGCCCCTACTGTGCTGATGACAGCCCCTGCTTTGTCCAGGAGGATAAGTATTTGCGACTTGCTATCATCTCCTTCCAAGCCCTGTGTATGCTGCTCGACTTCGTGAGCATGCTGGTGGTCTACCGCTTTCGCAAAGCAAAGGTAAACCCAGGTACCCTGGTTACCTTTCTTTTTATTATGAAAGGTACCTTTCTTTTTATTATGAACTGACCTCTTCTTTTCTTAAGCAAGTAGAATTGTTCCAAATCCCAGTTGCTTCTCTCTTAAGCAGATGTCTTTCTATAATATGATTGGACTAGAGTGTGAAAGCTATATTCTTCAGCTTCCCAGGAGCAATAGGAATTGAAAATGTAAAGCTTTATTGTAACGTTTTCTTCTACAGAATGTTTCTCCCTGTTTACCCTGAAGCTCAAGTACCTCATTGCCTTAAAGGACTCTTTTACGTCATCTCTTCAGCCTCTAGAAGAACTTATTTTGCCAGTTCCCAATATATTGTTAATTTTTTCCTATGTAGAAAGCTTTGCGATATTTATTGTATTTCATTTTTATTTCTCTTAGCCATATTTGAAGAGGATAAATGGACTCAACTGTTTCTGAGCACATTATACTTAGAAGAATGAATTTATTCATGAGCATACATATTGTCTTGCATTAGGATCCCAGAATGTGACCCTGCACAGAGCTTATATGGCTTTTGAGAGAGGCTGTCCTTTGGTTCTGTTCTGAGGAATCAGAGAGTAGCATAAGCATTTGTATGCTTCTGAGTTGGGGGTGGACGAAATGCCAAAATGTTCAGGGCAAAGCTTTCTGGGGAGCTGTCTTCAGTTGGTCACCCAATTAATTGTATGCAGCCAGTGTTGTGTCAGAATTTGTGGTTCTGTTGCTTTCAGAAACATATTTGTGCCGTTGAAAAGAAAAACAAAAAGTTTCCACCTTTTCTGAATTTATATGACCTCTTCATGTTAGCAAAGTTGTAGAGATTGGTTTAGATTACAGAACTCATTGAAAGTATAAAGTGTTCCCATTAGAAATTAAAAAAAGAAAACAACTCTCTGTGAATGGCATGTGTTACAAAGCCTCAAATAAACATTAAAAAAAAACACCTCTTTTGAGATTCTAGGAGAATGTATCCATTATGTTAATGTTATAGACTTTACTAGTTATTTTAAATAGTTTCATTAACAGAAGCATACAACAAATTAGAATCAAACTTTATATCAGCAAGAAAGTGCAAACAGGCAGATTGCTCTTCATTTAACCAATACTTGTCATTCTTTTGCAACAAAATATGTATTATATATTAGATTGTGTATATAATAAAGTGGAATTGGGAAGTGGAATTGGGAAATATCTAACCCAAGTGGAATTGGGAAATATCTAACCACTGTTACCTAGATAAAATTAATTGCTTGTTAAAAAGCCTATCACTGGCAGAGCAGGTAGAATTGAAAGGTCTATTTAATAAACTGCTCTGAAGTTATCTCTATATAATGTAATTCATTTACACAGTGGATATCACAAAATTCTTTATGAATTTTAATTGATTTTAATCATTAATGATTGTCGTGCTGAATTGAGTTAGTGATATATGATGGTAGAATATTACACTGGATATTAAAAAACTGAGATAGTGCTTGCTAGACCAATGTCTTAATCTATGGTAATGTTACTTAACATTTCCAAAGTTATTAACCTTTTGAATTTCCCTGCACCTTCATATGAAATGCTGCTTTACAGGGCTATCATGAGAATAGATATCTTTACATGTCATTTGGTGAAATTTCTATAGATACAAACTAGTTGGAATACATAAATTAGACATTATCTAGTTTTAAGATGGTTACCTGTTGAAGAATCAGTTGGTTTTCACAGAATGTGACATATGGGGGAGATATTTTTAGGAAAGAAGTTTAAAAAGTCAGTGAACATAGATCTCATACAGTGAGGAAAGGAAACATTTGGTGAAATTTTCTCTTCCGATTTCAATTACCAAAAGCAATGGATTAATTGTAAAAGCGATAAGCCATTTCCAGAATAGAGATTGCATATTTAGGGCATGTAGACTTTGGCTTTGCTTTTTAAAGTTTTCACATGTCTTTGCAACATTTCTTTGGATTAAGCAAAAAACTGATGACCCCTCTTGGAGCAAAATTGATGTTTTCCTTATGCGTTTCCCATTACATTCTTTACCCACTGATAATTAACAGAACAAAAACCACATAATCTGTCAATGTACATCTATTCTGACAAAAGAGAAAAAAACCTTAGTTGCAGTATAGAAGTAGTGTAACATTGTGGACAAGTGTGCAGACTCTGGAACCAGATAATTTAGTCTAATTATGAGTATTTTAAGTTAAATGAGGTTTGCTCACGCCTAAAATATCAACTCTGCAGTTGGTAGGTACCAACAATCATTGGTTGAAGGTTAGTTTAACATTTTATCATTTTAAACAACACAAACTAGATTCCGCTATATTTTGGAGTGAGGCTGGTGATACAGTGCCACAAAGAGTAAATTAAATTTTACTCTGCACAAACATTTAGGGAAATAGCTATATACATTTGTCTTTGGGCCCTGGGTTAAAGATTAAATCTGTCAATAAACTGTGAGTGATTTTAAACCCAGTAAGTTCTTCTAAAGCAACAGCAGTTTTTACAACAGTATTTTAAAGATTCTGAATATTAAATGTTTGGAACTTATTTCTATTTTTATTTTTTTTACCAAATATTATGACAAGTCACATCTTTTTCTGTTAGCTATTCTGAAGAGAGAGCATAGTTTCTTACAGCTTAACAATGTGAAGTGTTAGTACAATTTATTTTCAAGTGAAAATTTGAAAGAAAAGAAGGTACACTGGAAGGAACAGCAGCTTATTCCACTTCTGAAAATAATCTTTTGCTTGATTTATTCTTAGTAAATTTTAGCATGTTTTCTTTGAGCTTAGTGGTTTGGAAAAAATAGTGATAGTCATTTTTTAAAGTGAACATACTGCGGTTTGTATTTTCCCTTCCAGGCCTGTAATAGTTCTTTTTTTAAATTAGAAATTAATTGACAAGTGATTTTATAACTGCTCATTTTTGGTTTGGAAAATTAGATGTTTTAATGTAGAGTGTGGCTGAAATTCTACTAAGCTAATTATGATGTTTTAATGCTTATTTTGGTGAAAAAAAAGGGAGATATATTACTTTTTTATTGTGGTAAAATATACATAACATAAAATTTACCATTTTCTACCATCTTTAAGTGTACAGTTAAGTGGCATTAAGTACATTCACATCACCGTGCAACCATCACCACTATTCATTTCCAGAACTTTTGCATCATCCCAAACCAAACTCTGTAACCATTAAACAACTCCCTAGTCCCCTAACCCCTGGTAACCTTTATTCTACTTTCTGCCTCTATAAATTTGTCTTTTCAGAGTACCTCATATAAGTGGAATTATATACTATTTGTCCTTTTGTTTTTGGCTTATTTCACCTAGCATAATGTTTTAAAGGTTTACCTATGTTTTAGCATGTATCAGAACTCCATTTCTTTTAATTGATGAATAATATTCCATTGTGTGTATTTACCACATTTCATTTATCTGTTTATCTGTTGAAAGAGTTGTTTCTACCTTTTGGTTATTGTAAATAATGCTATTGTGAACATTGGTGTACAAGTATTTGGTTGAGTCCCCGATTTCAGTTATTTGTATATAACCTAGGAGTAGAATTGTTGAATCACACAGTCATTCTGTGTTTAACTTTTTGAGGAACTACCCAACTGTTTTCCACAGAGCCCAGACCATTTGATATTTTCACCAACAAGTCATGAGGGTTCCAATTCCTTCAAATCCTCACTAACACTTGTTATTTTCTGTTTTTGTTTTTGTTTTATAATAGCCATCCTAATGAATCTAAAGTGAATTCTCATTGTGGTTTTGATTTGCATTTTGCTAGATATTAGTGGCAGTTGAGCATCTTTTCATGTGCTTATTGGTATATCTTCTTTGCAGAAATGTCTATTCAAGTCTTTTGTTTACTTTTGAATTGGTTGTTCATTGCTGAGTTGTAGGAGTTCTTTATGTATTCTGAATATTACACTTATCACATAGATGATTTGCAAATATTTTCTCCCATCCTATGGGTTGTCTTTTCATTCTCTTGATAGTGTCCTTTGATGCCCAGAAGTTTTTAATTTTGATAAAGTCCAATTTACCTACGTTTTCTTTGGTTGCCTGTGCTTTTGGTGTCATATCTGAGAAATCATTGCCAAAGCCAATGTCATGAAGCTTTCCTGCTGTGTTTTTTTCCCTAGGAGTTTAATAGCTTTAGGCCTTATATCGGACTTCAATCCATTTTTAGTTAATTTTTGTATATGTTGTAAGTTAAGGGCCCAACTTCATTCTTTTGCATTTGGATGCCTAGTTTTCTCAGCACTATTTGTTGAAGAGAATATCTTTTCCCCATTGTGTGGTCTTGGCACTCTTATCAAAGATCATTTGACCACACACGTGTGGGTTTATTTCTGGGCTCTCTGTGCTGTTCCATTTGGTCTGTGCCTTTATGTCAGGATCACACTGTTTTGATTACTGTAGCTTTGTAGTAAGTTTTGAAATTAAGAAATGTGAGGCCTCTAAATTTATTCTTCTTTTCAAGGTCGTTTTGGGTCCCTTAAGATTCATGGAATTTTCATGAATTTTAGGATGTGTTTTTCTATTTATGGGAGGGAGGTGCAGCATAATACATGAAAAGGAGTAGGATGGTTAGAAACCAAGAGCTAGTACCTTCAATGAAGCTAGCTATAGGGGTATTATGGAAGTTCCATAGTGGTTTACAAATTTTTTTCTTAAACCTTGTTCTAATACTGGCTAACTACTACACTAAACATAAGATGATGTTATATATTTCTGTCAATTTATGGTAGACAGTATTTCCCTCAATTTCTGTTTTCCTAAGGGCTACAATGTTGACCTTGACTCTTAACCAGATATTTTAACTCTACTGAACTAATAAAATATCACACAATATCACAACAATAATATTTTCACTCCCCTTTATTGAATATGAATGAGAAATTTGGTACTTTTATTTTTCCTCATTTCCCCCTTCCCATTTTATTAAAATTTAATCTATGGTTAATTTGCATCAATTTTCAGTAAGAGCCATCATTAGTTTCAAAGGAAAAGCAGTTCTTTAATATATTTTGGCTCTCACTACATTTAAATTTATCATTTAGTCTTCATCCTAGATGTTTATTTGGTTTAGTTGCTCATCATAAGACCTTTCCAAATGTGGTTTTTTGCCTTTGAGTTCCGACTTTTGACTAATCTTTTATCATTATTAGATATCTATATCTTCAAATAGTTTGTTTGGAAAAGGGTAGTTTTGTACCTGTGTTACATCTGAACTCCCACCCACCGACTGTGGCTTTTACAGGACAGCCCCTTGGCTAGGGGGAGCACTTGGGGGTTACTGTCTTTTTTTTTTAAAGCTCTATTATTGCTGCTTCATTTATCTTTTAGAATTGAACATTTTGGACGATTTCCAGGATTGCCCACTTTTTGTCTCTTATGGAACAAAATCTCCCATCTGAATGCTTATTGACTTCTTTCTTTACTTTTACCATCATAATATGGTTCTTCTTCATTGCATTTGCAAAAAATATGATCCATACTCTCAAATGTCAGACTGAGCTTTCTTCTGATACTGGGAAGTCTCTTGTGTGTTAGTTCTTATGTTATCTCTTCTGCTCTAGTTTTTCTAGGCTTCTCTTTTAGGACTTCCTGTTAAGTGTAGGTTGGGTCTCCAGACTTTCTTTTTTAAAATGTTCTCACTGTATTGTATTTTAAGTGTTTCCTCTATGTTTTGAGAAGCTATTTAAGTTTGTCTTCTATTTTACTCTTCCAGTTTTTAGCGCTGTCTAAGCTGCTGTACCCTACCTTCGTGATATTCTAAAATCCAACTGTTTTTAATCTCTGTACAATTGTTCCTTACATTTTACCTCCGTTTTTGCAAAGGTTTGGGGTCAAAAAGCTTGAGGCAAATCCTAGTGATTTCATATTCTAGTTATGTGACCCTAAGGTTGCATAGTTATATACCTAATCAACAAGTCACTTAGTCTCTCTAAATGGCTTTTATCTTATGTAAAAATGGAGACATTCAAGAATTTGGAAAACAACAACAGCAATAGCGTATGTACTCTAAAATCAAGCCTGATTCATGTAGTAAGCAGTTCGGGGGGACTGAATCTACAAATAGGAACCTTATCATACTAGCTAATGTGAGATAAATTTTTTTATGTCTTATGTGTATGGAAGGACTCATTCATTGAAAGGATTTCTGGACCATTCCAAGAGTTACCAAAGGGGAAAGTATCACAACTTTTAATTCTACACTTTTGTTCTTATGGGGGGGTAAGAAGAATTAAGTAAAAAGTTATATCATTTGTAATGAAATGGTTGATTTTGTAACATGATGCCTGATATTATTTGCATAATTTTTTCTTTCCATGAAATACATTTAAACATATATATGAAGAAACTTGAAGTGCTAGGCTTGAAAGTTAGAGAAGTATAATCATGCTTTCTGAATTAACGTTCAGATGATCTTCTTTAGGACATAAGAAGCCTGAAAAGGCCCAGCCGCAACATTACAATTAGGCGCAGGGCAGCATGTGATCAAGGAAGCATACGCTAAGCGTCTCCATTCCAAACATTAATGCCACTGTGCCCAAAGTGTTAGGGCTTCACACATTTTAGTCTTGAAAGATTTCCAGGCTTTAAAGCCTTCCTATTTAAAATACAGATACTGTTTAAGTAAGATTAGTCATCGTTCTAATGATGAGTGGGACTTGAGCTAAAACACGATTGCCACCTCCCATCAGTTTATTGGAGCACTGTGTTAAAAAGGGTTCCGATGCAGCAAATGGATTTATTCTGAAAAATGATTGTTTTATTGGCTAACTTAGCAGCCGTAGGTATTATCAGGGAAACTAAGGACATATGTACCACATGTTTGTCACTCCTTGACTAGGATTTCAGGCTCAGGGGACAAGTGAAGGAATAAAAACTACCGATATAGGATGTTGGAGGGCCTTTTTGGTAAGCACGGCCATAAAACCGTTTTGTCTAGGGATGACCCACTTCTTAAAGAATTATATCAAAATTCAGGGTTTCTACAGATGATGAACTGCTCTATCTATTCACGATATAATGGATTTACTAGGAGTTATCCCATTCCATAATTTACTAGCCAGTTCTCAAGTAGTTTGAACTTGACACAGTCTGAAATGTATTTTGACAGGTGCTTTTCCCTAAATATTTAAAGGCAAGTGTATTTCAAATAGAATGTAATGCTTTTAACTCTTATTCATTTTTACTTTTCCTCTGAGAAATATGTGTGGTGTATATTAATACAAGTGCCCTAAGAAATTTGATCTTAAAAAATTATGGCCTTTATTCCAGCACACAACTTGTATCCCCCAATGTATTTTGTTAACACAAAAATATTTTATGAGCTCTGAGTAGAGCTTAGTCTCCCAGCTCAAGTTTAGAGTTTCAAATCTTTTCTTCCTCCTGTTACTGTGGAAATTATTTAACTCGTTTGTAGGTTACCTTTCCTTAAAGCTACTTTTATTAGCAGTAAGGAATGTCTACTTTTTCTGGTCACTAGGCTTTCGAATTGTAAAGGGTGAGCTTTAGGACTAAGTCTAGCATTTAAACAATTAAAACAAAATTAAAAAGCAAATTGGAGAAAAGTGTTTTGGTACGATATGATAGTGAAGGATTAACATTCTTACTCTAAAAACAGACAAAACCCTCTTAGGAATCAATATGAAATAGAAAAATATCCAATAGAAAAATAGGCAAAGAATATCCATCAGCAGTCTGTAAAACAACAACAACATAAAATATATATTCTCTATATCCATGAGTAATAACAAAATGCAAATGAAAACAATGACATGTACTTTTATAACAATAATAATTCTCTGTGTTGGTGAAGATGTTAGGAACTAGGTGTTCCCATACATTGCTGATGGTTGTGTAAATTAGTAGAAACTTTTGGATGAGGTTTGGGATTATGTGTAATAAACATAAAAATGCACAATCGTTTCAATCCTAGAAGTCCGTACTAAAGAAATCATATAGGTGCACAAGGACTAACAAATATAGTCACAGGGGTATGTATCTGCATCATAGTGCTATTTATAGTACAAACAAACTGGGAACAATTAAGTGTTCAAAATTGGGTTAGGTCATCCATGCATTTAAATATGGGGCCATAAAAGTGATCGTGTAGAATACTAAATGATGGGAGAAAATGTTTTAATATAGTTACTTAGTTCATCAGCACAGTTCCACCGTTTTTTGAAGTTTTATTTTAGTACTCTCCATTTTTCATCTTTCCCTCTCTCCTTTTCTTCTCATTCCATCCCTTTCTGCCTGCCTCCCTCCATTCCTTCTTTCCATTCACCATCCATCTGCTGAACATCTATTGAGTGCTTGGAACTATTACCCATACTGGGAATGCAGTGATGAACAGGACAAATAATATCTGTGCTCTTAAGGAGTTGATATTCCAGTGTGGGGCTGGTAGTCATAGACAATAAAAGAAAAATAAAGAAGAATGTATCAGGTGGCTAGCAAGTGCTGTGATCAGAGGGAAGTATATAAAATGATAGGCTGTGACTTTGGAGTAGAATTCTTATGGCCACCATGTAAGTTGGTATTATCCTCATTTTATATTTGAATAAACAAAAGCATAGAGAATTTAAGAAACTCATTCATTGTTACTTAGGGAATCTAGGATTACCAGTTCAGGTCTGTTTGACTTTATAACTCATTTTTGCTCTTAACTACTGTGCTATACTATCTGTCATATGTTTACAGTGCAATTTTTTCTTAAATTTTAATAAGTAGACCTCACCAACTCTGGCCCCAATGTAGTAATCCAAGTTCTAGGCCTGCATGCATTCTTCGTTTTTCCTCATACCCTTATGCCTTATCAAAACTTTAAATGTCCAATGCGTCATTCTTGCTAGGTGCCTACTAGTTAACTGAATAAATTAAGTTATTGCATGGTACCATTTAAATGGATTTATATGTTCCTTGTCTCTGCTCATTTGTGTTACTACACAGTTTTGCAACTTTTTTTTTTAAGTTGACTCACAGGACACTTCTTTTTTTTTTTGGCTGTGTGGGCTCTTCATTGTGGTGCATGGGCTTCTCTGTAGTGTGGCGTGCGGGCTCCAGAGCCCACAGGCTCAGTAGTTGTGGTGTGCGGGCTTAGTTGCCCCTCGGCCCGTGGGATCTTAGTTCCCCGACCAGGGATCGAACCCGTCTCCCCTGCATTGGAAGGTGGATTCTTAACCACTGAACCACCAGGGAAGTCCCCAGTTTTGCACTGTAATGGCATCCTTTAATGCTTTAACCCAAGGAGCAAGTCATATGTAATGGTTTAGGGGTATGTGTGTATATGTGTGTGTGTGTATGAATGTATATGAATGTCAGGGTGGTGGTTGGAGTACATATGGGAAGAAAAATAGTTTAGCTGAAGAGATTTCTTTCTTTCTGTGCTTCTTAAGAAATATCATTTAAATAACTTCCTACTCCATCCGGTGGCAACGGTACTAATTATGAGTTACGAAGAACAGCTAGAGTGAATATAACATATTTGTGTATGCCTTAAGAGACATAAAATGCTTAATGATTACCAAAGCTCCATTCCTCTTTTGAGGCACTTACATTTACTTATGCTTATTTGAGTGGTAAAGCCAGTTACATATTAAGTATGCTAAAAATAACTTTAAAAATTAATGTACTAGTATACTGAATTGCTTGCCAGTTGAAAAATATTCTGAGAGACCAATCTGTCTTTTCTAAATTCCTTAGATCTTCATTTTTAAAGCCCATTCAAATATCATGTAGGCAAAGTACTTTGCACAATTATAAACTAAGGCCTTTAGTAACTATTCCATGAACATTTAGCTAGATTTTAAAAGATGATTTTGATACTGGCTTGCCCATGAGAGGCTCACAATCTAATGGGGAAATGAATATAAGGAAATATAAGGTATATGAAAACAAGTACTACAATTTGTTGAGTGCTTGGCAGGGCAGTAGGGAATAGTCATTAAGATCATAGGCTCCAGAGTCCCTTTATGTAGGTGCCTCTCCTGGCCTCACACAAAGGAGCTCCTCAACCTTAGGTTAAGTTACCAGCCTCTCTTTGTCTCAGTCTCCTTTTCTGTAATACAGGGACAATAATAATAAATCTAATAATAATGAGTCTCATAATACTAAATCTCATAGGGTTATGGTAAAGATTAAAGTGTGTGGAATGCTTATAAACTTATTACAGCTAATGACCTGTGGAAAACGCTCAGTAAATGTTAGCCATTAATAGGGGTATGTACAGAATATGACAGCATAAAAGAAGAGTGGTTGAGGGTGGTGTGAGAAGACTTCCTAGAAGATGGGACACATCGGAAGAATCTTGAAAAGTACATTTCACTGGTCAGACGGATAGGAGGTAAGAGGGACAGGCTAGGCAGAGAGACAAACATGTATGCAAAGACATTACAGAGCCCAGGATACATTCAGGAAAGTTGAAGTATTTCAGTATGAATCCTGAAAAGCCTGACGAAGCACTGTGGACTTTATCCTATAGGCACTTGAGATAAATTGTTGAGCTGGCAAAGGATGTTAGACCTATGGGTCTGGCACCATAGAAGCAAACTTGGAAGTCACTCACTGATTTATTCAGTGTTTTTTGAGGGTGCACTAAGTTCCCAGGCATTGTTTTTGGATAGTGAACAAAACAGGATGGTCTGTGATCCTATGATCGGAGTTCAGAATCTTGTGGGGCAAAGATAAGTGAGTAAATAAATTAATAAGTGCTGGTAAGTGCTATGAAGGAAAGTAACAGAGTAAAATGAGGGAGGATAATGGGGTTGGGGAGACTGTATGTTTAGGAGGACTTCCCAGAGTCAGTGTCATTTAATCTGAGGTCTCAAGGATAACCAGGAGGCAGAGAACAGGGACAGGAGAGTATTCCAGGAAGAGAAAAACCACATCTTTAAGGTACCAATGTGTGAAGAAGCTTGGAGTGTTCTAGGAAGTGAAGGAGGCCAGCATGGCTAGCGAATCATAGCAGAGTGGAGAGGGATGAGCTCAGAGAGAGTCAGGTGCCAGGCATTCAGAGTTCTGTAGGCCAGAGTGAAGTGTTATTTTATTTGAAGTGCAGTCAGAAGCCACTGAAGGATTTGAAGCAGAGGGATAAATGCTCTCATTTAGGTATTAAACTAATTTCTCTAGCTGCTCTGCAGAGAATAGATTAGTAAGGGGCGATGTAAAAGTGGGGGCAGTGATAAGAGGCCTATTGAATTAGTCTAGGTAAGAGACAGCAGTGGCCCTGGGATGGAGACGAGTGCCTAATTTGAGATACATTTGGAGATAGAATTGACGGGACCTACTGATGAACTTGATGTGAGAGGTGAAGAAAAAACAAAAATCAAATTTGATCCCTTCAGGTTTATAGCTTGAGGAACTGGGTAAAGCGTGGTGCTATAGGACTTCTGTGGTGGCGCAGTGGTTAAGAATCTGCCTCCCAATGCAGGGGACACGGGTTCGAGCCCTGGTCCAGGAAGATCCCACATGCCGCGAAGCAACTAACCCAGGAGCCACAACTACTGAGCCTGCTCTCTAGAGCCTGTGAGCCACAACTACTGAGCCCGCATGCCTAGAGCCCGTGTCCAGCAACAAGAGAAGCCACTGCAATGAGAAGCCCACACACCACTATGAAGAGTAGCCCCCGCTCACCGCAACCAGAGAAAGCTCGCGCGCAGCAATGAAGACCCAACGCAGCCAAAAATAATTAAATAAATAAAATAAAAAAATTTTTTAAAAAGTGGTGCTATCTACTAAAATTAAGAAAATGTGGAGACTTCCCTGGCGGTCCAGTGGTTAAGGCTATGAGCTTCCACCGCAGGGGGAGCAGGTTCGATCCCTGGATGGGGCACTAAGATCATGCGTGCCGTGCTGCGTGGCCAAAAAAATTTTAAAAGATAAAAAAAAAGTGAAACACTGGAAAGAGAGTGATTTGAAGGGTAAGGGAAGGAAAAATCAAGAGTTCCATTTTGGACATAAGTTCAGCTATTGTTGCTAAGTTAGCACATAAAAACATGATGCCCAATTAAATTTGAATTTTAGATCAACCATGAATAATGTTTTAGTATACGTCTATGACAAATATTGCATACTAATACTAAAACATCCTTTTTTGTTTATATGAGTTATTTTTCTGGCAACCCTGATGGTTAAGCCACCTGTGAGAAGTCAAAGTGGAGATGTCAGGTGGACAGTTAGATATATGAGTTGGAAGCTGAGTGCAGGAGTTTAAGCTAGAGTTTAGGAGTTATAAGCTGGGAGACATAGGAATCTAAAGCTGTGGCAATGAGATTACCCACTTAGGAAATGTACAAAGAAGAAAAAGAAGAGAATGCTCAGGACTGAACTCCTCAACATTTTGAAGAAAAAGTAAAACACAGGAACTCTTTTTGAATAATTGAGGAGTGGCCAAAGAGATTAGAGGGATGCCAGATCGGAGTCATATTACAGAACCCCAAAGAGGACAGTATGGTTTTTTTTTTTCAGCTGCGCTGCACAGCATGCAGTATCTTAGTTCCCTGACTGACCAGGGATCAAACCTGTGCCCCCTGCAGTGGAAGCATGGAGTCCTAACCACTGGACCGCCAGGGAATTCCCAGAGGACAGGATTTAAAAGAAGGAGAGAGTGACCAACTGTGGGGAAAACTACAGAGTGATAGAATAATATGAGTGGAAAAAGTATGCAACGAATTTGGCAACACAGAGGTCACTGGCAACCTTAGCAGTGTACTTTTCTGTAATGATTGAGGAAGTAGAGAAAGCATGGTTATCTAAAACTTGAAACAATCTTACTTGGGAAGGGAGCAGAGAAATAGTGTTGGCTAGACAGTGATAGTTAAAACCATGACAAATTCTGAGCTTTCCCAGGGGAGTGTTTACAGTAAGAAAAGAAGACATTTGAACCAGTATCTTTGGAATAGATAGAAGAAAAGGAAGGAGGAAAGGGGACAGAGGAGTGAGAGGTATGAGCCAACTCCAGTAGGGAAATTTTATAGGAACGAAGAGAGAGGGACTCAAAAGAGAGGGAGTTGTTAACAGTAGCAGATAATACAGAGCCACGAAGAAAATGAAGCCTAAAATAGTTTATTGCTGTACCCATGTCATGCTGTTTTAATTATGATAGTTTTACTGGGACTTAAGTGTTTGGTAGCTGGTCATCTTAATCTTTAAAATCTTTTGGATATTTTTAGTCTCTACTCTTCCATGTTTAACATTTAGGGAAAGCTTGTCAAACTTATTGCAAAAGCCTGTTGGGATTTTGATTGAGATTGCATTTAATAGTATAAGAATAATTGTCCAGTCATATAGAAAAATACATTATTAGGTCCTTCTCTAACAGCATTTGCAGTAAATTCCAGGTGAAAATAACTCTGTGGATTTGATGATTATGAAGTTACTGAAAACTTTTACCTGGGCAGTTTCTGAGAAGTCAGATTATAGTGGCCTCAGAGATGGATTGGACATAGAAAAGTAGAGAATATAAATATACAGCATTATTTCAAGAAGCTTGGCTCTAAGGTAAGTAGAAAGATGCTAAGACTAAACGGCCAAAGAGGAGACTCAGGGTTGAGGGAGTTTTATCTCAGAAGATGGGAACATATTTATAAACCACTAGAGAAATGAGAGAAGAGCAGTTTGAAAATACAGAGAAACGTGGAACGGGGTCCCACGAGAACAGAAGGGAAGAGGATCCTGAGTACAGGTGGAGATACTGACTTTGGACAGAAGATCTTAGTTGTATCTGAGACTAGAGAAACGGTGATTCTGATGAAGTAGACATCAGTAATTTGGGGTTGAGGCAACAAAGTTGAAGAAATTCTAGCTTGAACTTTCTGTCTGAGATTTGGAATAAGGTCATTTACTGAGCGTTCTTGAATAGAGTGGGGTAGAGAGTTGAGAATACTATGCAAGTTTGGCAGTAGCCACTGTAGGGGAAGGATGGGGGACGTTCAAGTGCACATAAAAGGACTGCCGAGAGCCCGGATCAAAGAGGACAGCACAGACGTTTCCCTAAAGTTCTTTTGAAAGGAAGAAAAGACAGAAAGTTGAAAAGATGGGAAGTATTAGCATAGGTAGTTACGTTAACTGAATGGTTATCATTCAAGGAACTACAAATATTTTGCACGTCGCATCTTGCTTCATGTCTATTTGTTTTTTCTTAAGTGGATTTACAAAATGATCACTCCAAGTTTCTTAGTACATTTACAGCATTAATATGTGGGACCATTAATTAATTTGAGAGAAATGCCCAGGAGGGAAAGAAATAACAGTAATTAGCATCTTCAGTCACAAATGGAGAAAATAATGCCTAAAGATACTCCTGAGGTCGTAACGCAAGCCGTTCTTTATCCATAATTAAATGAACAACATCTTCCAAATTCAATGAAAAGGGCATATTTTATTAATAGAAGACTTTAGTGTGAATATTATAGTCGTGTGGCGTCTTGACCCATTTCTGTCTCGCGCTCAGTAGCTAGTTATAGTTGATATATCCCAGTTAGAACTGAAGTCAGGGAGATTTATTTTGTGAGTTTTATTTCCTAATCCAGCAGGGATCAGCATACTATGACCTGCTGACTGTTTGGGGAAAAAAACCAGAAGAGGAAGACTGTGTCATGACACGTGGAAATTACATGGAATTCACATTTCAGTGTCCCTAAATTAAGTTTTATTGGAATACAGCCACACTTGCTTATCTGTGTGTTGTTTCTGGCTGATTTCACACTGTAGTGGCAGAAGTGAGTAGTTGTGATGGACATGGAAAGCCTAAAGTATTTACTATCTGGCCTTTTACTGAAAAAGTTGGCTGTCACTTAAAATACAGCACCTGCCTGGTCCAGTTTCCATCTCCACTTCTCCCATCTCTCAGTGCCTTGCTTATTGGTGCTATATATTCCAGGGGTGTTTGTCTTTTCATAAGGAACTCTTTTTTTTTTTTTTTAATTAATTAATTAATTTATTTTTGGCTGCGTTGGGTCTTCGTTGCTGTACGCGGGCTTTCTCTAGTTGCGGTGAGCTGGGGCTGCTCTTTGTTGCGGTGCGCGGGCTTCTCACTGCGGTGGCTTCTCTTGTTGCGGAGCACGGGCTCTAGGCGCACGGGCTTCAGTAGTTATGGCATGCGGGTTCTAGAGCACAGGCTCAGTAGTTGTGGTGCACGGGTTTAGTAGGGCTTGAATCCGTGTCCCCTGCATGGGCAGGCAGATTCTTAACCACCGTGCCACCAGAGAAGTCCTCATAAGGAATTCTTAAACACTAAAAAGGCTAGACCCAAATGAATGAATGTACAGTGCTGGGATTGCAGGTACAGGTCAGGATGTCTGGATATATTTTGGCTAAAAGGTCACCTTGGCATCCTTTAATTCTACCATACAGTCACTTGTCAGCTACAAACATGATTCTAATTGGGAGCATTTGCTAGTTTCTTGAGCTGCTGTTCTCTTTGTGATATACCAGGCCCTTCAGATCCTGAACTTAAAATTTCAAAACAACTTTCACAGGCAGAATGGTTGAGCAAGGTGGCAGGACAGCTAGGCCTCAATCTGCCTTTCAAACATAGCTACAAAGAGCCCAAGTCCTTTGCTTGGTTCTAGGTTCTGTGGGCCTGAGGAGCGTGGCTTGGCTGCCTTGGATCATAATGTTCAATTTTATTAAAGTTTTTACTTTACCAAAACAAAATTTCATTTTGCCCATGAGCTCTTGGGCCACTGCTAATTCATATTCAGTTTAGCTTTGTTAGTACATTCAAGGGTGGATCTTGCTCAGCTGGAGTGCAGTGTGTGTCTCCTGTACGTTTGGAAACCTCTTAGACTTTCCTGTATCCGTGTTCCTCAGACTAGAGGTCACGAGCCATCCTTTGAGGGGCCTGCAGAGCTCATTTGCCTCCCCTTCCTCATATTTATGTCTATAGTACTTTCTGTCATTTGGCTTTCTCTGTCCACCCAGATAGAATCACAGGGCTCTAAGCCACAGGTCAGGCAACCACGACAGGGAGTTTTCTTTCCATTGGAGATCTTTAGAGATGAGTTTCCATGAGACCAAGGTTCTCTCCTGTCTTCCTCTTCCACATCTATAAAGATCATGCTCTTCTTCACACACCTGTAAATATGTAACCTGGCTTCCTTGGGGCCAGAAGGTGAACCTGTTCTTAGTAGGTTTTCCCGTCTGCAATATTGCAAAGCGATGAATTTCTCTGGGGCTTGCCTTCAATGCTGGATCTGAACTCTTCCTCCGGATTTTCACTCTTGTCTCTTGGCACAGATCAGAGAAGAGAAACGGACTGAAAGTGAGCTGAGCACGTGCGCCTCGGCCACCATCTTCCGGCTGGGCCCAGCGCTGCGTAACCCTGAGAGACAGGGTTAGGCTGTCTTAAGAAAAGACACTCTTGGCCGTGCCTTGAGCTGGGTTCCTTTGCCATAACCAGTAAGAGAGAAAACAGAGCCTCTCACACAACAACTTCATTAATTGACTTGCTAGTTGATGTTTGTAGAAGAAAAGGATGGGTTTCCATTTTCCCGTTTAATTATCCATAATAGCACCCTCCCAACCGTGCCTAGGAAATGCATCTGACAGGGAGACATTGGTTTCATTTGGAAGAAAGCTGAGTTGACATGAGAAAAAGTTTAAGTTGAGGAGAAGTAGGATTCTCATCGACCCTTTTTCTCTTCCTTCTCTTGCTTTGCAAAGTCTGTGAGACTTAAATTATCTTTATAATGCTATAATTAGCAAAGTGACAATTTCTTATTTATCACAGATCCTAGAAATATGCAGAATTTTTGAGAAATTGTAATGTCTTTAAAGCTTGTTTGCCGATTCTAATGACTTGCCAGTTTATTTTATTATTTCTCCATAAAATATTACTAAATTTAAATATAATGCTGTTTTATAATACTACTGAGGGCTCTTAAGGATATATGTTATTTTCTGTTTCAGAATGTAATATTCAGATAGGATCATTTTTGACATTTCAGTAATGCAGTCAATTTTAGCTCTAGGCTACAAATTTAAAATAGATTAGAGGTAGGACTCCTAGTCTCATTTCTAAAACATTTGGCCTCATTTTCCTTGTGAAAACTAGGAAGGATAGGGAAGAAAGGTGAATAATAATAGCAGAGAAGCTTAAAACAAATAAAAAAGGCCGTAAGTTTTATTGGGCTATGGCAGTAGAAATTTAATTCATAATTATTATAGGAGCTCTTACCATCCATACTTACTGTTTACTCAACTTTCGTCTTTGAGCTTCTGCACTCTTTTATTTCTAGAACTTTTTCTTCTTACTCAACTCTACCCCCTCCACTTAGCGCACACAGATGCTTCACTGAAGCCGTGGTTCTGCTGCTCTGCCCTGGCTACTTGCTTCTATTTAAAGGTGTCTCTATACCTGATTCAGTTCGTGGTTAGAAAAGCATGTGCTGGCGATGCCCAGATAACCAGTTTTCCTGCTTCTGCCTCTTGTGACTTGGAGTTTGCCCTTTCTGCTTTGGAATTCATTCCACGATTCTCCTCCTCATGACTGCTAGACCCTGGCTAGCCTATTTAGACACTATTATTAGATACTGACTGCTGGTGGGTGACTACTTGTTCCAAAGAAGTCTCGTGTGCTTGGCTTGGGTGGGTGTCACTTAAATCTATTAGGCTATCAGTTTCAGAATCCCCTGTGCAGCCTTTTAAAATTTGGATGAACATACCTCTTCTCAGATCTTAGGAATAAGTTCTTAGAATGGGGTCTCTATGCACGTATAATTTTTTAAATTATCATAGGTATTTCTAAGGTACCTCTAGGGTTGAGAACCATGGACTTAAAACCTTGAAAATCATCCTTCATGCCCTGTTCTATGGCTGGAGGTAAACCCTAAAAACACTTCTCATCTGGGGGAGACATGAGACTTTTCTTTATTAATCTTGTGCTCTCACAATCACACAGACAACATAACCTTTACAAACCATAGTTAATCTGTCTTTTTGGCTTTCATGGACCAGGGAGAAATAAAACCAAGGGGAGATGTATTCTGGAGGGCAGTGACTTTCAGAGACAATGGAGCATGGTGGAGAGAGACAGGGCCATTTGAACTGTTCTAGATTCACTTGGTGAAATGAAATTCCTGAGCTGTTTACCCCAGACCATGAAATAGCCAAAAGGAAAATTTATTTTTAAATGTCTGTGAATGTAGAGAGGGCACAAATGTGAAAGCTGATTCTAAGAGAAATCAGATATGGAGGAAAGCCGTTGATTAATCTACTCTGGTTGTTAGCAGCATGAAGGGACTAAGAGAGACCATAAATGCTATACAAACTACAAAGGAGGTTAAGGGTTTTTTTTTGTTTTTTCCTTTGACACAAATAAGCAAACAGAGAAATGCTTGCCTGAAAGTAAATGAGCAGTTGGGCACAACAACAAATGAACCAACAATGCAAAAGGCAAACACTAGTGGCTCACCAGTGAGATAAATATGGGCAATAAGCTGAAAGACATGACTGCTTGAGGCAGATGTGACAGAAACAGACAGCAGATGAGAATCAAATATAAATAACAGAGGCAGCTGGAGTTCACAATCCCCTGTCTTCCCTGTTATTAGTTCACCCTCTCTTTCCCTATTATCTCTTCCTAAACAGCCTCACACATTTCCTCTGCACTCCGGACCCAGAGTCCCAGCTCCCTGACTGGTATTCCTGCTTGTGTCTCTATACATCAGTATGTTTAAAACCAGCTCCGGCTCTTCCTCTGCCAAACCTAATCCACTCCCTCTCCTGCCACCACCATCCATCAAAGATAGAGGCTGTGTTAGATCCACAGCATAATCCTTGACACTTCACTCTCCCTCACCCTCCAGAGCCAGCCCATCACAAATTCCTGTCAAGCTGCACCTCACATGGACTCTCTTGTCTCCGTCTC
Source organism: Balaenoptera physalus (assembly GCF_965194825.1). Taxonomy (NCBI): domain Eukaryota; kingdom Metazoa; phylum Chordata; class Mammalia; order Artiodactyla; family Balaenopteridae; genus Balaenoptera; species Balaenoptera physalus. The sequence continues at coordinate 169,451,460 of NC_138883.1, forward strand.
TGCTGCCACCATCCTGGTCCAAGATACTATCATCTCTTCCCCGGATGGTTATACTGTCCTCCTGCACACATCCAACTTCTCCTTCAAGATCTTCTCTACCCTGCAGTCAGAGAGATCTTTTCTAAATTCAGTTTAATCTTTGTATAACCAGTCTCTTTCCTTAGAAGCCCTTCGATGGCCTTTTACTGCTGTAGGATAGAGAACAAAATCCTAAACCATACTTACAAGTACTGGCATGATTGGCATTGGCTGTCTTTACAACTTCAACATTTACTTCTCTCTCCTTCTTTTGGCACTTCAGCCAAACCCTTCTGTCACGTGATGAGACACGCACCTCAGGGACTTAGCACCTGTGGGTCCTCTACTTGGAACACTATCACTTTTCTCCCTCCATCACCACCCACCTACTCAGCTCCTTTTTCTCCTCCCAGGCTTTCACATCTCAAGCATCCATCACTCTCAAGAAAGCATCTCCCAAGCTCTCACTCTTGGTCAGATTTCTTTTCTATGTCCTTTTGCAGTTCTGAGTAGTCTTCATGTGGAACAGTGTTTCCCAACCTTGGTGCTATTCACATTCTGGACTAGAGAATTCTGTTTTGTGGGGAGCTGTTGTGTGCATTGTAAGTAGCATTCCTGACCTCTACCCCTGGATGCAACTTGTAACAATTAAAAACATCTCCAGACATTGTCAGATACCTCCTGAGGAGCAAAGTTACCCCCTGTGAGAACCACAGCTTTAGAGCAACTACCTCTACTTCAGTCTGTGATGTATTGAATATGTTTTTCCTAAAAAAAAATTGAATACTCCATGACAGCATGAACTCTCTCTTTGTGTGTGTGTGTGTGTGTGTGTGTGTGTGTGTGTGTGTGTGTGTTTTGAATGAAAGAATGGAAAAAAACCCCAAAACACCATAGGGGAATAATGTCACTATTTGATTTTTATCTCCAAAGTTCATTCTTTCTTTCTTGTCTAGAAGGAAATTTGAGAACTACATCCATAATATTATTGAATTTCAAATCAGCATAATCTTGAGGTAGAGTTCACTAGAGAACAGTCACGGGGTACATGCTTCTGGTCCACTGCTGGAAACCTCCAGATCATTAGGCTTCTTGAGGAAGAGGCTCAACTTCTCTATATCTAAACAAGCATTCTAAAAATTATACACCTTCTTCATGTAGCTATGTGGCAACTTGGTATTATTAACTATTTGGTGGAAAACTATACAATAGAGCTAGAATTTAAGCTTGAAATGGAGTACAAAGCCTTTTTTTCTAGAGGAACGTACATAGAGGAAGGTACTCTATACCTTCTGTGATATTTTCTAGCAGCTTCAGGTAGCTGATGAAAAAGGTAGATGTAAACACAGTAATAATAAGCGGAAAAGTAAATAAGAGTGGGTATACAGAGGGAGTAACACTTGATTCTAAATGGAAAGAAACATTGGGAATGTCTTTCTAGAAAAGGCGATATTTGAACTGCTTTGAAAGATGAGTAGGAATTTTCTAGGTAAAAGGACAAAACCTGGAAAGTTCTTGGGATTAAAAAGAGCACAGGGGCTTCCCTGGTGGCGCAGTGGTTGAGAGTCTGCCTGCTAATGCAGGGGACACGGGTTTGAGCCCTGGTCTGGGAAGATCCCACATGCCGCGGAGCAACTAGGCCCGTGAGCCACAACTACTGAGCCTGCGCGTCTGGAGCCTGTGCTCCGCAACAAGAGAGGCCGCAATAGTGAGAGGCCCGCGCACCGTGATGAGGAGTGGCCCCCGCTTGCCGCAACTAGAGAAAGCCCTCACACAGAAACGAAGACCCAACACAGCCAAAAATAAATAAATAAATAAATTTTAAAAAGAATCCTCAATGTCTGATCATTGTTAAAAAAAAAAAAACAAAAACAAAACACAGTGGAACACAGCATGTGGTCTCTAGAATGTTTGAGATGAAGCTGGAAAGGTTGGAAGAGGCTAGAACATGAAGAGCTTTAAATGCTGAGATAAGGAATTTGGATTTATTTATAGCAAACTATCCCAAGGATTTAAAAAAGGAAATGGTATGGTTGCATTCGTATTTTATTAGAAATCTCTGGCTGAATGTGGAAGATAACCTAGAATGTATGAGACTGCAAGTTTAGAGACCAGTCAGGGATCTGCTATACTGGTTACCAGGAGAAATGAAGACAAACATGACTTAGGACAGTGACAGTAGGGGTGGGAGAATGGGAATGATTTCTAAGCACAATGAGGAAGTAGAAATGAAATGGTAGAGAGACCTTCAAGATGGCAGAGGAATAAGACGTGGAGATCACCTTCCTCCCCACAAATACATCAGAAATACATCTACATGTGGAACAACTCCTACAGATCACCTACTGAACGCTGGCAGAAGACCTCAGACTTCCCAAAAGGCAAGAAACTCCCCACATACCTGGGTAGGGCAAAAGAAAAAAGAAAAAACAGAGACAAAAGAATAGGGATGGGTGGGAGCTGGGGGCTGAGGCTCGGGCTTCGGAGGTCAGATCCCAGGGAGAGGACGGGGGTTGGCTGTGTGAACACAGCCTGAAGGGGCTAGTGTGCCACGGCTAGCCGGGAGGGAGTCCGGGAAAAGGTCTGGATCTGCCAAAGAGGCAAGAGACCATTGTTTCGGGGTGCCCGAGGAGAGGGGATTCAGAGCACCACCTAAATGAGCTCCAGAGACGGCGCGAGCCGCGGCTATCAGCGTGGACACCAGAGACGGGCATGAGACGCTAAGGCTGCTGGTGCAGCCACCAAGAAGCCTGTGTGCGAGCACAGGTCACTATCCACACCTCCCCTCCCGGGAGCCTGTGCAGCGCGCCACTGCTAGGGTCCCATGATCCAGGGACAACTTCCCCTGGAGAACACACAGCGCATTCCGTACCCCTCCCTCCCCCCGGCCTGAGTGAGCCAGAGACCCCTAATCAGCTGCTCCTTTAACCCTGTCCTGTCTGGATGGGGAACAGATGCCCTCAGGGGACCTACACGCAGAGGTGGGTCCAAATCGAAAGCTGAACCCCAGGAGCTGTGCGAACAAAGAGGAGAAAAGGAAATCTCTCCCAGCAGCCTCAGGAGCAGTGGATTAAATCTCCACAATCAACTTGATGTGCCCTTCATCTCTGGAATACCTGAATAGACAACGAATCATCCTAAAATTGAGGCGGTGGACATTGGGAGTAACTGTAGACTTGGGGTTTGCTTTCTGCATCTAATTTGTTTCTGGTTTTATGTTTATCTTAGCTTAGTATTTAGAGTTAATTATCATTAATAGATTTGTTTATTGATTTGGTTGCTCTCTTCCTTTTTTTTGTATATAGATATATATATTTTTTTCCTTTTCCTCTTTTCGTGACTGTGTATGTGTATGCTTCTTTGTGTGATTCTTTCTGTATGGCTTTGCTTTTACCATTTGTCCTAGGGTTCTGTCTCTCCCTTTTTTTTTCTTTTCTTTTTTATTTTTTTTAACATATTTATTGGAGTATAATTGCTTTACAATGGTGTTAGTTTCTGCTTTATAACAAAGTGTATCAGTTATACATATACATATGTCCCCATATCTCTTCCCTCTTGCATCTCCCTCCCTCCCACCCTCCATATACCACCCCTCTAGGTGGTCACAAAGCACCGAGCTGATTGCCCTGTGCTATGCAGCTGCTTCCCACCAGCTATCTATTTTACGTTTGGTAGTGTATATATGTCTATGCCACTGTCTCACTTTGTCCCAGCTTACCCTTCCCCCTCTCCGTATCCTCAAGTCCATTCTCTAGTAGGTCTGCATCTTTATTCCTGTCTTGCCCCTAGGTTCTTCTGATCATTTTTTTTTCTTTTTCTTTTAGATTCCATATATATGTTAGCATACAGTATTTGTTTTTCTCTTTCTGACTTACTTCACTCTGTATGACAGTCTCTAGGTCCATCCACCTCACTACAAATAACTCAGTTTCGTTCCTTTTTGTGGCTGAGTAATATTCCATTGTATATATGTGCCACATCTTCTTTATCCATTCATCTGTTGATGGACACTTAGGTTGCTTCCATGTCCTGGCTATTGTAAAAAAGAGCTGCAATGAACATTGTGGTACATGACTCTTTTTGAATTATGGTTTTCTCAGGGTATATGCCCAGTAGTGGGATTGCTGGGTCGTATGGTAGTTCTATTTGTAGTTTTTTAAGGAACCTCCATACTGTTCTCCATAGTGGCTGTATCAATTTACATTCCCACCAACAGTGCAAGAGGGTTCCCTTTCCTCCACACCCTCTCCAGCATTTATTGTTTGTAGATTTTTTGAAGATGGCCATTCTGACTGGTGTGAGGTGATACCTCATTGTAGTTTTGATTTGCATTTGTCTAATGATTAATGATGTTGAGTATTCCTTCATGTGTTTGTTGGCCATCTGTATATCTTCTTTGGAGAAATGTCTATTTAGGTCTTCTGCCCATTTTTGGATTGGGTTGTTTCTTTTTTTGATACTGAGCTGCGTGAGTTCCTTGTATGTTTTGGAGATGAATCCTTTGTCAGTTGCTTCATTTGCAAATATTTTCTCCCATTCTGAAGGTTGTCTTTTCGTCTTGTTTATGGTTTCCTTTGCTGTGCAAAAGCTTTTAAGTTTCATTAGGTCCCATTTGTTTATTTTTGTTTTTATTTCCGTTTTTCTCGGAGGTGGGTCAAAAAGGATCTTGCTGTGATTTATGTCATAGAGTGTTCTGCCTATGTTTTCCTCTAAGAGTTTGATGGTGTCTGGCCTTACATTTAGGTCTTTAATCCATTTTGAGTTTATTTTTGAGTATTGTGTTAGGGAGTGTTCTAATTTCATTCTTTTACATGTAGCTGTCCAGTTTTCCCAGCACCACTTATTGAAGAGGCTGTCTTTTCTCCACCGTATATTCTTGCCTCCTTTATCAAAGGTAAGGTGACCATATGTGTGTGAGTTTATCTCTGGACTTTCTATCCTGTTCCATTGATCTATATTTCTGTTTTTCTGCTAGTACTATACTGTCTTGATTACTGTAGCTTTGTAGTATAGTCTGAAGTCAGGGAGCCTGATTCCTCCAGCTCCGTTTTTCTTTCTCAAGATTGCTTTGGCTATTCGGGGTCTTCTGTGTTTCCATACAAATTGTGAAATTTTTTGTTCTAGTTCTGTGAAAAATGCCAGTGGTAGTTTGATAGGGATTGCATTGAATCTGTGGATTGCTTTGGATAGTAGAGTCATTTTCACAATGTTGATTCTTCCAATCCAAGAACATGGTATATCTCTCCATCTATTTGTATCATCTTTAATTTCTTTCATCAGTGTCTTATAATTTTCTGCATACAGGTCTTTTGTCTCCTTAGGTAGGTTTATTCCTAGATACTTTATTCTTTTGGTTGCAGTGGTAAATGGGAGTGTTTTCTTAATTTCACTTTCAGATTTTTGATCATTAGTGTATAGGAATGCAAGAGATTTCTGTGGATTAATTTTGTATCCTGCTACTTTACCAAGTTCATTGATTAGCTCTAGTAGTTTTCTGGTAGCATCTTTAGGAGTCTCTATGTATAGTATCATGTCATCTGCAAACAGTGACAGCTTTACTTCTTCTTTTCTGATTTGGATTCCTTTTATTTCTTTTTCTTTTCTGATTGCTGTGGCTAAAACTTCCAAAGCTGTATTGAATAACAGTGGTGAGAGTGGGCAACCTTGTCTTGTTCCTGATCTTAGTGGAAATGGTTTCAGTTTTTCACCATTGAGGACAATGTTGGCTGTGGGTTTGTCATATATGGCCTTTATTATGTTGAGGAAAGTTCCCTCTGTGCCTACTTTCTGGAGGATTTTTATCATAAATGGGTGTTGAATTTTATCGAAAGCTTTCTCTGCATCTACTGAGATGATCATATGGTTTTTCTCCTTCAATTTGTTAATATGGTGTATCACGTTGATTGATTTGCATATATTGAAGAATCCTTGCATTCCTGGAATAAACCCCACTTGATCATAGTGTATGATCCTTTTAATGTGCTGTGGATTCTGTTTGCTAGTATTTTGTTGAGGAGTTTTGCATCTATGTTCCTCAGTGATATTGGCCTGTAGTTTTCTTTCTTTGTGACATCTTTGTCTGGTTTTGGTATCAGAGTGATGGTGGTCCCGTAGAATGAGTTTGGGAGTGTTCCTCCCTCTGGTATACTTTGGAAGAGTTTGAGAAGGATAGGTGTTAGCTCTTCTCTAAATGTTTGATAGAATTCGCCTGTGAAGCCATCTGGTTCTGGGCTTTTGTTTGTTGGAAGATTTTTAATCAGTTTCATTACTTGTGATTGGTCTGTTCATATTTTCTGTTTCTTCCTGGTTCAGTCTTGGAAGGTTGTGCATTTCTAAGAATTTGTCCATTTATTGCAGGTTGTCCATTTTATTGGCATATAGTTGCTTGTAGTAATCTCTCATGATCCTTTGTCTTTCTGCAGTGTCAGTTGTTACTTCTCCTTTTTCATTTCTAATTCTGTTGATTTGAGTCTTCTCCCTTTTTTTCTTGATAAGTCTGGCTAATGGTTTATCAATTTTGTTTATCTTCTCGAAGAACCAGCTTTTAGTTTTATTGATCTTTGCTATCATTTTCTTCATTTCTTTTTCATTTATTTCTGATCTGATCTTTATAATTTCTTTCCTTCTGCTAAGTTTTGGGTTTTTTTGTTCTTCTTTCTCTAATTGCTTTAGGTGTAAGGTTAGGTTGTTTATTTGAGATGTTTCTTGTTTCTTAAGGTAGGCTTGTATAGCTATAAACTTCCGTCTTAGAACTGCTTTTGCTGCATCCCATAGGTTTTGGGTCGTTGTGTTTTCATTGTCATTTGTTTCTAGGTATTTTTTGATTTCCTCTTTGATTTCTTCAGTGATCTCTTGGTTATTAAGTAGTGTGTTATTTAGCCTCCATGTGTTTGTATTTCTTACAGATTTTTTCCTGTAATTGATATCTAGTCTCATAGCATTGTGGTCAGAAAAGATACTTGATACGATTTCAATTTTCTTAAATTTACCAAGGCTTGATTTGTGACCCAAGATATGATCTGTCCTGGAGAACATTCCATGAGCACTTGAGAAGAATGTGTATTCTGTTGTTTTTGGATGGAATGTCCTATAAATATCAATTGAGTCCGTCTTGTTTAATGTATCATTTAAAGCTTGTGTTTCCTTATTTATTTTCATTTTTGATGATCTGTCCATTGGTGAAAGTGGGGTGTTAAATTCCCCTACTATGATTGTGTTACTGTCGATTTCCCCTTTTATGGCTGTTAGTATTTGCCTTATGTATTGAGGTGCTCCTATGTTGGGTGCATAAATATTTCCAATTGTTATATCTTCTTCTTGGATTGATCCCTTGATCATTATGTAGTGTCCTTCTTTGTCTCTTGTAATAATCTTTGTATTAAAGTCTATTTTGTCTGATATGAGAATTGCTACTCCAGCTTTCTTTTGATTTCCATCTGCATGGAATATCTTTTTCCATCCCCTCACTTTCAGTCTGTATGTGTCTCTAGGTCTGAAGTGGGTCTCTTGTAGACAGCATATATACGGGTCTTGTTTTTGTATTCATTCAGCCAATCTATGTCTTTTGGTTGGAGCATTTAATCCATTTACATTTAAGGTAATTATCGATATGTACGTTCCTATTACCATTTTCTTAATTGTTTTGGGTTTATTATTGTAGGTCTTTTCCTTCTCTTGTGTTTTCTGCCTAGAGAAGTTCCTTTAGCATTTGTTGTAAAACTGGTTTGGTGGTGCTGAATTCTCTTAGCTTTTGCTGGTCTGTAAAGCTTTTAATTTCTCCGTCAAATCTGAATGAGATCCTTGCTGGGTAGAGTAATCTTGGTTGTAGGTATTTCTCTTTCATCACTTTAAATATGTCCTGCCACTCCCTTCTGGCTTGCAGAGTTTCTGCTGAAAGATCAGCTATTAACATTATGGGGATTCCCTTATGTGTTACTTGTTGTTTTTCCCTTGCTGCTTTTAATATTTGTTCTTTGTATTTAATTTTTGATAGTTTGATTAATATGTGTCTTGGCGTGTTTCTCCTTGGATTTATCCTGTATGGGACTCTCTGCGCTTCTTGGATTTGATTAACTATAGAAAAACCATATGATCATCTCAATAGATGAAGAAAAAGCTTTTGACAAAATTCAACACCAATTTATGATATAAACCCTCTAGAAAGTAGGCATAGAGGGAACTTACCTCAACATAATAAAGGCCATATATGACATACCCACAGACAACATCGTTCTCAATGGTGAAAAACTGAAACCATTTCCTCTAATATCAGGAACACGCCAAGGTTGTCCACTCTCACCACTATTATTCAACATAGTTTTGGAAGTTTTAGCCACAGCAATCAGAGAAGAAAAAGAAATAAAAGGAATCCAAATCGGAAAAGAAGTAAAGCTGTCACTGTTTGCAGATGACATGATACTATATATAGAGAATCCTAAAGATGCCAGCAGAAAACTACTAGAGCTAATCAATGAATTTGGTTAAGTTACAGGATACAACATTAATGCACAGAAATCTCTTGCATTGCTATACACTAATGATGAAAAATCTGAAAGAGAAATTAAGGAAACACTCCCATTTACCATTGCAACAAAAAGAATAAAATACCTAGGAATAAACCTACCTAAGGAGACAAAAGACCTGAATGCAGAAAAGTGTAAGACTCTGATGAAAGAAATTAAAGATGATACAAACAGATGGAGAGATATACCATGTTCTTGGCTTGGAAGAATCAACATCATGAAAATGAGTATATTACCCAAAGCAATCTACAGATTCAATGCAATCCCTGTCAAACTACCAATGGCATTTTTTACCAACTAGAACAAAAAATTTCACAATTTGTATGGAAACACAAAAGACCCCGAATAGCCAAAGCAATCTTGAGAAAGAAAAACAGAGCTGGAGGAATCAGGCTCCCGGACTTGAGTCTATACTACAAAGATACACTAATCAAGACAGTATGGTACTGACACAAAAACAGTAATATAGATCAATGGAACAGGATAGAAAGCCCAGAGATAAACCCACGCTCATATGGTCACCTTTTTTTTGATAAAGGAGACAAGAATATACAGTGGAGAAAAGACAGCCTCTTCAATAAGTGGTGCTGGGAAAACTGGACAACTACATATAAAAGAATGAAATTAGAACACTCCCTAACATCATACACAAAAATTAACTCAAAACGGATTAAAGACCTAAATGTAAGGCCAGACACTATAATACTCTTAGATGAAAACATAGGCAGAACACTCTATGACATAAATCACAGCAAAATCCTTTTTGACCCACCTCCTAGAGAAGTGGAAATAAAAACAAAAATAAACAAATGGGACCTAGTGAAACTTAAAAGCTTTATTAGCACAGCAAAGGAAACCATAAACGAGACGAAAAGACAACACTGAGAATGGGAGAAAATATTTGCAAATGAAGCAACTGACAAAGGATTAATCTCCAAAATTTACAAACAGTTCATGCAGTTCAATATCAAAAAAAACAAATAACCCAATGCAAAAATGTGCAGAAGACCTAAATAGACATTTCTCCAAAGAATATATACAGATTGCCAACAAATGCATGAAAGGATGCTCAACATCTCTAATCATTAGAGAAATGCAAATCAAAACTACAATGAGGTATCACCTCACACCAGTCAGAATGGCCATCTTCAAAAAATCTACAAACAGTAAATGCTGGAGAGGGTGTGGAGTAAAGGGAACCCTCTTGCACTGCTGGTGGCAATGTAAATTGATACAGCCACTATGGAAAACAGTATGGAGGTTCCTTACAAAACTAAAAATAGAACTACCATATGACCCAGTAATTCCACTACTGGGCATATACCCAGAGAAAACCATAATTGAAAAAGAGTCATGTACCAAAATGTTCATTGCAGCTCTATTTACAATAGCCAGGACATGGAAGCAACCTAAGTGTCCATTAACACTTAGGAAATCATCTCAGTGTTTTGTGAACACCTAGATGGGTGGAATAGGGAGGGTGGGAGGAAGACACTAGAGGGAGGAGGTATGGGGATATATGTATATGTATAGCTGATTCACTTTGTTATAAAGCAGAAACTAAGACACCATTATAAAGCAATTTTACTCCAGTTAAGATGTTAAAAAAAAAAAAAAGAAGTGAAATGGTATTGGCAGTGGTGAAAGAGAGAAAGAAGAGTCTGAGATGACTCTCAAGATTCTAATGTGATTTTCTGCGTGCTTTTTGAAGCCATTAACAAAGAGAGGGCATTTTGAAGGAATAGGTTTGGATGGACAAAGGTGAGTTTGGTTTTGGACATGCTGAGATTGAGTCATCCATGAACCCTAGTTGGAGGAGCCTGGAGTGGTGCTCAGAAGATAGGTCAGCGCTAGAGATAGATTTGAGTTAACCACGATGGGGTATTCACTGATGCTGTGGGAATGAAATAGGTATTCCAGAGAAAGGATGTGAAGAAGAGGGGCAGACTTACTGTGTACCACTGAGGAAGAGTTTAGATAAGAAAACCCTTGTTCTAAGTCTTTATCCAAAACTTGAATCACCTGAGGGATTTATATTTTAAGATTCAGGAAGGGAAAGTAATCAAATTATTTTCATCTCCATTTGCTCTGATTTATTTATTCTGCTGGTATCAGGAGAACTAATGTTGAAATGCCTTAAAATAAGTTCTATCTATTTACAGCTCTCTGTGAATCTGGAAGTCACAAAATCTTTGTAAATTTTCCAAGTCTTTGAAAACAGCCTTCACGATATGTGCTTTCAGACCACAGGCATATGGTGAGAGTATGCTTGCCT